>NC_047540.1:5288033-5952755 GCF_012275295.1 Melopsittacus undulatus | reverse complement strand
CAGCTGCTCCAAGCCCCTGTGTCCAACCTGGCCTTGAGCACTGCCAGGGATGGGGCAGCCACAGCTTCTCTGGGCACCCTGTGCCAGGGCCTCAGCACCCTCTCAGGGAACAGCTTCTGCCTCATCTCCAACCTGAACTTCCCCTGTTTCAGTCTGAACCCATCACCCCTCTTCCTGTCACTACAGTCCAGTTTTTCCATCAATACTTTGCCCCTCGTGTCTATTTCAGTGGGATATCTGGGGCTCCCTTACAGCCCCGTGTTGTTTCTCACCACAGGCAGCCCCAAAGGCCCTCCAGTCACTGGGATGCACCAGCAGTGGGGCTGTACAGCCCCATCTGCTCCCTGGGGTCCCCTGTGACCCCCAACCCTCCATGTCTTGCTCACCACTTTTCCCAGCCCCACCATCACCTGGCAGGTCCATGTTGTCCAACTGGAGGGACCCAGCAGGGTCGTTGGGCACCCAAAACCCGGTACAGGGATGTCCCCAGCCCAGCCGAGGTGCATCCCACCCCTCTGGACCCCTCTGCCCGTGCTTGGGGCCGGGAGGAGAACTGGGTCAGGGATGTAACCATGGAGATGCTGGAGGAGATGCTGAAGCAGCAGCACAGCCCCGCTCCCCGGAACCCTTTAAAGATTAACCAGCCCCGTCACCTCCGTCTCCGGCCGGGGATGGGTTCTGGAGCTGAGCCTCGGCGGGGCCAGCGCTGCCCGCTCCTCCCGCACCGCCGCAGGGGGGTAAGGTGCCTGCCTCCCTTTGCCTTTGGGTGCCGGGTGGGGAGAGCAGGGTCCAGCTCCGGGGCTCGGGGGCCGCAGCAGCGGCTGGAACGCAACAGGGAGCACGTTTGGTGCCGGTTGTGCCCCAGCGCCAGGCGCTGGCTGCGGGCAGGGGGATGCTACAGCCATGACAGCGCTCCCGGGTGCTCCGGGCGGCTCCGCGCATCCCACCCGCACCCCGGCTCGCTGCGGACCGCGGGGCTCGGGGCCGTGTCCCGGGAGGACCGTGCGCGGTGCCGGTAAGCGCTGGGGCTCGGGATGCGCGTCCGTGCTGGGGAAGGAGGGGACGTGCATGGGAGCCGGTGGTGCGGGAGCAGCGCGGCCGCGCCGAGGACCCCGGTGCTGGGCAATACAGAGGTAAATAAAATAGGGACGGGCAGGGATGGGGACCGGGTGGGTTCCCTGGATCCCCACCCGCTGCTGGGGCAGGGAGCCGGGAGCAGGGGCAGCCCTAGGCTGTGCCAGCCGGGAACGCTGTTGTGGTGCCGAGGCCGGCTCAGTGGTGGGAGCAGCCGGCGCTGGTGCTTGGGCACGGTCTTGGCCAGGCTCATCCCGGCACCTCCCTGATGTCCACATCCTGCACCCACCAGCAGCAGGATGGTGGTAAAACCGTGGGCATGGGGAAGAGCATCCTGTGGGCTGAGGAGCGTGCGGGCCGGATCCTTTGCGGTGGCTTATCCGTGCGTGTGATGCATTGGAAATGATCCCATTAGCGCTCCGCTCTCCTCATCTAATTTGCTTCCACCGGAGCCTGGTGGTCTCCTGGCAGCTGAAGCGCCAGAGGGGAAAACAGCAGCAGGAGCCCTTTGTGTTTGCTGGCCGGGGTTGGGATGTGCCGCAGCTTTCCTCATGGAACACCGCGTGGGAAGGCCTGAACCGGGTGCTGCGCCCACCAGGCCCCATGCAAAGGGCTGGGTGTTTCCTTAGGCACTGTCTAACGCCAGGCTTGCAGGTGGGGAAACTGAGGCACGAGGTAGGGAAGCGGCGTGGGACATGGGGAGCTCTGAGCTGTGCTTGGGGCAGCAGATGGGATCCATTCCCTGCAGCAGGAGCATCCTAGAGCAAACCCCCCCTTGTGAGCTGCTGCAGCAGGTTTGGAGCCCGGAGGGGGCTGGAAGGTTCCCTTGGCATCAGAAAATGCTCATCCCAAAGGTCCTGGTTCCTCCTTGAGCAGGTGCTGAGCACAGGCCAAGTGCTGCCGGCTGCTCTCGCCTGTCCCTGCTTGCCATGGGCACAAGCTCTGCCCGGATGGCTCCAAGCGGGTGCTTGACCCTCACCAGCAGCTTTATCCAAAGGGCCCAGATCCTTGGGGAAGAGCTTGTGGAACGTGTGGACACAAGGGGAGCGTGTGCTGCTGCTGGGGGCACCCAAATCCCACCAGATAGAGCCAGGGTCCCACTCAGCACCGAGCACCGACGGAGATGAGGACTGGAAGCGGCACCTGAGGGAGCCTGGGCAGAGAGGAAGGGAAAACAGCAACCAGGAGGGAACCGTGGGCTGGGTGCTGCTCTCTGGGAGCCCTCAGTGATGGCAATGACTGAGTACTAATTGCCCCTGTTACATCCCTCCTGTAACTGCTGAATCCATGAGCTCAGCAGGGCTGGAGCTGAGCCCACGGCTCCCCTCAGGGGCTGTGCCCCTGTGAAGCTCCTTTGCTGGTGGCAAGGGGCAGCAGAAGCCCCCTCCTTGCCCTGCTCCCCCGTTCCCATCACTCATCCCTGCATTCGCAGCCATCTCTCTTGAAAGAGAAACGTTTTTCCAGGCGCTGCCTCCATCCATTATCACAAAGTGGCTTCACTTGGCCTGGAGTTAATAATTCACCTTTCTTCAGAAGATGGATGCTCCCATCCCACTGGAGTTTAAATATTCATGGCGAAGGGAAGGCAGCAGCCGCGGGAGGTCTGGCTGTACCGGAGCCTCAGCATCCCCTCCTCCCTCTGCCTATGGAGCATCACAGGCTGATGGGGGTTCCTGCACCCATGGGTGGGAAAAGATGGTCCCAATGGGTTATGATGCTGGAATCCCATGGCCTTGTCCCCCTGCTTCCCTGCAGCTGATCCCTGCCAGTGGCTGACCATGTTCAACGGGGATGCGGCGGCCGGCGCGGGCAGGAGCGTGGTGCGCAGCTCCAGCATCAGCGGTGAGATGTACAGCACCGAGAAGAGCACTCGCGGCAGCACCGACACCGGCACCGCCGTCACCGCCAGCAAGAAGCGGCGCTCCAGCCTCGGTGCCAAGATGGTGGCCATCGTGGGGCTGTCCCAGTGGAGCAGGAGCACACTGCAGCTGAACCAGACTGGTGAGCGCTGCCCCCAGGCCCCTCCAGAGGCACCATGGAACCAACTGGGCTGGAAAGACCTTTAAGGTCAGGCCCAACCCTTGTCCCACCACTGCCAAGGCCACCGCTAACCGGTGGCACTGGGGGCATCACCTGCACAGTGTGTGGACACTTGCACACTGTGTCTGATGAAGGCTCCTGAGCTTCCCCGTTCCCTGCACACCAGCACTTCTGGTGTCACAACCATTTGCAGATCTGAGGGGGGACATGGTCTGCTCTGTCCTCAGCTTCCCCCCTCCATAACAGCCATTCCTGGCCCCAGGCACGGAGGGATCTCGAGAAAGGACTTGTCCAACAGCCTGGCTCTGGGAAATATTTAAATGCTTAAAATAGCTTTTTAAAGGGCGCGGGACACGAAAGCTCATTTTAGTGCAGGCTTTTCCTCTACTGCTTTGTTGTTCCCCTTCTTGTTGGCATTCTGTGATTTGGGAAACGTCCTATAGGGAGAGGAGGTAAAATCTGGAGCCCTCCAGCCCTGCATGTCCCAGGTGCTTCTGTAGGGGTATCATTACCCCCAAACCCCAAGTGAGAAGTGATGGAGCTGGGCAGGACCAGGGGAGGGCAGAGCCTTGAGGCCCCTGCTGCGGGTACCAGGGGAGCAGCATCCACACTGGGGGGGCTCCCAGGGCCATGGGGGCAGCCCTGAACGTGGGGGACAAACCCGACTGCCCCGGAGCACCGCAGCACAGGCACACACAGGCACACGGCAGGAGCAGGGCTGCTGGTGATGCCAGGGGGGATGCTCGTGCCACACTCCTCCTCCTGCCATCTGCCACCGCGTGGGACATGCGGCAGCAGGGACAATGTGACTGCGGGAAAAAGGAGACATCAGTGTTGGGGCTGTGCCTGCTTGTGGCCCTGAGGGTGCCCGTCCCCACTGGCACAGGGACATGGGCACACATTGGTGGGGATGCTGGAGGCCAGGCGGTGAGCTGCAGGGTGTACCAGGGAGCAGCACACGGGGATGCTCTGGCCATACACAGGGGTCCGGTTCTTGAGCCTGCTTTGATGCGGGAGGGTCTGGGTGCAGCCAGCGCTGCCTGAGCTCACCCCTGCCTTGATTCCAGAGGGGGGTCCTAAAAAGCTGCGCAGCAACATCCGGAGGAGCACGGAAACCGGCATCGCAGTGGAGATGAGGACCAGGATCACCCGGCAGAGCAGCCGGGAGTCCACCGACGGCAGCACCAACAGCAACAGCTCGGACGGCACGTAAGGCACCATGGGGCGCCGGGAGCTGGGGATCCCACTGCAGCCCTGATGCTCCATTAACCCCTCTGCTCTCCCTGGCACAGGTTCATCTTCCCCACAACCCGGCTGGGAGCCGAGAGCCAGTTCAGTGACTTCCTTGACGGGCTGGGGCCAGGCCAGCTGGTGGGACGGCAGACACTGGCCACGCCACCCATGGGTGAGCCGAGGGGTCCCAAATCCAGCCCCATGGAGCTGGGCAGAGCATGAGGATGCTCCAGTGAGGGGGAGCAAAGTGGGTGATGGGATGTGACCACTGGGGCGGGTGCTGAGTGCGTCTTGTCCCTCCTCCTAGGTGATGTCCATGTTGGCATGGCTGACCGCAACGGGCAGCTGGAGGTGGAGGTGATCCAGGCCAGGGGACTCATCCCAAAGATGGGCTCCAAGTCCATCCCTGGTAGGTGGCTGGGAAGTGAGCGGGTGTGGGATGGAGGGGGGGTGATGGGGATGGGATCCATGCTGGGACCGCACCGAAGCCTACTCCCAGCCGGTGTTTCTCACCCATTTCCCAATGCAGCCACCTACGTGAAGGTTTACCTGCTGGAGAACGGCATCTGCCTGGCCAAGAAGAAGACCAAGGTGGTGAAGAAGACCTGCGACCCCTCGTACCAGCAGCCTCTGCTCTTCGAGGAGAGCCCCCAGGGCAAAGTCCTGCAGGTGAGGAACTCCCCCTGCACAGCTCTGTGGGGACAGGGGGGATAATGGGGGCAAGGGCAGGGCATAGGAACCCAGCATCCTCATTGCTGTCCTTCAGCCTCCCTGCTCCAATCACAGCCGGTCCTTCCTGGCTGGACATGCCAAGTTCTCCTCAGCATCCCCATGTGTTGAGCAGGGCAGTGCCCCCAATGCCTTCTCTGCCCCACAGGTGATCGTCTGGGGAGACTACGGGCGCATGGACCACAAGTGCTTCATGGGGATGGCACAGATCATCCTGGAGGAGCTGGATCTCTCCAGTGCGGTCGCTGGCTGGTACAAACTGTTCCCCACCTCCTCACTGGCCGACCCCAGCATCGGGCCCCTGACACGCCGACTCTCCCAGTCCTCCCTGGAGAGCTCCACCAGCCCCTCCTGCCCATAGGGGTGGTTGGTGGGAGAGGCTGGGAGGGGAAGGGAGCCCCTGCCCCAGCAGGACTGTTACTGGATGCTGTAAATATCCTGGTCCTCCCAACCCTGTTTCTTTCTCTTTTCCACCCTCCCTCCCTGCTCTCCACATGCTCCTCCCTGAGCACATCCTGGGATGCTGGAGAGGGCCGAGTGCTTTGAGGCAGGGGGAAGGAGAAGCAAACCCCCCCCAGCGATGCAGACCAAGGGCTGCGGCTGCTGCCCCATCCCAGGACTGTTACTGCTCCTCATCCCGTTGGACAGGATTCGATGTGGTTCTGTCCTGCCCACCAACGGGAGCATCTCTGGCCGCTCCATCCAGCGGTGATGGGGTTTCCGTCCCTGGATTCCATTGCCTGCCTCGGAGGCAAAGCTCTTCAAAGAGGAAAACAAGCACTCGGAAAGAAACCCAACTCAGCACTACTTTTGTTTTCCAAGGAATGTAGCATCTTCTATTATGTAGCTTGCCACGTGCTGACACTCACTCACTTCTCTGCAATATCCAAGAGGCTCCGGACTGACCGGAAACATCTGCCTGTCACTTCCCACTTGTTGGTTGTCCGACATGAATCCCGCGACACGAACAAGCACTTCTGTGGCCACTTTGCTTTACTTCTGGTTGCTTTGTTTCTGGCAGTAGCATGTAGCCTGTGACCAGTGACGTTGCCAAAGCAAGAGAGAAGAGAAGGTGCACTCACCTCACCTGAGCACACGCTGGTTTTCTCCTCGTGTTTCTCCACTGATCCCGGTCTTGTGTGGCCAAAGCAAGACCAAAACTGTAAACTCTGTGATGCCTCACGTGAAAATCCGAGTCAGGAGAAGGTGACCCAATGGAGCAGGAGCTCTGTGATGGGGTCATCGCCTGCCTCCCAGCCCCTTCCTCCTGCGAGGTCTGGGATGCTGTCGTTGGGTCCAGGATGTTCTCCTTGGCTCTGGGATGCTCCTCGTGGGTCCAGGATGCCCTCCTCAATACTTGCATTCCAAGTAGGAGCTGAGGGTTTACCAGACCCTGGGGCCACCCCTTTCTCGAACTCTCGCCTTGTTGGTACGCTACAGGGGAACATCTCAACAGCATCTTCTGCTGATCTGGAATTAGGGTGACTGAGAGGTTAGGAACAAAGGACTGGATGCTTGGAACCTGTGATCAGGATGAATGTTTGGGGTTCTTTCTGTTTGTATGTTTTGTTTGTTGTTTTTAGCAGCATTTGGTTCCCTGCGGGACCAGTTCTTGTAGCAAACCCGAGAATTCCGGAAGCTTTTTTTGAAGGTGCCTAATGAAATTTGCTGAAAATACTCAGGGGAGACACCACTAAAAACTCTGGTTTCTTCATCAAATACCCTTAACGCCAGGACTGGCCTGAAGGATCCGCTTCCAAGAGAGGAAAATCCCAACACACCAAAAGAGGAGCAGTCCTGAGAGTGGAAGAGGACAAAAGGTTAATGGGGAATTTCTGCCACGCCGATGGCTCAGCCCTCAGCCCAGCTGGGGTTTTACAGTTCCTTACTGGTGAAGCAGAGGGTTTTCCAATGCACAGAGCACAACAACCCCAACCCGTGGTGCTGGTGCCACCAGGGCCCAGGAACCAGCTCGAACCCGTTGCCACAATGGAACAAAACCAAACGTGAAGGGAAGGACTGTTGTGATGGAGGGGATGGAGCTGTCCCCTCTGCAAACCCAACCTGGGTCAGAGAACGCTGCTGCTTGTACCCAACCCCACCATGGAGTCAAGCAGCTATTGTGGATCTTTACCAGCTCAAAATCACTGCAGAGCTCTGAAGAGAGGAGGTTGGATGCTGCTGATGGGGGTGGAGAGGGGTCAGCTTCAGGCTCCCAGTGGATTCAATCCTTGTCTGCTCGGAGCAGGGCACCCGGATGGCTGAGCTCCGAGGTATGGGACCATGGGATGCACCAACAGCCTCAAGTGGTTTGAGGAAGCAAACTCGGTGCCCTGACAACTGCAACGGGAACAAACAAAGGACTGAACACGGCGTTCCTGCCAGAGCATGAAGCAGCTACATGAGGTCAACAGTGACTGGATGAGGCTAAACCCTCTCTGCCCTGGCATGCAGGGTTTGAATCTATGTGAGGGAAGGCATCCTAAGAGGCAAAGCTTTCTGCTCCTTCAAGCTGATGTTATTGCTTTTGCTTTGCCAACTCTATTCCAATGGAAAAACTCACCTGTGGCAGGACAATGACCATGTCCTGGGGAAGGGGAACAGCAGCATGGGCAGAGCAGGGAGCTCTGTGGGTATTTGCTGCTCATTGATGTGGATGCAGCATCCCACCCCCTTCCCCTTCCATTCGGAGTTCACTGCCTGTGGATCCCTCCAGTGAGCTGCAGAGCTTTAGTGCTCCTCTCCCAGCAAGTAGCATAGAATAATGGAATGGGTTGGGTTGGAAGGGACCTTAAAGCTCATCCAGTTCCAACCCCTGCCTCAGGCAGGGACACCTTCCACTGGAGCAGCTGCTCCATAAATGATGAGAACAGAAACAGATGAAGAGCAGCAGGAACAGGAGGTGCCTGAGGTCCAGCAGAAGGCTCCCTGGCTCTGCACCAGGTCAAGAGCCTGCCCTTGCTGGAACATGGAAAATCCATGGGGAAGAACATGCTGGAAAACACACCAGAGAACAGGGAAACCCCAATACTTTGGCTTCTGTTTTGCCATGGACACAGTGAGGATGCACTGGAGGGTGACAGAGCAGCTCCAGCAGAACAACCTGGGCCCTGGCTCACTTTCAGTGCTGGGTCCTCTCTTGCTGCAGTGTGATGGGTTAATGGGAACAGCTCCTGCTCATGGATCAGCTGCCCAGGTGGGGCCTCCACACCATGGTTGTCACTCACAAGACTGAAGCCCACCAAGACCTTCAGTTCTTCACCTCCAGCATCCGGTCCCCAGACTGGAGCCCTCTCTTTACTGGGGAAGCCGCTCGTGTGTTAGAACTGAAATGGGAGTGAACCACATCCACATCCCCACATCAGTGCTCCCGGTCCTCAATCCCGAGGGCACGAGTCAGAACAGGAACACAGAGCCCGAACACGAGGCTGCTTCCTGCATGGAGACAGCAGAAACCCCACAAGCTGCTGCACCCCAGGGTGTTTGCTGGGGGATGGTTTACTGCAAAGGTGGTTGTTAATGGTCCATAGGGTTTGCAGGTGGCTGCACTGGCAAGGGGCAGGCATTAGGTTATTTCCTCCCTTCCATTCATCAAGGAAGGAAATTCAAACCCTTTGACTTTCCAGATGTTTTGCCCTAGACAGAGTAATTCACATTAAACTGACTCAGCTTTGCAGCCTGTTTTATACCCAGCACCAAGTGAGGAGCCAGTAGCACTCACCTGAGACAAGACCTTACCATAGCACAGCTGGCAGGAGATGCTGGTGTCGGAATCAAGGCACCCAACTTGAGTAACAAGGATGGATTTTGCCAAAACTGCCTTGAAATGATACTTAAACATCCCTTCAATGCTAGAAACAAAACCACAGCCACACAGCAAAGCACAGAGAGCACCATGGGATTTCATGCCCGGCCTGAGATATTCCTGGTTTCCTGCAAGCCTGGAATGGGCTTCATGTGACAAAGCTGAGTGAAAATCTTCTGGGACATGAGATGTGGGCTCAGAAATCAGCTCCTCTTCCATCAGTGTCACTGCATGTTGCAAGCACAGGGAGAGGATGCTCAGACATCGGGTTCCTGAAATCCAGTGGGATCTGAACCAACCTGGCTTTGGAGAACACCGCAGAGCAATGGTGAGAGTGGGAAGTGTTCCCACCATGGGCACCTGCAGCTCTTGGAGCTTGGACCTGGTCCCCAGAAGCAGTTAGAGAGGTAGCTCCTGATGCAAATACGAGACCAGGCATCGCTGCAGGCGCGGATCAGGATTCCCTTCACTGTGTAGGTTGGTGCCCATGAGAGGAGTTAAGGGACCGGAAATGCTTGGCAGGAGTGAGGACTTTGAGGGTGTTTCCTGGTATGAGACCATTCACTGAACAGTGATGGGTGATCAGGTGTAAAGGTTTCACTTCTATTTCCTTCCAGTTGACTCAGACTCTTCCCAGCAGGATGTGAAATGCTTGGACAATGCACGTCCATAAACCTCCTCCAGGAGCACATTTGGTGACTTGGAAAATCGCTGCATTCTAAAGGTCAAGGAACAGTTTCAGTGCTCACCAATGGCTGAATTCAAAGTCCAGATGTGCTTTGCCCCACAGACTGACAAAGATATGAACAGATCTTGCTTTCCTTGGTTCTTGTGCCTCCAGAGCGAGCTGTCAAATTACCTTTGGTAAGAGCAAGGTTTGCATCCAGTGATGTGCCAAAGGCATCATGGCCCATTCCAAAGTTTCTCCCACAAAGCTGTTTCAAATGGAAGTCTTCCTTCTACTTCATGTTCCCCAGAGAACACCCCAACCCTTGACTGGTTGTTCGAGGTGCAAGAGTTATGGTTATGAGCTAAAGGGAAGGTTGAAAGGCTGTAGAAGAGACTTGCTAGGGGGAAAGAAGAGCCTGCGATGAGCATGGTTGGAAGTGGGGGGTAATGATGTGCTATAACAGAGCACAGATGGTGACCAGACGTGACAATGACACTCACCTCATCCGAGCCGGTCGGTATCTGGGGAAGATGAGGTTCTAGAAGCAGACTTGGAATGAGGTGAAGAGCCTCAGTGTGTGTCTCACTGTCCCAATAACCGGCACACTGTTGAACCCTGACCCTCTGCCTCGGGCACCGGCACCAGGACACGGCCCAGGAGCAACTGGGAACGCAGGAGAGAGCGGCTGCCTGCAGGAGCTGCCACCGAGCCCCAGGAGCTGTGCCTGGGTCCGTGACCAGAGCTATACCTCATCCTTTTGGTTGGTCTTTTGTTCTCCTCCTTTTCTCTTTGTTTAAGAACCAGAGCGTAGTGCACTCGACCACATTCAGGTTGTTTTCTGTTGTAACTGTGCGATGCAATCATACAGGGTGTGCTTGTACCATCTGCCCCATGCCCAACCTCCGCTTCATTCAGCACTTGCACTATTGATTGCTGAGCTAAAGGGCAAGGGAAGCAAGAGGCCAGAGCGGGAGGGATGATTCCGTGGCCAGTGGGTGCCCCCCGGTCCTCTCTCCTGTTACAAAGCACGTAGATAAGCAGCGCTCAGAGGCTGTTGCAGCCCTGTGGTCCTCCCCTCCTGTGAAGGGCTGGTGAGGTGATGAGCATCCCGGATGTGAGGCGCTGAGACCAATGCTGCTGCTCTTGGAGGGGCACCAAGCCCTCATGAAGCCTTCGCCTGCAGTGTGGATGGAGAGGGACCCTCGGAAGCAGGCGGCAGGGGCGTCCCACCAGCAGGAGCACAGGTACTGAGCACTGATCCCATTCCCTACCAGGATTCACTAGGTATGGATCTGCTAGAGCCCCGTGCTTGCTAAAGGAGGGCATTTTGTGTTAACCCTTGCAGTGAGAGCCGTGGAGCAACCCGTGGTGCCTGCTGGAGCAGCACTGCCCTCCCCGTACCCTGCTCGGACGCCTCTCCAATGTTCGCACTTTGAAGTTGGTGGCCTTGTTTTCTTTAAAGGGCTTGATCTTTTCATGCAGTTAAAGCTAAATGAGCTTCCCCATCACGCTGTCCTAGTGCCCACCTCGAAATTAAGCTATGAACAAGCACCGGGATCATCCGAGCGATGAGCCGGGACTCAAGAATCTGTCATTAATCTCACAAGTTTATACCTCAGATATCAAAGCATCCAATTGAACTGGTACCGACACTTGGGAAAGCAGCAGCTCCAAGTCTGAATTGATGTTTGGCCTTGAATTTGGTTACTGACAGCAGCAGACACACAAAAGCCCAACCCACAGAAGCACAGAGAAAAGCACTGAGGGATTTTTTAGGACCTGACACATTCACCCCATCAAAAGAACCAGAATTTGTATTCCCAAACCAGGCATGGGAGGGGTGATTTTAACCTTTTAACTTTAGGAACCTTTAAACACAGCCTATGCCTTTCAAACTGCATCAGCCCCTGAAAAACAATGAGGGGCATAAACGGGTCTGAGATTGTTAAAGGGACAAGGCAGTGAGATGCAGCCAGGGTAACCCAGCCAGGCAGTCCCCTCGAAGCACAGCCCCTCTCCAGGCAGCTGCCTCAAAGGTAGGACAGGGATGCATTAGAGTGATACAAACAAGCAAGGACATGGGGTTCTGTGCTATTTCACACCTTCCATGCTAAAGTCCCCCCAGGAGAGCCTCGCCAGGCTGGGAAGTTGTCAGAACTCCATTAGCCACAGTCAGTTGCTCTCAAGAGCTGACCTTTAAGTCTGTAAGGGAAAGGGCAGCAGACACCTGACCATGCGAGGGGCACACATCAACCCCACGTCTCTGTGTGCATCCATCACCTAGGGGGAAAGGCAGAGTCAGGACAGGACTGACACTCACCCCATAGCCTTGCTGGGAGCCAGGATGTCAGCACACAGATGAACACCTCCAGCTGCCCTCACTTGTGTCTTGTGATAAACTTTGCTTTGATGACAGATTCATTCCATTTAACAACTCCACCTTCCAGTAACCGCTGCAGAGGGGTGGACGAGGGGGTCCTTAAACCCAGCTCCATGTTCCAGACAAGGGGACGGGCTTGTGATGGAGACTTGAGAATGGGAATAGATTTCAAAAGCAAATGGCAATTTTATACCTGTGTTCTGTAATGTTTTATATGTGCGTGGTCTTTCTTAATGTAAAACTCTTGTATTTTTGTGGTTTATATGCAGCAGGGCTGAGGGCTGTGAGGGTGCACGCTGTTTTGTAGACTATTCTTAGCCAGTTTTCCCCATGGAGGGAGACACTCAAGTATTCACCTTTTCATTGGCTTGTACCTGCATGTACAGTATCGGGGCAGCAAGTGAAGATGATTAAAGCCAGCTTGAAAACTTTCTTCTGTGCTTGAGTTGAGCTTCTCCAAACATCCACAGCCCAAAATCACTTGGGCAGCCTAGAAAAGTCACATCCCCCCCAAGAGATGAGCTGGGGAGGAAGGGAAGAAACCCTCTTTTCAGGGAAAAAAGAGCAGGTTTTGACTTGAGGAAAGCCCCACCACCATTAAGATGCAAGCAGAGTCCCATCAGCTCCTCCCTCCCCTGCAGCTGCACATCACCATTCACAAGCAGAAGGGAAACTGGCCCTGGGCTGTGGCCTTAGGGACTCCTGAAGCCCCAGCCTTCCATAGTCACAGTTACCACCTCCTGTAAAAGCTTTGGGATGGGCCTTGGTCAGGTTTTGCTGAGCAGGGTGTGAAGCTGCAGCGCTGGGCTCCAGTTCTGCGGGCAGAGCAGCAGGAATGCTGCATCCCCCATCCCGAGCCTTGTATATACAAGTGTCAACTGACCTGAGTGTGCCTCTGCCGAGCCTGGTTCTCTGCACGCTGACAGCTCCTGGCTTGCAGCAGACGCTGCTCTCTGCTGACATGTGGGACACGACCCTGCTCCAGAGCAGATGGAGTCGGTGCGATTTGGATGAGAGGCTCCAAACCCACACCTGAAGTGAACAACTCCCAGCAGTGACAGCAGCGTCAGCACAATCTGTTGTGCTGGTGAAGAACACGGGGAAGCAGCTGAGGTTTCACTGCAATGGTTTATTGGGAATTTACATATACACAGGGTAAAGCAGACTGCAGAGGTCTGAGTTCTTGCTCACGCTGATGAGTTGAAGCAGTTGTGTTCTACTGAAGATGAGAAAAGAAATCTGACCCACCTACTACTTATGCCTAGATTAAGATGTCAGAAGCCACCTGGGAAGGGGGACTGGGATTACACAGGAACAAAACCATCATATGAAACCAGTATAAATTAGGATGTCATTTTAAAAGTGTAAGAAAACGGGTGGGGGGCTCTCAGCCCTCCATAAGTTACCTCTCGGGTTAGATTGTTAAAAGTTAAATACTTCAATACCACATTTTAGACAGAAAAGCCACTCGAGTGCGAGTTTCACATTCCACAGCTTGCCCCACACTGTGCGAGAATCCGGCTTGCTCAGGGGGGAGGGAGAGGGGTCTTCACAATGACTTTGGTTCCAATGAGGGTTGGTGAGCCAAGCACAGCCAGGCCTCAGCTCCGGAGAGCTCCGCTCAAGGGAGGAGGTAGCAAGGCTTGCCTGCCCCTGGGCTCGGGTTCAATCCAGTTCCTCAGCACCAAACCAGGTTTCCACCCCTCTGCTAACCACAACCCCTAATACTGACATTGAAGTGACTCCTAGAGGGCCTGACACCGCAGGCAGGATTAAGTGCAGGCTTCCCAAGCCCCTCAGTCACACCTCCGCCAAGTGCCCAGCAGGACACCAAGTGCTACCCAGAAGCATCGGTGGAGGTTTGTGCAAGGAGGGGTCTGCCCCAGAAGTGTGCATTGACTGTGCTAAATACAGGGGAGCTCACGTCTGATCACTGAGGTTTCACCGTGTCTGACAGTGACGAGGCAGAGATGGGTCTGGGTATGGAAAGAGGCTCAGGCTGAGCAGGCAGCCAGAAAGAAAAACCCTGAATGTCTCATGGAGCAGTTTTGAAGAACAGAACAGAAGGCAGAAATGGTCACAATGCAAGGGCTCATTTCCACATCTGAGTGCTGAGGGACTGATTGCTTCCCTGGGCACCTCCTCCACCCATTGACTGTCCATATCCCATCATGCCATTAGCTCCATAGAAGTTCATCCCAGCCATCTGCTGGGTCATCTGCAAAGAGGAGCAGAGAGGAGTCAAGGCTATGTCAAGGAGACTGGTAGCCCACAGCAGTCAGAAGTAAAACTATTGCTCCCCAACATAATCACAGGCTTAAGCAAGTTCTAGAGAGCTCTGGTGAACAGAAGGCACTGGCTCCTCAGGGGTACAGCCATTAGTAAGCTGAGGGAGTGTTCCTTTTAGTTGCCATTGCACTGACTTTTGATCTCCACCAAGCACCAAGGCCTCTGAACAAGTTACTCCTTTGTGATCCCTCACCCAACCCCAGGAGCCAGGGTATGAAAGCTCCGAGGTCTCCAGTAACAGGGCAGGTTTAACCACAGGAGCCTCCCCTGCCCTCCATCCACCTCTGCTCTGCAGCAGATCAGTGCCTTACCTGAGCAATGTTCCACTGAAGCTGCTGTGCTGGCTGCACACCATAGACAGGCTGGGGAACTGCTGCCATGCCAGCTACGTAGCCAGCCTGCTGTGCAGCCATCATCCCATTGGGAACACCAATGACAGCTGCCTGCACATTACCCACATATCCAGCTGGAATGGCCATGGGAGTCACCATCCCAGCAGCTCCAGGCTGGGCCATCATTCCCACCGATGGTGCCATCATGCCTCCCATCATGCTGCTGGAGGGGGCTACTCCTGGGAAGCTAGTGTATGCTGCTGCAGGATATGCCATCTGAGCTGGGGCCATGAACATTGCTCCTAGAAGAAGGCAGAGAGGTGATGAAGGGAAGAACTGTCAGGGGATTAAATGCCAGCCTCAAATCAGGGACTATCACAACATTCGTTTGGCCACGACATCCAGACTAAGCTGCTCATTATGCTGCTCACCAGATCTCAGGAAGGACCACCTACATTCCCACATCTTTCCCTGTCAGCTATCAGGACACCCCACCCTCTCTGCATTGATGTGCTGCCGTTGAGCAGCTCTATTCTGAGACCTGTTACCTTGTGCAGGCAGCTGAGGTGTTTGAGAGCCGTACAAGGAGAGGATGGAGTCTTTAGAGAGCTGCTTCTTCCCCACTTCCTCCCCTTTGCTTCCTGGCTCAGGGAATAGATTCAGGTTTTCAGGGACAGAACCAGCACTTCCAGAGGTTGGCATAGAGCCAGTGACCTGAGACAGAGACAGCACAAGCACATCAGCCACGTTCAGCACCAGGTAAGACAGATCATCATCAAGCATCCAAACAGGCTTTGTCAAGCACTGATGTTCCCCACTCACCTTCCTGGAGTCAGAGTTTGATCCCACCGATGCAAACAGATCAAGATCCTTCTCTAAGCTGCTCGGCCTGCCGTTTGTCACTGTGCTTGTCACAGGAGCATCTGCAAGAGATCAAGCTGTGACTGATGTTCACATGGATGGCCTCGGGCTGAGGGCAGCCTCCTTGCCAATATGCCACTCAACCCAGTGGCCTGACCTGTAACCTGCTGTAGCCAACACATGTCGCCAGCTCTTTGCTTGCCCTTTGGTGCTGAGAAGGAACTGGCTCAGGACCAAGGATGTGCACTGTGCTGTAGCTGCCCTATTAACCTGGGAGCAGCCAGGAGCCACAGTGTCTGGAGATGACTACAGCAGCTTCTCCACAGGCACAAGCACTGCAGCAGCATAGAGGAAAACAAGGAAAACGGTTTCTGCTGCAGCATTCAGCACTGTGCTTGAGTTGCTGTGGAGTGGTTAATAAAACTCTAGTGTTCCCATCAGCTGCTGTTCACCCGACATGGAAAGCGAGTGCTAAAAGCACTCACAAGATCAAGGCTGGGGTGTATGGTCATTGTAGCACCTACAGTAACATTGGAAAGGCTCTTACCAAGTCCTAGCAAGTCCATTACTGGCTCAGTTGATTTAGGGGAACTTTTTCTAGACTGTTGTGCTTCTTCTTTCTTTTGAGGCTGGGGAGAGAGAACAGCAGAGGCCTTGGTCACATTTTGGGTTTACTCTGACACATTAAAGGTTTTAATGAGAGATTAACCCTTGAAATCCTTGATTTTCCAGTGCTTTCAAAGCAAACAATTTAAGTATTACATAGCTGGTTTATTGTCCCACTGTGTTGGAGCCCACTGCCAAATTCAAGCATGCTCTGAACTAGGAAGAAAGGAACAGCTCAGGCTGGAAAGCTAAGCAAGGAGTAGGTGGATTCCAATCCCTTTGCATTGCAAGGCAGAACACATCTGCTTAGTATCTGGTTGAGCAGAGGAAAACAAGCCACTACCATTAATGTGACTCAATGCATCCACTGCTGTGACTGGGGGCAGAAAAAATGCTTCCATATCAAGCTGGATTACCTCTGTTCTGCTTGAGAGAAGTCTTTACAATTGATCCAGGACCATGCCTTTTGGTCTTACCATTTTCACCTTCTCAAAGATGATAGGTTCCAGTTTTCTTTCTGATACTGGCTCATTACTCCTTTTCCATTTGTCATCCTTTTCTTTCTGGAAGGAAAAAACCCACTAACATGAGGGTCAAACCTCCTGTCATTTACCAAGAGAATGTTCACAGAGTTTAGAGTTACTACTCTAAAAAACCAGAGGATAGAGCTAAAGAGCTACATTGGAAGCTAGCCCTGATCTGAGGAAGGTGTTGGCCTTCAAGGTCCCCTCCAGTTTAAATTCGTTCTCCAGAATGAGTGACTGCAACCAGCCCTGGAGAAGAGATTAGTCACTAATACAGGAAACAGCTAAACTGCCTATTCTCAGAGGCACTGCTTACTCATCAGACACACACATCTTAATATGCATTCAAGCTTCTGCAGAATTGATTAGACACTAACCCTAAAAGCATTGATGTCAATACTTCGGTCCATGTATTTCTTCTTCTCATATTTATCCCGAATGAAGCTCTCCACAGCTCTGCAAGCAGCTTGTTAAAGACCAATGATTCAAGAATAGAAGACTTACAGGGATTATTTGACATGTGGATACAAGGTACAGGCTGTAACTAAACTAATGACTGTTTAAAGAGCACTTCCAGCAGCAACTTTCTTAAAATAATTTAGCGTTGGATCCAACTACTTCAGCTCCTCAATTTCTGCCCTTGAATTATTCCAAGCATGACAGTGCTATAAAAGGTACATTAAATCAGGGCTTAAATTCCTGGCGTATTTTCTTCCCTGATTTCTATTTATTTCAACCATCACCTAAGAGCATACATGTCATTAGCACAAATCAGGCAGAGAAATGAATCCTGCGTGTACAAAAGCACCTCAGCCACCAGCTTAAGACACAAATGATGGCAGAGCTGCTCCTGTGTTTCTTTAGGGTCACATCTGTGCTATACTCCTGGTGCACTCAGTACTCAGAAACCCTCCTGTAAGGCAGAAGTTACAGCTTAACTGTTCAGAAGTGTTAAACCTTTATACCTGTCCCCACTGAGACTTTAAACTCCTCAGCACTTTTGACAGCCAACCTTCCTATCTGCCACATACAGTGCATCTCATGCCATAGCTTCAGGCTGTAACAATCATGTTCCAGTTCTGCACCCTTCTAGCTCAGCAGCAACCCTCTGAGCTCTCTCCTGCTTCCTTCTGTAAGCACACAGCCATGCTCACAGGTGCCTGGCTAGGAACTCATTCCTCATTCTCACAGCTGATGCCCAGGCACAGAAAGTGAAACCTCCTGTGCAAGGAGTGTAGCTGCAAAGCTATAAGATGAAAAGGCTCCGTGTGTCCCCAGCAGCAAAGGAAGACAGGATGCTGATCTGTTTGAGGTCTCCTGAAGTTCTCTGGCAGGTAGGCTTCATAAAGACGATTTGCTTTGCCATTTCCCATCTCTTGGATGCACTGCAATTCAAAAGGATTCTTGTTTGTTTCATAGACACTAAAGCTCTTACATATGCTAACACACCAGGCTACCAAGCAAGAGTCCACCGGTGTTAACTGGGAGGCACATGTAGGCTTCTGAAGCCTGTTCTGCACCTGAAAGCCACTCTGCAGGGTTTCAGGGCCAACCTCCAGGTTGGGAATCCCTGACACTGTTCCTATGATCCCTCTGTCCAGCACAACTGGCCAGTCCTAAGCCCCACAAAACAGTATTTGCTTGAAAACAAGATAAATATGACATTAGCAACCTAAAGTCACTCTGGAAGTCCAGGCTTTGTCTTCTAGAACACCTCAAGGAGGAGGTGGGCAGCAGCTCCAGACAACAGCAGCTTTACATACACTTGATGAGCATCTGTCCTTCCCCTCTGATGTTTGCTGAGCCTGAAATGATGGCATTTTCCTTCCCAATCTAACCTAGCTTGGAATCTTCTTCCTACTTCACTTCCCACAGCTTTGGCCTATTCAGACTTTTACTTCCAGGTTTATGAGGCCTCACTGCTGATGTTTCACTCACCTGTATCTGTTCTTGTGTCCACTGGTCCAGATTGACAGATTTGACCCTGGATATATGAACTCCTAGGTTCCTGTGGATCCCAGCACAACGAATACAGATGAATACACCGATGTTCCAGGATGCCCATCGTGGCCCTGCAAAGAGACACAAGTGTTTCATACCATGAAGTTAACCTGTAGCTGCCTTCAGCAACTGAGAAACTGGGCCAAGTGAACTGGGACTGAGGCGTTTACATTTTCATCCCCATTAGTAACTGGAATCAGACATCAGTGGGATGTTTAAAGGTTGTCTCCCAATCATATACTTTTAGAACTGGTATTTTATTGCCCACCTCTTCCATTTTGAGGGCTCTACACAAGACAGACAACTCTAAGGGGAGGAGGGAATTATAAAAGGTATTTAAACCACCCAAGACACTACAAACCCCTGTTTTCACCTTGCTTAGCCCATGGAACAGTCACATCAATGTAAGTCTGTGTTCCTGCTTTAGTAATGAAGAATCTTTCCTGGAGACCCATATTGCAGTGGAATCAGCTCCAGAATACTCACTACTGCTCTAGGAAAAGCAGCATAAAACACTCATGGGATTGCATCATGAAATCTTCTGCAGGAAGCTACAGCAGAGTAAGGAGAGCAGCACAAAGCCCAGAACCCTACCACCAAGGTGCAGGGCCAGGGGCAGAAGCCAGGCTGCAATCCTGGCCCAGGATGGACAGTTCACTCTGCAGTTTCTCCAGCTCTGACCACCCCAATGGTTGCATGCGGCTTGTATGTAGGCAGGAGAGCTCCGAGGTGCGGAAGGGAGATCATGCCAAGGAGAGAAGACACAAGGGACAGATTGCCAGGCTCAGTTTTCCTCACTGCAAACAGCTCTCGAAGGGACCCCAGCAATGCACTGCTCAGGGGACAACAGATGGACTCCCATCACTCACAGCTCCCCTCCCAGCCAGGACCAACAGCCCCTGGGCAGCAAACCCCTCAGTCCTGCTGAAGGAAAACCAGGAGCTTGCCTCCCAGTGCAAGACAAGCAGGTCTTAAAACCAGATCCTCCAGCCAGAGCTGCCAGCCAGGCACACAGTTAACGGGGCTGGATGCCACTGGCAACGGGTAACCGGCCAAAGAGCCACAGCAAAGCCACATCCTGAATAACGGAGCTGATAGTCTCCAGTAAACCATGCCAGCTCTTCCTACAGGCATTACTGCAGATGAGTTATTCTGTCTTTCCTTGCCACAGTTAAAATAGCAAGCCTCAAAGCTAATGAGGCTGAGGTGGGAGGGGGAAGAGGGGGAAAGTGTCATTTCAAAGCTCTAAAAAAGCAGCACTGCATTTGACTCTCCTAGATATGTTAGATGGTTGTTAACAGTTTCCTGGCAAAGTCCAGGGTACCCCAAAGGATTTGGGGCTGCTAATGCAATTGGTGGGTCATGGTCCCCTCCAGAACCTACCCCAACTAACACATGTTATGATTTTAAGAGTGTCTCTTAAGCCTCCTGGCCTGTTCTGCCATTGCTTATTGCCTTGTCACTAAAAGAATGGCCATTGAGAATGATATTATCTTAATGAAGGTTATAGAAGTCACTTTCCATCTTAGGAAGAACTCCTGGTGAAGACACTCTTACCTATACCTCAGCCCCTTTATTATACCTACCAAAACCTAGGACTAACTGCACCAAAGCAGGGCCCATAGGTTTAGCAGCACCTACGTAAGGCACAGGAATAAAAGGCTTGTTCAGTGTTACACCTGTAGGAATCCAAGGTGAAGCCAGGACCCTGCTCCTTCATTTGATTTATTCATGGAGCTCTCTCCCAGTGCCACCCTGAAGGCTATAATGTGAGAATGGCAGCAGGATTAAGCACAGGAGTCAAGGTTAGATTTAAACTCTAGATATATTTAGCCTTTGTAGGACTAAAAGGATTAATAGGCAGCTAGATACCACATCAGGCTGTAGTAATCAGCTCACTGGTTTATCACATGTGCTAGCTCAAGCCACTGCAACCTCCCACCCTGCGATGCCACATAAGAGAGTGACTCAGTGGTAGAGCCTGTGACACCCATCCTGCTTCAGCCTTACCTCATCTGTGATGCAGGACCTGAAATAGCAGGAGCTGGGTACAGGAGGAGCAGCTGACTGATGCTGCAGCTCCCAGCTCTGGAACACCCCAGGACTGAAGCAGCTTCCTTATGCCAGTGAATGTTTAAGAGGGAAAAGGCACAGGCTTTCACAATCCCTCCTGGCAGCTAGCATTTGCTTTGGTCATCAACATGCATTACACAACCCAGGGTAGGTCTCTTCACTGATGCTTATTCCAGCCAGGGCTTGGGCATCCTCGCAGTGTGCTGAACTGGCATCACAGCCTTCCTCCCAAGCCTGCTACCTCTGCAGTCCTGCAAGGCACATGGATGTGAACTCTGTATCCAAAAGCACGGTGTGTTCAGATGGAACTAATAATGTCGTTAGCCTAGTTCCACAGTCCTGTATTCTAGCAACACTGGGATAAAAAGGAAAAAGAGGAACAAGATATGGCCAGAGAGAAAAGCTGCTTTAAGATAAGGAGCTGCACAAGAGAAGCACTTCCCTCAACGGCAGCAGAGGGCTCACAATGCACCAGGGTGAGAGTCATGCTTCAGTCATCAGCACTGGGCAGAGCAGGGGCTTGTTAGCAGTGGTGTGAGGTAGGTGAGACCTGTCCAGCTGAGCCAAGCTCCAAGTAACTTCATGCTCATTAAAATCATCAGTTGGTGTCTTGGGCTGTGAGGGACATCACAAAGTTTCTTTTGCTGAACACAAGAGTACCCCAAGCAAGGCAGCCTGTCCTAACTAACCCAGTTAGGTTGGGTCAGATGCAACATGCAGAGCCACCAGCCCAAACACATGCTCTCACCAGACCTTCAGCTTTGCTAGTATCTAATGCCCCCAGGCATTAAGCTAAACCAACATTTTTACCATCTCATTTCCTACAAAGCACTTTGTTTTGGGGCAGAGAGGGAAGGGTGCTGCTGCACACGTAAACAAGCCTCCCACTTCCCTCTTTACAGGCCACAATGATGGAGCTTGCACTAGAAATCAAATGAGGAAGTGCCCAGTGAAGAACTTCATCCAGTCACTTCCTCACCTTCACTCACCCTTCTCAAGGTGAGTGCCTGCAGAAAGCCCCAGGTGGTATTTACAGATGTGGGTGCACTCACATGTTGGAGCTTCTAACTTCCCAAAGGCTGAACCAAGCTGAAGGTGGACCAAAGCTCCAGTGCTGGAGCACTGACAGGAGGGCAAAACCACCTCAGCAGATGCTAAGGGTAAAGGTTTTCAGAGAAAGCTGGTTTTATCTCAGTCAGCAGTGTTTATCAGTGTTCCTAGAGCACTATCTGCCCTTGCAGCCTCTGTGCACACCCCAACACTCAGCACTAATTGCGTGCACGAGGGCATAGCACACCACAGGGAGCACTTTACCCTTTGGGTTGAGTGATTCATGGAAACTAAGGCTTTAGGACAAGGCTAACAAGCATTTAGCTTGTTAAACCACTAGAAACATGAAAGAAATTGGTCCTTGCATGAATACTCTTGCTAATGTTATAAAAATAGTTCCCCTGAGGAATCACTTTATCCTGTCCCTACAGCCACCAGATGGCTTTGGAGCTCAAGGCCTCAAGTCACCTCCATATGCAAAACTGGGAGTTTGCTGCAATGACAACCAGCAGTCGCTTTTCTTTCAGTATTATGGCTAATTTTAACATCCATGGTAAGTTACTTGGCACTGACCCGAGCCATGCACAGCTTGTTCTGTGCTGATTTAGTACCTCATGCCCCTGTACATCACCTCATCTGCACACAGACCCTGTGTGGAAGATGCCAACCACCTGCAGGTGAACATGAGGTCAAAGAAAATGAGTTGTCAGACTGGAAGCAGACTTAAGAGCTGAGCTACACTCAGTTCTGGCACAGCAGTAAGGACAGGTCAGACCACATTGGGATATCTTCCTAGCCTGGCAGTGGTTGCTGGAAGATCACGAGCTTATAAACACCTCCTGCTCAGTCAGCTTTCATTTGAGAGAGCTGCACTGAATACCTGAGGGCATTCCTGAGCGAGGATGCACTGCCATCCAGCAGAGCCTGCAAAGCCATGTGCAAGAAACTCAGCTGCCCCATCAGTGCTTCCATGAGCCTGTTTCACAGCCTGGTTTCTATCCCAGCCTGTCAAAATAAACCCTGCATACCAAGCTGCTCATACCGGCTTAAGTTAGCATCTAAGCTGGCATCATTAATGCCTACAAGGGCTGCCTGAATGATCTGCCCTTATGACAAGGCTCCAAATTCTCTTTAAAACCCCAGCACTGCATGGCTAGGCCATTTCACATCGTGTCTTAAGTCACTTGCTGAAAGTTCACACCCTTAATTGGTTTTAATGAAGGAATCCCAAAGGGATTCACTCCTCACCCTTTATTCAGGAATCATTTTGGCTGAAGCCACCCAGGCAAGTTTCTTCTGTAATAACCCTCCAGAAGGCATTTCAAACTAAAGCACAAGTTGGCTGCAAAGCCCCTGCTCCTTTGAGGGGGGGGGGCAGGGAAAAATAGCTGCTTTCATGGGCAGGAGGAAGGGAGCATCCCTATTCAGAGCCTGATGAAACATTCTTAGTGCAAACCACCCTTTGCCTCGCAGGCTCCTGCCTGGGAGCGCTCCAGCAAAGCCCAGCTGTAAGAGATGCTCCTGCTCTGCACATGGAGGCCAGTTAACACTGCTACATGTGTTGGAGCAGGGCTCCCTACAACCAGCGCCTCAGCACTCACAGGGGAAGGGGATGTGGGAAGGTCTCCTTGGAGCCGGATAATCCCTGTGAGATGATGGTCACATCCTCAGCGAGTCAAAGTTGAAAAGCTCTGCTTTTTTCAGAGCCAAATGAGGAAAAAGCCAAGTATCCAAGAGCTGCTTTGACTTGTGGTTTCCTTACTCTGGAACGAGATTGCTTAATGACTTACTGAAATGCATTCTGCTCATAGAACAGCTATGACAAAGGCTGTCTTACAAAACAGCTTCCTCTGCTCTTTACTGTAGATGTCTGTCCTACAGTCAAATGTGCAGATGAGGCTGGGAAACGAGGTAAGCTCTGCTAGCGAGTGAAAAGCACAGAAGCTCAACTTCAAGAGCTCCAGATTATGCTATTTACATGTTAAATGGCAATTTAGTTATTAACACATGCTAGTTAGTTACTGGCCTGAGCATGCACCCAATGCAGCACTCATGGACCTACCAGAGATATGCACCCGAGTGAAGCACCACTACCTGCTGTATCCCCAGATTTAGCACCAGACTAAGCTATTTGTGTAGCTTTCAGGAAGCCATTGGAACCAGTGAAACAGGGATGCTAAAGCCAAAATGCTCTGCAGCAAGGGAGCCTGATAAGGGTATATGCCTAGCCAAGTAACTTAGTGGTTCAAAAATTCAACTTGATGCCATCTTCTGGAAGAGGAAACAACACATAAGGGATGAAGGGAAGAGTCAGACAAGCCAGGAAGAGCACAGGGCAACCTTCACTGTGGACAGAGAGAGCAGTCCTCGCTGGTGCTGCCTGTGCAGGAACCTGTCATTCCAACGCCAATGCAACTGGATCCAAGGAGCCTGTTGGATAGATAGGACTGGAAGAGTAGAGGGGAAGAGTATGGGAGAAGGAGAGAACCAAAGAGAATTAGCTGTACATTACACACATCCAGCCCGAGCTCCAGAAGCAGAAATTAAGAATCCCATTAATCTCAGTGCTACTCAACAGAAGACATTTCCCATTTACTGGAAGCATCTGAACACTTAGTTTTTTGCACAGATTATACCACATCCCTCCACATCTACATTGCAGTTTCAGCCTCCAGACTCATTCTGATGTTCAGCAGTGCATCCTCTGACAGTCAATAGTCAGACTGCTTGACAGTCGCACCATGTCTCACACACACGAAATCACCACAACTGCCCCAGAAGGCCCTTTGCATGAGAAATGCACAGGTAGAGGAAATCCCCCTTTCTCAACAGCTTCTTTTAAGGTGTTTTGTCCAAGCTATGAATACAAAGGCCTCCAAAAAGAGGATTATGATAACCCCTCACTCCAGCTTCTAGTGAAGACACTGCACCGCCGAGGGCTGAGCTGCACCACTGCAGTGCTGCCAGGACTCCACACGGGACCATTGCTCTGGATCAGCACCATTTGTATGGTGACAGCACTGAGAGCTGCACATGAGAACAACCCAGATGAGGAAATGCACTGCTCTGTTTGTGCCTAACACGGCTGGACCGTGTCCTGAAAGGCTGCACTGAGCTTCCAAGTCCTGTTTTGGTCAAGTAACAAAGTCCCCCTCACACAGATCCGAGTTCCACTGGCAGAAAGCAGTGGAGCCACGCTCTGCTTCAGCACAGGATGTACTGCTCACTACCTGCCACACCTCGATCAGATCACCCAGTTCACCCACAGTCCCTTTGGGCCTAAAGTTTGCAATGCAAAGAGGAAGAAGCAGGCAGAGACCTCACCCAGCTTCCTCCACAAGAGCCTCTAACCACTGCAGTTTCATTGCTGTAGAGGCAAAACCAAACACCCTGAGCTTGCTTTCCCAGTCATCCTTCTTCCCAAATGCAATGACTTAGATCCAGGACACTGACAGGTGTCCAGGGAAGCCGAAGGGAAGCCATCAGGCTCATGTTTCTGCAGTTAAAGATACAAACTGGACAAGGAATCAGTTGTACACACTGCTTGATGGAAAGCAAGGAGTAGCAAGAACACAGAAGACCTTCTCCCCAAGCAATCACTCTGATGAGGGTAGGAGACATGGATAATACTCTGCTGTTTACCAGCAAAGCATGCTTCCTATACTCACCAGAGTGCAGGGCCCAGCCAGTAGCCAAGAGAGCTGATGCTCCTGAAAATGTGACTTTTACTCTAACACAAAGAATGCCTCTAGAGCATGAAGTCAAGTGGGTCCATACCAGCCCTGCAGCTTATGCTCACAGGTACTGTAATCTTGCTTAGTTCTGTATATAGAAGAGGAGAAAAAGACAGTAATGAAACCCAGCAAGTAGTTAGGTCATTGGGAACAGGCATAATGGAAGAGTGGGTGGCATCTGAACAGTCTCTGCCTATGTGTCATGCAGGCTTTGAAACACTCACATCAAGCAGGAAACCACTTCAAAATTCAGTTACTTCAGCAGAAAAACAGATGGTCAAAAGCCAGGGTTTTATTGTCAGTGTCCTGATAGGTGCTGGATGAGCTGCCAGGTTCTTACTCTGCCTTCAAGCAGCATTCTTTGTGTGCCTCAAAAGCAGTACAGCCCGAGCAGAGCAGCAGGCAGCTGCAGAGCAGAGCAGCCATCCTTCCAGGTAGGCCTGGGATTGCTGATGGGAGCCATGTGGACCTAGCAGCTACCACGTGGCCTCTCATTAGCACACACTTGCAGAGAGCTTTAGTTATTAAGAAGCCATACATGAAACCAAATGTGCTCTTTGCTCTGCACGAGTACACCTGGGGCTCATCTCCATATGCAAAGCAGAACCTTGCAGTTACTTTGAGCAGCACTAAGAACATCAGGCCTTTCTTGCCATCATTGCTGCAACCCAGCTCCAGTGCCTTGCTGGGAGAACACCACATTAAGCCACAGGAACCAAAGTGCAGCCCAGTCTGATGCTTAGACTGGCATCAATTACCAGTTAGATGCCTGCCTGAGAGCTGACTGCATCTACCCCTCCTGTGGCCACAACCTCCATCTGCTGCCCTCCAGAAGGAGATTCCCCATCCCCATGAATCTCATTAGCAGGTAATTGCTTTGCCAGGTACCTCAGCACAACAGAAGTCCACTCTTTCTGACTGATGCAGCCTTGCTTCCAGCTTTGGTGGCAATGCTGAACTGCAACACTGTGCCTTTAATGCATAGCTAACTGGGATACTGCACTTCCAGGATGTCCTATGAACAGGAGAAGCTATGTGATCACATCAAATAACCTGGAACTGTGAGGAGAATTAGTTTCCCTGTTGTGTACACTACTGTCTCATGCCTCAGAAGACAAGATAAGCAGCTATTTTTGCCCTTAGCACTGTTGCTGGGTGCCAAGAGATAAGGGATTTACATGTGAGAGGAACACTGTGCTCTCTGCCAACAGCCCCACGTTCATCCTACATGGTCAGCCAGAGGCAGCTGTGAAGCACGTCCAAAGTAAGGCAGGTTGTTAGGATGAGGTTCCTGTGTCCGAGGGCTCCTACAGCAGGGCTGCAAGCACACCCTACCAACACCACGGTAATGCTGTGCAGCAGGGCTCTCTCCGGTTTGTAGAGGTCACCCTGAGGTGAGTCCCACACATGGACACAGAAAGACCCTGCTCTCAGTTCATTTACTGCAGCTCTCCTGGAACCAGCCTCAAGTTCAGATCCGCAGATGATTATAAAGCTCATTAAAACAGGATTTCAGCAAGGCATGGGCAGAACCTTAACTCCTTCGCTACAGGAAAGCAAAGTGTTTCACAGCAGCAAACCACAGAAGGGGATCTGCAACAAGGAACAGTTCAATTCATTGTTTTGTCTTCTGGAATTCAAACACCCGCATCTGGCTCTCGGCTAGGAGATAAGGACTGGATCACAACGTGCCTTGAAAGCAGCGGCAACGGAAGCACAGGGAAAAACCTGCAATTCCTTCAGTGGTCACAGGGCTCCAATTCCTTCCGTTCCCTCCCACACTGCCCCTCCAAACCCGGCTCCTCCAGGGGCCCAAGCACCAGAGCTGCTCCATAGGACGGGACCCCTCGGCTGCAATGCCCTCCACAGTACACACCGCGGCCTGCGGGCTCCTGAGACCCTCGGAGCCGCAGCTCCCAGCCCGGCTGCAGCCGAGGCCCGGTTCCGCCCAGCTCCGTAGAGCGATGGGTAACGGGGGCCGGAGGTGCCCGGGGCCGCTCCTCCGCCAGCCGCTGCGCTCACCGGGGCTCAGCCCATACCTGCTCCGGTGCTGGGGCTGCAGAGGGCACCCAGCGCTGCCGCTGCGCTCAGCCCATACCTGCTCCGGTGCTGGGTCTGCAGCAGGCACCCAGCGCTGCCGCTGCGCTCACCGGGGGCTCAGCCCATACCTGCTCCGGTGCTGGGTCTGCAGCAGGCACCCAGCGCTGCAACCGGGGGCTCAGCCCATACCTGCTCCGGTGCTGGGTCTGCAGCGGACACCCAGCGCTGCTCAGCCGCCCGGACCCCCCCCCCAACCCCGGCCCCACCGCCGCAGGCCCCGCAGGCCCCGGTACCTTTGGCCTGGCAGTCGGCACAGAAGCGGTTCTCGTCCTGGGCCAGCAGCGCCGCCAGCACCGCCTGGTACCGCTCCACGTCCCGCACGGCCTTGCCCGTCATGGCGCGGCCACCGCCCGCGGGTCACGGCGCCGCCGTCCCGGCCACCCGCCGCTTCCGGCTTCCGGCCCTGCCGCGGCGGCGGGGGGCGGGGCGAGCGGAGGGAGGAGCCAATAGGCGGGCAGCGCGCGCTTTAACGGCTTACCCCGCCCCGCCCGCCTCTCACTCTGACCGCTGATTGGCTGAGGCGAGGAGGTAACGCCCGCGGGAACCAATCGGTGGAGGCGGGGCAGGGGAGGCGGGGCTGGGACGGGGGACGACGACTTATGAATGGGCAGGGTCACGTGACGGGCTTAGCTGGGGTCTTGGGGGATCTGGGGGTGCAGGGATGCAGGGTGATGGTTTGGGATGCAGGGTGATGGTTTGGGATGCAGGGTGATGGCTGTGGGATAGAGGGGGTTGTGGGATGCAGAGGGGGCAGGCAGCTCCCTGCAGGGGGAGGAGGCCAAAAGCAAATGTTCTTTTGGATCCTGCAGTATAGGAGAGAAAAAGACTTGAGTCTTTTGGACAAGATGGAAATGATGAGCTGAACCCCGGTATTCCCATTGGAGAATGGGAGAAAGGACAGTACCGGAGAAGCTGCAACCAGATGAGCAATTGCATCAAAGGGAGACAAGAAATATGTCACTGTGTAGTAACCAGAGAGACACTTCAAATTGCATAATTCTCCCAAAAGTGACACTCGTGTCCCAGAAAGGCTCCGGGCCAGGTGGCAGCACTGGGACACATCTGCCTCGGGCACAAGCAGAAATATCCCAACAGCTCTGGGAATGGTGAGGAGCCAAATTTAGATGCTCTGAAAAGAAGGAGCTCTCAGCCAGGCAACACGAGGATTTTTGTCCCAGAACACCAGGTTTTGGTGGAAGTGCTTCCAGGAGGGGCTCTGGAAGGGCAGAAGCCCATTGGCCTTCCCAGTGCCAGGCTGGGACGAAGGGAGTCACAACTGGAGAAGAGATCCCAGCACAGTGGTGCATCCCCAGTTCTGGCCTGTCCATATGCAGGGATGGTCCCTTGCCCATGGAGAGGATGTAGACCCCCATTTTGTTGCCCTGATGTGCACTGGGGTGCAGGCAGCAGCCTGCCCGCTGCTGGGGACCACTGAGCTACACCAGTACCAATGAATCAGTCTTCAGTGGCTCATTGTGGAGCCTTCAAGCCCTCCATGAGGAGGAGGAGGAAAGAATCACCAAGATGAATCATTCCCATATTCCCGTGGAGTTGGTGTGTGTGTGGTGTGTGAATCTGGGGAGCGGCTCCCCAGCTTGTTCCCCTCATCTCCGAGCCCCTTGGTCTGCATTAAAAGCCCCTTTGTGCCACTCGTGTCAAATCCCACACTGCCATTGTCCCCATCCCTCCACCACCATCCTGCCCAGTGTGAGGTGCTGCTGCCCACGGCAGGGGGTGGGAACCGGATGACCTCAAGGTCCTTTCCACCCCAAACCACTCCATGAGTCCACGATTCAACGTTTCTATCGTGTTAAATCCCCAGCAGGGTCCAGCCCCGCACAGCCACAGCCTCACCTGAGCGGGGGGGGGGGGGGGGGGCCGGGGCTGCCGCCTGCCCTCATCCCCCTGCTCCATATTCATGAGCCCCTCATCTCCCTGCTCCATATTCATGAGCCCCTCCAGCTCCTCCTCCTCCTCCTCCCGGTGTCCGCTGTGCAGTCGGTGCCGTACCTGAGCGCAGCCGGACGCGGCCCTGCCATGGCCGGCGGTGCCCCCGGGCTCCAGCTCTGGCTCCTGCTCCAAGCCGCTTGTCTCTGCCTGGCTCAGATCGTGAGTTCTCTGCTCGGCCGGGCTGGGCTGGGGGACGGAGAAGGGATAGGGAGGGGATGGAGAAGGGATAGGGAGGGGATGGAGAAGGGATAGAGAGGGGATGGAGAAGGGATGCAGAAGGGATAGGGAGGGGATGGAGAAGGGATGCAGAAGGGATAGGGAGGGGATGGAAGGGGAACAGTCTCCATCTCCCCGCCATAGACACTTGCTTTCAGTGCTGGGACTTTTGCTTCTTTTCCCAGTGCTTTTCCTTTGCTTTTCCCAGGAATGATCCACTATGGGGGGTGGGAGCAGCACCCAGCTGGGAACCCAGCTCTGACCCAACTGGGATCTCTCCATGCCGAAAGCTGCCTCCAGCCTTGTGGGCCAGGGCCAGGGCTGGGATGCACTTGGGGTTGTTAGTTGTCTGGTTGAGTTTTCTTCTCCCCTTGGGCCGCAATGGGGACTCTGCTGCTCCCCTCCCCAGCAGCCGCCGATCTTGTGCCTCCCATCGCCTGGATAAATGCTTATTCACTTCTGCTTTGCCGGGTTGAGGGGGGCTGAGAGGGGATCTGACCCTCTCAGGGCTGTCCTGGGGTTCTATGGGGCTTGCCGGGGGGGGCAGCGAGAGGGAGACCAGCAGTGGAGGCACTGGGGATCCCAGCCTGAACTCACCCAGGGGCAGCAGCAAAAGCATTGGAAAGAAGCAAAGCGAAGATGTTGCTCTGGCCCCCGGGGCCAGTGGGCAGGTAGGGTTCCCCCTGGGATCACACCAACAAAACTCCCTGCCTTGCAACTCCAAAAACAGGTGTTTAGGAAAGATTTTGGGATGATATTCCCATGTGGCTCCTGAGCTGCCCGACTGGCACAGACATGGCACAGATGTGGCACAGACATGGCACAGATGTGGTACAGACACGGCACAGATGTGATACAGACACGGTACTGACAGCATCGCTGCAGGGAGCTGGGGCAGCTCCCGTCCTGTAACAGCCCCCCGGGATGCCCATGGCCTTGTGGTGACAGGGTCCAGGCAGGGAAGTGGGCTCTTGTCGGAGCAAGGAGCCTCTGGAACAAGGATCCAGTTGGAAATGACTCTGGCAGTACAAAGGTGCCATTCACGGCTGCTCCCAAGGCCGGGTGCTCGCTCCAAGGTGAAGCCAGGGCTCTCCTGGCTCCATGAACAAACCAGCATCACCCCTCATCCTGAGATGAATGAGCCTGGAAGGATGGGGGTTGCAGCCAGCTCGTCTGGTTTCATTTCCAGAACACCAGGATTCAGTCTCCAGGACTGAGTCTCTTCCCCCCTCAACATCCCTTCAGGATAACAGAGATTCCTTTGCAAAGCCTCTCCCGTGGAGTCCTGTGCAAACCTCAGGGCTGGGGCCAGGCTGTGCTGCCTGAATGGTGCTTTTGTGTGCGGTGCTGCAGGCGGCGAGCCAGCCCCGAGCAGGCAGGAGGGAGCCCATGGAGGGGTTCGGGGTCCCCGTTCCATAGCGGGGCACCCAAATCCTACCGGTGCTCTCAGAAATCCCAGTGCTGGGCTTGAACGCTGGGCTGAGAGCCGCCATCACCCCATGGAGACCTCGCACCTCTGGGGCAGGAGGGAGCTGTGATGGGATAGAAACCAGGCAGGGGATGGGGAGCTCCTTGTGCCTCTGTGGGGCAGATTCCCTGGAGCTCTCCATCCGTCCCCTTGCTGGGGGCACAGGCAGGCAGCAGGGGCACAGCTCGGGTGCCTTGGGGTGCTCACTCTGCAGCTCTCTGGAGATGGGTCCTTATCAAACACTGCACCCCAGGCTCCCTTTGACCCCAGCATCTCCTGGAGCTGTTCTGATCCTTCCTGACCGGGGTCCCATCCCTTCTTCCCCTTAGCGAGGGCCTCCAGGAGAGCCCGGCCCGCGAGGACCCCCCGGTCCCCCAGGAGTGCCGGGAGCCGATGGCGTTGATGTGAGTACAGCTGGGGACCTGTGCAGGCTGCAGGGAGGGAGGGAAGGAGGGACCTGCAGCACAAAGAGGGTATTTGTGTCAGGCAGAGGCGCTGCGGAGGGCAGGGAATGCCGGAGCCTGCGGTTCCTGTGCTGAGCTGCTCCTGGGCTGGGGCACATGGAGCATCCCTGGTGCTGCTGATGGCCTGGGTGGCAATACTGGCATGGGGGACCCCAGCTCCTGCAGCGTGGCTCCATCCACCTCCCTGGGGCAGCAGCCTGTGGCTTCCTGACCACCTCAGGAAACGGGGCCTGGAATGGGTTTTGGGAGCAGAGCGCAGGGAGGTTTGGGTGCAGGATGCTCAGAGCACCCCTGTGTGAGCAGCAGAGGGTGCTAGGGGGGCTGGGTGCAGGGCTCAGCCCATTGAGGAGCTGGAGCTGGGGGGCTGATGGGGAGCAGGACCCCCAGGTTGGGTGTCCATAGAGCAGAGCCATGGTCGAGGGCTGTGGCAGGCAGCCGTGGCTCCAGATCCTGCCCAGAGCCTCAACAGAGGGGTCAATGGGCAGCAGAAAGGGCCATTCCTTGCCCTAGGCTGTTATTTTAGTGCTATTTCCACCCAGAGCAGCCAAAGCCCTCCCTGCACCAGCACAGCCCTCACCTCTCCACACCAGCCCCATCCTGACGTGGGTCCTGCGCTGGGGGATCCAGTGTGGGAAGGGGCATTGGGGATGCGGGTCCTGAGCCCCCTGCACTGCCTGGCCTGGCTCTGTGGGGTAAAGGATCCTTTTACAACCTTCATCCCTTTCCCCAGGGTGACAAAGGCCCTGCCGGAGCCCCAGGGTCCCCGGTGAGTACCCCCCCCCCCCAGCTCACTGATGGTCCCACCCTGCCTGGAGGAGCATCCTTCAATCTGCCCCTTGCCTCTTCTCTTTTAAAGGGTGTCAAGGGGGAGCCTGGAGCCCCTGGTCCGGATGGGCCCGCAGGGAAGCCGGGCATTGATGTGAGTACAGACCCCGTATCCCCCTCAGGTTGCAGCAGGGCCTCAGCAAACTCCTCTTCCCCCCAGCATGAGGATCCTTTTATGTCACATACAAGAAAAAGCCCAAATCCCTTCGTGCAGGAGCTGGGAGCACCTCTTGAGTCACAGCAGGAAGTGCAGGCAGGGCTGGGACAGGGCTGCTGCCTCCCTCCTGCACTGCCCAGCTCCAAAAGCACATCCCTCTCCATCCCACACGGGCAGGAGCTGTGCCAGGAAAGCCACGGCACCAACACCCCAACATGGAAAGGCTTTTCCTTGTCCCACACTGCAGCCGCTGCGCTGAGCCCTGGTTCAGCTCTAGAACAAACCTGGAGCAATCCCATGCCCCAGAGCCACCCCCTTTGGTTTCAAAGTCTTTGGGGTTTTGGTTGTTCTTCAATAATAAATGAATAGAATAATAACTGTTATTATAAGCATGCATTGTTCATCCAGGCTGAGCTCCCTTGAGCACTGAGCAGAGGGGGGGGCTCTCTGGGAATCAGCCCCTGGGTGATGCTCAAGCCATGAGCTCCTGGGTTCCGAACCCCAGCAAGAGCAGGGGCTGGGGAGCAGGAGGGAGCAGTGACCCCCGTTGTCTGTCCTCCTGCAGGGCCTGACGGGAGCCAAAGGGGAGCCAGGACCCATCGGCAGGCCTGGAGTTAAAGTGAGTGTGGAGCTGCTCCAGGGCTGTGATCCTGGCTCTGCAGGGCCACCTCCTCCTGTTCCAGCTCCTGACTCTCCCCTTTTGTCCCTGCAGGGCCAGCCTGGACTTCCAGGGCCACCTGGGCTCCCTGTGAGTATCCACCTCTCACATGGGTACCAGTGATGCTCCCACTCCTCGCTCCGGCAGCCATGAGTGGAGTGGGAGCAGAGCAGGGATCCAGCTGCATCCTTGCTGGCAGCATGGGCATTGCTCAGGGCAGGGATGCTGCTGGGCTTGGCAGGGTGCAGGATTGGACCAACTGTGTCTTTCCTTTTGTTTCAGGGTCCTTCCCTGCCAGGACCACCCGTAAGTGCTGCTTGTGTGGGGCTGGGGGGGGACCCACAGGGTCCCACTTGGAGTTGTGCTGGAAGAGCTCAGATCTCAGCACCCCACAGCAGGGGGCTCAGGGCTCAACCTCTGTAGCTGGGTCAACTCCTGTCTTCTCTTTAAGGGCCTTCCAGGCCAGGTTGGGCTGCCCGGAGAGATCGGAGCACTGGGACCCAAGGTAGGGGTAGGAGGGGGTATGGGGAAACCTCCAAACCTCCCCTCCTGGAATAAGCATCCACTTCTCTGCACTGCAGGGCTCCTAGCATGTACAGGGATGACCCTGTAATATGGGAGAGTGGGATCCTACAGTGGGAATAGAGGGTGATGGAGCAGCCCCATCCCCTCCCAGCTCACACTCCCAGTTCCCACTGCGGGTCTCTGGTGCTCCATCACCCTCTCCATCGGTCCCTGCTGCCTCCCCCCCCCCCACATCTCCTCACCTGGGCTCGTTCTTTCCCAGGGTGACCCTGGACCCGATGGCCCTCGGGGCCCCCCAGGCCCTCCAGGGAAACCAGTGAGTATCCCCCATCACCAGCACTGGCTGCAGGGGAGAAGCTTCCACTGGGGCCCATCCGCACCTCCCGTACCCCCTCCCTGCAGACAGAGCCGGTGTTACACGGGGGTGCTGAGGGTCTCCTTCCCTCCAGGGCCCCCCGGCACACATCCAAGGAGTGGAAGGCAGCGCTGACTTCTTGGTGAGAGCTGCCATTACCCTGTCCCTGTAGTGGCTGCTGGGGAAGCCCTGGCCTGAAATGCAGCCACCAGCAGCATGGGGTAACTGGGGGCTGGTGGGGCAGGAGGAGCTGGGTCCCCAGCCAAGGCCATGCTGTGAGCGGAGGGTCCCCTGTGCCACCGCACAGCCTGGCTGTGGTGCAGGAGCCCATCCTTCCAGAGCATCTCTGCAGGCTCTGGAGCCTTTCCCAACCCAACTGTGCTGCTTCCTCCCACCAGTGCCCGACTGGCTGCCCACCAGGTCCTAAAGGGCCCCAGGGACTGCAGGGACTGAAGGTAAGGGAGCCCTGGAGCTGCCAGGGAGTGAGCAAGGGCCTCCGGTGTGCTGAGCGGAGCCTGTCCTGCTCTGGGGTGTGGGGAGCTCGGGAGCTGCCCTGGGAACACAAGGACAGGCACAGAGAGCCCTATGCCAAAGGTGCTGTGGGAGAGGTGCCCACAGCTCCTCAGTTCCATCCAGCCCCTCCTTTGGACCCTGCCAAAGCCCCAGCCCCGGCCATGAAGCTCCATGTGCTGGAAAACCAGAGCATTAAACCCAGTGAGCATCCCCACTGTGGGATGCTGAGCCCCCCCACACCACCAGCGGGCACCCCAGGGTGGGGTATCCTGGGCGCTGCGGCTCCGGGTGATGTGGTCTCAACCCTACTGCTCTGCCCAGGGATGCTCATGATCTTCCTCTTCATCCTTAGGGACACAGAGGCCGCCCTGGTGCCCTTGGGGAGCCCGGCAGGCAGGGCGGGCAGGTGAGAGACCTCTGGCAGCTTCCCAGCAGGAACCAGGAATGCCTGTCTCTGGGAATGCTGAGCTGGACCAGAGGGCAGGGGCTCTGGGGGGAGAGAGGGGGAAAGAAGGGAAGTGGTGGGAGAGGGAGGAGGGAGATCAGGGCTGGGATATGGAGGGTGGAGGACATGGTCTTCCCATGGTGCTTTTCTGGATGGGGATACCCTAATGGGTCCCAGGCAAGGGGAATATGGGTGCCCAGTGTGGTTTGTACCCCTGCTGCACCCCAACACTCACCTCTCTGCATTCCATGCCAGGGCCCCAAGGGTGATGTTGGTGTCTCTGGAGAACAAGGCATCCCAGGCCCCCCGGTAATGTCCTTCTCTTTGCAGCTCTACTTGGTTTGTGCTTGGCCCCAGACTTGGGGGATGTGACACTTGTGTCCCCAACTCCAGGGGAGCCCCCCACTTCATCCCATCCATCTCCCTCCTCCCAGCCATGGAGCTGCCACCAGGAGGGTGGTAAAGCTGCATCCCAATGGAGGCCCCCACAGTCAGCACACATTCACATGGATAACTCAACATCCAGGGATAAATCTCTCCTGCACACTGAGCCCCCATTACCCCTCCTGGTCAGGGGGTACCGCATCCAGCTCACTGCAGGGATGCAGGGATTAAAGCTGTTTGCTCACACTGAGCACTTTGAAGAGGAAAAGCAATTAATGGGCTGCAGCCTCTGGTCTGGGAAAGGGCAAAACTGCTTTGAAGCCAAGAGCTTTGGCAGGGGAAGTGGCACCAGTCTGGTCCCATCACCATCACTGAAGCTGAAAGGGGAAAGGTGCCTGCTGGGGGCTATGGAATTAGGGGCCCGAAACACCTCAAACACCTCCAAACCAGCTGGTTCCAGAACTGCTTCTGCTCTAATTGCACCTCCCCCTGGGCTGCTCCTGGGGCCGTTCCCAGCTGAACAGGCTCCTGTTTCCTTCCCACAGGGACCACAGGGCTTGAGGGGTTACCCTGGCATGGCAGGACCCAAGGGCGAGGCGGTAAGTGCCTGGCTCCAGGGTCAGGGCACCCAGCTCCCATGGCTGTGCTTCCAGGAGCATCACTAATGCTGCTTGGCCACCTCTGGGAGCTGGATGCTGCCTCTGGTCAGTGGGATCAGACCCAGCTGAGCTCCAAGCCTGGGATGGGAGGAATCAATCCCCTTGTGATCTCTTTGCAGGGTCCTGCTGGATACAAGGGGATGGTTGGGACCATCGGAGCGGCCGGGCGGCCAGTGAGTGCCCTCCCTTGTCATCAGGGGCTGTGGGGCAGGCAGAGGACCCCACACTTTGCTGCTCAGCCCCTGTCTTTCTCCCTTGCAGGGTCGGGAAGGGCCCAAGGGACCACCCGGGGACCCTGGTGAGAAGGGAGAGCTGGTAGGTACCCATCACAGCCCTGGCAATGCCAATGCCCCTTCTGCCTGGCACGGAGAGGGGCCCTCGATGAGCACCTCCTCCCTCTCCAGCCCCATCCCTGCCTCAAGAGGGCAGCTGAAGTGACCCTTTGCTCCCTTCTGCTCTAGGGTGGCAGAGGCATCAGGGGCCCCCAGGGGGACATCGGCCCCAAGGGGGAGAATGTAAGTACAGCCGGGGGCACCTGTGCCCACATCCAGGGCTGAGCCCCTTGCCATGGGAGCTCTGTCCTGCTCAGGGCTATCCCGTGTCCTTGAGCCTGGCTCAGCACAGGCCTGGAGCTTTCCTTTCCCTTCTCAGCCTTTTATTGCCCTCATCCCAAACCTTCGAGTCCCTCCTGGGGGTGTCAGACCCACAACTCCTCCCCTTTTGCAGGGTCTCCCTGGCATCGATGGCAAAGATGGGACCCCGGGTATCCCAGGAGTGAAGGTGAGTGGGCAGGGGCTGCGCTGGCCATGGGGGATGGACACACTCATAGAATGGTTTGTGTTGGAAAGGACCTTAAAGCCCATCCAGTTCCAGCCCCTGCCATGGGCAGGGACACCTTCCACTGGAGCAGGGTCTGCTCCTCATACCAGTACTAAAAGTAACAGGAATGGCAATGAGCATCCCAGCCCTTGATGGGGCATCTCCTGGCCAGTGGAGCCTCATCTGCACAGGGTCGAGGGCAGTGCCGCACCTCAGCCAGGAGCCCCCGTCCCACCCATGGACACCTCATTGCTGCCCCTGTCTCTGCCATGCAGTAACATCCTGTGTCCCCAACAGGGCAGCGTGGGACAGGCTGGACAACCAGGAATACCGGGACACCGGGGACAAGCTGTGAGTAGGGGACCACAGGACCCAAGGCAGATCTCCATTATCATGGGGTGGCACCCCCATGCCCAGACAGTGCTGACACCTGCAGGGATGCTGCCCCCATTGCTCTGCATGGGGTTTGATCCTGGCTTTGTCTCCACAGGGCTTGCCGGGCCAGCCGGGAAGCAAAGGGGGCCCAGGAGACAAGGTGGGTCTGGGGCAGGAGAGCTGGAGTAAACCCCTTGGAGCACCCCAGCTTCAGCCCCACTCACCCTACATGGAGCACTCTGACCACCTCTGTCTGCCTTCACAGGGTGAAGTGGGTGCTCGGGGCCAGCCTGGTGTCACTGGTGCCCCGGGGCAGATCGTAAGTACAGAGCTGGCACCGTGTTCCCCCCGGGCACTGCCTGCGGTCACTCTCCTCTCTCCTTTCCCCATTTGCTGTCAAACAAAGCAGAATTGGGCACTTTATCCCCCAACCCTCCTCCCCCTGCCCCACAGCAGTACCCTAATGGGGAACCCCCTGTGGCCACATCCCCATTGCCCTGGTCCAGCACCTCCTTGGCCACCCAGTGCAGTGGGAGCAGGGGGCAAGGGCAGGGCCGCACACCCCTGGGGCAGGATGAGGGGCAGGGGATGATGTGCAAGAGGGGCAGCTCCTCTGGGGTTTTCTCTCTCCCTCCTAGGGTGAGCCTGGACCTCGTGGCGAGCAAGGACCTCAGGGTGTCCCCGGGGTGAAGGTGAGTCCATGGGGCCCTGCAGGGTTCGGGGCAGTGCCAGGAGCTGCCCCTGACTCCCTCCTGGTTCTCCTCAGGGTGACCGTGGCGAGCGTGGCCCTGTGGGTCCTGCTGGGGAGCAGGGGAAAGCGGTGAGTCAAGGGCTGAATCCCCATTGAACTGAAGGGGAAACAGTGGCAAATGTGCTGTCTCCTTCAATGGGAAGCTTCAGGGCAGGCTGGGATGCTGTGGGGCAGCCAGAGCTGCTGGAGGGGATGAGCAGCTGCCCAAGCATCTCGTGCTTTTGGGAAGGATGCTCTGATGGGGACGGGTCTGTCCCCACCTCTGTTCATTCACTTGTCTCTTTTTCCTGTGTTCCCCTCACTTCCAGGGGCCAAAGGGTGAGCAGGGCCCACCGGGGATCCCAGGGCCCCAGGGCTTGCCAGGAGTCAAAGGAGACAAAGTGAGTGCTGACTGCAGGTGACAGGCTGCCCTGGGCTCCAGCTCTGGGACACTGCACTGATATCCCCCCCTCCTCCTTTGTGCAGGGCTCCCTAGGCAAAATCGGCCCCAAAGGCAGCACTGTGAGTACAGCACCCTCCTGCTTGGTGTGGGGTGTGTGTCACTGACCCCGTGTTGGACACTCACCAGCACCAGGAGCCTTCTCCATCAATAACCCAGTGTCCTGGTCAAGTTGTTGGTGGAAGGAGGGATGAAAGCAGCTGCAGAGGTGGGTGCTGGCAGTGAAGGTTCCCATTTCTCCATTGTCTTTCCTCCAGGGAGATCCCGGTGTTCATGGACTTGCAGGGCTGAAGGGAGAGAAGGTAGGTTCCTACACATGGTTCCTGGGATGGGGTGGAAGGACATGGGGTGGATGTGGGTCTCCTGCCCAGCGTGGCCCCTGACACACCAGCATTGCACCCCAGTGTGCTGCATGGGGTACCTATGTCTCCCCCAAGCTGTGTCTCTAAGTTCATGCTGTCTCCCCATCTCATTTCCTGTGTTCTGTCCCCAGGGTGAATCAGGAGAGCCAGGACCAAAGGGACAGGTGAGTGATGGGGACCTGGGACCAACCTGTACCTTGCAGCTGGGTGGCTCTGCAGGACCCTCAGTGGAGGAGATCCTCCTGATGAAGGCAGCAGTGATCCACGGAGCTGGTGTGTGCTGCACACTGGTGGCCTGAGGATGTATTTGCTCTGGAGATGGGCTTCAGTAACCGCATTCAGCCCTGGATTCAAGTTCAGACCCAGCCTGGGGCCAGACCCCGGCTGTGCCCATTGATGCTGGGAGTGTTCAGGGTCCAGGCTCCTCTCCTGATGCCTGTCTCCATCCCCCTGCAGCAAGGCATCCGGGGCGAGCTCGGCTTCCCTGGCCCTACAGGGGACGCAGGTGCCCCCGGTGCCCAGGGCTACCCGGGACCCCCCGGCCCACGAGGACTCGTTGGGGAGCGTGGTGTGCCCGGGATGCCCGGCCAGCGTGGAGTGGCGGTGAGTACCCCGGTACACACAGTACCGCAGTACCCCAGTACACACAGTACCAGAGTACACACAGTACCGCAGTACCACAGTACACACAATACACGCAGTACACAGAGTACCCCAGTACAACAGTACACACAGCCAACCCCTCCTTGCCTCCCCCACCGTGTGGTGCTGCCACCCACCCTTCCTTGCTAACTGGTTCCTCTGGAAGCTGCTGTTCTGGTCAGAGCGGGAGCTGGCGGGGCTGCTCCATGAGCAATCCAGGAGAGCTGAGCCCAGTACCTAAAGGGGATTAAAAAAACCTGGAGAGGGGCTTGGGACAAGGGCCTGTAGGGCCAGGCCAAGGGGAATGGCTTGAACCTGCCCGAGGGGAGCCTGAGCTGAGCTCTGAGGCAGAAGCTGTTCCCTGGGAGGGTGCTGAGGGGCTGGGGATGGAATTTTTCTGTATAAGCCTCATTTTAGACTTGCAAAATGGGGGTGCAGAAAGTTGACACTATGAGCAACCTGCACCATGAGCTGAGGCTGGAGCACATGCACTGGGATCAAATGGAAAGTGAAGAAGGGTGGGAACACCACTGAGTGCAGGGAGGTGCTGTGGACTGGGATGGGACCAGGTGTGTGGGTACAGATGGTAACAGGAGCAAACTTCCTCCATGGCATGTGCCTCTTCTTGCCGCTGGCAGGGCCGGGATGCTGGGGACCAGCACATCATTGACGTGGTCCTGAAGATGCTGCAAGGTGAGGGAGTGAGAGAGGCACTGCCAGCTGGGTGCTAGTGCCCCATCCCACCCCACAATGGCCTCTCTCTGCCCTACAGAGCAGCTGGCAGAGGTGGCTGTCAGTGCCAAGAGAGCTGCTCTGGGAGGAGTGGGTGCTGTGGGACCCCCCGGACCTCCTGGTCCTCCAGGGCCACCTGGTGAGCAGGGTCCACACGGACCCATGGGACCTCGAGGTGTCCCTGGCATCCTGGGTGCTGCTGGGCAGATCGGCAACATAGGCCCCAAAGGTAGGTGGTGGGTGACCATACCTGCACTGTGCGGGGCAGAAATCCCTCTCGGGGCTCCTGCCACCCTTGTGCCCGAGTTCAGTCCCTGCAAGGGGCAGCCCCTTCCCCTGCCAGGTCCGTGTCTCCTGCTGCAGCTCCACAGTCCTTCCCTTCCTCTTCTTTTTCCTGCAGGGAAGCGAGGCGAGAAGGGGGAGCGAGGAGAAGCTGGCCGCGGCCACCCAGGCATGCCGGGCCCCCCGGGCATCCCAGGTAAGCCCCTCTGCCCCGCACAGGGCAGGCAGCAGCATCCCCTGTGCCCCTTTAACAGTGCGAGCACAGCCACCGGCTGCGGATTCCCTGCCCCATCCCTACACACGGGTCCATGCCTCAAACCCCCATCCTGGAGCATCCTTTGCTGCCTGCGCTCTGCCACCGCTCTCCCCTCCCGTCGGTGCTGCTCCGTGCCTGCCGCCCGCAGCACACCGAGGCCCCGTTCCCATTGCAGGTCCCCCGGGCACCCCGGGCCATGCCGTGGATGGGAGGCCGGGCGAAAGGGGCGCTCCGGGGTCCCCGGGCCCCGCGGGCCGGCCGGGGCTGCCCGGCCCCACCGGCCTGCCCGGCTTCTGCGAGCCGGCCGCGTGCCTCGGGGCCTCGGCCTACGCGGGGGCGCGCATGGCGGAGCCGGGAGCCGTCAAGGGCCCCGGGTACTGAGGAGGCACCGGAGCCGTGATGGACCCGGGCAGCAAACCCGCTCCGGGGCTGGCAGCGGGGACCGGGACACTGCAGATCCATAGGGACGGAGCCTGCCCGGCCCGGCTGCGGGAGTGCTGGGGTCGGGGCAGCGCCGGAGGGAACCGCAGCCCTGGCATTCATCTGGTGCGGGTATCACCGGCCTGGGGACAGGGAGGAGCAACGAGAGGGCACCCAAGTCCTGTCCTCATCTCTGGGCTCCGTTACCTGCCCCTCTGCCCGTCCTCCGCTCCCCGTGCCCCTTCCCACAGAAATAAATTGGCTTTTCTACAACCCCTCTCACTGTTCTGTCCTGCTTGGTGCTGCACCGGCTCATTGCCACCCCCCCCCCCCCCCCCCCCTTCTTTGTTAAACAAAACATTGTGGTTTGGTTATTTAAGACTCACCAGAACCAGCCTTGTCCCTGCAGGGCACTCACAGAGCTGTAAATCTTTGTAAAATAGGATTATTTTGTAACTATGAAGAGAAAACCACCAACTTTTTACAACTGGACAATAAAACTGGGATGGATTGTTAATGAACGGAAATGATGCGTTGGCTTCTTTGAATCACACCAAGGCTGTGCTGGTGGGGGGTTATTATTTGAGGGCTGAAGCTGGTTTTCCTGTCGTTTCAAGCCCCTGATTGGGTGTCTCAATTGCTCATTCCCATCCCTGGGGACAATTTTAGCCTCTCACAAGTTTCTTTAGCAAAAGCTCTTCCTTTTCTCACCCTCTTACATCAGTGCAAAGGGGATTATTTGCCACACCTGATCCCCCCACATGTTGGAGATGGAGCAAATTTGCCAGCAATGCACCGAGTACCTTCAAATGAGGGCAAGTGAACCTGATTCCCCTCACAATCAAGTAGCCAGAAAGCTATTAACAGCATTGCAGCTGGTATTGATCTCTTAATAGTTAAAAAGGAGGCCTGTGGCTCCAGGAGGATCCGCAGGTGTCTCTCTCATTACTGCCATCGACAGCAGCAAGGATTAAAGCTGTGCAGCGGGAGCAATGGGGCCTCGCTTTGTAACATAAATAGAAATCAATTCAGGTTTATTAGTGAAGCATGTTGGGCTTGGCAATGGAACAGCTCCTGGTGGGAGAGGCTGGTGGATCCCCCCTGCGGCACTGAGCATCATCACCTCCACCAGGGACATGGCAAAGCATGGCCAAAACAGGGCTCAGGCTGCTTTGGCAGTAGGGGGCTAATCCTGGCAGGGACCAGACCCAAGCCCCATGTACTGCTCCCTCCCCATACAATGTGTATCAGAGCATTTTTCCACATGGGTCCTTAGCTTTCCCCATGTCCCCAGACTCCTCTGAGTGCCCTGCACTTGTTCCCCACTTAAATCACCTTCTCTGTGCCCTTTGTGAACCTCTGCCTTGCACTTAAGGTGCAATCAGACAGCTTTAAGGGGCCTGACTGAAAACAGAAATGGGAGGCAATTGTAAATGTTGTATTTACAAGTTGGGATTCGATCAAGTTGAGGTGGTTGCATATTAATTACAGGCCAGACTCTGGTTGTTTCCAACGAGTGGCAAATGCACTCTGAATCTGCCTCTTCATCAGAGACCTTATAAATATTCATCCCATAAACAGCAGCTTGAATGCCGTTAGAGACAAGAGGGATTGAAACCCGAGTATCTGTGGAAATGAAACAGCTGGAAAACATCCAATCCCTGCCCCAAATAACAACAATCATTATTAGGAGAGGTGAAGAAATAGCCTTGTTGAGCACTTGTCTGCATCCGTGGGCAAACGGGGAGCTCCATCCTGACTCTTGTCAGGGGGAATTCAGGTTAGCGAGCGCTTTCGGGGACAGCCCTAGGCTGAGCCGGCCGCCGGCTCCAGCTGTGCCGCACATCTGGGCCGCAGCACGGAGCCGCTTTGGTTGGTTTGAGCTTTCCCCCACGAGATGGAGCTGCCGGCCCGTGAATTCCCTCTGCCCAGGACGCGCACGCTGGGAGCTGCGAACAGACCCCATTAGAAGGGGGCTTGGAGCAGCTGCTCTGATGGAGCCCCTGTGGCAGGGGCTGGAGCTGGAGGAGTCTTAAGGTCCCTTCAACACAAACCAGGCTGTGGCTCTGTGGAAAGGGTGAACCCCCCTCATTCAACCCATTCCCACCTCCAGGATGAACCCGGCAGGAGCAGCCTGGGAGAAGGGGTTTGCTGCAGGGACAATGGCGCAGTGGGGGTCCAAGGGTTGAGAGCTGAGCTGTGTTCCTGGAGCAGGGATTGGGCTTCCCAGGGAAAGAGCAAGGGCTGCCAGAGACAGGGAAAGTGCCACTGTGCCCATGGAGTGTCCTGGGCTGGATGCAGGATGGATGCAGGGTCGTCTGCAAGAAGCCTAGGGGCCCTCAGTGTTGCATCCAAGCGTGTACATGCCCAGGAGGGCTGGATGGGATGGAGCAAGTGCTTCAGCGCTGTCAGGGACAGGGCTATTGCTGCCTCTGCTGCTGTTCAGTGCTAACTGCAGCAGTGGCCAAGCTCTCCCGTAGCAGCTTTGACCTTCAGCAGCTCCCCAGTGCAGCCCAGGAGATGCAGCAGGACCAGCACAGCTATGGTCAGGCTCTGTGCAGCCTTACAGGTGGGAGGCTGGCAAGGCCAGTGCCTGGGCAGATTAAGAAGATCAGGGTTTAATTAAAGTGCCAAGGAAGCAGCTGTCTGGAGCTTTTGCTCTTTTCTTTCCCTCCTGCTTTGCCCTGAATTGGATATTGTGGATCTCCTGTGGCTGGGGCTGCAGGGAGCAGGCTCAGGTCCCCATCACTTCGCCTTTCACACCATCACCAGCAAAGGGCCTAGGGGGTTTTGGTCTGCAGCCCAATCTGTTCACTGCTCCCAGCTGTGCAAGCACCAGGGACCTGGTTACAGCCAGTCATGACTTACTTTCACTATAGGAAATGTGTGAAATCATCTGTAATTGTTTCAAGGAGTTTAAGAACCTGATCCCAAGCTTGTCCCTGCAGCTACAAGGACTCCAGGCACTCAGAGTCAAGCAGCATCACCTGCCTTCCATGAGATGAGAAAGACAAAAGGGAAGAAACAAAAGGAAATCAAGGCAGATCTCTTTAGGTCCCAGCAATTGTCCCACCAGACCTGCCAACACCTGTAGAGTCACAGCTTTCCTTCTCCTCCAATTCCTGAAGTGTGGAATAATGAGGGTGCCTCTGGTTATTGCCATCCCAGGCTGCTGATGGCAGCAGTGCTGGCTGCAGATTACATTTGGAGAGCGGAGGCATTGCCTCCTGCTTGCTCATCCATGGTCACCCACCAGCATCACCTCACATCCCACCCGGGTGACATCTCTGAGGCACAGGGGCCACCGTAGGTGCCCATGGCATGAATAATTCAGGGACATGAGAGAAAAGTTTCCTTGAGCAAACTAATGCATTGATTAGACCAAATTGCTTCCCTTGCCCTCCAGGAGCTAGAAACGAGCTCATCACCGTTTGTTCTCTCTTGATGGGTGATTAACCACATGCGAATATAAACCAGAGGACTTGGGGCACGTAAATTAACAGCCGAGAACTAAGTTAATTATTGGAGGAGACATAAACCTGCTTATTTTTATTCTTGGGTTATTGTTTGATGTTTTTGCCTCTTAAAAAGAGGGAATTACTTTGAAAATGGCTTGTTCTCTGCTGCTCCTGACCAGGAACGCTGGGTACAGCTGGGGCACGCAGGCTAAATGTGCCCCATTAGCAATAAATACACAGGGGAAACGAATCCCCCCTCTCCTGCAGGGAGTGATGCTGGCAGCCTTGTCCCTGCCCCAAGGCAGCACAAGCAGGATGCCCAAAGGCCATGCAGGAGGAGTTGATCCTGCTTCTCCAAGGAAAAGGCTCTACCCAAAGCAGTGATGAGGTCGTACCAGAGCAGGGACACAGCAATAAGGTGTTGCAGGGAATTGACTTTGTTAATAGCCCATTCATTTAAATGTAAATGCTGAGCCTGGCTGCTATAATGAGGCTGGGAAATCTTTATTAGAGAGCAAAGCCAAGGCTTGTGGGTGACTGTGTGCAGGAGAGGGGCTGAACGTGAGACAGGGGCTGCAGGGCAGGAGTGTGCTGCAGGGGGGATCACAGCAGGTACAGAGCAAACACACTTCATAGAATCACTATGGTTTGGGTTGGAAAGGACGTGAAGATCATCCAGTTCCAGCCTCCTTGCACTGGGTGGGGATCTGGGGTTAGAGGGATGCTGGAGGCCAGATGTGAGGGGTTACCTCCTGCCCCTGCCTTTGCTGATGCCAGTGTCTGGAGCAGGTACGGAAGGAAGGACACAAAGGGCTGTGGTCTTGGGCAGATCCCCCAGCCTTGGGAGGGTGCACATCCCTCAAGTCCTCCCTGGGGCTGGAAACAGCCCCCATGCAGACGCTGCTGCAGGAGCTCCTTGCGAGCAGCCCCATTCAGTGAGTGGTGCCCATGGTGGCTCTGGGCCACCAGCCCAGAGAGCTCAGTGCCCTGCAGAGGGGTCCTGCCCTGCGCTCCCACACCCGGCACAGGGGGAAGGAGCTGACAAAGGCTGGTTTAATTACTGGAATTGTTCTGATTACAGCCTGCAAACACTGTTATCTTGTAATTATTGCCAAGAACATGCCATTAGTGCATGATTAAACACAACGTCTTGTGGGCTGCTAGCTGATTGTCTGATGCCTTATGAACTTAATTACCTCATGCTGATAGAAAGCAAGTGGGAGGATGGAGCAAGGCAATGGCTTGGGAGTGGAATTGGGGCACCCCAAAATAAGGGGATGCTCAGCTCATGTTCTCAGGTGTACTCATGATCCCAGCCCCTAAATAGCCCCTGCAAGCCTCAGCCAAGACATAAGCAGGGTCAGGATTAGTGTCTTAGCCTCTTTCTTGCTGTTAGATGCCACCTGTCTTGTTTTTAAGTTCATGCTCCTGAAGCAGGCAGCAAACACAGGGCACCAGCTTTCTGCCCATGTCTCCTAAGGTTCAGGAGTCTTCATTCAGCAGAGATTAAACCAAGCCTTTGCTCAGAACATGCTGATGGCAAGGTGGCATTGGGGTATATGGAAACACAGGAGAGCCCAAACCAGGCTGTGTGCACAGCCCGGATGGAAGGATGCAGGATGCTAACCCTCACCCAAGCACTGCTGCTCCAGGACACCAGGCAAAGCAAGAGGAGACCCTGCTGATGGTGGGTGAAGGTCCTGCCTGCAACCTCAGCTCCTCCTCCCTGGGAGCCCTCAAGGACAAGCTCAGCGGTGCCTCACAACAGCCTCCAGCAGCTTGGTTTCCTTCCAGGAGCAATCCTGCTCAGGGACCCCTCAGCACCTCTCGCCCGCTGCTGCCCTGCCCCGGTGACAAGGACACACAAACCAATGCTGACACCTCATTAGCAGGATTAATTCTCAACCTCATTCCTGTCTTGGCTGAGAAATTGGCACTTCCACTTGCCAGAGCTCTGAGCGCGGCTCCCCTGCCAGGGATGCTGCAGGGGCGCTGGGCAGCCCTGGCTCCAACTGGGAGCACAGCAGGAAAACAAGCACACTGCTCTCCTGCTTTCTCTCTCCCTCCCACCCTGGCCAGCTCCTGATCCCCTCTGCAATCCCATTCTGTGCTACCTGTTTGCAGGGGAGCCTCCACCTTCCTGCAGGATCCACATCCCTCTGCAGCAGGGTCTTCCTGGACCTCTCTCCAGCATTCCAGACACTGAACTCATGTAACCACCGGCTGAGGCTGCTGTGGGTGCTCAGCACAGGCTCCATTGGAGGACAGGACAGACCCACAGCCTCCTAAAGGAGCTCAGCTCCCTGCCTGGCTGCATTTATAGCAGAGCATCCCTGTGGCTGCAGCTGGGATGGGAGGTGCTGCAGTGGGTGCTGCCCACCCTCAGGTGCTGCAGGAAGGTGTTAATGCCACTGACTGCTGCCAGGCTGACCACCTGTGTGGAGGCTGCCACTGAACCCCAGCCTGGGGTGGGTTGAAGGGACCTCAAAGCTCCCCCAGCTCCAACCCCTTCCATGGGCAGGGACCCCTTCCACTGGAGCAGCTGCTCCAAGCCCCTGTGTCCAACCTGGCCTTGAGCACTGCCAGGGATGGGGCAGCCACAGCTTCTCTGGGCACCCTGTGCCAGTGCCTCAGCACCCTCCCAGGGAACAGCTTCTGTCTAGGGTCTAATCTAAGTCTCATTTTCCCCATGTTTCCTCATCCTCTGCCCAAGGCACCAGTGATGTGGATGAACCATCCTCCACACTTCTGTGGCGTGAGAAAAACTCCACATGAGTAACAAACTGGCCCCATGGAAGGAAAAGGAAGAGGTGGAACACTTTGGAAACTGGTCTATTAGCCCAGCCTGAGCTCAGTAAAGCATCCATGAATAAAATATGAAAAGCACGGATTTTTAATGGCTCATAAACATTTAATCCCCTAATGCAGAACATATATATATATATTTGTATCCAGACATATGGGCTGCAGAGGCCTCTATTTATGGAACTGTGGTCTGGGTAAGAAGCCTGCTGCTGGGCGCATGCAAATCACTGGGTATGGAACCACTGAGCTTGTCCCATGCTTGTCTTCCCACAGAGCCCAGCAGTGCATGGACGAGGATGCTCATCCATCCCCATGCCCCGGCCTGCTCCATTGGGATGTTCCCGGAATGATGGTTTGCATGGCACTGGGAAAAGTGCTTGGAGACACATCCCATGTCACTGCTGGGGCTCCTGCAGGATTCACTCCAAGTAACTCAGGGCAGGAGCTGCCTGCCTGGATCCTGGACTCAGAGGTGTAATAGGGGTGATAATGGAGAAGAGCAGAGGCTGTAGTGAAGCATTGCTGGCTGGGGGGTGGTGGTGCAGGCCCATGGGATGTGGGGTACCCCTGTTGTGGTGCTGGCTGAGCCCTGCTATGGCTCTGGCTCCTGAGCAGCGCTTGCATTCCCCTTAAAAGATAAGTGCTCCCATCAGGTGTCAGATCCAGCTGATGGCCGGCACACAATGCCTTTCCTGGGCCTGCTCCTTCCCTTCCTTGCTCTTTTTGCCCTTTAGTTTGGCAGGAAAAGGAGAGAAAATCCCCAGCAGATTTGCTGTTTATAGAGTCGTGTTCAACAAGAGCAAATCAATGCAATAAACTGTGCGCTGTGATTCCGGGCCTTGAATAAACAAGGTCCCAGGCAATTTAGCCAGGTGCCTGTCATGTTGAGGCACCCTCCGGATCACCGCCTCCAATGAAACCAGCATGTCTCCTTGCAGGACTTAATCACAGCCCTTCATTTCTCATCCCTCTTCACCCCAGGGATGCACTGGGTGGCTTTGGGTCACCAGCAAATGGGCTGGAGGAGGCAATGGGGACGTAGAGTGAGGACAGGGGCAGGATGGAGCCCTGGGTTGCGTGCTGCTGCTGAGCTGCTTTATCCTGTGTGCTCAAATCCTTGCTGGTGTGGCATTGAGCCCCTTGAGTGTGGGGTTGCAACCATCCCATGCAAAGATGGTTGGACCTGAGCCTTAGCAAGGGGCACTTGGCAGAACCAGGTTTTGCTTCTCTGAAGTCAGTCCCCACCACCAGCTCCTGCAGAGATGTGGTTGGTGGTGTTGTGCTAGCAGAGGCCATGCTGGCTTTGCTCCAGGCACATGTGCTGTATGAGCCAGCAATGGCTTGTGAATGACACCAACAAAAGGGAACAGCTCTCACCAGTTACCAGCTTACAACAGCTTTTAACTGGCTGTTGGCCTGGTCTCCAGCAGGAGTGGTACCCATGGGAACAGATCCATTAACATCCTCTGGGACCGGTTCTGGGCACATCACCCTGTGATCATGAGCATCCCTTTGCTTATGTTTCTGAAGCCCTTTGAGATGCACAAGTGAACGGTGCTATAGAGAGGTAAAGTGTTATTAAACCCACAGACAAGCTGACGATCACCAGGCCTGACTGTTGCAGTGGCATTATTTCTCATTGATGGCATTAGCAGCGCCGAGCTCCCAGCCTGATCAATAGCCTTCACAATTTCATTAAGGTCATTTCAGCTTTCATTGCCCGAGGTATGTTTCCCAAAAGAAACTCCTTTCTAAACCCAAGAAGTAAAGGTGCTGCCTACATCTTACACACCTTCTGCTCCAAGGTGAGCTCTGGGATGGTATCAGGTGGTGGGACCCACAGCAGCCTTATGGGTCTGTGATAAATCAGGAGGCATCTCCCATTTCAAAGCTACAAGCAGGGAGAGATCACTCAGTAATCACCAGGCTTGGTCTGTCTTGGAGCTGGTGGCATCAGCTCCATTGGACACAGGGGAAGCTTCTAGAACCTTCTCACAGAAGCCACTCCTGCATCCCCCCCACTACCAAACCCATCATTCAAACCCAACACACTGTATTTAGCAGTCACACTTCAAATTGCTGCCTGAACTAAAGGGTTTGATTGCAGTTCAAAAATAGACTTACTGTCTGTGAAGTGTGTTGGGACCTTGATAGGGACCTGCTCAGTGGGGCTCTGGAAGCATCTTCCACTAACATCTCTCTGCAGGAGCTTTGCAGGGGTTTGCTGCAGGTGTAATGGTAGGTGAGCAATAATAGGTGTGCAATGATAACAGGGGTGCAGTGGGAGAGCCCCTCTCCCGTGGCACACAGCAGGCTCCAGAAGGAAGATGGAGATGCCCAACAGAGCTGCAGCCCCCCCTTGCAAAAGGCAAAGTGCTGCCCTAGGTTTACCTGCACAATGCTGGGATGAGGGAGGGGAAGGAGCAATTGGTCTTAGGCAGCAGCTTTGCCTTTCTTTCTCCTGTAAAGGGGTGGCAGGAGCCCTTGTAAAGGCTGTTGTGTGCTCTGCTGATGATCCCAATCCTCCCCCTCATCAGGGCTGTGCCATTGTCTGGGCTTACAAGGTCCTGATCTCCCCTCAAACCTCCTTGTGTGCATGATTAACCCTTGTCTCCATTCCTGCAGAGATGGATTTAATGAGGATAATGAGGAATCGGTACAGAAAACCCTCTCGAGCTACAAGTAGTGCCTGCAATCCCTCTGGTCCTTCTGCAACAGGAGCTCCCGAAGCACCAAGCAGGTCCCTGTTCCCTGCCCCTTTCACACTCAAGGTCCTGTGGCCTTACTCCTGGATATACCTTTGGGAACAGCACAGTCTTGAGCTGGACCTCTCCTGCCCCAGCCTGGTGCTTGCCAGCATCCTATGGGCTGCTGAGAAAGGAAAGGGTCAGAGGCACCTGATGATGGATCATCTCCTGCAGCACCCTGGGGCTTGGTCCTGCCTGCAGCCTTCGGGGGTCCTCTTGGAAGGCCCCATAGGGTCTCCCATTAAAGAGAAGGATGTTCCTGGTGTTCCCGGATGGATCTGTGCTCCAGGAGCAGCCTGGATTCCCTCAGGGACTGTAATCAGTTCTGCTTCTCTCATTTCTTCCTTCTCGGTGCCTGTGTGCCCCAGGGGGTCACTTTGAAAGCAGAGGCTCTGCTGGAGGCTGTGCTGGGAGAGAGAATGGAAGGGGGTGATGGCAGAGAGAGTAATGGGTACCCAGGGACATGCAAACAGTTTGATTCCTGGCTCCATCAGCCCATTTCTCCATCACTTCTGGGCTGACCAATACATTCCCAAAACGCATTGTAAAGAGAGCATCTTCAAAGACACCAAATCACCTCTGCCCACTGTTAAACCAGCTTTTGTTCCAAGCTCAGCTCTCTCTTGCTCATTTCCAGTCAGTATTTTCCCCTTTGCAGCTGGAGAAACACTAACGTTTTGAAATACTTCCATTCCCTTTGCCTTGCTTATTTATTCATTGCCTGCATGGCATTACATCCTGGATGTGTCAGCTGCAAAGCCCATGTTTCAGGCACACAATGGCCAAAGGTGCTTGGGGAGACTCTGGGATGTGCAAGAATAGTTTTCCCTAAGGATTTGGCTCAGGATGGAGCTGGATTTTCATTTCTTGCCTCAACACGAAGAAATTTGCATGTACATAAATACTGATGCAAACTCAGGGCTGGTGGCACCAGTGTCGGCACCGCTGCAAGTGGGAATAGAAATAAACTGTGTCAATAGCATTGTAAGGAAGGAGAAATACAATGCTTCCTGTAACAATCCATCTTCCCATAGAGATGGATTGAAAGGTGCTCTGCTCCTCCTGGAATAAACCCACTTCCTATCTCCAGAGAGCAGGCAGAGGGTTTCATGGCACTGTAAATCCAGCTTCAGGGCTTCTAGCACCAGATAAAACCTCTGTGCCTGTACGACATAACGCACTGATCCCGTATATATTCACACTGCCATTTCCTATTTGCTCGGGTGGTTTGGATAGGCTGGGTCCGGGTGACAGCTTCACGCTCGATCGGTGTCATCCATCCTGCAAGCTGCACAGAACAGGACTACATTTCCTGTGCCTGCTGAGGGCAGCTCCTTATGGGTGCCCCAGGCTCACATTCTGGTTTGGGTTGGAACCCCTGCCAGGGGCAGGGACCCCTTCCACTGGGGCAGCTGCTCCAAGCCCCTGTGTCCAACCTGGCCTTGAGCACTGCCAGGGATGGGGCAGCCACAGCTTCTCTGGGCACCCTGTGCCAGCGCCTCAGCACCCTCACAGCAAACAGCTTCTGCCTCAGAGCTCAGCTCAGCCTCCCCTCTCTTGGGCAGGTTCAAGCCATTCCCCTTGGCCTGTCCCTACATCCCTTGTCCCAAGCCCCTCTCCAGGTTTCCTGCAGCCCCTTTAGGCACTGGAGCTGCTTTCAGGTCTCCCCTTCTCTTGTCCAGGCTGCCCCAGCCCAGCTCTCCCAGCCTGGCTCCAGAGCAGAGCTGCTCCAGCCCTCTGAAAAGGGGGCTGGAAAAAAAAAGAAGTATTTAAAAAGAGGAAATAAAAAGGAAAAAAAGTAAAAAAAAAAAGTAAAAAAGTACCTAAACTCCGAGGTTTTTGTCTCTAAAGACAAGGGGGGGAGCTGGGCTCTGTCTCCCCCACTCGGCAGCCCTGCAAACTCCACAGTAACTGCAGTGGGGCCCTGCCCCGGGTCCATTGCCTTGTGCAGAGATGGGACAAGCCCCACGCTCACCAGGAGCTCTTCAGCACCCAGCTTCTCCCATCGCAGGGTGCTTATTCCGCCCTCAGCATGGCAGGAACGGAGCTGCTCCATAGGGCTGAGCCATGGCTGGTGCTGCCTTATTTGCTGCAAATTCCCAGCAGTAAAGAGCAGCGAGGAATGAATTGATTCTGTGCAGTCTCCACGCTAGATGCAATTATATCTTACGATCTGGTAAAAGCCAGGATTTATTTCCTACTTTGATAGGCAGCTTTTCTCTTCCTCTAGTGTTTTAGCCATAAATCTCTCTCCCTCTCATTACATTTTATCACCATTCAAACAGTTTGAGGAGAAGGATACTTTAAACCCTGAATTAACACACAAATGTAGCACAACACCCTCCCCACAAACATGCAAACCCCATGCCCTGCAAGGGCATGGAAATGTGGAGAAAAGTAACTGTGCATTAATGCTAATTGAAACAGAGAGGGCCCCACTTAAACCATTCTGAATATGCATCAAGTGAATAAAGAATTAATGGAACTTACAAAAACACATACCCTGACTCAGAGCCATCCTTTCTTTTCTGTTTCACCATTAATACTGTGGAGATGCTTTACATCCTGGGAGTAATTGTCTGTTTGTGAGCAAGAATTAACCCCTGACTCATCAGATCATTGCAGAGCTTTCCCTTTAAGAACTGTAATAAATACTCTTACATTTCTTCATTACAAGGCTGGCACAGGGTGCCCAGAGAAGCTGCAGCTGCCCCATCCCTGGCAGTGCTCAAGGCCTGGCTGGCCACCACCTCAAGGCAGGATACCTGGTCATGTCTATATTAAATATATAGTATTATATATATACCCCATCCAACCTGTCCTTGAACTCTGCCAGGGATGGAGCAGCCACATACAAACACATTTGACTTTTGTCTTCCCCTCTCCCCAGAGCCCCTCTGTGGCACTGGAATTCCTCCAGTGGAATGGGAAAAGGAGCTTACCTGTGCTGGGAGCCTTGCCAAAGCCTTTCAGCTGAAGCCTGAGCAGCCCAGCAGTGCCAAGGATGAAGGAGCAGCCAGAGCCCAGCATGGTGCAGAACCTCAGACCCCATTGGAGCACCTCCAGGGTGCAGCCTGTTTTATGCAGCTCATTGCAAGGCTGTAATAGCCTTCAGGTGTCCTAAACCAGCCCCACCATTCAGGGTGGTGGGTGTAAATTGTGTGATGAAGCTAACTGCTCCCTGCTGTAGGCACTGAGGGGGCTGGTGAAGCTTCCAGCTGAGCTGGAGTGTGACCACAATCAATGCCTTTGCTTTCAGGATGCTGCACTCCAGCCACCTCCTCCGCACCTCTCACCTTCCCTGTCATCAGGGAGGTGCTGGCTTTCCAGAGGAGGGTGTCTGAGCCACCCCAGCCTTCTCCTTGCCTGGCTGCAAGAATCCCATCCAGGCCGCTCCAAGGATGCTCACAGCACTGTGCATGCAGCCAGCTCCATCCTGCCTGGAGCTGGGATCAGTGCAGGGCAAAGCACTCTGTCTGTGGGCAGCAGATCCCAGACTAAGGCAAGATCAGCCATGGTGCAAGATGTGCACAGAAAACATGGATCTTTGCCCTTCTGGGACCTGTAAGGTGTCCTGGGCAGAGATGAGAGGCTTATTCCCCATGTCCTCTCTGTTCCCCACTCGATCCAGTGTGCATCCTGCTGCATCCCACCTGGATGTAGGCTGTGATGTGCTGCACCAGCACAGGAAAGCTCTCGGAGGTGCTTGATGAGCACAAGCCTAACAAAGCTCCACCACAGCTGAGGGTACAGGGCAGACCCCTGTGCCCAGGCAAGGTTAATGCATCTCTGCATGTAAAGGAGGGGCAGCTGTTCCCTGTTTGTACATGGAATAATGTTGGCTGGATTCCCGATGCCAGCTTGCTGCAGAGCTCATCAGCCACCAGGCACTGAGCCTCAGCACATGCTGGAAGGGGTCAGATCTTGGCATTCCCAAGAAACCCCATTCCAGGGGTGCAGTATTCCAGCACCTTACTCTGTTGTCATTTACCCTGCATCAAACCCCAGCCCTGGCAGCAATGTCACTTGCTGTTGTCCTCTCTTTGGGCTGCAGACAACATCTGAATGTGGTACCTTTAAACCACTCTGTGCTGCCAACATCATTTTGCTCCCATCTGTTTGCCAGGGGGTTTCCAAAGGAGGTCACCAGAGCCCAGCTCCCACCTGGCAGCACCAGTCTGCTCCAAAAGCCTCTGTGCCCATCATCCGGCACAGCAGGGGTAGGTGCTGTGCTCACTGAGCACCCCCTCCATGCCCTGTTCAGGCTGGGGAGAGCTCAGGGCTTTGCTGTGAGGATACAGGAGGGGCTGCAGCTTTGGGATGTGGATGTTCCTGCTTTCCTTCCAGTGCTCACTGACTGAAATGTGTGCCAGGCTGATGCCACATGAGCCATGGGCGAGGGAATGGCATCAAGAGGCTGCCACACGTGTCCCACTGCAGAGCATGGAGGAAGAGATGATGAAACCCAGCACATTTGGAAGCCAGAACCCTCCGGGGGTTCAGTGCCAGCAGGAATGAGCTGCTCCCGGCAGCACGGAGTGGTTCAGACCGAGGTGAAGGCAGAGCAATGCCCGTCCCTGCCCATTGCAGGGCTCAGCTCCTGCAGATGTGACTCCGTGCTCTTAATCAGGGCTTCTGTGCCCATTTTTGGCCTTAGCTCATTTAACATTGCTTGAGTGGGTCATGGGGCATGTTCCTGAGCTGTTCCCATGGCAGCTTATGGAACTCAGCCGATCCTCTCAGCTGGGCCTGAGCCCAAAGCACTCCAGGTTAAAGCAAGCGCAACCCTGTCTGCATCACAACTCTATTTCTTCCTGGCCATGCAGATGTGACCCTGGGATTATATTCCCAAGTCCCTGGGCTGGCTGTTTTTGTCTACCTCCTGTTTAAAAACCATGGGGAAGGGGATGCTTCATTGTCTGATGCACAGCATCAAACAAGGCACAGGCCTGCACGTGGCTTGTGGGCTCTTTGTGGTGCCTGCACCGTTTTTGAATAGCTCATTTCATGTTTTTGATACATGTTCTGGAGGGACAATGAGGTTACATGCAGGTAAACTGGCTGCTGAGCTCCTGCAATTACAAGGCTGCCCCAAAGTGCCTATCATTTGCTACAGCAATGTTTTCTGGGCAGCCAAACAGTGGTGGAAGTAGGAGAAAATCAATAGCTACAGTCCCATTGGCTTGATTGTACCGATGAGCCACACTTTCCTCTAACAGAAAATCACTTCATGGAGCAGAAGGTTTCCAGTTGGTCAGAAACCATCCAGCATCTGCAGGGGGAGAGGTTCTGGGTGGAAAAGCTCCAGTGAACTGAGGCTTTTAAAGGCAAACCTGGTCAAAACCACACCATGAAACATGCAGGGCTGCAGCCCTGTCTACTTAACCCAGCTCCTCACTCGCTGCTCAGAGCAGGGCTAGGCTGGAGAGGTCAGCAGGGGGGTTCTGGGCAGTGAGAGCAGAGGGTGTCCTACTCAGAGGGATGGTTGGGGTCTAAATCCTCAGCAGAGCTGCTGCCTCCCTCCTCATGGGGTTTCTGCTGCTTGTCAGCCTGGTGAGGAGCAGGCATCAGGGGTGCAAGGGCAAAGACTGAGGAATGAAGAAGCCCTTATGGTTACTCCTGGGAGGACCATACTCCTGAGATGTGGCAAAACAGAGCGGGTGGATCAGGTAATACAGGGGGCAAGGCAGGCAGGGCACCTCCTCTGCAGGAGCTCTGTTATTAAGTCTCTTTAGGGTCTGAACCAAAGGAGAGTTATTCCCCCACACTTTGGGGTACTCAATCTTTCCTAAGCTGCAGTACCCAGGCATGGAGCCAGGGAAGCAGCTCCAGCTCTTCCAAGGAGGCTCATCCATGACGAAGCAGTAACACAACCTTAGGGTTATTGAGAGACTCCACTCATTCACTATCGGGGGACCCATTCATCCCCCAAAGCCCAAAGGCTGGAGGGATCGGAGCAGAACCAGCCCAGGATCTGGTGGTCTTCAGCTAAGGGGATAAGGAAGGGGTTGAATAACCTCAGTTCTGCTGGGGGAGAGCACCAGCTCCGCTGTGCTGGCATTCCCATCTTCCAGGCTATGTATGCAGCACCCATCACTAGTGGTGATGGGGTGGACCTGGTGATGGTGACAGCCATAAATCCCAAGGCTTTCTGTAAAGACCAGCTGCCACTGCTTCCTTTTCCCTTGCAAAGGAGGCACAGGGGGGTGAAAGTGAGCTTGTGGCAGGGCTTCAGCAGAGGATGCAGGGCATGGCTGAGACAGCAGGAACAGGAGGCAGAGATGGCTCTTATGGACAATAAATCACTGTCACAACATGTAAATGAAGATCACTCGGTGCGGGTGGCTTTTCCCAAGCACTGCTATGGGATTAAGACCCAGACATTTAAAAATCAAAGGGATTTGCATCTTCTTTTAGTATCTATCAGATGCTCTGTGCTGGGAAGCCTGTTCCTGCCCAGGCTGAGCCCAGCAAACCCCTCCTGTAACAGCCTCGGCTGTGTGGGGATGGATCGCATCACTCCTGCTCGCTTCCCACTAAATCTATTCCCAATACACTGCTAATTCCCTGCTTGTTTCTTCTCTGCAGCTGGAAAGTGGCTGATAGTAAGCTGGGAAGGCCGGTTTGCCTTTCAGATGGAGACCTTGGCGAGCCAAGCAGGCGTCCTGGGGACAAACCTATTTAGAGCCACTCAGTGCCATCAGATTCACAGCAGTTGGTAGGAGCTGCTGGTCAGGGGAGGCAGTGACCAGGATCCAGTCACATTAGAGTCCCGGGATGCACATGGGTGTCTAATTCTCCATGAACTGAAGAAGTAATGACAGTTCCCAACCCTCACCATGGTTAATGGCTACACTGACGTTAACGTCAGGACAGAGAAGGGTTGGATGCTGGTGTCATAAACCCTGCCTGACCTTACGCTTTAGGGCATCTACAAGGCATCAGGAAGGGTAACATCATACTCGGTATATGTTAAATAAGTTACTCATGATAGTGATGCGTGTCTGGGTCAGGGTCACTGGAATTATCTTCCTAAGTCTGTGAGGAGGTATTACACCTTCTTTGCAGTATTGAAATAAACCTCTCCTGCTCAGGGACAGAATCAGCCTCACTAATACCTCAAAGCTGCTTAATGGCAGATCTGCCTCCTGTAACAGCCTTGCAGCATCAGGAGAGCCCAGCTCACCCCGAACACCAACTGTGCTGAGCTCAGCCCTGCCGGTGCCTGGCACCACGAACCTGCAAGGGGATGTCCTCTGCCCAGAGCCATGCAAGATCCCCCCTGCCCAGCACAGCCCTGCTCGTTCCTCCTGTTCTCTGTTTCACTCCTGTACGTACACCCCTCTGCCCTCTCAGGCTGGGCCCTGCAGCACTCGGGGTGCCTGAAGCAGGTATATGTATAGCAAGGTAATCTGCACTGTGTGAAACTTTCATGAGGACATTACAGGGACCAGGCAGAGCTCATCCGTCACCCAAATGGCGTTTCTTGCCATGCATGTGGAGCTGAGGCTGCAGCAGAGGGCAGGGGTTGGCAGTATTACAGGCAGGTTTGGTCACCATTCCTTTCTCAAGATGAAGCAATGAGGCAGCCACAGGGTAAACATCAGGTTCCCTGCAGCTACGCAGATGAGAGAGCAGGAATCCCCTGACCATGGGATAGAGGGGATGCAAGAGGGTTTTGGGGGCCCTAAGAAGTGGTAGATGATGCTCCTTGAGCTGTTCCAGGGAAGGGGCCTCTGCCTTGGTGTTTGACAGGAGTGCAGCGCTCACCTTGGGTGCCCTTTTGCTGCCTCTTCCACTTAACCTTCTGCCAACCTTATTCCTCTCTGAAAGGTGCAAACACGGCCCTCCAGTTTTGAGGCTTAATTTAATAACCCTGCTGATGTGCACTGAAACCCTTTAATGGAGGGAGGCCGGGGACTGCTGCATAGCTGAAGGATTTCTAAGAAGCCGGAGCGATGTGCTCAGTAATAAGCTGAAATGACTGTTTAAAAGGGCAAATGGAGCAGTATTTCCTGAGAGTAATTCTTGGACACAGCATGCCCCTGCCTCTACGCAGCCTTATCTCTCCATCTTCAGGCTGAAGGGCTAACATACCCTTATATTTAATTTATGAAACGAGCAGTAGTAAATCACAGCTGGGAGAAACCACTGTTGCAGTCGTTTGCTTTCCTGCCTGTACTTTACTGTACACACAGTCATTACTCAGGGAGTTTCCATGGCTCGTGTTCACTGTAGCCTGGATTGTTTCAGGGTGGCAGATGGTTGTTTTAGCTCAGGTTTAGCTTTGGGGGGTTCATTCTTAAATATGAAAATCCTAATTAAAACCATCTCCTGAATGGCTGGGATGAGGCAGCTATTGCCAGCGGGGCACAGACCTGACTGCAGGCAGCAAAGGCAGCTGGGGCACTGCAGTGATGCAGGAGGTGGGAGTCCCTCATGATGCTCATAGTGACACCCTCAGCTGTCCCTCACCTGCCTCCCGGATCCTTCAACCCACAGCTCCCACCCAAGTGTCCGGAAGAGCCTTTTGCACAGGCAGGGATTTGGCCTCGTGCACAGGCAGCCTCTGGCATTGCTGGGGCTGGGGGATGTGGAGCTGTGATGCCTGGAGCCACCAACCCCCTGTCTGCATCCTCATCTTCCTCACCTTGTGCTCATGTACTTCACCTCCGCATCACTGTGTCTCTGCTTCCAGCTGCCCACCGGTGGTGGACGCAGGGCAGGTTATGTCTGCCTGCACCAAGTACTGTTGTAAGAAGCCACCCAGGGCCACGTGGCTCGTGCATTTTAAACTGCCCTAAAAATGACTTGGCTACAGACTTAATGAAGTGTTAATATATGAAACCCTCTCATTAAGAAGCCAAACTGCAGCAGCTTGTGATGAGTGGTTGGTCCAACTCTGAACTGAGACCAATTAGGTATGCAGAGTTTTTCCAGAGTCCTTGGCTCCCTTGCTCTCCAGCTCTTCCAGCTGCCACAAGCTGCTCTCCTCATCTTTTCTTCCTACCCGGGGTCCAGGGTGGGGGGGGATGTGTCTGGAGGGTTGGGTGAGAGCACAGCCCAAAGGGTTGGGGTACCCCCAACCACACCGGGGTCTCCAGGGATCCCATCCTTTTCTGCCGTCATCCCTTCCTGCTTCACATCAATGTGGTCCCCATGGTGCCTGGCCCCATATTGAATAATTCATTCCCACTGCCCCCACAGAAGATGAAATAGAAAACACTGTTATTTGGCTTGGATTTTATGTTCTGTTTCCCAGGGAGGGAAATGGCACATTTACTTTTACTAGATGCCATAAAACACACTCTGAAATCCTCCCTCACCACTGTTGGAGGTGAGGGCACAGCTGCCCAAGGCTCCCTGCACAGGCACTTGGGATGCTCCTGCTCACGTGAGCATCACTCCAGCATCCTCTTCAGTCATCCAGCTCTTCCAGCCTCCTTCATTTGCTCTCTTTTGCAGGCAATTGGGTTGCCTGTTCTCAAATGACTTTTCCCTTCTCCTGTTTTTAATTACTCAGGTCTTTGCCATTTGCATAGGCAGCGACTCTGGGAGGCTGAGCACAGCTTGTCCCTCTGCAGAGCCTCATCCATAACAGCAACATGGCCAAGAGCATCAGTAGGAGTCGGCTTTGCAAGAGTTAGGAGGAAAGCTGGTTTGGGGGTGGTAGCTGTAGACAACCTGCTCCTGGGATGTAGGTGTCTGTACCTCCAGAAACACCAAGGGTTTTGCTTTCCAGATAGCTGAGGAGGCAGAGAGGAGAAAGACCCAGGTAAGATAAGCAGTCTCAGGTTAAACTGCAGCAATCTACTGCAGTACCTTCTTAGAGCAGATGCAAGGGAAGATTCCCACCTAAGAGAGGCTTAGACAAGCTCTTTAAGTCCTTTCCTCTGTGCTTTAATAAATCATAACATTTATCCTGTACAGATCTTGCACCTACGCTCCCAGGAGGTGTCCTAGCCTGCTCTCCCGCAGTGCCTAATGCCCCATGACATCCATTAGCACCGGGCTCAGCACTCACAGATCTGCTGCTGTGAACATTGGGCATTAAGCACAAAAACTGTTGAGGTTTCTCACCCAGGTCTGTGCTGAAAAGGGAAATCTCAGCCTAAGCTCCCTCTGGTTTGTGGCCTTTCATTGGGAATAGAAACAGTGAGAGGCTTTTGTTGCGGTGCTGACATCCCGTCCTCCTCCCACCTCCCCTGGCTCCAAAAGCCTGTTCCCCAAGAAGGAGGACTCCAAAAGTCATTGTCCACAATGAGAACACCTCCACAAGAGGGATTCAGGAGCATCTTGTCTACCTGATGTCCCTTTTCTAGGAAATCCACATTAAAAACCCCAAATGCCTAAATCCAAACCCCAAAGCAAAACCCCCTGAACAAACCCAGTGAAGAGAGGTAATTCCTCACTGCTCCTTCTCAGCTGAAAGACTTCGTAGAGGAAACTTCTCATGACGGACATGTGGCTGTACAACTGCTGACAAGAAAGCATTGCAATGGGTGTATTAAAACTGGCATCCTGTCAAACTTCCAGTTCCTGAATGATTGTGCTTTCCTCAGAGGATGCACAGAAGCATTGCACTTGAAAATTACTGTTCTCCTCCACTGGAGAGCCAACAGGTCTAATTATCACCCAGCTCTGCTGAGCCTGGGCTGCATGTCAGCAGAATGCTATGGGATAATTAAAGTCCCAGCTTTCTCCAGCAGAAATAAGCAGCTCCTCATTAGAACAGGTTTCCTTGACTTCTGATGCCTGCTCCAGATGTGGCAGTGAGAAACCTGCCACGTGTTGCGGCTGGGCTGGAGCTAACCCCAGATCCAACCCCAAACTGGAGAGGCAGCAAAGAGATAAGCCCTGTCTGCAACCACAGGTTCTGTGGCAGTAGCAGAGATGCTCTCTTCCGAAGGATAACTCTCCCAGTGGTAGACACATCACTGGCTCCCATGGTACCCTCACAGTGTTCCCATAGTGCTTGTCCATGCAGCATCCCAAGGTGGCTGCTGAAGGTTCAGCTGGGGTCATGGCCATAACTGCGGTAAAGATGTTCTGTTGCCAGTTTAAAAAGCCTCTGTACATTCCTGGGGATAGAGATCTGTGCAGTGTGCGTGGGCACAGATAACAGTAACAACAAGAATTAGGTTAGCATTGGCAATGCAAAAGCATTTAAACCTTCTTGCTGCATACTGAAGCAAGTAATGCGCTACTAAACGCCTCTCCCCCAGTACTGGAACATGCCTGCGTTGTATTACAACTGTAAATTTGCTTTGGGGTGTTGTAATCCCATATCCTGCCCTCCAGCCCAGGCACTGCATCCATCTGATAACGCTTGGAATGGGGCAGGGAAACTTCCCGGCAGCGCAGGGCGTTAATCGGATGACACGGTCCTGTATTGCTGGAGGTTACAATCTGGCCCTGGTCATTAGCAGGGTTTGAGCAGGGAACGTGTGGTACAGACCTCAGGTGAATAACCGAGGGGGTTTTTGTGCTTCAAACCTGGAAATGTTGTTTAGAAAGTGAAAAAGCAGCTTAAAAAATTAGAGACATCTTCAAGAGCCAGTGAGAATAAATCATCCCTTTTGTCATCCCTGATTGCTTTGCTTTAGATGAAAGTGTTTTCCTCAAAGAACCATGCACAGCACATTTGTGAGTGAAAGAAACACGAATCAAACCGAGACTACAGCCAAACGTCAGAAATCTGCCCCAAAACGTTGGGGCTCGTTCCAGTTCCGTGCTTTGATTTGCTCTGGACTTGAAGCAGGATGAGAGGCAGCACCCGTGCGATGGGAGAGCAGGAAAGAGTTCACTTCCAAAGCCCACCAACAGCTACAGCTGCCAAATAAATCCCCCCAGGCCTTTAAACAACAGTAAGCAGTTATTTACATGAAATATGCACATTGGTTTATGTGCCCGTGGAAAAGCTCAGCCGTTATTCCCATTGAGCTGATCCGGGTCTGTGTGTTTATAACCAGCCGATGGGGTGGGCAGGCAACGTGCGCAGGGGGATGTAGCACCAGGGATCTGATTAGTTTTTATGACTGTAATAACTCCATGGGTAGACCTGATGCTATTAAAAATGATGAAAGTCTTATCTCTGTGATAATGATTTTCCCTTTGAAAGCACGTATGGCTGCGTGCAGGCACACACCTATGGGCTGGGGATAAAGGATGAGCCCAAGGGATTAACTCTGAATATCAAATCTGGATTTATTTTGTCATTTCACTATTAAGCCATGAATTTCACAGTATTTGGGGGGTGTCACAGGGGAGGAACCTCTCCACCATTCACCCTGCTGGATTACCAAGGGTTCCATCCTTCCTATTGTCTTCCCATCAGCACAGAGGTGACCCCATAGACGCTGTGCACCCCGAGACCTGGGTGATGGCCGTGGTGGGGACTTTGTAACTGCTGTGGCCCTGAAGCCCCTGTCCCTGCTCCTGCCATGGGACACTTCATCCCCTCCATGGGCTCTGTGCCTGCCCTGCCGCATGCCCATGGGTGGATCATCCTGTGCCTCTGTCCTCTCCTGCCCTTCTCCTGCTCATTTCCCTTAGCAAACCTCCCCGTGCAGGAGCAGGGACTGTTTCCTCTCCCATGGCCAGCACTGTGCAGCCAAGCTCTTGGCTGGGCCTGCTGGGATGAGCCTGATAAGGAATCATAATCACTACCAAGTCCTTTGGCAGATACAAAAGCAGAAAGCATTTGTCCTAATTACATCGCTGTGAAAGAGATGGGCCGAGGCGTTTCTGGGCTGCTCAGGGAACGGAACAGGAATTAACGTGCACAGCAGCTGGAGGCAGGAGAGGGAATTGCGAGGCGACAGAGGCAGACGGAGCTCTAACGCATTCAGCTGCCTCTTTAACCCAGCTAACAAGCAGCAGCTCTGGTATGTGTTGTGACAGCACCAGCCCCTTGCTGGGTCGGGGACCGCAGCGGCAGCGACAGCCTCACCTCCCATCCGCATCCACTCTGAGGGGCTCAGAGATGTGGTGGCAAAGTGTGGGGTGGTCACTGGGACACCATGGGGGTCTCTGTCCCCCCGGAGCAGCTCCTGCATGGGTCAAAGCAGCCCCAAGCGCTGCCACTTCCCTGCTCTCTCCTCCTGGTCCATCTGGTTTCTTTCGGACTCTGCCACAAGGACCCTTTGCTCAGCTCTGAGCTGCTCCCATGCCCAGCTCTGCCCCAGCGGCCATAAATCACTGCCGCAAAAGGCCCACTGATGTTATCAGTAACCTCCTGAGCACAGAATGGACGGGGTCAGCAAAAGCTGCTGGAAACCCATCACAGCCGGACTGAGCCCTCAGCCCCGGGCACACGGACCGACAGAGACCCCACGAGGCTGCCTCTGGGGATGTGGTTTATCTGACCGTGCTCTGGGTGAGCAGAGAGACAGCAGAACGCAGGGGATTCGTTTTCAGCTCCCCTGACCCCCACTGGGCTTTGGTCCCTGCCACAGCAGTGACTGATGAAAGATCATTGCTGGCAGATAGCAGGACGGGGGGGACCGGGACACGATGCAGCCGCTCGAGCTGCTGCTGCAAAGGCAGCTCAGGTCAGTGCCTGCAAGGAAACAGAGCAAAAAGGAGTGAATCAGCATCACTGAGTGCCCTCAGCACAGCAGAAACTAGAGCTCAAAGTTTCTGCAAACTGCAGCTTCTCACCCATCAAGTGGTGAATGCCCTAAGGACTCCCTCAGCATCTTCTAAGGGGGGGGACGACAGCAGCATCTGGCCTGAAAGACAAAGTTCTACAACCCAGCTGTACACATTAAACTGTGAGCACTGAATACAGTGCTGAGTCTCATTGGTTTGGATGAAGTCAAGGGTAAAATGCTCATTAAATTAGCTGACTAGAAGTAGGTGTTTTCATTTGCAAGAAACTTCTATTTCTTGATTTCCTTTTGCACATTAACACAGCTATTGCCTTGTCTTTACACTGCAAATGAGCACAGCATCCCTTTTGTTAATATTTAATAGCAGCCTACAGCAACCTGCTATGAGGAAGGAGGCAGCATGTGGGTTGGCTTTGCCTGATTTATTATGTTATGCCCCTGCCCAGCTTCAGATCCTCTCTATATCACGGTGTGATCCATAAATCTGCCAGCAATTGTGGTTATTTGGTGTGTCAAGCTTTGCTTGCGAGCTTTCAGGAGCTGGTGTACATGGGGCGCTGTTATTCCTCCATCCCTCCTTATCAGCCTTGCTGCTGGAGTTATTTATTGCTCTCAGTTGAGGGTAATTGCCAGAAAATGAAGCTCTGTCTGGTTGTGCCAAAAGGAAGGAAGGAAGAAGAGGGGATTTAGCAGGGAGCGTGGTGAGTCCCTGTCCTGGTGAGGTGAAGTCTGCCTCCTCCTGCCGCAGCCTCACTGTGCTCCCGGCTCGAGCGCTCGCTCATTCACGATTCGATCTAAAAGAAACCCGAAGCTATTTGGGGTTTCCGGCAATGGCAAATTCCCAGCCCAAAGAAGTTAATGGGTTTCAAGAGAATGAGCTTTGTTACAAGCTCCTCCATGCTCTGTTTCTGGCTGAACTCCACCTCTAGAAGGGCATTTGTGTGCAGAGCCAGATCCCCTCCCTGTCCCCTGCCCAGCTCACCCAGGGCTCCCCTTAAACACCGCCCTGCACCCCAACAGAAACCATTTCCCTCTCATCTCCTCTATGGAAAGATACACCCAAAGCAGAAGCTCACTCAAAGATGCTCAGATTCTCTCCATGGCTTTGCACCAGACCCTGGACATCTCCATCCTTCAGCACCCATTGCTATAAACCCCAGCAACTGCCTGTAAATCCCTCCCCAGCCCAGGAGGAACAGGTTACACATGACCAGGGTCCCCCACCTTGCCCCAGGATCCCCAACACTCATCCTGCCCCCCCCCCCCCCCATTTCAGCCCTAAGTGCTCTGAAGGGGGGTTGACTCTTAAGTTTTCCCCTTCACGTTCTTGTCCAGGTCCCACCAAAGCTCTTTGCCACCTCCCTCCTGCAGTGGGATAATGGCTTTCCTCTGCTAAAAACACACATGATTTTCTTGTCTAAAGCTAAAACTGCAGGACTTTGTCACCAGTAGATCAAAGGACTTGCATTAGTCCCTATTTTGAAGAGCTCTTTACAGCTGGATGACAGCAGAAGGAATCTCTGCTCCCTGCATTGTGCCCATTCACCCTCCGAGGGGTTTTTATGCTGATGTCTCTGATCAGAAATGAACTTCTCCCAGGGGAGCTGTTGAAGAGATACTAAGATGCTATTAGGACATCACCTTCCCTGTCCTTTAATTTGCAGAGAGAACTAACAGAGGAGAAAATCAGCTGGTGCAGTGGAAAAGACCCCAAAGTCAGCTGCCAATGGCTGCAAATAGGAGATGATGCTAAAGAAAGTGTCAGTGTTAAGCACAAGTACCTGAAATGTGCCTCTGCTTGGCAGTTTTCAGATTATTTATGGCCTTTAATGCAGAACAAACCTGCCTGCCTCCGCAGGCTGCCCTGTCAGCTGCCTCGCAAACAAGCTGACAGGAAGAGCTGTATGAATAACACATGGAAAATAAGATGGATAACACAGGGCAGAAGGGAAGAGAGAGTCACCATGTGAGTGATTCTGCTGTATTCCACCTGTCCTGCAGCTGAGAGCAGCAGCATCCTCCTGGTATTCCTGTTGCTGCTGCAGAGCTGGGTACCACAACCACCTCGGGCAGCCCCTCAATGACCACAGATGTGCTTTTTAGGATGACATGGAAAAATATCCCCCCAGCCTGTTCTCCCTCGGCCTAATTCCCCCCCTCTGGGTTGGAATGTGACACTGTGTTTGTCTCTCCCCGGGCTGAAGCCATCAGCTCTGCTGGATTCAGGAGCCTTTTCCTGCCATGCTGTGCTGTATTTGTCACCCTGCTGCACTCCAGCATGTCCCTGTGCTGCTCAGCAGAACCATGGCAGAACTTGGACCAGTATTTTGTTATGAAACATGGAAAAGGGAAACATTTCAGCATGGAAAAACCCCTGTGAGATCCTGCTGAAAAGGGTTCTGAAAGCCCATGAAAGGGTCAGTGGGCAAATGAGGCTCCATGTGTATTTAAGGTCAGGAGCACAGCATCCTTTGGAAATGCATCCTGCCATCGTCCTGTTGATTGCCTTAAGGAATGCAGAAAGCATAGGGAGAAGATATCCACACACTTAAACATCACTCTATGCAGGAAGCAGCAGCTACAGGGGAATTAGATACTCCTGGTGATGAGTGGTACCCTGCCTGACCAAGAGCACCTCTGCATTGACATCCCGGCATTCACACACTGTTAAACCCCACGTCCTTGCCTTAGCCAAAGATCCAGGCCAGCAGCACAGCTCAGAGCTCATCATCCCTCACACTTTGCAGCACCCTAAAAACCTTTAAACTAATGGAGAAACCAGGCAATGGGTCATCATCCCCCAGTGGCAGAGCAGGGCTGAGCCTGCCTGGTCCCTAAGCCCAGCCCTGTACTCCTACCAACACAACCCATGCCCCTGTTTATCCAAAACACACACTGTCCTCACAAGCAAAGCCGGGAGAATTATTGTGCCTATTACTGAAGAGCATCACTTAATTTTGTAAGTGATAATGTGATAACTACAAATGTCTTCCAGCAGGAAGTGCTACAGAACAGTTTTGGACTGGCTATTGCAGCCCAAAGCGCTGCAATTCGTTAATGTTGTTGATTCCCCCCCCTCAAGCATATGTTGCAATGTGATTACATCCAAGTAAATCTGTTTGTCAAACATTAATAGCCTCCTTCCATTCTATTACTCTTTTTGCTAGCAGCACAGCTATTGCATATAAATATTTCAAATCATCTCACTCCATAAAGCCAGTCCAAGGGCATCACGACCTGATGGTTTCACATTGTTACTGGCATCTTTATTGGAGGCTGCTGTGTTGGCAGGGGGCTGCCCGGAGCAGGAATAAGGATGCAGTTAGAGAGCAAAGGAGGGAAGCCAAGCACAACAGCCCCAGAGAAAATGGGTGTTGTGCTCTGTTGGTTCAGCACTTGTAATCAGTGACATACTCCTCTGTTTGTACTCATGATGGGGATATGGAAATAATCCTGTCCTATGGAACAGCATTCTCTCCCTCCTTCCTGTCCCCATGAGCAGTTAATGCTCCAGAAGCTCCTGGACTAACCTGAGACAATGCTTTTCAGGAGAGATTGAGTCAGATCAGGGATGTAACTGGGATGTAACTGGGGGTTGCCATCCCTCCTGAGGCAGGATGCCCTGTTACATGCTGGGAATGGGCCCAGGGGGGGATTTCTCGGTCCGAGGGGCTCAGCTCCTCGAAGGCACCCAAAATAACATGATCATTGTGCAATGCCCAATTTTGACTCCCGAGTGCTGACGCTGCCTGTACTGATAGTGGGAATCTCAGCTGCACTGCTTCCCTTGCCAAATTACTCATTCTTAATAACAGGGTATAATTGGTGCTAATTAATATGAAAGGCAACAAAGCAAGAGTTCCAGTAGCCTCCTGCTGCTTTATCCCCTCGGATTCACTGGTGGCAGCTTAATCTGCACTGATCAAGGCCATAGAGACAGCACCAGCTTCTGGTGTTGGATGTCCCACAGGCTGAGATGCAGGACCACACTGCAGAGCTGTAGAGGTACCTGTGGTGAAGATGCTGCTGGTTCCAGCATGGTGTGTCCTGAAAGCTGGACAGAGCAGGAGCTGCAATGAGCTGGTGCCATCCAGGTGGAAAACAAAACCCTTACCCCTCTGCCTCAGGAAGCAGCACTGGATTCGTCCCCATGCTGAGGCAGCACTGGTGTGGATGCTGTGGCAGATGACAGGAGTGGGATGCGGTGTCCTGAGCCCCGGTCCAGCCATGCCATGATGAGCTGCTTCAGATGCAGGTAATGTAAACTACAGTCCCTGTAGGAGTTAGTTACAGGCTGTAAGTCAGACACAGGAGGGAATGCCTTCCAGATTGGATGGGTCTAGGAGGGATGGGATTCTCTAATGCACAATGCTTTGTTTCTGTCCAGCTTAAAGAGAGCAAGTGAGAAGAGAGGAGGGCACCAAAAGGGATGGCACAGAGATGTCACAGAACCCCAGGCTGGTGTGGGCTGGAAGGGACCTTAAAGCTCACCCAGTTACACCACACTGGGTCCCAGTGGGGGGGGGAAGAGGTTGCTGATAGCGAAGGGGTTTGCTCTTGCCTGAGTCCTCCTCCATCCACTGCTGTGGGGCCTTCACAAGAGCTGGGGCATGAGGCAAGCACGCGTGTGCATGAGCAGGTCGGCATCCGGAGGGCCCTACAAGAAACCTCATGACAAAGGCACCAGGAAATGTAAGAAAAGCAATGCAAAAATTTATATTTTATTTGAAGTCAAAAATTTAAAATAGCTTTCAAATTCAGTAAATGCCTGAACACGAGGGGAGGCCTCATATACAGAGACAGATAAATTAAACTGGATATACTGCAGACAAGCCGGTGTATGTATAGATTACATATGTACACTTGGATGTAAACCAGATTTATACATTTTATTACATTTACAAAAAAAAGCTGATCTTCCACTACTGTTTACTACAATAATGAAAAAACATTTACATTGTGTTTTTTTACCTGTACAAACTTTGATTCATAAAAATATATCTCTGTACAAAAGAGGGAGATTTTTTCTTTTTAAATTCTTTTTTCTTTCCTTTTTTATTTTTTTTACCTTTTTTATTTTTTTTTACCTTTTTTAATTTTTTTTTTATTTTTTTAAGCTAATGCAAGTTCTGGGCACAGGGATGAGAATGTCACCTATGGGGTCCCAGCCAGCTTGCAAAACCATGGGACAACACCCCTTCCACTTCCTGTGCTGCTTGGGCAACAGCAGAAAATGGGATTGAATGGGATGAAAGCAGCAAGTTTGAGTGGAGCCTCCCTTCATCTCAGGTTTGTTTTACACACCCTGAACCATGCCTCTCCTTGGCTCTTCCACTGAATGAGTGGGATCCAGCAAGGGCTGGAGGGCAGATCTGCTGTTGGGGTGGGTTTGAGTGGAGGTAGATGGGGGTGATGGGTCCCTCAGCTGTGTATGGGGACAAGGGCCAGAATGGGCTGTGGGTTGGCCAAAGGTGTGAAGCTCAGAGTAACTGAGGCTGGAAGGGACCTTAGGCTCAAATCCGGGCTCTGAGAACAGCCTTGAAGGCAGGAACCAGCTGTCAAAGATGCAGAAGAACCAGAGGAATGTCCTGGTCCTGCCTTCACTGCAGCCACAGACTGATGAACTGGAAGGTTCTCCCTTACCCTCCAGCCTGCTCTGGGGTCTGTGTCCTGCAAACCGGAGATGCCCAGTGAGGAGCTGGCACTGCTGCCACCCCACAACCAGCTGGGAGTGGAACCCTCTCCACTGCTCTGTGCATTCTGTCCCACTGACTGTGCCCTGTGAGCAGGGCTCCTGCTCTTGCACCCACCTCTCAGGACTAAATGAGAGCACCCCTGGCATGTTCAGGCAGGCTGGCTTGCTCAGCCTTTAGGCTGCAGAACGCTGCTTGCTCCAAGAGTGCCAAATAACAGACAGAAGTAACAAAAATACAATCTATTTATACATATACACACACAGAGTAAAGGAATGAACAATGAGAAAAAACCTGCCCTGTGGTTTTCATTAGACAAAACCTCAGCTGATGTTTCTAGGGGAAAGCCAGGTTTGAATGCAAACATGGATGTAAACACCCCCCATTTGTTTTAGTTCTGTTTTCCCTTCAAGTCTTCTGTAAGAAGCAGCTGCTGACTGACACACAGTGCTCTACACCAGCACCACATCCAGCTGTGCTCCACAGCTCCAGCCTGGCCTAGGAAATTGGGACTCAAACTCAAACCAAACAGAGCAAAGCCCAGAATCAACAAGAGCAGCTCCCCTCTTTAGGAAGGAGGAGGATGGTGCCATCTCCAAAGCATCACTCTCATCAGGGAGGAGAAATGTCAAGCTGCCTTATCTGCTCTCTCGAAAGCTGAGGCAACCTTTCTACCCCTGGGAAATAAAGGAAACAGCTTTGGATAGAAATTAAAACTCTTATTGCATTGCCATTTGGAGGATCAATACGGAAAGGGCAAAGGCTTTTGAATGCTACTGGGGGGAAATCACTATTTGTTAGAGTTCTTTCTGAAGAGGTTTTTGTCCCTTTGTGTCTGTCAGCAATTTCCTCATTAGGGTGTTTGGGCACAGCTAAAATCGACAGCTGCTGGGACAGGGCCAGAGATGGGGACATCTCCTCAGCAGCCCTGAGAGCTGCCTGAAATGGGAATGGGGCAGAAGAAACCCAGCAAGGACGCCTAAAGGCAAATTAAATAGAGGGAAGAAGAGGAAAGCTTGCAAAGGGTCTCACTGGAACGGGCCCATTTGAGAACTTCCTCTGCACATACCCTGGGTTAGAAAAAGCAATGAGGAAATAAACCAGAGAACCCCCACGTGAAGACAGAGCAAGTGCTCCTCCTGCCCCATACTGGTGCTCACCACAAACCCCATTCAACACCTCGTGCACTGCAAACGGCTTTTACCTCTGTGCTGCCCAAGCAGTTCCCAAAGCAGGCACAGTTAGTGGGACCCCACAAGCCCCATTGCTCCCTCCAGGAACACATCACCATGAGCAGGCTGCAAGAGCCTTCCCATCACCTCACCTCCCAGCTCCTCCACTTCCCCAGGTCTTGACATTGGGCTGAGACCCATCAGCAGGATGGGAGAGGGTGGCTGTGCCAGAGCAGACCTTTGGTTGGCTTCATTATCCATGGCAGGATGAAGAGGGTGGGTGAGGACAACAGAGGACAACCCAGCAGTCTCTCAGGAGCTAATACAACGTCCAACGAGGTGTAGCAGCTTCTCCACAGCCTCAGCAAGGTTGGGAGGAGGAAGATGGGGAGGGAATGGATGGAGACTCGTGTGGTGAAACACAATCATCCACTAGACACTGACCCTGGAGGAATCTGGGACAATGGGAAAAGAAGGATGAGAGGAGAGGAACAGCTTGTTATTACACACAGAAATGCTAGGAGAGCCTGCAACAGCTTCCTTATCTAAGAACATTCCAATTCAGAAATCCCAGACTGGTCTGGATTGGAAGGGACCTTAAAGCTCCTCCAGCTCCAACCCCTGCCACAGGCAGGGACCCCTTCCACTGGAGCAGCTGCTCCAAGCCCCTGTGTCCAACCTGGCCTTGAGCACTGCCAGGGATGGGGCAGCCACAGCTTCTCTGGGCACCCTGTGCCAGCGCCTCAGCACCCTCACAGGGAACAGCTTCTGCCTCAGAGCTCAGCTCAGTCTCCCCTCAGGCAGGTTCAAGCCATTCCCCTTGTTCTGTCATTGTAAGAACTCCACAGGGCACTTCTGTTTATCAAGTTATTTCTCAGTGCCTGTGCAGTAACTTTCCCCCCCTGCTTCACCTTCTGTGGTCCCTGTGCAGAGCAGCCTGGCTGGAGTCACACAGTGAATCATTTCTGCTAGAGATCCCTTTGTCCCTTCACCTGCTGACTGTTCTCACCATGGGGCTTTGGATTTGCTTTGCCACTGGTGCCCAGGAGCTCTCGCCCTGGGCAGAGATGATCTCCTGGGCAACCTGAACCACTCTGGGTGCTCCTTTGAGCCACTGCTTCACCAGAGGATCTCCAGAGGACACAGGAGGGAAGTGGGGCCAGCATCACACTCACCACGGAGCGGACGGTGCTATACAGCCGTGCACACGGTGCTGACTGTGAACTCCGTCTCGTTGGCCATGATGTCTGTGGGCTGCAGGTTCCGGTCATACATTGGGTTCTCAAACGTGGCTCGGACGTTGGTGTTTTCATGGCCAGCGTAGCCATTGAATGGGACTTTTGGTCTTCTCCTGCAGGATACAGAGAGAAAACCCAGAGGGGTCATGGCTCCTCCTGCTGCAGCCACTGAACAGCTCAGACATGAAGGCAGGGGAAGGACAAAGCTGCCTCTGAAGAGGGTAACACAGAAGGGATCTAGAGAAGATGTTGCTCTATGTGTGTAACCCAGCAGCTCCCTGGGCTGTGCTGCAGCCCACAGTGTGCTCCCTCCACAGGGCAGCCAGTCTGCGGGATGCTTTGCAGTGCAGCGATGTTTCCACAGCAATACATGGAGCAGGAGAAATCACTAATTGACAACATATGTAAAGCCAGCTTGAACGCTGAACTATGAAATCTACTTTGCTTTATCCTACTTAATGTTGCCACAAATCTTATTAATGGCCATAAACGCCCTCAACTCTCTCTTCTCCCGACACCCTTGCCCCTCCACGCATGTCTGCTCCCATCATTTCTTCACTTTCTGAATTCAATGAGAAACCAGACCTAGGGGAAGTGCTTTTAAGACAAGCTCACAAATACTCCTGCCAGCCCCTTGATTTTGTTTCACCTTCTGGCATCATTCCCGAAACCCACCTGTGTTTGTAGAGATAAAGCACAAACCCTGCAATAATCAGGGCTATGAAAGGCACAAGAATGGCAGCTGCCACAGAACTGCTGTTTGATGCAAAATGGTGTCCTATTGATTCTGGATCATTTTCCATCATGCTGATGTCTGAAACACAGCAGAAGTAAACACATTTCACAACAGCAGTGTGGGAAATGAGGTTTGCTTTGAGTTACAGGTTGTATCATCAACAACAGAATAAGGTGCAAGGTAATCAAAAGCTTCTGAGCTGATTTGGAGATCCAGCCTAGCTCAGACACTATCATTTATTTAGAACTGCAATAAAAGAAAGATGTAAATAGTTTTATCTTACCAAAAAGCTCAAACTTGGATGCTTAATGTTAGGCTTTATGGGAGACTTTTAAAGGCTGCAATAATGAGCATCTAATTCTCTGTAAAGGTGACAAGACTCCAGAGTCAGGCTCCAAAATTCCTAAGATATTGAAAAGCTCAATGCGCATTTGGAGAGGTATTTGGGAGCTTAGACCTTGGGCTGCCCAAGCCCAAATGCCTCTGTGATATCTGAAAGTGAGATGGAGACACTTCTGGTAGCAATGGGAGCTGGGCTTTGGGTCTGGCATTTGGAAACGTGGAGAAAAAAGGTCCAGGAGCTGTCTGTGGCTCCAAGCTCTTTGGTTTTCAACAGAAACCTCTTTATTCCCCCTGGGGTACAGAGATTTGAGGGCACTTGACTGGGTGCCTGGGTTGGGTTCTACCAGCTCCTCTTCAGAGAGGAGTGGAAAGGGTTATGTTAAGCCTGATGGCCTCAAACCAGCTATAAAGATCTGGCCTAGCAGGGTTGATGATTAAAGCCAGGGACAGGAGCAATGTTCCCTGTTTGGAAACCTCCATTACAACCAAAATCCCCCTTTCAGCAATCAAGGGAAGAAGGACTGAGGAGAGGAACTTTACCAAGTCTCTGAAGGCCAAACTGCCCGAAGCCTTTGCCACGCACAAAGCCCTGGTACACAAATGTGCCACTTGAAGACTCTGATGAGACCTGCAAGGACAGGAGAGCAGAGATCAACAGATGTGTTCAACACCTCCCTGGGTCTTTAGCACCCATCTTAACACAGCCTCTTTCAGGTTCATGCATGGCATTAACGTGGTTCTATCCCCCAGAAAACAGGGGCATTTCTCAAGAAGTCTGACTGCCCAACAACTTGCTAAGACTCACACCTCACAGGAAGGAAACTGGGGTGAGAAGCTGACTCCATAGGGGAACATCAGCTCTTCTAGCCTGACGTTTAACAGACATAACATGTTAAAATGGGATTAATCATGTTGGTTTCTCCTGCAGAAGATTTGCAGATTTAAACCACAGGGCAATAAAAAACCACAGAGCTGCAAGGGAGCACGAAGAGCCAACTGCCACATAGTGTTATGTCGTGTGCTGGAAGAGTGCCCCATGTCCCCTTCAAGCAAGCAGGTCACTGAGGACAGCAGCCTCATCTTGCCACCAACTAAGGGAGTTATTTCCCTAGCTTCAGCTGGGGTTGTGACAGCAAGGGGAGGAGGAGTGTGGGGGGACATGGTGTACGAGGAGCCCATGCACTTACATGTCCATCTAGAGCCCATTTATCGTTTTTGAACTTGTTGACAAAGATCTCCACTGGCCCCGTTATCTGGTAAACCTGCAGAAGCAGGTGCACGTCTTCCTTCTTGTAAATGCCTGAAAAACAGGTGATTCTCATGCCTAGATCACAGTGATGCTACTTGAGCTTCCAGTACTTGACTTTCTACCTGAGAGAGTAATCAGCTCATCCCCTCAGAGTGGACAACTCCCCCTCCTCCCACCCGTATCATGCTGGGAACACCCAAACCCACATCCACCCCCAGGATATTAAAGGTATTTTACACATGGGAAGAGGATCAACTATTAATGCTTAGGTTATGTCATTGGATCAGTAAAACCTGGTGCTCCGTGGAGGCCAAGACAAGGAGCACTCACATCATTTAACCTTGTTTATCTTCAACTCCAAGTCCACCACTCCAGCACACAGGGAACTGGATGGACTGGGAAGAGCTGCCTTTCAGGTAGAGCCAAAGCAAACTGAGGTACATGAGTTTGTTTGTCTTGGTCCAGTCAAAAGACTGGAGACTTCAAACCAGGCTGGTTCTGTACAGCTCTACCAGAGCATCAGCATCAGTCACAGAGCAGAGCACGCTGCCCCTCGCTCTGTGACTGCACTTGTACCAAGTGTAGATCCCTGCAGATGTTGACATCAGGTCCCCTACCAGACACCAGGAGCTCCACGCCGCTGTGGTCTATCAAAGTGGCATTGACTTTACTGGTGGCAGGGTCGAAGCTAGTGACAGACAGCATCGCAGGCTGCTTCTTCCCCAGGTATTCATAGGAGCCTTTCCAAAGGGAATTCTTTGCAAACACATCAGCAGGCACTAGAAACCACGACAATTGGGGATGCATCAAAACAAGAGCAACACCATTTATTTCCATATCTCAGAAATCAAAATAGAGCAAATTTCCTTCTTTCTTTGAATTCACAAATACATGTTCAAAGATCTCAAATCCCACCCACTCTCTGTGTTATTATCCCTGAGTACAAAGCCAAGGAGAGGAGAGCAACAAGCTGATGACTTGAATTCTGTTGTTTTGACAAAAAATGACACAGAAGTTCTAAAAACAAACCAAGCCCCAATAGAATTCCTTAGGAAAAGCTAACAAAGCCCCTTGTTAAAAAGCAAAGGTGCAATGTAAACACCCTGGAGGGCTCAGATCTCCAGAGTGCTCTGGAGAGGGCAGTGAATGTTGGTGCCTGACTCCTCCTGTCCATTCTCCATGAGCATGACAGGGATGGGGCATGTGGGCTGCGTGCATCAGCCCAGCAGTTTCAACACCCACAAGGAACAGCCTGGTTTCTGGCTTGGGGAAGGGATGGACCTGGGAAGGGTGAGATTGAGTGCTAACGTGTGCCATGGAGGAGCCAGCCCTGCTATGGTACCTGACACCTTGGTGAGCGGCGGGTCCCGTGCGGTGCCAATCGGCCTTCCACTGGGGCGGACATCAGCTGAAAGAGGGGGACAAACCACAGCTGTGAGCATCATAGATCAGGGAATGGTTTGGGTTGGAAGGGACCTTAAAGCTCACCCAGTCCCAACCCTTTCCATGGGCAGGGTCCCCTCCCACTGGAGCAGCTGCTCCAAGCCCTGTGTCCAACCTGCCAGGGATGGGGCAGCCACAGCAGATCCTGGCCTGCTGCTGCAGGTTGAGGTTAGCTGTGTTCTCTTGGGCTGCAATGCTCCCCTGCAGAGGAGCAGGCACACATGAGAGCAGAGCTCTCAGTGCTCTTACCCAGGCAGATGGGAGGCTTCCCTGTCCAGCTGCCATCTGCTTTGCAGGTTCGATGCTCGGATCCTCCGGTGAGGTAGAACCCACTCTGACAGGAATAGATCAAGGTGTAGCCCAGAGATGGCAAATCCAGAGCACCGACGTTAGCGTGGGAGGGGGTCTCTGGCTGCTTGCAGTGGTGAGCTGAAAAGCACAAGGGAAACAGATGAGGTTCACCACCCGCTTGTACACAGGACAGAAGAGGGGCAACATCAATAGGACCAGAAATCCCTTAGGAAAGCTTTCATCAGCAAAAGCTGTCCCTGCTCCCCAGGTACATGATGCCACACCTGGACTTTTCCCAGCCAGATGAATTCATGAGACTGCTTCCTGTGCTTTGCCTGCTGCTTTGCTCGGTCTGGCTTAAAGCTCTCAGAGGATCCTTCCCTCAGTTCCAGCTTCCACAAACAGAACATGAGGCTTTTTGACTTTTAATGGGAAAAAGCCAAACCCAAATGATGTTAAGGACACTTTTCTCCTTCCTTTGAACTGTGTCCCAGGTCTACTTGAAGGCTAAAAACTGCTTTCAGGGGACACTAAGACCCAGTAAGTTAAGCCAGTGACTGCAGCAAGTGACTTTGTGTAACTCCTCTTCACTGTCCCAGTAATACTTTGCACCCTGTGGATGGAGAAGGTGTTCCACAAATCCCAACACCTCAGCAGCCCTTGCTGGCACGGGTAAGCCAAAACCATCACCTCCAGCACCCCTCTCCCCTGATGCTCCGTGCCAGTGTTTGCAGCCGGTGCCTCAGTTGGGCTGCTCAAACAATAAGCACCTATGGGGTTTGTTAGTGGAAAAATATCTCCCCAATAAACCACCTCGCAAGGGAGAGGCAAAACCTTTTTAATACTTAGGATACAGAGGCCGTGATGGATATTACCACTTAAACACATTAAATTAAACTCCTTCTGGTGGAGCTGGGAAAAGATGATGGACGGCTTAAAAGAAAGAGCAACACGTTATTAAAGATGAGGAGAAACACTGCTCTGCTCGAGAGCCCTTCTGGCTAAATGTTAACCTGTGTCCCTGGAGCGTGAGCTCACATCTCTGCCATCAAACGTGCTTCCAGAAGCACAAAGCTTCCCCTGAAACCACATCTCTGAGGAAGGAACAAGTCAGAAACCCCATCTGCGATCAGAAGTGGCTGCTGCTGTGGTTGCATCGGGACAGAACAGGCTGCAAGATTCCCCTTTTCTTCAGGAACGTGTTTTCCCAGAGCTCCCCCCACATTCCCAGCACTATGCGCAGTGAAGCACAGCAGCCAAGCAAGGCAACAGCACAGGGAATGGCACCGGTTTCCTTTGGCCAAGACTTACGGACACAGTCGGGCTGCACGCCGCTCCACGTCAGGTTGGGGAGGCAGGTCCTGGTGGTGGAGCCCTGCAGCAGGTATCCCTTCTGGCACTTGAAATAGATGATGCTTCCCACCTGTTACAACGGGAGACAAACCTCTGACGGTGACAGCACAATGTGGCTTACCCCTGACTGCAGCACAGGAATCCTTCCATCACTCTTCCATGTCCTGTGTGCTGGAGAGGGCAGGCACCTCCTCTCACTGCCCTGCCAGCCTGGTGCTGAAAGCTGCCATGGTCCCTGGAAAGCTGCAGCTTTAACTGTGCAGGGAGTTCCCTTCCTTCAGTGATACAGGCAAAGCTGCTTTGCCATTTAAATATACCAAAGCCAGCCTCAAACACAAGCCCTATTAGAAAGGGGTGTGATTTCTGCCTCTCTGGCGTGCACCTCTGAGTGGCAACCCTTGCAGAAGTCACAGTTATGGTGTCTCAGTACTAATTAAGCACTAGAATTAATTCATTAAACCCCAGGATTAAGATACCTAATTAGCAGCAAAACTGAAAGATCCACTCCGGAGGAGTAGCCACGTGAATCAGCTATCCCAGCCCAGTCCCAGCAGGGAAGGGACATCCACAGGGGTGGTGGTGGAGGATGGAGATGGACACCATGGGGAATTGCTCTGTTTGTTTCTCTCTACTTGATTTCATACCATAGAGCAGCTGAGATTAAGAAAACCACCTACAGAATCTGGCCTGAGAATGGATGGAAATGATGTCTCCAGTGTGAATACCGATTACACCAATAGCTATTAATCAGCGCTATAATTAATATCATAAATAACGTATTGCTAGTTAATCCCATCCAAACGCACCCTGGGGTCTAACAGAGCACGCTGGGATGTCCTGTTCAAGGGAGGACACGTTAATCCACGTCTGGACTCAGACATGGGGTAACCACAGCACAGACTGGGGCGCAGCTGAGGGACCCTGCTGCTGGGGCAGTACCTGGTAGCCCTGGGAATTGTTCTGCATCCCAAAGACAGGAACACCAGGGTCCGCACACGTTGTGAGGCTGGGGTCTGCAAAGGAAAGAACAGAGCCAGTGTTCTAGAGGGGTTGTGGAAGCCACGTCAGAGCTTCCCTTGCTCTCCACACAAAGATCATGCTGTGCCTTTGCAACAAGACAGAAACATTTTGCTACCGAAGGAATACACAGCAGCAATGAAAAGTACATGGATCTGTTTCTTTCAGCAACACAAACTAACCAGAGGCACTCTGTCACCTGGGAGAAAACAGAAGTCTTGCATCAGGAATAACTCTTCCTTTCCCCTGGTCTGTACATGAGTGAAGCACCTGGCTCACGAGGGCTGTGCCTTCTGCTTCCCCTGCACCCCAGGCTGCAGTGACCTGTCCTCTCCACGCCTTGGTCATTGCCTTCATCCTTCTGAGCTCAGCTTGGCCACTGCACCTTGGAACCTCACTATGCCCTAGTGATAGAAGGGGCCTGGAAATTTCAATGTCCCTCAGACACAGAATCTCTCTTTATGCCTTGTTTGGTCTCAATCTATCAGAAGATGAACACACACAGTTCAGAAGGAATACCTGCTGCTACCCCTCTAGCATCTATCACTTTCTTTTCTTCCCAGCATGTTGACAATAGCAGGGCATCAATGGAATTAACAAAGAGATGCATTGTCATTATTATAGCACCCCAAACTTCTGTCTCAAAGGCAGTTCAGCAGCAGCAGGTTCCTGCGATCACAGGATTGAGCTCATCTGCAGTGCTGGCCACAGGGATGCTCTGGTACCCAGCCAGGGGTAGCTGCCTTAGCAGGGAGCTGTATCTCAGAGAAACCAGATGAGAGTCTGCTCTGGACTCCCAGCCTTGCTTCTTCAACTCGCTCAACACTGCTATGAGAAGGATCATGAGCCCTGCAACAAATCCCTCTCTAAATTACTCAAAATAGTCCTATTAATAGGACTGTGTAAGACAAGAAATACAGTAAGGAAAGTCTCCACAATCCAGCAAAGCAGGACAGAAGCAGCCGGTCACTATATCCTGCAGCTATAGCACACTGGAGCACAGTATCTGCACCTAATGGGCACGGTGGCTTATCTTTATGCCTTTATTCTCTATGATCTGACTAATCAATCTCTTCACACTGTAACATTATGCACTTGTTGGTGTTGTTCCCAGGTCCTTGGAGCTGCAGTGAGTAACTAACAAGGGATACAAAATGTGGCCTGTGCGGGGCTGTGGAGCACAAGCTAATTCATCTTCCGTCACTTGGTCCTGCTGAGCTTTTGTCATTTATCACTGATGCAGTTTCCATGGAAGCCCCCAGATAAATCAGTGTCTACAATAAATACAGAGCCCCCTCGCTGGACGAGGTAGCAGGTGATGGATGGCACAGGGTGGAGGGCAGAGCCTTGTCTCTGGCTGCACTGGGGGGTCTGGAGCTCTGGCAGTCTAATGGATCTCAAAATTGGGTGAGATCTGAATAAATACAACACTTTGTGTTCAGCTGCTTGTGTCAGCACTGACTCTGCAGGTTAAGGTTTTGTAGACACCTGAGTCTCCTCCCTTCTCATGGTTTGTTTTAGGGAGACAAACTGTGTTGCAGCAGCAGCATGAACAGCTGTATTTGCTGCCTTCAATCCCAGACAGCTGGGTTGGGTTGAAGGGACCTCAAAGCTCCTCCAGCTCCAACCCCTGCCATGGGCAGGTTCAAGCCATTCCCCTTGGCCTGGCCCTACAGGCCCTTGATAAAAAGTCCCTCTTCAGCTTTGCTGTCAGACCCTCTTTGTGCATGAGAAAGCTCCCAGTGAAATCCATAGGGAACGTGGAGGTTCTGGCCACGAGTGTCCTCACATTCCTCTAATTGGTGATGCACTGAGATGGAGCTGGAGCGGTTGAAAAGGCATAGAAGAGCTGGAGATGTGCTTCTGCCCCCAGTGCCCACATGAGGGGATGACGGTGGTGTTCAGGCACACAGTTAAGGTAACAGCACACAGCCCATGCAGTTTATCTCCACAGGAGCAATGGGGTTCAAGAGTGTAGCCAGAGGTTTAAACAAGTGAAAATGCTGTGACTGGTTATGATTATAAACCTCCCAGGGGCTCCAAAGGGCTCTGGAAGCCCCAGAAAATGGGCACCTGAAGAATGTGGCCAAATTGCATTTTCAGCCTCACTGTTGCTGTCAATGGGTTGGAGGTTCCCAAGGAAGCCTGGAAGCAGCAGAGAGCCCAGCACTGTGCAGACACCAGTCCTCACACCCTGCAGCCCAGGCTGCAAGTGTTCATCTGGAAGTTCTTGTTTGCCCACTGGCTGCCAAGCAGAGTGCTGAGCAGGACCAGGGAGGAGACCTTCCTTGGATGCCCTGGGGTACTGCCCACCAGTGAGGGGCAGGAATGATGGCGACAGGCACTGAATTGAAGCAGCGAGCCTCTAACATCACCCCTGCTCATTCTGAGCTCAGGGGGAGCCCATAAATGAAACCCACCTCTGGAGAAGCAAGGTGACCACTCAGAGCCCTTTTGACGACAGAGAGGTCCCCCCTTACCTATGCAGCTGGGCTGGGTCCCACTCCACGTCCCATCGGACTGGCAGAACCTCCGGGCTGACCCCACCAGCACGAGTGGGGCTATGCAGGAGAAGGACACGGAGGAGCGGTAGGTGAAGCCTCTGTCCTCCCTCCTGCCCTGAGCAGGTATCCCTGGGTCACCGCAGAACACAGCTGCAACAGGCAGAGACAAGCGGATTGCCATGAACCTCCTCGAGAGCAAGCCATGGTAATAAGCTAAGGATGGGTCTATCAATGGGCAAACCTTACCACTCCCCATCATCAAGCTCTGTGATAGCCTAGGGGATTAGCCACGGCAGAAGGCATCGCTGGCTACTTTCCTTGTAATTCTCCCTTTTTGTCAATTGCTGTTCATTAACTTCCACCTTCTTCCCCATCTTTTTCTTTCTTTTTTCCCCCTAACAGCATGCTTAGCTTTAAAATGTATCTCTAATTGCACAATGTCAAATTACTGGAGGGTTCCATGTCACACAGAAAGCCCATTAATTATACAGGAACCAGGGAAAGGTGCAAGGAACACAGTGAGGGCTTTTATGATTTAATATGAAAATGGCTATTGTGCAGCTGCCAGCCATTCAGCCTGGAGGAGAAACTCAAATCTGCCCTTATCATCACAAGACATTTCACTGAGTGTTTTGCATTAGCTATTGTATCAAGCACACAGGTTTCACCCAGCCAAAGCTCTGCCTTCACAAAACTTCTGCTGCAACATCACTGCCTTTGCCAAAGTTCTTTTTCCTATGGCCTATGGCACTTTCAAGAGCTGTGACTGCAGAAGACTCAGTCACTGGTGAGATTACAGACACCCAACCAGTTGTAAAGATGCCTGGTGGACAGGACCATGCAAGATGGAGACCAGAGATGTCAAAGAGCAACCAACTGGGTTTAATGCACAGTCCTGCACCCAGCTCATGCATGAAATGCTGGTGGCTGCCTACTCACGGAAGCACTGAGGGATCTCCCCGTTCCACGTCCCGTTCCCCTCGCAGGTCAGCACGGCAGGCAGGGAGAGCTGGTACCCCTCCAGGCAGGCATAGCTCACACTGGAGCCCCAGCTGAAGTCTGAGCCCACCACCTTCCCATTGGGAATGGCTTGTGGGGACTTGCAGGTGATAGCTGAATGAAGAACAAAGGCACATCAGCTCTCGTGACTTCTCAGCATTGTTATTTCCATTAACAAGCAAATCCACCTAGGATCAAAGTTACATCCTGCTCTCAGGACGAGAGCATCACCTGGCATTGGCCTAGCAGGGGCTGAACAAACTTCTCCAGCTGTGCGTGCAGCTGTAAACCCCATGATTTTACTTTGAAGTCTGGACTTAGGCACATCCCAAATCTCCAAGTCAGATTTCTGAGTCAGTGCTCATTTCAAGGCAAGAATCTACTCAGTGTGAAAACTCATCTAAGATTCCCTGAAAGATTCATACATTTTGGACAACCTGACTGAGCTTCAGATTAGCACTTGACTCAACAACTGGTCTGTATTTCATCCGCTCTAGGGTGTTCTGAGATGACATTTTTGCAGCACTTTGCATTCCAGCTCAGGGGAGCACTGGGGAAGGGGCTCAGCTCATGCAAACTGACCTGGCCTCCAAATGAGACCCTGGCCACATTCTGTATTATTTCTGCAGCATTAGCTCAGTGGAGAGGATGAAAGAGGAATGTAAGAACTGCTCTTTACATCCTCTGGAGTGTATTTGGAAGTTCCTGTGTGGTCTTTATATCAGAATCACGACAGGTGAATTTTCCAGACTGCCAAAGAAGTACACGGATGCTGCTACAATTCTTATCTACTCTGTGGGTAAACCACTTACAGAAGAGATGCAGCCTGTCCTGCCACTGCTCCATGATTTCCATTTCCTATCGCTGAGCTACAGAGGCAATCTCAGAACTGAGAAATAATGAAAGGAGTTGGAGAAACAATTTCCAGACTTCTGGAGGATGCCACAAAGTGGCTGCTTGCAAAACACAGTCTTTCACCTGAGTCTGATCTGGGTTTTAGCACAGAGTAAGTCACTTTGCTCCCTGGGCTTCACTTTCCATCCTCTATCACAGGGATAACTGCAATTCCTCCCTCCCAGGCACATTGTGATTATGACAGACCTAAGATAGCAAGGTGTTCATGCTATGTTGAGGAAATTGTGCAAGTGCCATAAACACAGGGGACAGACTGAATGACAAGAGCAGGAAACAACCAGGTGGGCTCCAGGCACACTGCAGCAGCTGCTGCCTGTCACCTTACTCCAAGCTACCAAAGCTTTGTGGCCTGTAAAACTTGTATCCTCTGATATTTAAAGCAACCAATCTTACCCTTGCAGGCAGGTTTGGTGCCATTCCAGGTTCGGTCTTTCGTGCAGGTTAGAGAGGATGCCCTGTCTGACTCCATCATGTACCCAGGCGTGCACTGGAACACCACGGTTTTATTGTAGGTGAAATCAGTGCCCAGCCTAATGCCATTGGCTGGCACACCAGGGTCACCACAGTTGATCACTGCCAAAGAGAAAGAAGCATTTCTGGCTGATCATCCCTTGTCTCACACTTCTGAGATCTGCAGTAAGTACAAACCTGATGGTTCTGTGTGTTTCAATGCAGGATATAACCCCCTCATCATGGAGAAGGAAGCATTTGTGGCACAGAAGATGTGGAGAGTAGCACTAGTTATGGAGCAGGCTGGGCTACAGCACAGGGAGAAAACTGTTCCTACCCAGTGGAGCAAACAGTGGTCTTACAGCACACCAAGCCCTTGCAAGATGAAGTACTGACACACATGAAACATTAAAGAAAACCTGGGTCAGATCTGCGCTGGGTGGAAGAGAGTTTGCCCCTGGCATCCTTCTCTCTGCCCTAGTTACTGTCTCTTGTGTAAGACCATATTTCCATCACCCCCATTCCTGCTGCAGGCACCTATGGGTGGGAGCCATGAGGAAACACTGGGGGCTCAGAGCAGAGGCTCTGCCCACACGTGTCCCAGCAGCAGCAGACAGCAGCGCTCACATTCAGCACCAGCCCTGCAGAGCCCCTCCAGGTGGGCTGGCATTTCCTCATGGGGTTATTACAGAGCTCCCTTCATCCAACGGGAAAATAACAAACCCAAAGTGAGAGCTTTCCATTAGGTACTGCAGAGGCTGCAGGCTCAGGCAGCTTTAGCTGCTGTTAGACAGTTTAACAGAGCTCCTTACAGTCTACAGCAAGCATCCAACATGCCCTGACCAGCTGTCCCTGGAGCCTGGCGGCATCATTCACCTCATCGTCCAGGAATCCATCCCAGTGCTCACCTGTACACTCCGGACTGGTCCCAGTCCACGTCCCGTTCACTGTGCAGTGCCTACTCAGCACTCCCGTCGAGTAGTAGCCTTCCCGGCACTGGTAGATAATGGAGCTGGAGAAGACCAGGCCGTCATTGAATATAACCCTGGCGTTGCTGGGGGTTCCTGGGTTCCCACAGGATATCACTAGAAAACAAAATGGCAAAGTCATAAAACACCCCAGAGCAAGTGACAAGGCTTTCACCCTGCAATGGACTGCTCTCCATCACAGTGAGATCAGCTGCAAAGCCCCTGGATCAGCTCAGACAGAACAGGCTATTCCACGGGAAATAAGCTATGCCAGTCCAACAGGATCCCAAACACCACTGGCCAGCCTGGAGCAGGGCTCTGCTTTGGCAGGCAGCAAGTCCCAAAGCTCCGTGCACCATCCTGGCCAGGGGCCTGAACTCAGAGCTCCATCCCTGCAGCCGGTCAGTCCCGAAGCACCAGCCTGCTCCATTCCCGCATGGATGCTGCAGCTCATCACCCAGCAGCCTGGGAGGGACCTTCCTGCTCCTCTGGGCTGCAGGAACAACTTGTGCCCATATTTTTCAGGGCCTTATCTTCGCTCTCCATCTCACATCTGGTGCTACAGTTTCCTGAAGCAGGTGGAGGCCAAGCCTGGAGTCCTTCCATCTTTCTGGAAGCCTTGACCCCAGTGAGCCACTTTGCCTCTGGCCCCTTCCCAAAGCCAACAGCTCCATAAAATTCAAAGGCATGGAAGCAGGAAGGGAGCCTGATGCTCTCCCACTGTGGCACTGCTCCCTGCCCAGCTACGGCCAATTCTGCTTTCAGAGGAGGGAGAATGTTGTGGGAATACAATTACAGGTTTGTCAGTGCCCAAGTTTTATGCCTAAAGTACCTGAGCACCACAGCAATAAAAAGGCATGGGGTGAATGCTGGTGCACAAAGCCCTGTCATGACAAAATAAGCACCTGCAGTAATTACTCCCAGCCCTCATTTACTCTGAAATTACAGGACACAGAAGAAAATCACATGAATCAAGGAAAGGCTTAAACCACAAATCCCAGCTCTTTGACAAGGAGATTCCAATCCCTCCCCAGCAAAACGCCACAAGCCCTGCAGAGCATCGCTCTGTGCATACACAGGGTGACCCATCCCTGCCCTCCCTGCCACACACCCTGCAGTATCCCCAGCTATGCTCCATGGGGAAATGCAGCTTCACGCCACAGCAGGGAAGCAATGAGCAGAGGCCACCAACGCAAGGAGAGTCTTCTTCTGCCTTGTTGCTTAGTTTGCTGACAGCCTGTTAACAGAGGAGCTTGTTGCAGGCATATCTGTCTGACAGGAGGAAGCTAATAACCATTCTGGACTGTGTGCACACAGCTCTGCGTGGCTCTGCCATCATCCGAGGTGTGCTCTTGTTACAGATCTCTCCTGCAGCCAACGTCTCTGTGATACACGGTGTCATTTCCAAGAGATGCTGGGATAAAAGTCAGAGTCTATCAACTCACAAAAAGCTCTAAACTATTTCCCTGCCTGCCCATACGTTCCCTCCTGCCCAAGCTCCTCTGCTTGTGCATGGGGCCAAACACACACAGATGACCTGAAAGTATGATTTTTGTGACTAGGGAGACTCATGGGAACAGTTTGATTGCAGTGAGCATCAGCTGTGACCCGCACAGGGTAGGTATAAAAGCAGCTATAAATGTAAGGATGAAAGGTTTGAACTTTTAAGATCATAATTTAAATACAAATAGGATTTAATCACGCAAGTGAGCAGCAAGGGGGTGAATAATTCCCTCTGGCTTCAGTGGGGGATGTAAAATGAATCAAGCCCCAAGAAAACTGGATTTAGCTCTGGATTTTGAACAGGGCATAAATCCTGAAGAGCCTGAAGTCCCACAGCCACATCCACTCCCATCTCCTGACAAATCTCAAACCCAATCACATTTAAACCAAAGTCAAAGCTGAAGAAAATGACGTGAAAATCAGCAGCATCAGATGGGATTTCTGCTTTACCAGGGCAGCGCTGCAGGAGTGATGCTCAGCTGAACCGACTGATGTGACAGGGGAGGTTTGACTCTCGGCTGCAGCAGGGAGTGCACAGAGTGCTGAGACCCATCCCATCCCCTCACCCAGGGCTTGGATTCTGCCACGCTGCAGAAGACCCAACAGACAAAGCAATGGGGACCAGACCCTTCACACCCCAGCCAGCACACACATCCCCATCCATGCCAAACACCCAGCACCAGCACAGAGCTCTGCCAGGCTATGGTGCACCACCAGGCACTCCTACAATGCCAAACCCCAATGAGCTATTTCAGGCATCCCTGGGACTTAAGAGATTGCTACAGAACTCCTTACTGAGGACAGCCAGAGCTGCTCCCTGTGATCCCGATGTTGCTGGGGGGAAGCTGGGAAGCTACAAAGTGGTCTCTGCTATATAAAACATCACAAGGCTCAGAGGTGCTCCAGAGCTCAGCAATAATTCATTTCATTCCAGTCCACACAGCCTTTTTCTTCTGAAAAAGCTCATTAAGATTCGCCCCTTGTCATCCTTTGCTTTTTTCCTACATGTTTTATAGTGAGAAGCTGCTGGGAACAGGGAATTTCTCTGGGCCCTGTTCAGCTCAGAGCCAGTGATGCTCAGGGTATGGTCAGATGAGGCCACTGAGCTCCCCCCATTCTCCACAGCAGCATCATCCAGAGCAGGGCAAGGGGTAAGTGCTGTTACCCACTCTACACTTTCAGTTCCCCCAGCCCTGCCCAGCACATTCCTCCTGAACACCATGGGAGGCTCTTGTTTCAGGGCCCTTCTTTCACCCACTGCCAACAGAAGGCACATTTCTGCAAGGAGCAGCATGTCCTGCTCCTCAGGAACTGCAGCAGGGGAGAGCTGAAGGCTCATGGCTGCTATCAGTGCACATCTGACTGTGCTCGAGGTGGTGTGTGATACAGTGTCCTCTGCGTGCTCCCCTCCTCTGACCTAATCTTTATTACCAGTGGTACTTCTTTGGGGCTCTGCTGCCATCTGAAACACTCTCCTAATGATGTCTGACACATCAGGCACCACCTCCTGCTGGAGTAAGACACAGCTGAGAGCCTTTGGAGCTTCAAAGCCTTTGCTTCAGGGCTGCTAATTTCCATGCTGTTTAATTTAACCAGTAACTTGTAACCCACCTAACTACGCAGACAGAGAAAGGAAAAAGCAGCTTAGACCCAAATTCCAGCCTTGCCACCTCCCGTGTCCTCAGCAGTCAAATGGGAACGAGACAAAACTCAGGTTCTTTTCCCAGTGTTAGCACTTAAACCAGCACAGTTCTGTCTGCTGCAGCTGCCAAAGAGCAGCCAGAGCCCATCTCATCCCACCTCATTCTGCATGCCGTTTTAGTTCACTTGGAGAAACAATAAACATGACAAAAGCAAACACTCTGTTCAAGTTCTAAGAGAAGGAGGGAGCACAGCAGAGCACATGATGAGCCCCACTCCTGCACTGCTCCTCAGTGCACACAGATGGGCATCGCATGATGAGCCCCACTCCTGCACTGCTCCTCAGTGCACACAGATGGGCATCGGGAAGGAGGAGAAAGAAGGAAAAAAGCATCTAAAATTACATTTACACTTTAAAAGCTTGCTGGAAATTAGAACAAATGAGGCCTGAAAGTGTGATTTTGGAAAGCCATGAGAGCTGCTCTTACTGGGGACAACAAAACCAGAGCTATAAACCAGACCGGAGCAGGAGTCCCAGAAGGAGGCCTTGCAATTAACTTACTTCCAAACCATTTGTCCATTTTGGGAAAACCAGTTGTGACTTCTCCCTGCTTGCCTATCCCTTTGGTTTTCTTCGCCAACGTTCTAGTGGGTAAAAGGCATTAGGATTAAGAGCCCGTGTGTGTCAAGGTGACCATCCAACCAGTCTGCTGCTCCCACCTGCACGATCAGAGCTGGACAGGTCCTGGTACAGGAAGGGATGGTCAAACATCAGCCCCTTGACTCAGAAGTCAAGCAGAGGCTTTGTGGTTGAAGGTATGAGAGCAATGGGGAGAGCAGCTCCTCTCTCCTGCCCTGTTTATGCTGTGGGATTTGCACCACGTCCTCTGCCTGTGCTCCTCAGCAGTGGGTCCGTGTCGGGGCTGAGCCCCTCTGTGCTCATCCAGCAGCAAATCTGCTGAGCAGTGTGCATTGAATCCCCTGGGCAGGCGAGTGCCAGTGACCTGTGAAGCCCCATCAGGCTTCATCTGCCTCAAACAAGAGCAGCAAACAAGTGGCTGAGTCACAGACCTAATGCACCACAGAGGTGCTGAGCGGCTCTGGGGCTGTGCCGCAGCTTCCCCATGCCTCCTTCCAAGCACCTGCCTGGGCACCCCAGCTTCATCTTCAACTGCCCTGAATTCAATCCCCAGATTAAGCTTTCCTCTCCCTCTCCTACAATACCTGCTGCAGAGTGTTGAATATAACCAAGTACAGCAGAACACCACCTTGTAGTGCTTGAGACTCGCTGTGAATACAAATGAGAAGCCCAGCACATGGTTTATCACTGTGAATTACTTCTCTATATTGGCCAGTCAGCACTTAACATTAAACGACTACATTATAGGTATAATGTTATTATTATGCATAAAGAATGAAAAAAATTCTTCCAGGGATCTGTATTTCGGTGCCTCTGGAAACCTGATGGGTTATTTCCCCTGAGATTAATGAACAGAGCCTTTCTATTGAAAGAGAATGGAGAAAACCCAAGACCTGAGTGTATTAATAACATGATTTAGTGTCCTTTCAATCAAGAGCTCCATCAGTTTGGAATGTATTTCCAATTCGTTTACAAACTGTGAGCTTTTAGCTTTTGAAGCAGCTGGAGAGAAGCACTTGCCCAGGTCTCCTTGCCCTGGGTATCTGCTTCACTGCAGCTTTTGTTCCTTCCCCAGTTCCTTTTGAAATGCTTTTCTGTAACAGCAGCAGAACTCAGACTCCAGCTGGGGGATTATTAGATTGGATTGTAGGGTCTTACCTGCTTCTTTGAAATGGAAAAATAAAGGGTTTGGGGCTTTCAAATACTAAAAGATGCTTACTGGATTATGATTTGCATTTCTGCTTTGTGTGAATGACTCCTGCATGGGCCAGTTCCAGCTCTATCAAAGATCTGAATTGGCTGAATTTCCTCAACAAAGTGACACTGAATTAGTCCGTGATACCCACAGGTTTTAGGCCAAACTGGGGCATTTCTGATCATCAACCTGGATACATGATGTAGACCAAGAGATGTGATTCCTGCAGTGAGCTCCTGCACTTGGGGATGACTGGATGTGAGGACCAGATCCCAACAGCTCTTCCTACTCCCCACCTCAGCCCAGACGTTGGCATGAACCTGAATGACCTGAAACCCTTGCAAAAAAGGTGGCACATCCTCTAGACTGAAAACCCCCTTGTGATGTGTGACCTGCACGTGTTTGGAAAGGGGAACTTTGAGGCTCCTCGACACACAGGCAGTATTTGGAGGGCAGGATGAACAACGGTATTACTCTCACCACATCAGACCGTCCCTGACCATCACCCAGAGTGATTCTGGGGTGAGGCTGGGGACAGGCAGTGATGCAGGATGTGGGGTTGGGAATGTACCTTCGCATTCCGGCTGTGTGCCGCTCCAGGAGCCGTTGGCTTGGCAGGTCCTCTCGGATGAACCCCGCAGTGTGTAGCCAGGCTCACAGCTGAACCGGACCACGCTGCCCACGTCAAAGTCATCTCCCAGCCCAATGCCATGGGAGGGGATCCCGGGGTCACCACACAAGCCCTGGCTGCCTCCTGGGAAGAAGAGAGCACAGCATCAGCAGAGTAAGCAAGTCGTGGGGTTTGTCTCTTCCTCCCTCTCAACTGCCTGTGCTCAGAGGGCCAGCACAGAGGTTTGGGTTGTGACTGACTGGATTCATCTCTGCCTGGCTCTCAGCAGAGTGAGGAAGCTCCAGATGAAACAGCCCCTGACTCCAGGAGCCCACTGGTTTTATGCTGGTTGGAAAACACGGCCATAACTCCTGCATCTCAGGATGGAGCCCTCACCACTTCCTGCAGCAGCTGCTCCAGCAGACAGCAGCTCTGCTTCCAGCATCCGTCATGAGGATGGTTCCCTCCAAGCAGGAGTTCCAACATGTTCCCAGCCACCTCAGCACGCCCTATTGCCTCTGCAGAACAAGAAGCTGTTGGGTTTGGACACGGAGGCAGAAGGGAGCCAGCTGAGGAACATCCGCTCGTCCAAGCTGGGAACACTGGGAGCTGCTGCTGGGAGCGATGGGACGGGAGGGAGGCAGCAGCTGCCTCGCAGGGCTCCTCTGGAGCAGGCTGGAGAAGTGCCCATCTCCCCCCGGCCTGACACAGGCTCACACCGTGTAGGACTGTTCTTGGCTTCCTTGCTAATGATCTGTGTAAGTACATCCACCCCCAGGCCAGGAAAGACTATGTCATCACTGCTGCGGCTGGTAATGAAGCTCCTGGTTCCTGGACCTTCTGTGCCTTGCTGCAGGTACAGCCTTTACAGTGCTATGTGTAATAGAAAACATAATGAGTGTATCCATCATCCAGGGAATGCGCTTGTTTGTAAAGAGAAGGGGAAGAACGCTCCAGGTTCAGCATTTCCTTTCATGTAATGACTTCTATCAAAGTCTTTTGTTTCATCTTGCAAAAGCTGCTGTCACACTGTGGGATCTTCCGCAGACCACAGAGAACCTTTGGCAGCAGATGAGCAGAGCTGTATTCTGCCTCTTCACTGCTTTTGTCACTGTATTGCCTGAGTTTGCTGTAAAAGAGGAGCCTTTCCCCAAGCCCTGGGGTGGAAACAGAGGTTCTGAGCATTCACCTGGCCCCAAGTCAGCTAGGGGCTGTCAAATGCCATCAGCCTTGGTCTCCAGCTGCCTCCATGAAGTCATTCAGAAAATCCCCACACAACACACGTCGGTAGGAACGAGTCAGAGTGACACTGAATGGTTCCAAAAACCCACCCCCAGGATGAGACAGGGAAAACCATATGGGGGAAGCATGAATTAGAGCAGAAAACCCTTCTGAGCAGCTACGGATCAAGAAGCTGCAGATCCAGCTTCCAAACGTGAGGACGGCTGCTTGGTTTCCTTCTCCCTTCCCCAGCTTGGTCAAGTGGAGCTGCCAAACCTAAGTGACATAATGAACACTTGTCCTGAACACTTTGCTCCAGCAGAGTTCTTCCACCTGCCCCTGTGCTCTCCAAGGAACAAGCGATGGGATGGCACAAGGAGGCTCTGCACAGCACCCTGCCAGTCGTTCAGCACCTCTCCTGCTTGTGGAGGCCATCAGTGGAGATCCCAGCATCCTGACTTCAGGAGGGCTTGGCTTTTGTTGGAATGCATGAGAAAGGTGGTCAGATGCTGCACACAGGATGCAAGGACCACATTTTGTGTTAGATACATCCATCCTTCACAGACTCCGCATGGAGAACGCTGCAAAGCAGCAGGCTGAGGTCCACCTCCCACCACCAACATTTGCTGCCCTGATTTCCTTCTCATCTTGCAAGCTGAGTGGTTTACTCTCCACCAGTGCTTATCACCCATCCTGCAGGAGCTGAGACACGAGCGTTTCCAGACTCTTCCACTATCTCCCTCTATAGTGATGCTATTCCTGCAGCTCAAAGCACAGCAGCCTGCCCCCCTCCCAGCACAAACTGGAGGCCAGCAAGGCCCCATCCCATGCTCACCTGAGCAGTGCGGCAGGGACCCGCTCCAGCGCCCATCCAGCTGGCACATGCGTGTGGCGTTGCCGACCAGGGTGCGCTTCCCGAGGCAGCTGTACCGCACCACCGAGCCCACGGTGTACTTGTCACCCGCGATCTGAGCGTGGGGGGGGGAGCCCGGGTGGCCACAGGAGACCACTGCAAGACACAGATGCAACAGCTTCAACCACGAACCGCCTGTGATGCAGCAGGTACACAGCAAGGTACCGCATGTTTGAGGGCACTGCATGGGTCTTGTCTGCCCCAGAGCCCTTCTGCCGACACCAGCTCATCCTGTCCCAGCTGACAAGGGTCTGTGCACAGATGCCCAGTCCTGACACTGACAGGCTCCTGCTTAGACATGAGTATTCCCATGCACACCCCTGGCAGCACCAGGTCCTGCAGCACAGAGCTGCAATCGATGCTGTGTCACACCTGAGCAAATTACCTTGGCAGATTCTGAGCACTGCTCACTCGACCACTGCTCGTAAAATACCACCACTAACAATAATTAATAGGTTTACTTTAGCTCAGTGACCAGAGTGGAGACAGGGAGAGGCTGTTGACAAATACACTGACAGATCTAGGGGCTGGGAGACAGGTCTGGATGAGGATGCTCAGTGTAAAGACCATGCACCACTTGCTTTCTGAAGGAAAGCATCGGTAATGGATATCTTCTCTCCCTCTGCTACAATCTAAAAATACCAGTGCTGGCATTAGGTAGAAAACATGATGTATGCTTCAATAAAAAGGAGAGCATGCCTATGCTTGGGCACGGGGGCGTTGAAATATACTGGTGCAGAGCTGTGACTAAAACCAAGGGCGCTTTGCAAGGAAATGGGTTTGATAGCTAATACTTAAACTCACACTGTAACTAACAATTTAATAACAGATATTCCAGCAGCGTCAGCTAAGCTTAAACCTGTGGTGATTTGAGGGTTTTTAAAGGATTTATGTACACAGGCTCCTTCCGATGCATGCGGCTCTGCTCCCATGTCCTTACTGGGCTCGCTCTCCCACTCCTCACAGGGCATCAGCTCTGGTTTACTCCCTCCTCAGCAACAGGCACGAACCAACATCTGCAGCCTCAGCTCATCTGGCACCAGCCTTCTTAACTTCTGCTTTAGGGACTGCCTGGTCATTTTAGGTGCCCAGCTCTGTCAGGGCTATGGGATTCAGCACAGAGCACATCTTAAGCTCAACACAGGAAATAGACATGCAAAAATCTCCTTTTTCCCCCCAAAACTATTAAGCCCATGAATCCCCATCATCAGTTGTAAACCTGACCTGAGCTTCAAAGCTTTGAGAATGCCCACAAATCCTCCAAGTCAGTGGATGCCCAGCGTTTTAAGGAAGGAGATCCCTTTTTCTTAGCTGGAAAGCTGTGGACTAAGGTTTCAGAAGGTAACTACCCCCAGGAGCCCTGCAGCTGTGGTAACACAGTTATCACTTGTCAGTTCCCCATGGTCTGGGCAGGGTGCTGTGGATGTGAGAAGGTGGCATGCTGCTAACAAAAGGAAAGGAAAATGTGCCGAGAGCTACTGTGTATGACTAGGTGCTGAAGGATAATACAAGAGAAAACAGAAACAATCATGGCTTTGGAACAGCTACACTGGTTGAACTTAAGGAGCTCCATTGCTGATTGCTGTAGTGATTGGTTATGGAGCTCAGTTATAAGGAGCTCAGAGCTGCTTTGGTCTCCAGGACACAAAAGCTGTGCTGGTGGCTGCTCTGCCACTGGGCAACCTCACCTCAACTCTAAACGCACTCTGGACCTCACTTTCCCCCAGTGTAAGACAGGGACATCACCACTGACACCCTTCATACAATGCATGGACTGGGTATTATCACCACAAGTACTTCATGTCTTTCTATCCTACTGGAACTACCCCTTAAGCCAAACCATCACCCAGAACCTCCCAGTTCTCTGCAAACCCCAGTGGCAGAAAGGGCCAGGATACTGTAAGAAAGGGGGAAAGATGCAGAGCAAGGGCCAGGAAGCAAATCCTCTTCAGTACCTGCTTTGCAGCAGAATAAAGCTGCATTTATTTCACTGTCACACTGTCATTTCCCTCCCCTAAAGCTGAGGGGATGGGTGGGTGTATGGGAACCCAGCCATGCCCTGTGCTCAGGGTAACAGCATGCAGCTCCCCATGAAGGAGCACTGCAGAAGTTCTGCTGCCCTCTCCCCCTCCCTGCAATGCTGTCACTGGAGCTGAACAGAACCAGTAACACCCAGTGGGAGCTGAGGGAACCATCTCTAACAGCGTTTCTGCCCTCAGACCACAGATTTCCTTCTGTGGGCAGGATCCACAGGCCATTGATGCTGACAGAAGGATTCCCATGAATTACAAAGGGCTCCGGATCCAGACTTTTCACATAACCATCCAGCTAAGCAACAGAGAACTCCATGGGATGGAAAGCTGTGGTGGATGGGAATTAGTCTGAAGAACTTACAAAGACACTGTGGGAGGGCACGGTCCCAAGTGCCATCCCCCTGACAGGTAAGGACATGAGTACCCAACAAGTAATATCCATGGCTGCACTGATATGAGACAGTTGTTCCAAAGCTGAATCTGTGAGGACCACTCGGCTGCACTTGCCGGATGCTGTTTTCCAGGTGCCCGGGGTCAGTACAGTTTATGACTGCAAACAAACAACAAAAGAATACAAAACAAAGGGTGTAACAAAGAACGAGGGATTCTCCCAAAATGAGCAGGAAAAGGGGAAAACTGCAAAGCACATTCCACACGTGAAGGGGCTGCTCAGCAGCAGGGCCCTGCTCTCTGGCCCCAAACTGGGGTTTGCAAGCTAGGAATAACTGATTTCTTGACTGACACATCAACAGTATCAAGAGATACTGGACTGGAGCACAGAGGGAGGGAGTGCAGGGAGGGAATCTGGCAAGTGAACTGGAGTGCTAACACCAGTGGAAGCAGTAGGGCAGCCCAGAAGGAGCAAGGGCTCTGCACAAAGAGCATGGTGTTGGCCTTGAGTGAACTGGTTACCAGTGTGACCTCTGCTAAGGGCCTGGCCTGACAGCCTTGTGTCCTCCCAACTTGCAACACTCACTTGGAGGATGAAACCCTTTACTATGAGGGTGGTGAGACACTGATACACATTGCCCAGAGAGGCTGTGGCTGCCCCATCCCTGGCAGTGTTCAAGGCCAGGCTGGACACATGGGTTTGGAGCAGCTGCTCCAGTGGAAGGTGTCCCTGCCTGTGGAAGGGGGTTGGAACTGGATAAGCTTTAAGGTCCTTTCCAACCCAAACAAGTCTGGGATTCTGCATAGGGCTGGCAGGGTCCAGTAACAGCTTTGAGCAAAGACCACGGGATAATCATGCTTGTTGCATAGGATTTACACAGGTCACAGAGCTCAAACATCACCTGTACATCCCTGAGGAACCACAACATTTGCTTTACATGAATCTACAACAGTGTCAAGCAGGACTTTAGAAGCCCAGAGTAACCAAGGGAGTTCACTGTGCCCAGCCAGGGCAGAGGCAGACACTCACCACGACAGGCGGGCAGGCTGCTGCTCCACTGTCCATTGGCCAAGCACTGGGACTGCGATGCTCCTTCCAGGCGGTACCCAGTGTTGCACACAAACTTGGCCACATCATTCAGGTTGAACTGGTTCCCTTGGGTCAAGCCATTGGCAGGGTTGCCAGGATGGCCACAAGTGATGGCTACAATTAAAAATCAGAGATATTACATTTTTTGTCTGGATTATCTATTGGAAATAATTCCCATGAAATGAGATCACCCCCCCCCCCCCATCAACCCTGAAACACCAACCAAAGATGTGTGGCCAGCTTTGTTGGAATACTGAATCAAGTGGAGAGCATGGTACCTCTGTTCATTTTACTGGCATAAGAAATTCCCTGAACCACTCTAAGCAGCTGAGTGCCAGCATCCTACTGACTTAGACTGTAAATCCCTAGATCTCCTCTTCAAAAACCCCAGTTACTGCTATTAATCTAGTGCCTTACATTACCCTGGGCATCACACAGAGTGATGAAACCTGATGTCTTCTTCCCTCTCCCTAGTGTAAGTCAGATGTATGCTCACTGCTGTATAAAGTAACACCTGCAGGAACAGCTAAGAGAGAGGAAAAATATGAGAAGAATCAGGTTTCCAGCAGATGGCCTAAAAAGCTTCAATCTTCCTGCTTTAAGTCTGCAAAACTCTGGGGAAACCCTTTTATTTCTAAATCCCTGAAATAAGGGTTTTGTGTAGTTCTTGTTTCTGTGCTTGACGTGTGGGTCAGTGACAAGGTAGAGGGTGAAAGGGAACTGGTCTGAGCTGCTCTGACATCAGCAGAGGCAAAGGCTGGAGCAGCAGTAAGCACTGGCAAGAGGGATATTCAAAGTGGTTGTGCCTGGGCTGCTCTGCTGGCACTGGGTGATGCAGGGAGGATGCAGCCCCTGCCACGAGAGAAGCACAGAGACCTTTGCAGTGAGTTCCACTGCACACAAGAAAAGTCAGGACAGGCCATGCAGAGATTCTTGGCTGCTCAAGGAATGTGACATCTGACAGCAGAGGACAAAGCAATATTGATCACTGCCACGCTGAAACAGGGCAATGGTCCATCAGTGGAAGTCCAGCAGCTCTGCTGTACAGCTGCCAAAGCCAGGAGCTAGAGGGAAAGATGCAATTCCCACAAAGATCCAGAACACATCTGACTGCCAGGGCTGGACTGTACCACAGGGAGAGGAATTTATTCCTCATGCAAGCTGGTGACAGGTACAAGTCTGAAACACATGAAGCACTCCAGCCTTTCAGTGCCGCAGGAAGCAGATGTCAGACTCTTTGAGGTGCTTCTGAATATGGTTATATGTGTTTTGAAATAGGTGATGGATTCTGTCCCAGAAAAAAAGGCTCCCCACAGCTGGCATGGACCAAAAAGGCTCATTCACACAGAGGAAGCAACTGTAGCAGGCTTAAAGAGAAAATAGCAGGACAATAGGAAATGATAATGTGCTAACACACAGTGCCCTGAGCTGCTTCAGAAGCAATAAAGCCTCCAGGCATCTGATTTCAGAGCCCAACAGTGCTCTGCTTTAATGACATGAAATTTATGTTATCCATAAGGCCTAATGTAGTGCAATAACTTCAAGGCCAGCTTCTGCACATGAGACACCTCTACACATCTCTGCACAGAAGCTTGGTGGGCTTCAGGTACCTGAGCCAGAAGCCAGCACAAAGCAGAGCCAAGCAAAGGAACCTGCTCTGTCTCAGCTGTCAGAAGACAGATACAGATAAGCAACATTGGTCGCCTTTGTTCTAATGGGTTTGGTCCCTCCCAAAAGCACCAAGATGAGCCATGAAAACGGATGTTTAGAAAATCCTGCATTTCCATCAATCTGCCTGTCAGCAGGAGGGACCCATCAATATGATTTCCTGATCCAAGGTTACTGTGTATACAGGCAGGAAAAAGGGAACTGATTTTCCTTCAACAGAGCATCCTCAGACACGAGAGTGACTGCAAAGCTCCCAATGGACCCAGAGACAGCCTTTCCAATCATTCCTTTCCTAAAAAGCTCAGGCAGAATCACAGACATCCTCCAAGTTCTGGAGTCCCTGCTAACCTTGATGAGTTCAGTCTGTGTGTTATTTTTAGGCTGGAATCTGTGTATTCATTGATCGGTCATTCTGTACTTCATATCCTGCTGTTATTATTGTGCCTCAGCACATAAAGCTCTAAACGAGACAGGAGAGACTGGAAGAAAACAGCTGGAGAATCATGATATGAAATACATGGATTGTACTGTCCAGTGATAAGAAGATGCTTAAACTTATTAACACCTTAATGCTCCAGAGACTTACTTCATTAGCTTATTTAGTGGAAGGATAATGAGCAGGTTGTACAAGGTGACTTGTGATCAGAGGAGGAGAGAGAGGGATGCACAGAGCATGGGTCTCACAACAGTGACTGTGCAGTGCTTGGTGGGGCTACATCTGCTTTAACCTCCCCTCACCCTGATAAAAGGTGGTCCCCTCAGAAACCAGACCTTCCACCAGAGCAGCTGTGGCTGCCCCATCCCTGGCAGTGCTCAAGGCCAGGTTGGACACAGGGGCTTGGAGCAGCTGCTCCAGTGGAAGGGGTCCCTGCTTGTGGCAGGGGTTGGAACTTGATGAGTTTTAAGATCCCTCCAACCTAACCCATTCTATGCTGGAAAACATGAAAGAGAAGTGGAATTTAAAAAGCAGAGGACAAAAGTAAAGCAGCCAAAACTGCAGCAGTGACACTCCTCAGCTCCCTCCTGGGTGACCCAGGGACCCTTGTGCAGCACTCACTGCGTGCGTGCACAGCCACTGAGCACACCCGGCTGTGCAAACCCTCTGAGCACACCCAGCTGTGCAAACCCTCAACACCATCTTTACCCCTGCTCTTGTCCTCTGGTGCCCCAGGGCTAAAGGAACGGGACAACGTACTTACGCACACAGACAGGCGTCTTCCCGGACCAGCGGTGGTCCTGCTGGCAGATCCGCACCGACATGCCGATGAGGCGGAAGCCAGGGTTGCACTGATAGACCACACTGCCGCGGTAGTTGTAGTTCTCGCCATTGATCTGCCCGTTGACAATGGGACTGGGGACCCCACAGTGCCCCGCTGCAGGAGGCAGACAGGGAAGTCACCCAGAGCCTGTTCCTGAGGGCATCACACAGCACCCTGAGCTCCAGGCTGGGCACTTACAGAGGAAACCAGAGCAGCAGCAGAAGCAACAAAGCATCCTTAAAGCTCAGAACAGCTCACATCTACTGAGCATGTAAGGAGTAAGTCTGCTTCCTTATTGTATCTACTTTGGGGTTGTTCAGTCTGGAGAAGAGAAGGCTCATGGGGGACCTTACTGCTCTGTACAACTGCCTGACAGGAGGTTGTAGTGAGCTGGGGTTTGGTCCCTTCTCCAAAGTAACAAGCAACAGGACAAGAGGAAACAGCCTCAAGCTGCGCCAGGAGAGGTTTAGACTGGACATTAAGAACAGTCTCTTCACCGAGAGGGTGCTCAGGCATTGGAACAGGCTGCCCAGGGCAGTGCTGGAGTCACTGCCCCTTGAAGTGTTCAAAACCATGTAGATGACGTCCTCACCACCATGGTTTAGTGGTGGCCTTGGCAGTGATGATCTTAAAGGTCTTTCCAACCCTCTTGATTTTATGATTCTACAGCTTCTGTAGTGCTGAGTCCTCACTCAGCCTCCTTCCTGAATCAGCACCTAAAATCCCTATTCCCACTCACAACACAGCCAAGACTCTTTCCCATCACCCATCCCGGACCCTCCACACGTACCCAGACACCTCACTTCTGCTCCGCTCCAGAGCCCGTTGGCCATGCACTCCCGCACACGGGAGCCCACCAGGGTGTAGCCGGTGTTGCAGGAGAAGATGGCTGTGGCCCCATAGCTGGTCAGTGTGCCAATCTTGTTCCCGTTCGGGGGGGTCGGCAGGTCCCCGCAGGAGATAACTGGAAGAGACCCAAAGCACGGAAGTGAGGACAGGCAGGGAGCTGTGGTTTTAACAGAGCAATGCACTCAGTGACACCATCACAATTACCATCCAGGTCAGAAAGGGGTAGGAAAGCTTATCAAACAGTTCCATGGATGATCAACCCGGAAGGTTTCCCACAGGAAGTTTCTAACACAGGAATATTTCAGTTACTAACCCACTGCTGGATCCAGGCAGGAAGTCTGACTTCCAGCAGAGCCACAGGATCTCCAAGCAGAAGCTGGAACACCAGCACTGACCACCCAGCTTCCTGTCACACCGTGATGTGCAGGACAGAGACCAGAGGCACAGAGGGCACCCACCCGACCCCTGCTTTGTGGGGTGCAGCCTGAGCCTGGCAAGGAGCTCCTGCAAGTGCAGCTCCCAGCCACAGACTCCAGCTCATTGTTTTATCTACCTTAAAGCCCTGCAAACCCTCTGGAGCTTCTGCACTCAGCAAGAAATCAAGGGGCTGACGCTGGGTGCTTCTGACCCCAGCGCATTGCCAAGATCCTGTCGGCTGAATTTAGGTGGCAATAATGCTGAAGAAATACAAGGAGGTCAGGCTCGTGCTCCTGGAGCTAAGGCAGAGCTTAGCAGGGATACAACCACATCTGTCACTGAAGGCAGCACTTGCATGTCTAGAAACAAAGGGAGGCAGGAGGGAAGGGAGAGCTGAGGCTCTGGAGGAGAACCTGTCTCTGTTGGCATTTAGAGAGGAAAAAACCTCCACCTTTGACAAGAGATCCAAAGCACAGCGGTCACATCAGAAGAACTGAGTGAGCTGCTTGTTTGCCAAGAGTGTGTTTGATTTACAGGTGACACTGTTACCCTGTAAACTTGGCATTTGCATAGAGCTGCAGGAGGTGAGGTTTTAAATCAGAGCTCTGCATTTCCTTCCTTAAAAGCAAACTTGAGAGCATCTGGCAGCAGTGACAGGGGACCCGACAGCAAGAGAGGAGCTGCTGTGCTGGAGCTCTTGCAGAGCTGTTTATCACAGAATCCCAGCCTGGTTTGTGTTGGAAGGGACCCTAAAGCTCATCCAGTTCCAACCCCTGCAGATTTCTTGTCAGCCCCTTTGTGCACTGGAAGCTGCTCCAAGTTCTCCCTGGAGCTTTCTCTTCTCCAGGCTGAACAAGCTCAACTCTGGTTTAAGAACTCCCTGCATCCAAACTCTCCCCTACCAGTGCAGTTCTGCAACCATGCTTCAGATGCTGCCAAGAGTGGCCAGGGCTGGGGTGTGTTTGCAAGCCAACAGCAGGGATGGTGAAGAGAAACCCCATCCCCTGCAGGGCACCGTGTGAAGGTGCCTACCCCAGTGCAGCCCCTGAGCTCCACGGCTCTTACTTTTACAGGTTGGCATCGGCTCTCCTATGCTCCACTTCCCGTTGGCTTGGCACTTGATGACCCGCTGGCCCGTGTAGTAGTAGCCAGGGTCACAGATGAGCATTAGCTGGGCGTTGTAGTGGTACTGGATCTCGTAGGTGAGCCGCCATCGACCATGTTCAACTGCGATGCTGTTGATATCGGGACAGGTGACAGCTAAAAACCAGATGTGGTGTGTCAGGGAAAAGAAACGAGACAGAAAGAGGTTAATAGGTGTTTGACTCCAGGGACTTTGGGGCATTTCAGCAGGGGTGCTGGCTCTTTAACAAGGGGACCAGCATTAGCATCTCTATTACAGGTGGGAAGCCAAGACACCATGAGAAGGGACATCAGACAAAACCTGGTGCAACCATGAGGCAAAGCTGTCATGCCAGAGATGGAAGATGCTAATAAAGGGATCTCCAAAGCTCCCTGTGGGACCACAGCACTGCACACACTCACCCACACACTGAGGGGGCTGGTTGCTGTTACTCCACTGCCCTTCCTGCAGGCACTCGGCGCTGGGCTCCTGCCCGGGCTGCAGCTGGAAGCCCTGGTTGCAGTGGTACACGGCTCTGGTACCCACGGTGTACTCCTTGCCAAAGACAACACCGTTCTTCGGGGCTCTGGGGACTCCACAGGAGAGAGCTGGGAAGGAGGAGGGGAGTTAAACACATCACTGCTGAGAGGTTGGGCAGCTCCCACTTTTACCATGGATTTGTGGAAGCCCAGATCCCAAACTCCTGTTTACAAATGCTCCAGCCCCAGGTGAACCCCAGTAACAGCAAAGCCAATGCTGAGTACCAGTTTCGACTGGAAGAGACCCTGGCTTGTCCTTACTATAACACCTGTAACACAAAATGCATCAACAGAGCATCCACAAGTTCTCACACAGAGATAAAGGATTAGACAGCAATAGTATTTTGTATTTACATCCCACAGCAGCACCAACCTGAACCCCCTTTTCCAGCAGCACTTCTGGATTAGGTAAGGCAGCAAATGGTGTAATTACCTTGTGGCAGAGGGAAAGCTAAATTTAGCCTTGGGCTGAGCAGGTAAGGGGGGAATTCAGGGGAAGCAACTGATGAACAGGCACGATGCCAAACGCCTGCTCAAGATGGCAGCACTTGGGAGGAGATGCTCTGCACCACTGCTGCTGCAAGCCTAGTTCTGCAGCCAGGAGAGGGTCAAACTGGGCAGAACAGGTCACAGACTGGGACAGGAAGGTCACAGAGAGATGAGCAACAGCCAAATACAGACAGCTCAGGAGCACACTCATCTGTGCTGCAGGAGTTCTGCGAGATGAGACATGTCCTTTTACCCTCTTCTCCACCTCTGGGAGCACCAGAGCTAGGAGCCTGTCACTCAAACCTGTTTTTCTCTATCAGCATTCAGGAGAGCTGGGAAATCAAACCCAGACCTGCCTCCAAAAGCACCACACAGGCTCCCATCCCTCCCCAAGGCTTGCGGCTGGGGCTGGAGAGGCAAAGGGGAAAGAGCAGCCTGGACCTGTGAAGCTGCCACTGTGAGACTGCCAACAGCCTCTGTGGGGCACTGAGAGGAGCAAAGCACTGATCTGGAGGCCAGCACCTAACCCCAACAGCTGCCTGCATTTTAGAACTGCTCAGAAGGAAATGCACTCCTTCTGGAGCAGCCCACACTGCTCCCACTCCACTTCTGCATCAACCGGAGGCTGAGCCTGTCTCCTGAGCCACACACTGACACCTGAACACATTCACCTTCCTGTTACTGCTTCTCCACACAAATAAGGGCTACAAAACCAGCAGCCTTAGAAAAGTGACCTTCTGGTGACATGGATCCCACTGAGTGCTGAGGAGAGACCAAACTTACTGTGAGCAGCATCAGCACAACCTCCACAGCTTTCTACCACTCAAGGTCCAAGATGCTTTCATCCCACTCCTGCTCCGTGAGTCGGCCAGAGCCCCAACTCAGAGCATGATTACACAGCACCTTGCAGATGCTGGTGTTGCTAATAGGTGTGAGTAATTCAGCAGGCTTGTATTAGCACAAGCAGGCACATCCCTGGTTGAAATGATAATCACATGTATGTCACTTCATTGAGCTAAGGAGCTTGGCAAATCTCTGTACAAGGCTGGGTGTCTAGACAAGCAGCCACGCTGAATACCAATTTCATTCAGAGGCAATAGAGGGGCCTGGGGAACCCTTCCCTGTCCCTTCCACCCAGCTGACATCCGGATGCTGCATCCAACCTAAAAGGCTGGTGGCAAAGCTGCTCCCTTCCTACTGTCCCACAAAGCCTTCCCCTTTCTCTGTCCAATCCCCTGCTGCAGCCTGATGCTTCCCCACAGGCACTGAGGCACAGAGACTGAAAGCTGGAGCTGTGGGTGCTGGGACCTCTCCTTCCTTCCCTACAGGTCTGACATCCTCGAGCAGATTGTGGTATTGGTAAGTCTGTTTACAGAGCCCTGCACAAAGCAGAACAGCTTGATTTCTGGGGTGGCAATAAACCTGACACCTGCTCCAAGGAGCATTCCTGAGGCTCCAGCTGCAGGTACTGCCATCCACCTGGATCAGAGACCATGGAACAGTCATTGCAGGGGAAGGCAAACCAGCATTTGGCTTGGAGAGACCCATGGAGAGTGTGGTCCAGAGAAAGAGGCGAAGGAGCACATAACGGTACAGAACTCTGCCTGCAGGAAGATGATGTGTTAGGAAGAGGAGCAGAGGCTATGCAAGCAAATCTGCAGCTGGGATTCCAAAAACAAAGCCGCTTAAAAATAGGCAGCAGAGACAGAAAAGGCATTAGATCATCTTGTGTTCTCCCTCATTGTGCCAAGGCAAGATTGCTCCCTGCAGAATATTCTCTGCTGCTCCCATAAATGTCAGCTAGGACGGAGCACGTAGTAAAGATTATTCCGAGGGGATGGGGAAGAGGGTTCTGTACTGGCAGAAAGGAGCGATGGGAAATGCCATTTAACGAGACCATGTGTTCTCAGGCACCTCGGTTCCCCTCCTGCCTCTATGAGCAGTTTATGCAGTTACAGAGCGAGTTCCCAAACCTCAGCCATGGGCTCCGGCCACCAGAAAGGATGAGAAATTGAGCACAGCCCAAGACCAGAGGTTGCCAATTGGCTTTGAGAGCAGTGCGGGGAATGCAGAGGATGCTGGAGTCCATGCAGCCAAGGCAGGAGCACGAGCAGAGCCTGGCTACCGGCTGCTGGAGGCCGGGGGGGGAGCAGCTCCAGCTCGCTGCCCTTGCCCACCTCCTGAATCCATCCCGAGGCACTTGGGAACCATGGGCCAGTGTTAAGGTTCCTGATGCAAATACAGGGAATCAGAAGAGGAGGTGACTTTCCCGAAGCTCAGGATCTAATGTGACCCAGCAAGCTCTCCTCGCTGGAGACAAACCCACTCTTCCAGAGGGACACCAGCACCAAGATCCTGACCAAGCTGCCCTGTGTGGTCAGTGAGGACACACACACTGCTCCAAAGGCCAAACTGATGGGAACTGGCCCCCAAATTCTTCTTCTGTTGGCAGCTACAGAGTGGCACCACAGATGGCACCCATCGAGCTCCTGACATGTCACAGGTTCAGCTGGACCAGAACAGCGCTGGGTGGGTTTAGTGCTTCTCATGCAGATCCTATGGGAAAGCCTCTTCCTGCACCTCTCCATCCCACAGGAAAGGCCTGCAGTGCTCAGCACTTCCAGGGCACAGATGGTCTGGCTCCAGCTCCCTCCCTGCTGCTCAGGGACTCATTTCTGCTTCGAGTCGTTCTGTCTGGTGATACCTCACCCAAGCACATCCCCTCCCAACCTCCCCACACATTCTCTCTCTCACTTCCTCCCCACCCGTGTTTAAAACCCATTCCCCACATGCCATTATACCTCTTGGAAGTGAGTATTGACTCTGGAGCCTCAGATGGCATTCCAGCACAGCAGGACAGTAAAGACCTAGCACCATTTGTACCTATTCCTGATTACAGGATTTTCCTTAAAAAGCAGCTTACATCAGAGAAATTCCCTACACTGGGCTAAGGATTCGGGAGGCACAGTTGCCATGACAGCCCCTCGCTCCCACAGGTCCTGCTGTGTGCTTCATCTGCTCATTCCAGTGTTTGTCCCCATCCATGTTATCACAGAATCACTACTGGAGTTTGTGCCCAGCTCCCAGTTCTCCCTTGCCAATGGGGCTGGGTGGCAGGTCCTTGGTTTACTGCTTTCCACTCACCTCTAAATAAATACAGCCTTGAGAGGGCTCCAAACAGATATAAGCACCCACAGCACAAACCCACCCATCAGAGGCAGGACCGCTTCCATCCCTGTGCAGCTTCCAAAGAGACAAAGTGATTCAGGAGCACAGAAAGGAGCTTTTCAAGGCTTTTTGATGCTTCCCACACTAAATAATCCTGCTTTTCCTTACAGCTTGCACTGGACAACAATACAGACACTGCGATGAGATTCTGCCTATGCTGTCTCTGTTCCCTGGCTACTTTCCAGGGAAGTCAATGCAATATTAAACCCCAGCACTTGGTCCCCTTGGAACATGGATGAATGTTCAGACTTTGAATGGCTTCAGCAGAATAAAGATGGGCATTTTATCAACACAAATGAAGAGGGACGACTGGCGGATGGAGAAGGTGCACCCAGAAAGTGAACACAGCGAGGGAGAGAAACAGTGTGGAAGCAAAGCCCCTGGGGCACGGAGCCCTGTCCCCCCCATGTCTGGAAGGAGCTCCGTGCTGAGTCTGATATGTCATAAAGATCACAGCTCATTAGGAGGACATGTGGAAAGAACAGCCATACACCTTCATCTCAGATGAAGCCAATGGAAACGGCACCATCTGAATGCCAAACTTATCCCCTATCAACATGTGCAGACCTAAGAGGGCACTTCCAGAAATACCAAATGAAATTCCAGTCACTAAAACACAGCAGGACCTGTGCTCCCACCAGCCCTTCCAAGCAATGGCTTCTCCCATCCTTAACTGAGGCTTGGCTGTGTCTTTACTGAGCATTCCAACACTTCTACAGCGGTGGCCTTTACACAGATGCTTTTTTTCTCCCCCATCCTGAAGGCTCCCAACATAGTCACTCCCTTCCCTCCTTGCTTGTCTATTCCCAAGAGCCTGGATATGAGGAGCATTTCCCTGCAGCTCCAAGCCTGTTCTCAACAGGGAATCCCAACAGGTTTTAACCTCCACTGTGTCTCCCTCAGTCCTCCCACGACTCCCAGCCCTGCATAGGACACCTCCCTGCTCTCACCTTGGCACAGGGGGATGGCTCTGTTCCAGTGGAAGTAGCCCTGGGGGTGCTGGGAGCAGGTGGTGGTGCTGTGGCCCACGAGCCGGTAGCCGGTGTCGCAGCCGAAGCGGAGCGTGCTGCCAGGCTGCAGCCCTGTCTGGCTCAGAACCAGCCCGTGTGCCGGGGCCCGCGGGAGGCTGCAGTATGGGGCTGCAAGGGGCAGAGGAAGAGAAACCCATCAGTGCATGGGCAGCAGCAAGGCGAATTCCCTTCCTGCTCTCGGGAATCACAGCCTGCTTCCCATACCCTGAGGCTGCAGAGGAAACAGAGAACGGGTGATGGATAAACCCCAAGCCAAAGGGGGAAGGAGTGCAGGGCTACTCTCCAAGTTCCACTCAGCTCTAGAAATAAAGACTAATTTCTGATAATTAAACATTACTTAATTCATTTACTGAGTAAAGTCATTATTTATTTATGACATCCTGGCAAGTTTTCAGCCCAGTTTTATAACTTCCATTAATTAAGATTTGCTAAGTCTCAAGCTACAGTAATTCATTTTGAGGAATTCTCAGCAAATATTGAGTATCCAGCAGCAGGTTTGTGCTGAATGAGCAAGCAGGACTCCCCAGCCCTGCTCCTGCGAGAGCAGCAGCAGAATGCCTGAGCAGGAGCATGATGTGTTTTGAACTGTGAATGCTGTAACACCATCAGCCTCATGCTGACCAGCAGCTCCTAACACAAATTCCTAGGTTTTGTGACATTCATCTTCAGACATCTCAAACTGGGCTCATTGCAAGGACACAGTAATTCAGTAACACAGCAATCTTTATGGTGGATTACCCAGGATGGGTTTGATCCATCCAGAGCCACGTTGCCTATGGTTGGATGTTCTGGTTCTGATTCTTTAGAGTGGTGGCAAAAAAGCCAAAGCCTCAAGGTTTCTCCTGGAACAAAACCTGCCTTCCCCAGCCTCACTGGCTCAGAATGAGCCCAGATTTGGGAGCCTTCCCAGGCACTGGCAGCTTCTGCCCACACAGATGGCCCATACCCCTCTGCAGCCCCTGCATGGTGATCCTTGGCTGCAGAGATGGCCACATTCCTGGCAGAGACACTCAGTCTCCTCCATGTGCTTACCAGAGTAGCGGATTTTGAAGCCTTTTCTGTTGTAGGCATGATCAGAGGACCAGCGGAGATAGACTCTGTTCCCACTGCTGGTGACGGTCAGAGGGGCTGAGTAGTTCCCACTCAGTGACAGGAGCAGTGGGCTCTGGCCAGAGGGACCTGCAAGGGAGGAGGCAACAAGTCATGTCCCAACAGGTAACCGCAGGACCAACACTTGCATTCTGCATCTGGTCACAAAGCTGCTGCACTGTGACACTGACAGATCCCCTCTCGGTTCATGGGCCTCAAAAACCTGGTCTGCAAGGCTTCAGGGATGACAATTCCCACCTTCCCAACTCACCCCTTCCCACCAATCTGCTACCATTTCCCCCGGGAGCTTCTAACTCCTGCTGCTTTCAAAATGCTTTAGATCCATCCAAAAATCAAATCATTGATCTTTCCTTATCCAGAGAATCAATGAGTCTTAAGAGGAGCTTTCTTTAAGTCCAGCATATAGGTGGAGAGGTGGAAAGCTCTTCACAGAGTGTTTTGGGAACAGAGATTAGCAGCTAAGAGAACTCTGCCATCTCCTTCCTCCCACTCCCTCAATTCAAACTGGTGAACCTCTTACCATCAAAGATTTCAAACTCATCATACTGCTTCTCGCTCAGGAAGTACTCAATGGTGAGGGAGATGTTGTAGCCAGGCTCTACCTTCACCACCCAAGAGCAGGTCTGAAAGTGAGGGTAACTCCCCAGGAAGCTCTGGCTCAGGATGACACCAGTGGAGTCCGTCAGGACCTCATTCATCGGGCACTGCACTGCAGGGAACACAGCAGAAAGGTCACACAAGAAAGGGAACACAAGATGCTGTGGCCATGAGGGTCTGTCTGGGATTAGGTCAAGGTTCAGCACAGCTCCCACCTGTGCACATCCCCTGCACACCTTCACCCTCCCAGAGGATCCCCAGCCCCTGAAGTATTTACTCCCCACAAAAAACATGCTGTGTTCCCACAGATCCAAGCAACAGCCCCAGGGCCTAAAAGGAACAGTGCAAATGAACAGTTCCAACTGTCGCCTGCACCATTCCACATCCCTCACAAAAGGAGTAACACTGCAACCACAAGACTATTCTCAGTTGCAAAACACTCCCCAGGAATACCTGGAAACTTCATTATCTGGCTTAGAACAAGGTGTAGAACTAAAGGCTTAACCCAGGTCAGCCACAGACTTGTTAACCAGGACATAAGAACTCCAGTTCCTTTCTCTAGTCACAAAACCCCACTGAGCTTCTAGAAACATTAAATCCAGCTGAAGACACTCCATAGAAAGATTGGCAAAACCACCCCAGAAGAGGAGGCGAACACACAAAGCAAGCAAAGGCATAAAAAGAAAGGGATCTTTATTTATCCACAATTGTCACTTAAGTCCAGTGCAAACACTATACTTGGATTAATAGAAAAGAGCCAGAAGTACCCAGGAAGACCAGTGTATTCTTTCCAAATCCTTAATCCCATCAGTGATTTTTGACCTCCACAAATTGGTGGCCAGATGTAATTTAAGCAGTCCCTTTACCCCCAGGCTAACAACCATCAGTAAATAATTGAATGACCTCCCTTTCTATCCTTCAGTTCATGCTATTTCAGACCGAATAAAGCTATAGAAAAATATCCTATTATATGGTAAAAATGTTCAGCTAGAAGGGAATGAAGGAGATGAAATAAGCACGGCTGGAGTGAACAAAAGTACCAGCAGGAATCCAGGGGATAAATAAGGCAACACAGCATCATGGAAACATCTCTGGGAGCCCTCCTGGGCAGCAGCAAGGTCTACAAGGCAGTGTGCTCAGGGCTTTCATTTTTCTCCCATGTAATACATCCTATGGCACCAATAGGAAGCTGTTATTGCAGGGCTGCCTGGCCAGAGGAGCTCACTCCGCTCCAGCCTCCTCTTCCTTTGCCTGTTCATGGATCACCGGCAGACTCTCAGCACAGAATTCCTCCCCACCTTGCAGGGTAAGGACATTTGGGTGAAGGCAGTCAGATACACAGCGTGTCAGACCTCTCCTCAGTCCTTTAAAGGAGGTACAGGCTTACAGAGGTGTCTCACTACCCTCCTCACAAGGTCCTGAGGGGTGGTTCTGCTCTATTGGGACCCTGGAGATCTGAGGATTAACCCCAAAGATGCACTATGTGCAGGGAAACCTCCCCTAGCTGCCATCCAGCTTGCTCCCTCCCATAGCCCATTCTGCAGCAGTCTCCAGGTAGGGAAGCTTTGGGTGCCACACTGGGCAGCCCCGGCTTTACCTTCACAGGTGGGTGGAGGTCCTTCAAACTGGAGATGGGTGCCTAGTTTGCAGGTCAGGATTTCATTTCCAATCAAGGTAAAGCCAGGAAGGCATCTGTACCTCACCACATCACCTGCAGACAGGAACAGAAGACACTGACCCAAGGGAAGGAGCAATTCATTAAGGCTGAACCTTGCTCTGGGTACCACGGGGAGCAGAGACCTCTTGACCGTGCCTCTGCCATTGAGCTCTGGCATGACCATGTAGAAATAAAAGGTACAGAACAAGCTTGCTGGAGCCTCAGCTGGGAAGAGCTGCTGTCGTGCTGCTAGACTGTGATGATTTGTGTGAGCTATTTCAGGTGCAGAGAGCAGACAGGGAGGAAAGCTGCTTTAGACAAAAATCACGGCTACTTCACTGGTTGCAAACACTTAAAATGTGGATGGGAGCGTGAGCAACAGCAAAACCCACACAAAGCACAGTGCGTGCGGGTGAAAGGTTCTCATAAAAGACTAAGGGCCTCTAAGCTTTCACACAATGCTTTGTCTGAGCCACCTGAAACCCGTTATTGTGCCAAAGACTTCTGAGCGTTTCCAAACAAGCTCCAGCCTTTCACAAAAGCCAAACTACTTCTGTACTAACAGGGAGGAAAAGCCTCAGGACATCGGATCTATCTGACTCGTGAATGCTGGGTGTTGAGCAAGGTCATGCAGAACCCAGTGCCCCACATGTGAAGATATGGGGTGACCACACGAATGTGTCTTCCTGTGGGCATCCCTGGCAGTGGACTGGGCACGGAGGGCTCAGAGGACAGGGAGAGGTTACCTATGTTGAATTCTTCATTCTCAGTGATGATTTCTGCATTGGGAACGATGGTGGGAGGCTGGCATCTGAAGAGCTGGTAGGCTGCAAGAGCAAAGAGGAGCAGATGTTAAGCTGGGGGTGAAGGTGGCCATGGCCATCTCAGTGCAAAGCACAATGGGCATCAGACCAAATCCTCCCCATCCACAAATGGAAGGAATTGGCAAAACTGCAACCAGCCCTTTCCCCCTCCAAACCCGACAGAGATGGAGCCAGGTAACTGTGCTCCAAAGCAGCTTCCTCCAGTTTCTCACACCTGACAGGAAACACATTTTGGTCAGCCTGTGGAGATGCAGGTGCTCAGACATTGTTATTGCATTTGGATGAACATGGAACAATGACTGATGGGTGCTGACGTGAGGCACCTTTTGGGATACTAAGGGAGAAGATCTTGGTGATCTCAGTGTCAATCACAGAGGAGGGAGAGTCTCAGACTGCTCCAGCACCAAGCAGGTGACAATGCTTACTCAGAGAATGTCATCCTTACACCATGTCCTTGAATGGAGATCACAGAACTCATGGATTCATTTTTAACTTGGAATTATTCATTAAGTTCTGCACGTAACTCCAGGAGTGCTCAACTGTAAATCCTACACACAGCCTGCAGTTCACAAAGTAACCTGCGCAAGGCTGGTGCCAGTGCCTCATGGAAGGCAGAATGGAGCAGACCTTGTACTCTGCTCAACTGGGTGCTCCCTTCATGGGTACCATACAGCTAAAGGGGGAGCAGAAATCCAGTTGATGAACAGAAACAACTCCTTTTGGCTCCTGCACCTGATCAATACATTGCAAATAGCAGGTTTGCCACCAAACCCAAAAGATCAGCTCACACTGAGCAAAACAAATGCACCACTTACAAGCATGTGGGTGCATAAGGCTTGAGCGCTGTGCTCTGTATTAGATAAACACACACAAGCTGTGAGCACCATTAAACACAAAATATGGGACCAGGAACCAAATGAATATTAATGCAAGACATTTTGTGCTATTTGCTCAGCACTTCCCTGCATCTTTGCTCCCCCTGCTCCTGACCCTGGACAAGCAAAACTTCCTCTGCAATTTATATCAGCCTTTCTATTTGAGATCCTGGAGCTCAAGCTGCCACTTGAATTCCTATGAACTCCCCAATGCTGAACTCTTCACACCCCAGCAAGGCTGGCAGCACCATGAGGAGCTTTATGACATGGTTTACACATGGACAGAAGATGTCCCATCATCCTGCCCACATTCCTTACCCCTTAACCTGGGGTAGGAAAATGCTTTCTCAAGTGGTGTCTGGAAAAACACGATGTTTGGAGATCCAGGGAATCTACTGCAGTGGAAAACTAACCAGCATTTACAGCATTAAACTCTCCCTTAATGGAGCGTATTTCAACAGCGAGCTGTGATTAACATGGCTTCAGCATATGGGTGATACAGCAGCACTAAAGCTCCTTTCAACAGCACATCCATTTGTTCTCAGCAGGACAAACCAGAGTCCTTGAAACCACAGTGGGACCCCTGAGTTCCTGTGCCACCTCCCATCACACTCACATCACTGGCACCTGAGCCAACCTGCCTCATACCAGGTGCTGCAGCCTCATCTTTCAAGGGATGCTACTGACTCTTTAAGCTCTGTGAATCACTCTTTTGTGTCCGTTTCTCCAGCCTAAGGAAACGTTTCTCTGCAGGTATTTGAAAGGGCAGTACTCTGACATGGAGCTCTCTGGGAAAAGGCTATTTAACACAGAAGGAGGACTCTCCTATGTCCTAATCTGCCAGGATGCAGACACAGAAATGAGAACATACACTGCTGCAGGTCCTGAGGAAACTGCGTTTCCTGCAGTTGTATCCCAAAGTGATGACCAAGATTTAACTGACTGCACTGCCTGAACCCTTTTCCCATACCTTTCCTAGTGTGCAAGGCACCACACATGGAATGAGAGCCTGGGAAGGAGGGAAGAATGTCATCCTGGAGGCAACCACCTCGGTCACTTCAGTCTTAGGGGTTAGGCTTTATACCAAAGCCCCATGTATACAGGGAGCAATGAGGCAGTAAATGACACTTCAATAAAAGGCAGAGCAGTTGCCAGAGTGCCCAGATGGTGAATGGGTTATAAATGACTGCAGTGTACCCTGAACCCTACCAGCACCAACCCCAGACCTTCCATGCCTGCGGTGGCTTTATAGAATCCATAGAATAGTTAGGGTTGGAAAGAACCTTAAGATCATCCAGTTCCAACCCCCTGCCATGGGCAGGGACACCTCACACTAAACCATGGCACCCAAGGCTTCATCCAACCTGGCCTTGAACACCGTCAGCGATGGAGCATTCACAACCTCCCTGGGCAACCCATTCCAGTGCCTCAGCACCCTCACAGTAAAGCATTTCTTCCCCTGTTTAAGTTTATAACCCACCTATCAGCTAAAGAAACACCAATATAAAGTGCTATTAAGATCAGAGAACAGCAACATATGCTGATGGGCTCTAACCACAGCAACGACAGTATCTAATTCATATTACAAAAGGAAGCATTCACTGAGCTGCAGCAGTGTTTACATCCTCCTCATTTCTGAGCCAAACTGCCTAAACCATCATTTCCTGCATAACTGTTACATCCATGCCATTGTCTGGCAAAATAAATCTTACAGTGTTCTGCAAGGCAAACCAATTCCCTGCGAAGCCTAGCAAACATTCCTTACACTCAGCCTACCCATGTAGTATTTGTCTTTCAGAACTGAACATAAGCTGAGCTGTTCTGCACACGTTCATGGTGTAACTCACGCACGGCTCCGCTACGTGGCTGCCAGCAAATTACCAAAGCCAGAGGAGGTCTCCATTTGCACATTCCAAACTCCCAGCTCTGCTGTAGGAACTTGTTAGCTGATCTGATTTAAAGTCAGGCTCTTGTTTAGTAGTGGAAAGCAAATGTTCTCATTTCAATGTAATACCCAACATCTCTCTAGTGTGAGCTGTGCTCACACCAAAGAATCCCCAGGTAATGCAGGGATTTATGGGAATCCCTTTTGTCCCCAAAGAAATGGAGCCACCTCACAGGTGGGGCACAGCTACCATTTAAAACAGGCCACCAGAATCATGGAATCAGAGAATCATGGAATGGTTTGGGTTGGAAGGGACCTTAAAGCTCCTCCAGCTCCAACCCCTGCCAGAGCAGGGACCCCTTCCACTGGAGCAGCTGCTCCAAGCCCCTGTGTCCAACCTGGCCTTGAGCACTGCCAGGGATGGGGCAGCCACAGCTTCTCTGGGCACCCTGTGCCAGCGCCTCAGCACCCTCACAGGGAACAGCTTCTGCCTAAGAGCTCAGCTTATTCTCCCCTCGGGCAGGTTCAAGCCATTCCCCTTGGCCTGTCCCTACATCCCTTGTCCCAAGCCCCTCTCCAGCACACGAGAGCATCCTCCTCCAGTCACCTTTGCTTCCACAGTCAGGACAATAAAAAGAGAATCTTCTCCTCCCCAGAACTAGTCCTCCCCACAAGCCCTTCAATACCCCATGGACAGGTATAAAGCACGTGCTGCTCAGGAAGCAATACAGACCATAGAAATAAATGGCAAAGATCCCTCCATTGGCTGCATCACTGTGGAATTTCATCAGGACCTGATTCGAAGAGCTTTGGGCTGATTTCTTAGCAGAGTTGCCAGTGAAGACACCAAGCTGTGGGGCTGTTTGCTGTGGACCATCCCTAAAATCGTATGTCAGAAACACAAGAAAAGAGCATTATTACAGGTCTTTAATCCTAGGCAACAACCAGCCTCCTACACCACATACCCAGGAACTCCTCCACGCTCCTCCTCCTTTCTCCTCCCTTTTCTACATCTTTAGAATGTGGCCACAAGCTCTTTTGCCAGTGCAGCTATTTGTGCCCCCTTGGCTGACTGAGGCTCATAATGTGCCATTTCCCTTCCTGTTTTCCAAACAGGAAAATACAGAAGGATGATCCCAGCCTGTTAGGCTCTGGTGGTGAAGAAATCAGTGCCACTTCATGAACCACATCAGAGCTGCACCCATTTTACATCAGAGGTCACAGTTCCCAGTTCCTGCTGTTTAAAAGGCCAGTTCTGGTGCTGGTGCCATCCTGGCATTCCCTTTGCAGCCTGGGAGGTGGCTTCAACTGCAGAGCTGTGTACTGTGATTGCAGAAGAAAAAGCCAGAGAAGACATTGGCAACTGTGAATGATTTACCAATGGCTTTTTCTTCATTCAGCCTCTATCCATAGACAGGTAACCACAGATAAAGTTCAAAAGGAACAAAAAATGAGCCCCATTAAAATGCCTGTCAGAGAAAGCAGCAGCAAAAGGCAATTCCTGTTATTCAAGTACAAACAAGATTAATTTCATCTAACTTTAGCTTCAGATAAAGACCCCATTTACCATTCATAAAGTGTCCTCTGTAAAGCCCCTTCGGCTTCCCAAGAGATGCTTCCTTATTCCACTGAGCACAGCATTTTGGAGATGAGGGGACAGGCTGATGGCCCAGCAGGACACAGGGGCTCCTGCTGCAGTCTCAGCTCAGCGCCTGCTCAGGGTTACTGGGGCAGGCCAGTGGGGCAGAAGCATGCAGAGGACTGATGTGCTTCATTTTTAACTGATGACCATAGAGATGAATAGCAGCAAAGACCTCCAAGGTCTGACAGGTGCTGCTGTACGGCCAAAGGTGGGACTACTCCTTGTGAGCTGTACAACACAGAGGCAAAAGCACTGTGAAAGTGAAGGATTCCTGTACAGACTCCCCTCCAGACCCCTAGGGTGACATTTCCAGCCCTTGGTATGAGCAGCAAGTGACCATCCCCTTCACTGTCCTTGCACTCCCTGCCTGTATCCTTCAGGAAGGCGACATCAACAGTGTTTGGAGACAGTCCCCTGGCCATTTTGCCAGCCCCTTGCACCACATGGTCTTTAATCCAAAGGCTTTGTCTAGCACCCAGCTTAAGAAAATCCCACATCCTCCCCCCAGAGGATGCTCCTGCTCTCAAACCCACCACAGCAGTGGGTGCTCTATCAGCAAGAGCATCTTTCTGGAATGGAGCCTTAGTGACTGCAGTCAGTCCTCACACCTCCGCTGTACCCACCAAACAGTGATGAAATCGTTGTAGGGCTCTGTCTGCAGCAGAGTGAAGTTCAGATGGATCCCGTATCCCACTGGCACTGTGAGGAGCCAAGTGCAGTCCTGGGAGCTGGGGTACTGGTTGGGGAAGCCAGGAGAGTACACTGTACCATTCTGGGTGGTGACGTTTCCCCCACAAGGCACTGCAGGTAATCAGACAGAAACAGAAACCTCAGGAAGAAGCAGTAACTCTTACAGATCCTCTATTTCCCATTTGTCCTTCAGGGTTTTGGATATGGAGACAGCAGTTCTGGACACAGGAGGATCCAGCCCCCGAGCCTGCCTCGAATAATCCTTACCTGTCACAGCCCCATCACACATTTTCCCTTCATCCCATTACAACAAACTGAGTGCCTCCAAGCCAAAAGAAGCCTGGCAGGGCTGTTTGTACAGCTGCGGGAGCCAGGTGTGCAAATAAACTTCATCTTACGCCCTAGTAAGAGTCTTTGGGCTTCACCAGCTGCCTGCACCCATGCATGGAAAATACATCTCCTGATGAGATCACACCAGTGGGCAAATGTACCCACTTGTTCATCCAGCATGGCCTGGACCAGAAGCACCGAGCAGCTGGCTGTTCACAGAGCCCATCTGAGCAGGGGGGAAATGATGATTTGTATGACAGCAGCATCCAATTCATTAATCAAGATGACAGTTCTATTGCACGAGGTATCTTCCAGCTCCAAATGAACTTGCAGACTAAAGAGAGGCAATTACAAACAGCCTGGGCAGTGGCAATGAGGGACAGGGAGATGACATCCTGCTGGAGCAGCACAGGAGGGCAACACCAGGTCCCTAGGTCTGGAAGTCCAATGTACAAACATCAGCTTCTGGACCTCCCTGGTGTGGAAGTTCAACTGAAATGATGGTAACACCTGCAGTGTGTTACTGGCAACCTGCACCAAGTGCAGGCACAGGGTTAAGTACAGACAGTGTCATCTGCCTGAGCCAGCACCATTCGAGAAGCCATGTAGCTGTTTTAATGCAGTCCTTGGCTCCAGCTCACACATTCTCCCTCCCCACACACCTTATTAATTCAGGCTCAGTGCTATACTAACAGAGCAACACACACTCCTTTCTGTGCAGGACCAGCTCCACAGCCTTCTGCTGCCCCAGACCTGACTTGATGTGCCAGGTGTAAGGTTAGAGCCAAGCTCCGGCTCTTCTCTGCTCACTCACATGGGCTGTCAAGCTGAGATGTGTATTTATGTAACTCCCTACACAGGTTTATCTGAGACAAACACCCAAGGAACCAGGGAGGGCACATTCCTGTCTGCCCTGCAGAGCAGCAGCTGCCTGCTGAGCATGGGGAAACCTCCCTGGAGTGATGCTGGGAACCTTGGCCCTGTGCATTTGCTTCAGCATTACAGCTTCTCTGGTAATTAAAGGCTTTGAGCTGTGACCTGTGCAGGAAAGGTGAGGCAGTTTGCCCACGGCAGAGAGTCCTCCCTGCTTCTGCTGGGTAAGAATGGATCATCTGCAGAAAGAGCTGGAAAAGGAGAGCTCTGCACTGCCTTTAACAGCACTAAGAGCCCACCAGATGTGCACACAGAGAAAAGCAGCAAATGGTCCAAAAGACACCTAACCCCTTACCCCTCTCTGCTACTGGAAGTGCTGCAGAGCAAGAAAGCTACTTAAAAACACAATAAAGAACTGGGTGGTTGGAGCCGGCAGAGCTGATGCTCAAGGGAGATAAAGGCACAATCCTGTTACCCCAGGGAGCTGAGGTGGGAACTCTTCACCTCAGCACCCCAGTGCTCATCCCCAGCCTCCAGTGATGCTTCTGCCTCCGGAGACACTCGCAGCCAGGTACAAAGCAATGACTCAAAAGGAGGCCAGAACAGTGTTGAAGGTTTTCCTCTCCCCACAGATGCCCCCGTGGGTGCCCTCAGGGTGACCCAAAGCCATACCTTCACACCTGGGCAACGGGTGGTCCCAGTTCCTGTTGGTGCCGTGCTGACAGGTCAGGACCGGGTGCCCGATCAGCTGGTAGCCAGGCAGACACTCGAAAGAGATGGACTGGCCAACGTTGTAACCGGCTCCTCTCACAACACCGTTAGCAAAAGGTTCAGGGTCCGGACACTCCTGCAGCTCGTAGGCTAAAAAAAACCCCAAAATCACAGAATCTCAGCCTGGTTTGGGTTGGAAGGGACCTCAGAACTGCTCCAACCCCTTGAGCACTGCCAGGGATGGGGCAGCCACAGCTGCTCTGGTACCCTGTGCCAGCGCCTCAGCACCCTCACAGGGAACAGCTTCTGCCCAAGAGCTCAGCTCAGTCTCCCCTCGGGCAGGTTCAAGCCATTCCCCTTGGCCTGTCCCTCCTTATAAGCAAGGAGGAATGCTCCATACTCTGTATTTCCTCCCCAAAGCAGAACAATGCACTCAGTGCTGTCTGGCTGCTTCCTCCTCATACAACAGCTTAATTGCAGGGGCTACACTTGAGCGAACCACACACATCTGCTGAGGGAAGATCCTGCTGCAGCCTCAGACAGGAGCACTGGGATCTGTAGAGCCCCAGAGCCTGCACCCACACAGCCAGCCCCAGAGCCTGCACCCACACAGCCAGCCCACACTTCACTTCCAGTTGGGAAACCTGCCTTTTTTACCCCAAAACATGGACAACCCTGATGACGATGCAAGTCAGTGTGTTAACGTGTTCCACTTGGCATTATAAACGAGTGGTCAGCCTTGCTAGAGCTAATTTCCATAGCTAATTTCCATGAGATTACCCAGAGTGCCTCACAGAGCACATCCCTTCCTCACTTGTGCAGCAGCCCATGAATTACACAGTGCAGGGACAGGACAGCCAAGACAAAATTAATGTTTTCAATTAAGTATGAGTAGCAGCTTTTACTGCTATTTCTGGGGAGGGAGGCAGTCCTTTGTCAGTCCTTGGCTGTATCATGCTGGAGACACAAGCTCCATCATTCCTGCTCCTCAGATCTCAATCCCAGGCAGTAGCTGGATGACTTGGCTCCCAGTTGCAAAGCCCATCCTAAAGTACACGACCTTGGCATCCTTTGGCCCTTCATATTCACCTATGGCAAGGACAGGTGGACAGAGAAAACCACTGCTCAGGACAGGGCTGGGCTGCAGCTAAGAATGCATCTGGACTTGAGCTGAGACTGAAGAACAGAATTCCAGAGCAAGCTCATGGCTGCTGAGTGCTCTTCACTCTGCACAGAGCCAAGATGGAAGTGAATCTGGCTGGAATTAATTCAAAGACATTTCACTGTCACAAAGCACTTGAGGAACATTTGTTTTGTGCCGCAGGCAGAAACTGGGGTGAACAGATCCCAGATGAAGCACGGCCTTAGTGTAGTTCCTTCCCACTCACTCGGATTGAGTCCTCATGGAGTTAATTCAACAGAACAGCAACAACCGTGAACCCACCCTACACCCACTGCCCTGTTGGCACCTGGGGACAGGACTGGCCCATTGCTGCTGGCTCCGTACCCTGGTATTCCAGCTTGAAGCCTGGCTTGTTCTGGGAGTGGTCGCTGTGGAAGTAGACGGTGGTTTCATGGGACGTGGAGAGGAGGGAGCCGGGCAGCTCGGTGCCACTGAAGCGCCCGATGATGGTGCTGGTGTCGTAGGGCCCGTTGCGGATCTCCACAAAGTCATGGTTCGGCTCCGTGGTGAAGTTGAGGAACTGGACGTGAGCACCTGCAGGACAGGAGGGAATGCTCTGCCCCTAGAGCCCAGCCAAGCCTCAGCATGGCAGCACCGCTCACACACTGGTGCCCAGCAGCAGCAGGGCATTGCCCATGCGGGAGGGAAAGGGTCCCATAGTGTACGGGTCCTGCTTGTTTCAGACAAGCTGGAGCTATCAATGCCTGCAGTTCCATGCTGCTGGAGCTCCTGTGCCTCCTCTCTCCCTGCCTGACACCACTGAGATTAGGAAGGCAAGCACAGAGCCACATGGATCACCCCATACCAGAGCGCAGCCAGCTGGGATGGCCAGGCTGGGATAGGATGGCCGGGCTGGGATGGGCTGGCAGCGCTGGGATGTGTGCACACTTCTCCCTTAGTAAGGGCTGGGGAGATGCTGATGTTGGCTATGCTGATGCCTCCTGAACTCTGGCTGAGGCAGGATACAACCTGACACAGGCTTTGGGTACTTGTAAAAGGGGTGATGCAACAGGTCATGTTTTAAGGCTGTTACAACTGTGAGTAGTTAAGACAGGGAAGTACACAAGCACACTAAGGGAGGATGTTACAGCCGGTTCAGCGGCGTGTCCTGCCTGTTACACTCCATGGTGACCTGCAATCACCTCATTCATCATTTCACAGCACCATACATGTGCATTTTTAAAGGCAAGTGTGATTAGGAGGTCAAACAGTAATGTCTGTAACTCATCTTGGCCTCCAGCACTGACCATGCACAGGCTGAACAGGGACAACATCTTCCCATCACCTCTTTTGTGACTGCCCCACACCCAAAGCAACTGTCTCACCAAACCCCACAGGCAGCAATATCCTCCACGTGCAGTCCAGGTTGCTGGGATAATTCCCTGGGAAGCCTGGGCTCAGGAGCACTCCTTCCATCTCCTCTGCTGTTCCTCCACACTGGGCTGTAAGATCAACAGTGTCAGTGGTCAGGATGGCTCAGGGGTCTCTCTGGGTGCTGCTCATGGCCAGCTGTGTGGGAAATAAAGCTAAGAGAAACAGGAAAGCCTGCTATGGAACTAGCACAGTTTGCCAGGCACTGCATGGCCACATTACTGATGCATGCACCTTCCTCCTGCCCTCTGGAGATGAAAGCCTGAGCTCAGAGATCCCGTTTTGACCATCACAGTGGGAGAGATGTGAGCTGCAGGAGAAAAGCTGGATGCTCCTTTCTGCCCACAGCCACTGTAACAGTGTGCACCATGTACAGCACTGGTGTGAAGTTTTAACCGACTGTGAAGAAACAGACTGAGCCTGCTTTGACTGCAGTAACTGCTGCTTCCTGTTAACCCATCTACCCTGACTGCTGTACTTGTCAATCTCTGGCAATTACTGGTAAATATAGAACAGTGTTTGCACACTGGCTGAAACAAATTCCCTACCAAGAAGCAATCCACAGATGACAACACAAAATATGTCTACTAAAGGCTTCATATGAAATTCAAACACAGACAGCATCTTCTCATGCTTCTCTGGATGACCTCTACACCTTGTTATGGTAACACCATCCAGCCAAATACACCCAGGTGTACTCCTACTCCTAACATGTTCTGACAGGGAAGGGGCAGATTCCCTTTGTCTGATACCTCACTATGTGTGTACTTGCTACTAACAAGGTTACTCCCAGAAGATTTCTCTTTCTTTTTCCTCTTAATGGCTCTTTAATAGAACTACTTCTAAATGATTTAGAAGTCAAGCATCTGGATGAAGTGGACCAGCCTGATATAAGCAGATGGGTGGCTGGGTGTTTGCAGCACTGCACTCAGCCATCACCATCCAGAACAAGACACCTGAACTAAACCGTGCTGGTGTTTACACTGGGACAGTACCGAGAGGCACAGCTCAAGCACATGAAATCCTACTGAACTCATTAAAGGAGAACTTGAATCACGTAGCTGCTCAGCCAGTCATCAGCTAACACAGGGATCCTCCTCCATGCTGGGATCTCCCACTTCTAATGCTGGGCTTCTGATTTCTTTCAGAGCAGCTCCCATGGGTATGGGTCCTTTAGCTCAGTCATTCTGCTCTAAATGTCTCTGTATTTATTCCTGGTCTGCAGATCATCAGATAAAAGAACTGTTAGCTCTTATAATTACTTTAAAGCAAAATGATGTAAGCTAGAACAGCAGGAGCCTGAAATAACTGTTAACTAAAGCTATTAAATGCATAAATGTCTCTCTTAGAGCTGTAAAATGTGCAATATGAATATTAAGCATCTAGATTGGCTAAAAGCAAAATACTGAAAAGAATCAAAGCCCAGCAGGTTCCCTTCCCCCTGTGCCTCTTCTCCAAGGGCTCCCTTCCTTCCTTCACAGTGGCCATTGGCAACAACTGCAAGGTTTTCCCAGAACAAATGTACATTGCTCTAACTCAGACCTTTCCCTTTGTTTCTGAGCAAGACACTATAAGTACCTGCTAGGTAGGAAAGAACAAGGGTCCTACCGATGCAGAGCGGAGGTGGGTAATTCCAGCGGCGGACAGTGCCTGGCATGCAGGAGATGTGAGAGTGGCCCTGAGGAGAGGAAAACAAGCTCAGCACCTGGAGGCTCTCCCTGTGCTCCAGGTGTTGGCTGGGATGTGTGGTACCTGCAGTGCATAGCCTGGTTCGCACTGGAAAGAGACGACGTCGTTCACTAGATAGCGCTCCCCGATCTTCAGCCCGTTCCCAGGGACAGGGGGCTCGGGGCAGCTGGACAGACCGACGGCTGGGAAAGCAAGAGGGACGTGAGTGCACTGCAAAGCAAAGCCCAGCTCATTCTCAATGGCTCATGAATCAGAGCACTCACCATGAGCCCTCCCATCCAAGGTCCATATCCATCCTATGCTGGGTGCACCTTGGTTATGGCAGCAACTGATACAAGATCGGAAAGGATGCAAGAGGGACCTATCTGCTGTCCCTCGCTTGCAGTATCAAGGGCCTAAGAAGGTGCTGCTGTATGTAATGTGTCCCTTTCTGGGTAGAAGCAGTACGGTTTCATTCTACAGCCCTATTCCTCCTGTTCTCAATTACAGACTGAAGTCACCACAAGCTACAAGCAGCAGTAAGCACAGCCGGTCCTTGCGGTGCTGTGGAACCGCCTGCAGCAGCTTCACTCAACCCATTCCCATTTGAGCCACGTTCACAACCGGGAACATCCCACTGCAACCCAATTAGGGACAGCGCTGTCACGTGCTGGGGACGTGCTCTCCTTTACACACCCCATCTTCCAAGGGGAGATGAAAGGAAGAGCTGAGCCTGCAGGTATCTCCCTCATGCTCTGCACCGGCAGCTGCCACTAACAGATAACCTTCTGCATCACTGCAAGGGCTACAGCTTTGCTGGAGCTCCTCACTGCAGGCTGAGCTGAAAGCAGGTGAAAAGAAGAAATGAGAGGAGATGCAGATTCTCCCCCAGAAGCTCAGGTCAGGCTTCCAGCAGAAAACATGCAGTCCTCCCCATATGTGGTTGTGCTGCTTCACCTCCAGAGACAAGAGAGAAAATAGCTTTAAGTAGCATCCTATTCAGATCAGCAGGCACTGAGTTTTACTCAGTCCTAAATTGTTCTTGCTCTGCTTTGGCTTTTGAGCATGTAGAGATAAGAGCTTTGCTTGAGGAGTTCAGTGAAGGAACAAGGGAAGCAAACAAGCCCTGGTGGCTCAGCTCATGTCTCAAAACTTCCTTGCAGCACCTTTAACTGAACAAAGGCAAAACCTGAGGCTCAGAGCTGTGAAATTCCAATTGTACAAGCAAAACAAAAGAATACATCCTTCCCAGCTGCCCTGAAAAGCAACGCTGCTCATTGCCTCAGCAAAGAAACTGAACAGGGCTGATAATCCCAGACCTCATGCAAACCTGAACATCACTGTGGCAATGGGGCGATACGATCCTCAAAGACCGTATTGATTGAAACAGAAATGGAGAAGAAACAGAGTCACAGCAAGAGCATTTCCCACCCAACATCCCTTTCTGCAGCTCTCACAAAGCAGCCTGGGGCACGTTTCCTGTCTCCAGTCTTGCTGGTTGGGTTCTTTAGCACTAACATGTGAGGTCTCAATCCACAAACCCAGCAGAAGCTGGGCAGCCTCATGCCAGCTGCCCCCCCTGAGCACACAGCCTCTGCAGGCCGAGATCTGCATCACTGCTGTGGCAGTTTGACACCACTTCCAAGTCTATTTGCTGCCTTGGGCAAAAATAAACAGGACATCGGTTGGCTTCAGAGACAAACACGAGATGTGTGATCAGAACCAAGTATCACAGTGTCCAGCAACAACAGTTATGTACACATTGCCTCAAGGAAGATGTGTGAATGGAGACAGCAGCCCCAGCACATCTCATCACCTCCCCATCACTGCTATGAGCAGAGCCAGAGCATCTCCACGCATCAACCAGCCCAGCCTGGCTCCTGCCCCACCACACCTGCATCTTCAGCATGCTGCAAATGCACGAGCCTGCTTGCTCTCCTGAGCACCAGCTCAACAGCCAGTTTAGATGCATTGAAAAGAGCCTGGAGCTCCCACTCTGCACCCGCTGCTGTGCTGTCGGGGCTGCTGCTGCTGCATTGTGTGTGAATAATTCAAGCCCTTGGTACAGTACCACTGGTGAGATAACAGCCACCAATCACTGCGACCCACTGCAGCCTGGCTCTAGCACACCTTTCCTGAATTGGCATCTGCTCCAATAGCAGGAATTGAAGCACAGACATGAGGGAGAATGCATCTTTGGCATCCTTATCCAATCCTGCAGCACTCTTCCAAGAGACTCTTCCCTGCCTCATCTTCCAGTTCTACTCTTACCACTGACAAGTTCTTTTTTTAAGCACAGTCTCTGGATACCATCATATGTAACTGATGCTCTCAGGTCTGTGCACCCAGGAACTGACAGCAGCATCGTAGAGACCTGCTGGAAGCAAAGTGCTGCCATTCTGTCAGGGTGCCAGCATAATCCATAGGGATGAACCCACTAAACTGTCCAGCACAACACAGGGGAGGAAAGGCAGCAGTGCCTCCAGCCCTGGAGCCTGATCCCAAAGCTTCCATCTAGCTCATGCCATCTAAGCCAGCCTCAGTCTACAGTGTCCTGGGCTGTACAGACAGGAGCACAGCAAGCAGATGGAGAAGTTACCCCCTCCTTTATCCAACACCCGTTAGACAGCACCTCAAATACTGGACTGAGTTTTGTGCCCTACAGCATAAGAAAAGCATTGACAGAGTGGACAAAGTCCACCAGGATGGCCAGGGGCTGCAGCACTCGCTCAGTGATGAAAGGCTGCCCAGTGTTTTGCAGTCTCCATCCTTGGAGTTTGTCCAAGCACAGACTGCATAAAGATGTGTAAAGTGAGTAATCTTGTTTTATCTCATATCTGACCCTGCTTTCAGCAGGAGGCTCAATGAGATGACCTCTGAGGTCCCTTCCAGCTGGCATTATCATATGAAGATCTGTCTAACTCTGCATGCTGTGTCCAGCAATGACTGATACTGAATGCAAAGAGCAGGCAGTCCCTCCCAACCTCTGGCAAGCAGCATTTCAGGCACTTCCCCAGCACAGATTACAGCACTGTGCTGAACAGGAAAACTCCCCATGCATTTTTCATGCTTTGTCCTCCACAACTCTCCTGCCCTAAAACACACAAACCAAAGAGGTGCCTCAAAGTGCATCAGCAGCAGCATGAGGGTCATTCCATGACCCCCTCATCTCCTCTATTGTGTCTATTTGATTTAATGCTCACTCCCTCTCTGCAACTCGAGAGCAGGAAACCACGTAACCATGGGCCTTAAAGCTCACCACCCCTTTCCCACTACACAGCTTCCACTTCTACAAGGCAATGGCTCCATAACCGTTTCCCCATCACTCAGAGGAACTGCAAGATCAAGGCTGAATTGTTCTTACTTTTGTATTCCAGGTGAAAACCAGCAGCGGAGACACTGATATCCGAATAGAAATGCAGATAGAGCTGGTTTGAAGTGCTGTTCAGCAGCGCAGGCACTGTAGTTCCTGGGAAAACAAGAGGTGCACAGAGATACTGAAGAGGATTCTCTTTTCCTCCTCCATGTCCTCGGAGACTGGCTACAGAAGAGGCTGAGAACAGAAAGTCCTTTAACTTAACAAGCTCTCTTGGTTTTCATCAGGTTCTAATGAGGCCAATTGAGAAATACCCAAAGCTTCTCTGCAATGGCCTTTTCAAAGCCTGCTGCTGAATTTCATCATGGGAAGTTTCACTGCTTACAGACCAGACAGCTGAAAAGCATCAAGAAGGGAACTGGGGATGAGGAACAGTGTGGGTGGAGCACAGGTCACCTGTGAGGTCCTGATTCCTTCTCCCACCTCAATCCCTGGAAGCTGTTGCAGCACCAGGTCAAGGCAGCTCCATCCCAAACACAAGCAGTGGGAGCAGAGCCTGGGAGTCTTTGTGCACGACCTTTCTCCTCCCCAGCCTCGAAGGACTTGTAGCACACGTGGCTCATTACATAAGCAAGAACCAGGACCATCAGCTTGCACGTGGCTCTATTTGAACAGTTTATAATGCTGTTGGGCTGCTTGCTCAGCCCTGCTCTGCTGAAAGCCACTGTCCCCACTGCTGGGCAAAGCAAAGGCTGGTTTTAGCCCTTCAGCCACTGACCCTGCCAAGCACAGGGGCCTGGGCTGTCCCCACCACTGCAGGCTGTGGAAGTGCTCCTGGGTTTCTGAAGAAACCCCAAATCTCACCCATTGGTTTTGTGTTCAACATTTCCTGCAGGAAGTCAGCAGTCAAATTCCCAGCTCAACAAGAGATTCCCTTTAAGCACATGCTTAAACCTACTGCAAGTTTCTGAAGCACTTCAGCATATGCTTAGTTTTAGGGATGTGCTGCAGTCCAGCTGATGTGAACAGAAGCATGCACTGATGGGCTTCCCTGAACATGATGCTGCCCACGTACCAGAGAAACTTCCCAGCATGGTGGCTGTGTTATCTCCTCCATCAAACACTTCCAGGGAATCCCAGTTCTGCTCAGTAACAAAACTGATCACCTGGATCTAAAGAGAAAAAAGACAAAACAGTACAACTGCAACCTTAGAATCCCAGAATAGGTAGGATTAGAAAGGACCTTAACACCATCAAGTTTTAAGTGAGAAGAGCTCAGTGCCCTTCAAACCTTGACTGCACACACATATGTACATGCATGTGCATGCACACACACTCACACACACTCACACCCTGACCTCTGATCATTCTGTGTCCCCCACTCCCTATTTTCCTGCAGGGCTCTCACCCTGTGCTCACCCCTGCACTCCAAATGTCCCTCTTGCATTTGCCCTGCTAAACAGCAAAGAAAAAATACATATTTAAACCCTCAGCTCCATTACTTCTGCCATTTTAACCTCTTTCCTCCTCGGTTTCTTCTGAATAATAAAGCAGGCCATAAAGTTCCTGCAAAGTCATTTCCCCCCCACCAAGTAAGTGGAGTTCACCTAGCTGAAATTGCAGTGACCCCCCCAGAGCCATTACTGACCACACTGACCAAGTCAATACCTTTCTCCCTGTATAACTCGTAATGACACCCCCATTGTGACTGACACCATTGCAAGAGAACGTGGACTGAGATTGTGCATTTTGTTTGCTCTTACATTTCCTAAATTATTTATTCTCCTCCCCCCCCACAACTCAAAGGAATAAACATTTTTAAGGTCCTAATTCTAGTCTGACATGGGGATTCACAAGGGATCTGCATCTATTTACTGCCATGTATATAAATTAATTCACTCAGGAAGGTTTGCTACAGGGATGAATAATTCATGGCAGAAGTGCTGGCTCGTACACTCATTACATAAAACTCCTGCTAGTAACTTGCTGCTACCAAGAAAGCCTTAATTTCACCTCCTCCTCTGATTTACAGTTGTTTAACCTTTAATTGTTGTACAAAATGAGGGTAAACTGATGCTTAAATTAGTATCTAATACCCGAGAATGTTGCACACAAACATGGGTGACGGGGAAGCAAAGCCAATGGGAGCAGGGTGGGTTATGCAGTGGGTCCAGCTCCATGGTGGCCATCACCCTGCCTCTGGGCTGCTCCCCAACCTACGGCTCCTGCACAGGGCTTCACTATGGCTGTTTCATTTCCTGGGAGTCAATCCCATTTTCCATGCCTTCTTCCCCCACAGAAGACTTCCAATGGAAGCCCCAAGGTCAGAGGCTGCTGTGACTGCGACCAGCCCACGTTTCAGGGCAGAGCCAAGGGGTGGCGAGTCCCTCATCACATAGACCCAAGGGCTAAGGGGCAGCCAGGGCATCATTCAGAACACAGCAGTGCAGAGCACAAGCACCTATTTACACCCCTTTCAAAATGAAGTGAATTGTCACCCCCGATCCCAGGAGTCCCAAGCACCTTGCCAACTGCCTCAACCAGTCCCATGTTTGGCTGAGCTCATGGATTCTCCTGTTGTTTGGGGGTATTGAGAACAGATAAAACTTCAGATGAACAGGGAAGTACAGATGGTGAGCAGTAAGGCTTTTGAAAACTCTATTCTAAATGGCTTCAAAAGCAAAGAGGAGAGCAGAATTTGCTGGACTGGACATGGCAAAAGCCTGGTACGGGGCTCAAAGCTGCTTCAAGCTGCTTCACTGGGAAGTCCCCAGTGCTGTTGGACCAGTTCTGCCCATCCCAGACCTAAGTTCAGGCTTTGCTCAGGACTGATGATGGTGGCACCAGCCGAGATTCCCCCTCTGGGAGAGCAGAGCTGTGATCCAGCAAGGCAGAAGTGAGGTTTCAATGAAACACAACTGCTGCATGCCAGCAGCTGTGAGTGCTGCAGAGGGAGGAACCCACCTACAAACCCATTTGCTGAATGCATGATAGAGAAATAAAAGCACTTAACAAACAACCCTTGCAAAGTGGTGTAAAGAAGAAAGAAACCCTCTGAATGAACCCAGTGTAGAGTCCATCTCCTGTGTGTCAGCAAACATCAGCATAACACAGGGTGAGATGCTTCCTGTGAGGACAAGACACATATGTGCTTAACAGGGACTTTATCTCAGGTTTGGTCTCTGATGTTGGGCTTAATTCTCAGCATCCTCTTGCAGAACTCTTTCTGCAGAGGAACGATAAGGACCACAAAAAGACCTGAAGAGAGAGCTCATTTACCTGCAGACAATGAACAGCAAAGCAGTAATTGTATAATCATACTGCTGCAACTCTGCTGGCATAACAAATCCACACAGGCACTCTGAGCAAGCAACTCTGCCTTGGTGTCGCTTACATTGCTTTCAACATTGCATAATTAAGTGGTATAGAGATATATGCCCAAAATACCACAATTATTTTGTTACACCAGAACAGCCACATAGCTCCAGTGCATCTCCCACAGGGAGTGCTTCCAGGAGGCAAAAATCCATTGAAATATTACCCACTTTTGGCACTCACAGTATAAATGAATGTCTGATTGCACATTCAACTGCTCTTTTTCCTGTGAGGAGCAGTAACTTCACCACAGGTGGCCTCTTTAGGTGCACCAGATACTGCGTGTTCTCCTCTCCAGCCCATGCCGCAGTGGCAGCTGCTGACCCCATACCTGTATCCCTGCTCCTTCGGGGACTGTTATCTTCCACACGCAGTTGAGGCTGTTCAGGTATGGCTCTGGGAAGCCAGGGGACAGAATGGTTCCTTTGCGCTCAGTCAAATTCCCACCACACGGCACTGCAAAAGCAAAGGAGCATTTGGAAGAGGAAGGACTTGGCTTTATGCTAAAACCATTCTCTTTAAAACATCTGTCCACAGACAAAAAGCAGTCAGAGCTGGCTCATGATTTAAGGGCAAGATTTGTGTGAATAATCCCCTTTTAGTAGCTCTCTCATACAACTTCTAACACCAGCAGCGTGTGGTCCTCAGCTGTGCAGAACACTGTGTTCATCAGCCCATGAGACCGGTTCTTTAGGAACTGCTCTCCTCCAAAGGTGAAAGCAGCTTTCAGACAGATCTGATTTATTCCAGATGCTGTCCCAGATCTCACAATGAGTATTAGATTAAAAGGTTCCTGCCCTGACATTTGGGGTTAACTGCCCTTGTTCATACACAGGAACCTGAAAGCTCCTCCAGCCCCAACCCCTGCCACAGGCAGGGACCCCTTCCACTGGAGCAGCTGCTCCAAGCCCCTGTGTCCAACCTGGCCTTGAGCACTGCCAAGGATGGGGCAGCCACAGCTTCTCTGGGCACCCTGTGCCAGCGCCTCAGCACCCTCACAGGGAACAGCTTCTGCCTCAGAGCTCAGCTCAGCCTCCCCTCGGGCAGGTTCAAGCCATTCCCCTTGGCCTGTCCCTACATCCCTTGTCCCAAGCCCCTCTCCAGGTTTCCTGCAGCCCCTTCAGGCACTGGAGCTGCTCTCAGCTCTCCCCTTCAGGAGCCTTCTCTTGTCCAGTCTGAACCCCCAGAGCAAGCCCCAGAGCCCAAGGATACCTACCCACACAGGTGGGTACGGACACGTTCCACTGTGCCAGCGCACCAGGCATGGTGAGGCACTGGATGCTGCGGGAGCCCTGGAGCACGTATCCAGCGCTGCACTCGAACCTCACCACCGCACCCACCGCGAAGTCACTGCCCAGGCGCCGGCCATAGCGCGGCTCCGGCACGGAGCTGCACTGGGTGGCACTGGTGCGGGGCACCGCTGGTGATGCAGGCAGGAGGGACCGGTAGGCGGGTGGGATGTGGCAAAGCAGGAAGAAAACCAAAGAACCAGTTAGAGCAAATGTTCTGGTAATACCAAGTGCCAAACACCCATCAACAACCCAGCAACGTGATTCGACCTGAACCCACAGGGATGCTGAATCCAGACATGACCTCTGAGAAGAGCATCATTTCACTCCAACTTTAGTCAATTCAAGTGGTACTTGAAATAAACCAGCCAGAACACTACAGAACCTCACACGCTTTCTCAGATGGGGCTGTCTGTCTTCTGGAAACCTACAATCACATCTGAAAGGTCGCTTCTAAATAGGGAAACCAAGGCATTCAGCAATGGCTTTCCAAAAAGCTGGTTTGCCATATAATGCTAGAGCCTCAGCAGAAAACCCTTCAGGTTTCTCAGCTCACTCAGCCTCATTCCTGTAATGGACATCAATTTTAAACAATCTTCTTCATGATGAGAAAGGTAAAAGACAAGGGGACTTTAAGCTGTGATGCTGCACCACGAGCTGTTGGAATCGCCTGCACTCCTGTTCAGATCTGCAAACTACAGTCAAAGAAAGAAACGGAGCATCTGACATCTGAAAAACGAGACAAAGAAATATCTATTGCTAAGAAATTAATTCATCTTCTCTTGCTTTATAATTTACTAGTGTTTAATGCCTGAGTTGCTGGGAGGGAAACACACGGAAATGATGAGCACATTAGCTGTATTCCTTGATTTTAATTTGATTCAGAGATGAATGCCAAACCCACTGCCAAAGGCATTGCACAGAGCAGGGAGCCACTCGTGACGAAGCAAATCCAAGACAGCCAAACCACTTATGGATCCATTCCCTGCTCAGGTAACCCCAGCTCAGGCTGCTTTGGGCTTCCAGTTCCTTCCCCCTGGGGTGCTTGTCCCACTGTGCATCACTGAATGGGTGAGAATTCTGGGACTGAAAACTCCTCATTTGTGTAAAAATGAGAGTAAACAGCATCAGATCCTGGCCAGGCAGAGCTGAACCAGCGCTCCTGCTTTCCCTGCAGTAATCACTGCAGACTGTGTAGCTCATAATTAGCATGCAGAAGGGAGGAGGTAATCTTTACTGATTTCATCAAAACCTTTGCTTTGCTGAAATCTATTTAAAGATTACTATCAGAACTACAGTTGTTTTACAATAATGAGGCAGGAATTCAAGGAACTTATCTCTGGACACTAAAACCCAAACCATCCCTCACTTTGCTTCCGGAGAAGGCACAGGTTGCCCCTGCTGCTGTCCCCACTTGACAGTAATGTGGGTGCAGAAGCTGGGCTGAACCACAGACAGTGGTACAGAGCGTGTGGGTGAGAAAGCCCTTCTGTTTTCCCACTACTCTGTGCATCACTTCCTATTTACTACTTGCAGATCTCTAAGTGGGACTTGTTCAATGCCATGCAAGCTGCTACTGAAAAGGATCAAGGGGTAAAAGTCTGACAGCAGGAGGGCTGAGCCTATGACATGCCAGAGGAAGGATTTTACAGAGCTGCTAGACAAGTGTTCAGCTGCTTACACTGAGCAATGTGCTAAAACACCACTGGGAAAAACTGCTGGCATCTAAGTCTCAAGAACTCACTGTGTACTCAGGGCATGAGTCAATGAGATACTTCTGATACCAATCCTGTGACATGCGAGGGTTGAGGCAGAGTGAAAATGGAACATCTGAATACGAAGTACCTACAGACAGCCCCAATAATCTTCATCTCCTGTGATAATTCCCGTTCAGACACAATGTGTGCAAAGACCCACAGGATGCTTCCAGATATCACTGTATCTTTGACCAGTGTGAGGACATCTCCAGAACAACTGTACTCACCTTGGTAGACAAAATGAAAACCTTTGGCTGTAGACTGACCCTTGGAACTGAATTTGATGAGAATCTGGTTGGTGGTAGCTAATGGTAATGATTCACCTAAAGAGAAGAGATAAAACACAAGAGACAGAGATTACAGCATTAGCTACACACAAGGCTTCCACAGAGCAAGGTGTTAAATGGCAGCCTGTGTTTTCAGCCTGCTTTTCCCAGCAGCAACAGGGACACGTTCTCTACCTGTATGAGAACCTGAGAGGGAGCTGAGGAGCCGGGAGTGCTGGTTGGGGCCGTCATGGACTTCAATGACATCATTGAGCGCAGTCTGGAAGAAGGCAAACTGCCCAAAGACCACTGTGAAGAGAGGGAGATGGTCAGGACCACATCTGTGCCCATGCAGCCAGAGCTGGAGCTGAGGCACTTCAGCTGCTTTTATTTCAGGAGCTTGGCACAGATAAGCAGGGCCTAAATGACAGCCCTGGAAGATGGGAGCCCCTTATTTATCCACTAAGTAGGCATAACAGAAGCAGCAACCAGCCTCCCCCATGCTCACTTGCCAGTATGGCTTTAACACTGATTCACAGACCAAAAGGGATTCTTCTGTGAATCATTCCATTCGCCTGCCTGCATAACACAAGGTATATAATTTCACTAACTGCTAATTATTATTCATTATTTGTATTGAACCTCTGTCATGAAGCTGCCCCCATTGGATTAGGCATTACACAAGACACACACAAAATAATCCCTGTCTTGAAGACCTTAAATGTCTAGACTGAAGCTCTCTGGTCGGGGAGGGTGGCTGCTAGGGAAGGACACTCACAGTTCCATTACCAGTGGGTCCTAAGCCTGTCCAGAGGGACTGCAAAGGAGGAGGCCCTGCTCTGCATCTTACTGCACATGCTGTAGAAGCCCCCAGGAGCAGGCAGAGCTTATAAAAGGGAGAAAATGACGAGAGGATTAAAGCACTTTTTAGCTGGAGCAAGGAGACTTTACCTATTTATTTCCCAGAATATACCAGCAGTTTATTTCCTCCCACATCTGCACCTGGAAGATTTGCTCTCTCCTCTCCTAGCTTTGCATTTCCAAGTTTTAAGTGCCCAGTTGCAGGTTCCCAAGCCGAGAGGTCTCTTGCTGTGAAATTCATCATCCACCATTTGCTTCCTGCACATTCAGGTTCCCAGCACAGTGTTGACGTTGGGAACACTGAACAAAGGATGATGGCACACCCTGATGCCTGCTGTACGCAGAACCCAAGTGAAGGCCAGGGGAAATGTGTAACATTCACTACTAATGGTTTTCCTGCTTGCTTTTAATGAAGCTATTGAAAGGTAGCAGGTGGGAAAGAGAAGCTAATTTAGCTCTCATCCCTCTGCAGGCAAAAGTCAAACTTGCAGATCAACACTGTCTATCCTTCTAGCCATCATGTTTCTTAAGACTCTATCGAGATCAGGTATAGTAGAACAGGTTAGGTGTGAGAGCAGTGTAGTATTTCATCACTTAGCTTGAGGAATGGAACCTGGATGCACGCAGGCAGAAGGGAATTCAAGTGAAAGGAGTTCATAACCGATGTCTGAACACGGTATCCTCATTTCACACCTTGCTATCATAGCAAAGGAAATCACAAACAACTGAAAACACCACAGGGACTGATGAGATCAATACAGTGCACTGAGCAGCAGGATCAAATAAGAGAATGTAGAGACCTTCACCTGCCAGAGCTGTCAGTGCAAGTGCTTCTAAGAACTTTAAATTCCCTTCAAACAAGAAAATATGTTAACCAATATTAATATCCAGCTAGCTGCCTCAGAGGTTTACAGAGCATCGATCACTCTTGTATTTCAGCTCTGACCGAAATGACACAGCACTGGAGTCTGTAAGAATGAGTCCATGTAAATGGAGCTGGCTTTTGCTTGGATCTGGGTTTAGAATGGAATTTACATACTATTTAAAACCAAAACTTAGCTGCACACTTACATGTGCATCCCAGCACAGGTTCTTTAGCACCCTGATTAGTGTTTATGGTAAACACATTTCGTACTCTCAGAGGTCCTCTGAGTGCTGCCAGCATTAACTGCCATGAATCAGTTTTTGCTGAACTCTATGACTGGGTATGGTGCAGGAATTGGAAGGGGAAGCACAAGATGATGGGTTTGTTATCTGTGGGTTTGTTATCTGTGGGTTTTTCTGAAAACTCCCATTATCCCTACTGACTACAACAAAGCATAAACAGCATCCAACAGTGCTACTTGTTATCTTCCAATCTCCCTTAACTCCATTTACAGATGTGCTTATTCTACCACTCTGTTAAAACCCAACCGAACAAGGGAGCTGCACAAGAGCAGAGCAGCGGTCAAAGGGCAGTACCGTAGTCCTTGGGCACCACGATGAAGTACAGGCAGACCTGGCCACTGGTGTAGTTCTGGGGATAATTTGGAGAGAGGACGACACCGTCTGAGCCTGTGTACTGACCACCACAGGGGGCTGGAAGAGAAAGGTGAGAACAGATTCCCGAGTGTACCCAAGCTATCCATGAACTATCAGCCTTCCTGCTGCTCTTTATGCGCCCTCCCATGCCCTGCAGTGCTGTGCAGTGGCACCTGCCCCAGCCCCTATCGATCCCTTGCTTCGGGCATTGCAGCTCTCACTGCAAGTTCTTATTAAGGAAAATAAAGCTTATCCCTAAGCTGAGTTCACGCCTGCTTCACACTTCATTAGCGAGACCGTGCCAATGCTGAGGGATGCTGTGTGTGGTGGTGTAGATCAATGTGTGATCTGCACTGCTCTCCACACAACCTCAAAGCTCAGGACCTGTCAGAAGTGGCTCCTATGCTTTTCCCTTTCTCAGCCTCACATCCTCCCTGCCAGCACCTCTCCAAGGCAGAGGTTTCATTCTTCCAGGCAGCACAGACTGACAGCTATCTCTTGACTCGTTTCTCAGCTTAAGCTCTGACTGCAAATCCATCACTTAAATCATTTTCTCATTAAGGCAGAAAACAAAATAACCCCTAAGAAGAAAATACTTTCTGCTTTCTCAATAATCTCTGACCCTGCTCAGGAAAGAACACGCTTAAGGGCTTTGATTAGAAGGGATCAGGTTAAGCAAACGTTGAAGTGAATTCCTGAATCCTGCCCTGCACTAAGGACACAGGATTTGCCACTCACATAATGTCATGCACATCATCTGCTGTGTCCAGGTTTCTGTCTCTCTCAAAAGAAGGTTGAAGAAACCTCACATAAATCAGCTCTTCCTGCCCTCTGGGTGTTAAAGTATCACGGAACAGTGAGAAAAACCCCTTTGTCCCTCTGTGCAAAATTAACATCACAGTTCTGATGAGGACAAACTGCTGAAGTATTTGGAGATGGGTAAATCATTCTCTCACTGTTTCCCTTGGACTTTACCTGTACAGGTAGGTCGAGGTTTGTTCCACGTGGGTTTTCCATCCTCTCCCATTATGCATGTCAGTGTGGAGACCCCTTCAATATCATACCCACCGTCGCAGTAGTAGGTGATGGTGGATCCCAGCTTCAGGTCTGTACCCACACGGGTGCCATTCTTGATGGAGCCAGGGTCGAAGCATGACTCCCGGGGATTCTCTGCAAGAGAGGATTGGAATGGCCAAGATCTTTACTGGTCTGATACAGCTACACTGGAGTTCTGGTCAATGACATGGCCCTTGGCTTTTCTCATCTGGGAATCTCACATGTATCATATAGACTAGCACCATTTGAAGAGCTTACATATTTCAAGCATGATTTGAAGAGCTTAGATTTCAAGCATGAAGAGCTCAGATTTCATGCTGCTGAATCTGGGGAATTGTATGGGTCAGATTCTGGTCCAGACCTTTCCCTGGTGCTCAGCTCCAGCACAAGTACACTTCCAAGAAGGAAAACTTCAGTTCACAGACAATTCCTGGCACCCAAAACCCAATCAACAAGGCAAAGCTTTCATTTAACAACCTACACTTGCTCTCCCTTCCTTGCACAGGCTGCAAGGAACTTTGCAAAGCAGGGCACAGAAACACAAATTGAACATGAAACATATTTCAGATGTGCCACATCTGCTCGAGTTACTTCCTTGGCACCCATCATTCCTGTATCTAGGAGCTGTCTGTTCTTGCCATGGAAATCCATCGTGCCATGTGCTAGCTGGTTGACTCTCCAGATGTGCAGTGTGGCTGCAATTATGGCAAAATGATTACAAGCAGTTAGACAAAATGAAGACATTTCTCTCTCTGTTCACTATGCCCTGCAGAGTTAAAAACCCCATTTACATATGAAAATCCCAGTAAAGACTACGGAGCTGTCAGGACTTGGGTATTTCTCTCCTTCTTCTGAGGGCTTTTTTCTCTCTTTTCTTTTTTTTTCCCTGCATGAAATATAATTAGAGGCTTTGATTAATCCTGCTCTTTTGTCATTTGGAAATTGCTCATTAAAGATGAGGGCTTTTCTGAGAGCAGTGGGCCTGTGAACAATTAGAATGTGTTTAAGCATTAAATCATGGGCTTTTAGTATGTGGGGAAAGGGTGGAGGGAGAAACAGAAAACAGAAGCAGCCCCCAGATCTTGCTTTTGTGTCTTTGTTTGCAGTGAGAAACAGGCTTAGCTCTAGGCTTCCCTTTACACAAGAGCTGTGCCACCAGGTGAAGAGGGCACAAGAGGAGGTGAAATGTTTGCACCAGGAGCAGCAGCCCTGAGCCGCAGCAGTGAGGCCACTGGGTTTGCCTAAACACCAGTTCCCTGTTTTGGAGCCAGAGGCTGGTCAACCCCCAGTGCCCCTTGCAGAGCATCACATACTTGTACCATCAGACTTCAAATCATGGAGTCCTGGGCTCTCCTCTGTGTCAGTGCTGTCCTGTTGCATGAACTTTGGACAACCAACCCTGCTCTCCAACCAAGTAACAACATGTTCCCATCTATCTGATCCTGGAAGAGACACATACATGCCTACAAGAATAACCACTGTAGCATTCAAAAGAGAGCTCCAATACTCAGAACATGATGGAGAAAATTGATGTTCTAAGACAAAAGAATTCAACAAATACTTGTCTCCATTATTCCTTGTGTGGGATCTGATGGTAGGTGCTGCTCAGACACCAGCTAGACACAGCAGAGAAATCCTGATTACTATGAGTTAAGGTATCAGGACCAGAAAGCTTGTCTCAGTCACAGCATCAGGAAGCAAAGCCCCTGGCTCTCTGATCAGCTCAGATGAACACATTCCCTCCTCATTTATCCTCACGTTTGTGAGGCACCGGCTGTAGCTGGAGAAGTGAGACTTTACCATTACTGCAAGTCACTGGAATGCTCAGTGCAGACCGATCATCACAGCCCACAGAGGTGACAAACAGCTCCTGAGCATCAGTCCAGCACAGCCCTGAAGATGAGCAGTGCAGCTGCATGGCCCAGAGGCCACTGCAGCACAAACAAGTGTAAATGCTTTGCCTGCTTGTCCAAAACACGTTTTCAATCCCCAAGCCTTAATTTCTCTGAATTACTAATATTCTCTTTCAGACCCCTCCATACAAAAGCTGCACCCAACAGCTTCCTTCTGACCATTTCATGCCCCTTGTGTTATCTTGAACAGTCTCACTGCCTTTCATCTACCAAGTTGATGTGGCTTCAACTTGTCAGTCAGCCTCCCACCCGGCTGTCAAATGTCTCAGCCATGTGCTTGATCTCAGCCTCTGCATTTGCTCTGAAATATCATGACACTGTGTGCTCAAGTCACTGCCAACTGCTGAAAAGGGGCTGGTGGCTGAGTGCTGAGCAACAGCCCCATTGCTCTGGTTGTGTTTTCCTCTAGGGTCTGTGCCTTCAGGGACAGTGCTCACCTCGGTGGATGATGCATCCTGACACGAGTCCTACATGTGTCTCCAGCTGAGCACTGCTCTGCAGATGAGCTGCCCCAATGATCCTCAGCAGTAGGATACAAATGGAGCCAGGAGCTCAACTTTAAAGAAGTCACTGGTTGCGTGGTGACTGCAAAAGACTCATGGAGGGATGTGGGAAAGCCACAGCTTCCCCAGCCTTTGATTTATGAGGCTATGAAGTGAGCACAGCACAGCTTGCCCATTTAGAATTAACATTTTATTTCCACCCAGACACTTCAGAAATCAAGGACTTGACTCTGATGTCCCAATTATCATGGATCCAGGCTGCCAAATGTTTAGAAGAGAGTCAAGACACAAATGCCATGAGAACTGCTTTGTTAGTCCCCAGAAAGCAGCGTTTCCTGTGCTTCCCCCTCTCTTTTCCCAATGGAAACTCAAAGCCTGCCTAAGCTCCTAGAGCAGGAGCTCAGGCTTTCACCTGCACATTCCAGAACAGCTTCACCCGAGAGCTCGTCTGCAAAGAGCATCATGAACTCCATAACTGAGAACACATGGAAGCTTTCATTGGAAGCTAAGCCTTACATGAGAGAAACTGCCTAGAAGACAGCTCTGCACAACAGACATCTATACAGAAGACAGGACAAATCATGGCAGGGTTTAAAGTCCAGGTGTAGCCTGGGCACCCCAAGCAGCTTGGTTAGTCCATACCAGCTGGCTGGGAGCCCAGCATACTCCGACTTATTCCAGCTACATGAAACACCTTTTCCAAAGGCCTGACCTGTTTTTCAGCCATTCTGGGATCAAGCATCATCTCCCATTTCTGACTGTTCTAGCAGCAAACAGTGCTGGGTATTTTTAACAGCTTGCTTTGCAATGTTTTACAGTGTTTCCGTGGGGAATTCGTACCTTAAATAACCCATAAATAATCCTGAATGTATGTTTATAAGCTAAGGATGGGCAAAATAGTTCTGGGGAAATAACAATGGATTGAAATAAGGCTTGGGGTTTGTTTTAGGTTCCTTCCATCCCTTTGGAAGGTGAAAAGGAATCAGTTCTGCTTCATTTGCTTTCAATTTCACACCTCTTTGCTTCTGGGCCCACCACAGCAACAGGAAGCACTGAACTGCGTGAGGAAACCTCCTGCTTGGGAGCATCCACCCTGGAAACTCCTCCTTAGCCTCTGCCCCAGCACGAGCACCAAACCTCCACCTTGGGGCCTGCCCATCAGGGTGAGCTGCTCGGATGGAGGCAGCAGCCGGTGGGGTCTGACCCACTCCTGTGCTCATGGCAAAGGTCCCCAACACACACGAGATATAAGGGGGGAATAAAGGCTCTCCAACCAACAGCCTGCCCTTTACATTGCTAGCGAAGGGCGGTCTCCATCTGACAATATCAGTGTATGAATATACAGAATGTATCTTACACAACCAGCACTGGAGAGGAGAAAAATGCACCTCACAACCACCCTAATGAGGTTTCATTTGTTAACAACTTTCTGGCTACCCAAAGAGAAAGTGGAAAGGAAGAAAACCAAAGACTTAATTTTTAGTAAAATGAATTCTAATGACAGCAGAAGAACATCCATCTCTTGACTCTTTAGCAATGCTCACAGTCACAGTCCTGTCACTGCCTAACTTTGCTAGAGGGATTTCATCCTTTCAGGGTAACTGAGAGGAATTTGCCATTTCATTATCTTTTAACCTCTGGTCAGGTAAATTCAAAAGCAGGAATCACAGACTGGAAACAAGGTTATGGGAAGAGAGAATTGCCCAAACACACAGCAAAAGCAGCAGCAGCCCATCAGCTCTCCATCAGGGTTATTACTGCTCCCATAGCACACAGTTGGGCCAACAAGACTCAACAGCCTGTTTCACAGTGTACACCACCATGTAAAGCCATGTTTCACAGTGGCACACATCCAGTACAGCTGAAGCCATCAGTGGTTTTTTCCCATATTGCAAACTAGTCCATAAAGGCCGGAGCAGGCTGCAAGAACCATCTCTTTCCAGCCCTGTTTTTTCCCCAGTCAATCCTTTTCTCCATTCTGTATAATCCCAGCTCATCGGATCCAGCTTTTCAGAGCGTATTTCCTACTACAGTTTGTAACACCTCCATTCTTCCACCTACCCTAGGCACAACCACGAACATACCTGCCAAAGCCTTCCTTTCCCCCCATTTCCCACAGCAGCAGTGCCAGGTCTGTCACTCCTCAGCTTGCTCCACTGACAGAGAGCTAAAAGCACCAGGGAAAACTCCAACCACGTCCCCTGTCTCTCACCATTACCGCTGAAGCCACACAAGGTTTTACCTCCTCCCCAGGCAAGCAAGGCAACACCAAGCTGCTGCTCTAGCACCAGTGTGAACTCTTCTGCTCATTTTAGGAGTTATTACTCAAGTTTTGTGCAGATGCCAGGAATACCCCAGAACAGCTCTTACCTGTGTAGTCAATGACAAATCCAGTGTTGCTGACCGATGCATCACTTCGGAATGCGAGGAAGAGGTTGTTACTGCTGCTCTCTATCCTCTCTGGAAGCTGGGAGCCATAAAAGCTTCCAATCAGGGGGCTGAGTGAATCTGGTCCATCATAGATATGAAGGAAATCATAGCCAGGCTCCAAACTGAAGCTGCAAAACCAAAGGAAAAGTGCTGGAAGTATGAGCATACTACTGCAGCCCCTGGAGAACAACAGACTGTGGTCCTGATGGGTACAGCCACAGAGCTGAGAGACTGCTTCTGCCCCTGACAGCTCCTCAGCTCAGTGCAGGACATTTCCGCCTCCATTCCACATGTAAGGAGTCACAGACTCAGCAGCACAAAGCATAAGGCAGTGTTGCTATAGAGGCTTCCTGTGCTACACCAGTTACATGGTTATGTTCTGTAAAAAACACGTGTGCATCAAAGAGATGCTGCAGTCAAAATATGTGTATCTTCCCTAAACTATGGTAATGTCTGAGAACAGACTACTGAGGATGATGGGACAGTCCTACCAGGTCTGGCTCCTTCAGAGAGGAAGGGACCCATATGCAGACCCAGCTCCCCCAGGCAATACCCCACCACTGGTATCCCCTCCCTGTCCTCACAGGCAGCCACAGCCACGCAACCAGACAGGTCTCAGGTACCTACATGTTAAATACCAGGGCAATGACATAGTCAGGAGACACAGTCAGCTTCCAGTCGCACTCCTTCCCCGGTGGGTAGGGCTCCGGGTACTGCGGGGACAGGATCACTCCTGCTGGTCCCGTCAGGATACCTCCACAGGGAGCTGAAGGCAACCAAGCAAAGGGATGAGGCTTGGTCTTAGGGAAACGTCAGAAAGAGCAGATGAGATGCAGGAAGGAAGAGAGACAGGCAGGGGGACAGCGAGGCAGTCTACAACACTGTCCGATACTAAGATATGCATCACAAGAGCTTATAGTGGCCCTCACAGAGATGAAGGCTCTGTTACTCCAGAGAGCCTACACCTGTACACACACACAGCTATAGATGCTATTACAATCGTCAGAAGATGCATAAGTGAGCAACCAGAAGGAGAAGATGCTTTCTGCTTTTCTGTTGTGTTTATTTAGGCAACTGCTGGTCAAAATCTGGCTGGTTGCTAAGTAAGTGGAACATGTTGTGTGGACTAATGGCTTGTTCCTGTTTATTACAGTTACCAACACATTAAATGTCAAGCTGATTGAAAAATCAATTATTACTTTTTTAAGGCTCAAAGTGCCTGCATATATTTCCACTGTGGCAAATACTCATGGCTGACTGACAGCCCTTCTGCAGTCTCTTCACGAGGGTCGATGCTCTATGATCTCCTCCACTGCTCAGATCAATCCTCCTGGATCTCAGATGGGGTGAGAGCAAGGGCAGCACAGCCTGTGTTCAACATGGGTGTTTGACTACAGCAATGGGAACACTGAGTGGGAGGTGAACCAGTGTGGGACAGAAAGAACAGGATCTCTCTTGGAAGGATCCTCCATGAAGGAGCAAGCTTGTGTCACCCTGCCCAGGGTAGGGGGTTGGAACCGGATGAGCTTTAAGATGCCTTTCAACCCAAACCACTCTGTGATTCTAGATCCTGTGGGCTTTTACATGGCCCTGCAAATACACAAGGACCTCTAGGTATCAGTGGGGGTTGTTCTATAAGGACCACAGCAGAGATTCAACTGCAGACCCTTCTGCAAGGCCCAACAGCAGCATCCTCAGCCAAGCTCAGCTGCAGGCTCCTGCAGGCCCTGACAACAATTACCCTCTCAAACAGAGAAGGAAATCACAGCATGGACAGCAAAGACTTCAGCTGAAGGTCACGTGCAAATAACCTGGCAGAGCAGCAGGGCCCTATTCTGTGTCCATTTACCTTAATCCTTTAGGGCACATTCCTCTTCCAGCTTGCAAAGCCAGGGGAAATCCAGAAGCAACTAAAATATACAGACTATTCTTGACAAGCCTATGGGAGATGACTCTGAAACACCCTCTCATTTCTTTGAAAATCCCACCCATAGTCTCCAAAGGATGCAAACTAAAACCGGGTCCAAGCTGCAGCTGTTTGCAGCTGGGTCAGGACAGACTTCAAACACCCCAAACCTCTGGGGGTTGTTTCCGTGGAGGTTCCAGTTCAGCCCACACTGCTCAGGGACTGCAGAAGTTGTACAATAAAGATGTGAAAAAGCAAAATAGAAATGTAAAACCCCAGGCCCAAATTAAACCCTGTTTTCCAATTCAGCTCTAACCAGGCTGCCTGTTAGGCACTTGTTATAAAACTGGTGTTATCTGGCCACTAATTATTCCTCCAAATCCTTTGCCTCTGAATGGAAGAAAGAGCAAGACACTGACTGCAGCTTCTTCAAAGAGATGATGACTCCTAAAACAAGATAGTTCAAAAGGAGCCAACACAACATCTCCAAGTCAAACTGGAGCCGACCCATGGGAATGCATCTCACACCAAGATTAAAGCACTGGCTCTGAGGGCTCAGCTTCTGCTGTGAAAGAAAACCCAACAAGAGAATGACGAGATGGGCATGACATGCAGCAGTATGATTTAGTTACAGCTCCAGGAAGACTAAAAGGACTGTCTCTATCAGGCTGAAAGGGTGCCACACTAGATCATCAAGACAGTCATTCAGAAACCAAGTCGTCCTGCAGGGAGCATAAATCCTGTGCATGCTGTACAAGTTTCCTAGCTGGCATTAAATCAGATGTTAGAAACGGAATGAATTCATTTTATTGCTTGAGATAACAGTGCATAAACAGGAATGAAGGTTACAGGTAAGTAATTTGTGGTTAGCATTTAATTGGCCAGCAAATTTGATGTTTATTGCTCCTATGTGCTTGTCATGACTATTTTTATATGTTCTGGACATACTAAAAAGAATCACTTTTATGAGCTCCTTTTATTACTTTATGAGCTCAAAGAAAATGTCAGATAGTTCTTTCTCCTGACAGAATTTGCTGTCTCCTCATGCAGAAATTATTCACCCGTGACCCAATCCTCTCCACCAACCTGAGTTTTAAAGAAGCCTTTAATTTTGACTTGTCAGATTAAATATCATCACTTACATTGCAGTATATCCTATGAGCTTCCAGCATGAACTGGATTCTCATTGTCTCAGATGCTCTGGGGATAAACCTAAAGAGCAGTTCTAGGAGGCAGCTACCTGAGACACACACCCCTTGTCACACACCTTCAAAGCAGGTGGGATTCACCCCTTTAGATACAGAAGTCTTGCAACAAAACAGAGCAGGGAAGGCAGTGCAGTGGAGGCTGGATGTGTTCATACCTGTGCAGGATGGAGGGTCTGGTTGCCAGAAAAACCTGTTCTCAATCTGCACACAAGTGATTTTGGCCTCCCCTTGCAGAGCGTATCCTGGATTACACTGGAAGATGATGGAGTCACCTGCCTCTTTGCTGTCACCACTCCGGCTCCCGTTCTGGGGGATTCCTGGGTCATTGCAGGAAGTGGCAGTGGAAACTGAAAGCATTAGAAAATACGTATTTAATATAGATAGATCTATATTTAATCCAAGCTTACAGCACCAGCTGTACTTGGACACTGTCCTTAAACACACATCAAACCAATGACTTCATTCTCCATCCCTCCTCTTCAGTATCCCTTAAAGTTGCCACACACAAGAACTGGCTTTTCCTTTGCACTGAGCATCTGCCACTCCAGCTGGTGAAGGCTCCGGGGACCTGCGAGTTCAAGTACACTACACAGAGTGCAAGTCTGATGCATAATTGTGCACATGGATGTTTGCTTCATGAGTCCAGACATCCGCTGATCTTACACGGCAGTTTTATAGAGCCGTGTGTCAGACACACGCTGCAAACCAAACCAACCCCTGGCACTTCCCTGGTGGGGCAGAGCTATTTGGCCTGTGGTCCTGTGAAGCATCAAGCCTGACCTTTCAGAAACACACGTGTTTCCTTCCCAGTCCTTCAGCTGGGGATGAGATGAGCCCCTCAGCTCCTCCTCAGTGCAGCGCAGGCAGCAGAGCATCACTACTGACTGAGCTCAGGGTCTGTCAACACCACAACTACTTAATGGTACGGAAAGGCCTGGAGTAATAGGAGATTTGCAAGCTTATATAGATCATTAGAGTTCACAAGATCCAAACCTGCGTACTTTTGAGCTTAGGTCTGACTACTTAGTCACACCTTGTGAACAAAGGCTTTGAGCAGGAGCATTTAAAAAAGACCAGCTCTGTAGTGGGCAGTGGAGCAGAGCTTATTTCCTGCTAAGTTGAGGAGAGTCTGTTACACCCAGGCAGTTTAGAGAAAGCTCTTCTCAAAAGAGCCAGCGGAAATCCCCCTCTCTCTTTCTGTGCAGCTCAAGATAAGCAAGTGAGCAGCACAGGCCAGTTCTTCCTAGCAGGAGACACAAGCCTGGCAAAGAAAGAGGACAGCAGAGCTGTGCTGGGTGACACAAAGACTTGCCTTGGTCATCCCAGATGGTCTTGTACCCAGCACAAACCCTTCCCTAGGAGCTGGCCTGCTCTCCCAGCCATGCAAGGCACCCTGAGCAGAGAGCTATGGGCAGAAGTCTGGGAGAGACAAGATGAGCTCTGATGCTTGGATATGTCTGTGTCCCAGGAAGGTCGTATCACCATTCACTCAACAGCATCCCTGTTTATCCCATCACGAACACAGACACCTGGCTATCGGTCATGCCTGCAGCCTGGAAACCCCTGTGTCAGTGCTGGAATACATTAACCTAATAGAACTGAAATTTATGTGTGTACAAGGCCAGATCTTAGCTAACAGCAGCCAGGACTCAGGCACTGACAGACTGCAGTTGCACTACACATAGTGCTGCTGTGAGCAATGACATCCCTATGGCCAACAGAGCTTTTTGTGGTCTGCATCTCCAGGGATCCAATTTGAGGGTTTGTAAATAGACTTGGTTTTCAGAGCCCACTGACCAACTGCTCTCAGAATGCCTGGGGAAGCTGCCTGCATCCTGGTGTCTTTAAGGGACCTATGGGAATGTGATGGAAAGTATCTGTAATTCCTTCTTGTGTATTCCATAATGTACTGCTCCACATCTTGCTGCCAAGTTCACCACTGTGAAGGTGACTGTAGCAGAGGGAGCACAGAATTCACCTGCACTGCAAGGACAGAACAGCAAAGTTTCTCAATTTGCACAGACTGCAACCAAATCTGATAGAGCACAAATGGCTGGAAGTCCTAGAACACAGCACAACTGCTGCTCCTACAGTGCTCAATACAACATCATCATCATCAGTACTTTGCAGACGGACATGAAATCACTTTATCCACAAAGCTGGGCTTGGACAACGCTGAGGAAACAATCTAAAGCCTACCTGAAAACTGAACAGCAAAGCCCTGCTTGCTTGTGAAGAAGTCAGTGTTGAACTGAAGGATGACCGAGTTGAAAGTGCTGTGGACATCACTGGGTAAGCTGGACCCGCTGATCTCCTTCAGGAGGATGCCATTCTCCACTGGACCATCCCAGATCCTCAGCACATCGTGGAACTCCTCGGTGTGGAAAACCATGAAATGGAGCCTGTGTGGCAAAATGAACTGGAAGTCAGACCACAAAGAGCTCTGCCTTTATTCCCGAAAGGATAAGAAAAGTGGTCGATACCAACCTAAGGTAGCCTGACCCACAAGGAATGTGTTCTCTCCTGTTATCTGAACTCAGCTTGAAAGCCCTCCAGCAAGCTTCATCCCCCTATAAGCCCCAAGATCTCTTAGTCACATCCATAAAAACCCCAACTCAGTCATGGATACTAATGTTTCCTGAAAAGTGTTTCTGTCCTACAAACCCTGAGGAATGAGGTACAGGTCCAAATGCCCATCGTGGGCAGTTAGCCTGAATGTCACAGCTGGTTTTACACTGAAGGTGCTCATTGCAATAAGCAGCTGTCACACAGACAAAAGGCTCAGCCAAGGACACATAGGAAAGCTCCAGGAGAGAGGTACAGGGGTTGTGAAGGAGAGGATGGGGTTTGTCTGTAGTTCCACTGAATTCTGTAACAGATGAACACAGAAGTATGGAGAAACTTATTCTAAAAAGAGATTATAGCAGAAAATGTGCTGGGCTCCCTTCACAACTTATATACGTTCATCCCATTGTCCCTGTGCTGCACACAGCAACAGCCCTGGCTGTCCTTTAGCACGTTTTTGTGTCCTGCAAAGAACCAGTTATTGGCAAGAGCCAGCATTTACTGATAAAATGCATTGATTTTTGTTACCTGCACTCACAGCAAAGACTTTGCTCCTGGCACCAAGATAATCTTATTTATTGGGGGGGGGGGGGGGGGGGGATAAAAGAGAGAAGGAAACAACCAACACCACTCTTCATTATAACAGCATCATGCTGGAAAATAAACCCTTATGAGGGTGTTAACTGCCCTGGAGGTGCCCAGAAAGGGGCAGAACAGGATGTTCAGAAGGGTGCATACAGGTGGGTACAAGTCCTGAGCAATAGACCGCAGCACCTCCAAGGATGGGGACATGTGTCACAAAGTTCTGAACAGTGCAGAACTGTATCTAGATCGGCTGACACTGAGATTCCTGCTATGCAATAAGCCCCCAGTGCCACTTCCAACTGGGAGTTCTCTGCTCTCAGCTGTGCAAGCAGCACTCTAAGGCAAGTTTCACTCATTTCCCAGCGTTCCCTCCTACTCTTCCTTCCCATTTCTCTCCTGAGTCCCACGGATAAGTCATTTCAGGTGTAATTTTAGGTGTGTGTGCACGTGTCTGTTTGCACATGCACAGGATTAATCCTCTCTCAGAGTGCAACCCTTTGAACTTTCAAAGGCAATAATGAGCAGACTAATTTTTCCATCTTTCCTTCCCTCGTTCTGTGCAGATACAGCTTTATTCAGAAAGCTATGGTGATTAATTTTAATGGAAGTTATAAATGAGAGCTTTATACAATTGTATCATGCGTGAAGAGGATTATTTTTCCAATGGATTACCATAAAAATGAAGCTGCTGAAAATGTGCACTCTCAACTACCCAGAGATCATCTGTTCTGTTTGAGCTGCCAAATAAAGGTGTAGAAGAAGGCAGTGCTCATCTCTGATGGCCAGAAGGGACACAAAGGTGTACTACTGTACCACTGCCTGGCACCAGTGCAGTTCAGCCCTGGCCCCTTCCAAGCCTCTGGCTCATCCTGCAAACACAAGCTTCTCATTTGAGTACTCTCATAGATGCAGACAGGAACTGTGTGTTAGTGAATGCACTTGCTGAAGCAGTCACCTATGCATCTAGGGGAGCAGGAAGAGGGGGTGTCTGCTGTCCATGTTGTCCTATGAAAATCTTTGCATTCTTCAGAATCTTTACCAGAAAACAAAAGAGGAGAGTTCAACTGGAAGTTGCCTGTGTAGGAATTAAGCTGCTCTGATGATGCTCTTTGTCCCGTGTTCACAGCAGAAACCATCCATTATTGAACCACACTGAAGAGCAGAGCTAATGGAGGACATTTCTCCATTAACTAACATGAGAATACCGGACCAAACCTATCTCCAGCATAAACTCATCATCTAAAAGCACCCTAGAGCTCAACATAATTAACAGCCTCCGCTGAAGAGATGATGAGTGCTGATGTAGCAAGAAGGCTACAGTGGAGATAAAAGGGCACTGACAGTGAAGGAGTGCAGAGCTGGAACAGCAACAGGTCTCAGGTCAGCAGAGAAACAGGCTGACACACCAGCTAACAAGCACTAGAAATTATGATGGAAGATTATGGGAGAAGAGCATTACTGCTGAACTTATAATCTACATTCTCCCTCTCAGGTCCCATCACTTAGCAGATACTTCACTTGCCAATATACTTCAGTTTTCTGTCGAAGATGGCTTTAGCTGGACTGGAGTATGTGGGTACACACAGAGCACTACTGAAATGGCTTGGCAGGGCTCAAGCAAACTTCAGCATGGGAACAGTGGCTAAGCAGCAGCAGGGATCACAGATGAAGTATCACTGAGCAGGAAACTGCCCGGATTCTGCTGGTGACTGCACTAACTTTATGAGCCAAATGTTCTCAGCACCATGCTTACCTAAGTGCCAAATTCACAGAGCTTAGGAACAGATTACGCTTCAAACTGCTATTTTCCAACTGGAAAGCGGCAATAGGACAATAAAACAAGTGAGAGGAGGAGGAGGAGAAAAGAGTCGTTGGTCTCTGTACAGACCAGATGTTAGAAACCAACCTGAGTGTTTCCTTTGGGAAGAGAATTACATTGTATGGGCTCTATTTATTATTAAAGCAATAAAAAGATGTAATTAGAAGATGAAGGGTAAGTGCTGTGGTCTCAGTTTTCCAGCTGGCCACTCACCTCTGGGGGCCCTCACACCTGACTCTTCACTCTCACAACTGTAACGTGACAGAGCTCATCCCGTTCAGTGCTGGAGGTGAATCAAACCCAGAGCTGCCTCTATCCCTTCCTGGGATGTGATATTCCAGGAAACTTTATACACACGTTATCATTTTAGGATTCTGGCCCTTGGACACATATTAAACATGGTTGGGAAATTCAACATCAATCTGGTGGAAAAGATTTGTTTCTGAATACATCACATTGAGGGAAGGGGTTTACACTGTACATGCACATAAAAGCTCTTGGATTTTGTTTTAGTACAGAAAGACTACAGGCAGCAATAGCACATCACCTGGTGTCACCACTCATGGCACAACAGCTGTTACAGGCACACTCCAAACAGGGCTAAAATGCTGAAGAGAAAGAAGCAATGCTACCTCTGTCCAACCTGGCAAGGAGATAAACCAGCACTTGCTCCCTCGTTTGGGATTATCAAGGTGACAGAACATTCTCTCTACTTGCCTTGTATGATTATTGATCTGTTTCTGGAAAAATGAGTTGTACATGGGAAGAAAACCAAGCTACAATAACCCTGTCCCAACTCACCCTATTGTGCAACCAGCTTCTGCCTCGATTGTCCAAATACAGTTCAGATTATGATCGTAGGGTGTTGGGTAGCCAGGAGACAGTATCCGCCCTGACGACTCTCCTTTAATAGTTCCCCCACACTCAGCTGAAAGAAACATATGGGTTAGTGAGAAGATTCATGACACTTTACAGTTCTCACTTGGCAACAAAGCAGATCTCATCCTACAAATACAACAGGGAGTATTTCTTGCCATTTAAAGAGATTCTTAAAGCCTACAAAACAAAGATAAAGAGAGTCATTTAATTCAGCTGCACTTCTGTGCACGTTCCCAACACGAGACACGCTGTCAAAGCTCCCCTCCACCTATCTTTGTAGCGAGTAAAGGCAGAGCCTGCCAGCATCCTGCTTTCCCTGATTCACACGTGTGGGGTGAAAGAGCTCAATTCTTCTGCTTGTAGCTGCAAAACATCTGAGCAATTCATCAGTGTGACAAAACCAACATGTGTGTGTCTGCTGAGTGAACCTGGGGATCTTGAATACATCTTCATAACGTAGCCATTCAAATGCTGTACGTTTCCATGTGCTCAGATGTGACTATTCACATGTAATGTGCGTACAGAAAATAGAGTGAAAGTTAAGATTATGCATAAATCACAGAAATTTGTCTTTCTACCTTAATAATCAAGGCTAAAATTCAGCAGAGAGTTCCTGCATAAAGAATGGTCCTAACTCATGGGGGTGCCAGTGTCTGAGCACATCAATCACAGCCATGAAAGCAGCCTCCTGCTTGTTGAGATCTCTCAGAGGACTAAGTCTGTAGGAACTTCTCCATGTCCTGGATACACCAGCTAATTATGAAGTTGTCAAGCAGCAATCAACAGCAATTCATTCAGATAGGAAAAACTTGGAATTTTCCAAGCAAGAAGGGGTTCTTCTGGAGAGCTACAGGTAAAGGGGCCTCAGGACTTAGCTAAGAAAAGACAGAGGGAATTAAAAGGTCTCAGAATCTGGGATCAGATGTCCTGTAGCTCTCAAATAAACACGACTCTGAATTGTCAAAAGCCTGGACACACGTTGGTGTCTGCCATTATCAGCAAGTGCCACCCTGTTTAACACATTCAAGTGAGAAGACAAGGACTGGAAAAGCAGCAGTCTCCTTGCAGGGAAGCAAGGAACCTTGTCAAATGTGTGCTTGGAGCACAGTGTTCCATGTTCAGGCTGCTTGTTTCAGAGATCATAGCATCACTGCTCTCAGCCTGAAGGTGCCTTACATAGCACCCTTATCCCAGTCTTTATTAATGCAGAGGGGTGGAACCTATATCAGAGTTAAGGTCATATGTATTACCAAAGGAGGAAGAAAGGGTGCTCAGCATGATGCCCACAAGGCAGTACTTGTAAGAGGATGTTTTCAAAGCAGGAGCTGTCTCACCTACACAGGTTGGCAGGGGTTGATCCCAAGCTCTCCGCTCCCCAGTCAGGCAGACCAGCACCCTGCTGCCTCGCAGGGTGTAGCCAGGGTCACAGCTGAAGGATACTGAGCTGCCAGCAAAGTGTCCCTCATCATGTACCTTGTAACCGAACTGTGGGATGCCAGGGTCTTCACATTTAATGAGTTCAAAACCTGGAGTGGGAGAAACAGCATCCGTTTTAATCTGATATTTAACAGTCAGGAGATATTAACACAGATCAGACCATAATTTTCCTCTCAAAATCATTTGCTGAAGAGAAAAAAACACCATATTGAACATCAATATTTTTTAATTACTATTTGAATGAGATCCCACAAATCTGGTATCTCAGCTTGGATCCAGTTTCTGCATCACCACCGCCTCATTCACAACTGAAAAGGCTTGCTGACATTATCGTCTCTCCCACTCCAACTCCACTTGAGACTACAAGATCCTTCTGGAAAGGACTTTCCCCTGGTCATGCAACTGCAGCACAGAAATACAACACTATACATCAGCCTCCCAGCTCACAAGCATAAGGGTCTTAGGACTTACTGGAGAACTGCAGCTCAAAGCCTTTACTCGTGTTCTCAGCATTGGTGATGAACTCGAGCCACATGCTGCTGGAAGTGCTGTTGATGCTGGTGCTGAGCATTTCGGAGCGGCTGAAGGAGCCCAGCAGGCGAGCAGAGCTATTGCTGCCATCGTAGACCTGGCAGGGACGAGAAACAGAGTCTGGCAAACATCTTTCATTTGCTACTTCAGGGACTAAATCATCCCTGAGTGCAAATGGGAACAGGTCATTTGAAGGCAGGGAAATGATCCCAGCTAGTGATGAGAGTGGTGTCACTCAGCTGAGGAGCAGGATTCACGTGCTGGAGGATCCACATCCTTCTCTTTCCACCTGAGTTTACACTGCAGCCAGGGCTGTGTTTTCTGAACCAAGCTCTTCCCAAAGCACAGCTACTGGGAAAACCATTTTCTCCCTACAGTGACTCATAGATGTGCCTTGACCCTGCTATTATTTAAGAAAACACATTTTTTATCCCTTTCTTTTAGATAGCATGATTCTCTATGAGGATAAAGAGCAACTTCTCCCTAGTGGAGATTGATAGCTCCTTTCCTCAGGAGCAGATGAGGAGTTGATGACAAACCTGTTGAGAGAACATCATTTCCTCCACAACGAGTATGTTCTCTGCATTAGCTGGAAATCTCTCTCTCCTTCCAGTCATTTGTGAGCTGAAAATATGTGGATTACACCCATCTTGCAGTGCAGAAGTATGGCACTTAAATAAGGACAGAGGCGTTCTCTGGGAAGATGGCTTAGCACAGCAGCACACATCTTGTAATATTAATGATTGCTACAAAAACCATTTCTTTGTGGTTAACAAACAGCCTGGATTTGTCTCCTCCGATACAGAGCCCTGAAACTTGTAAATGCAGATGAATCTGAGTGTGGGAATGCTGAAGAGCTTGCCTGGAATTCTGCATTTAAATCAACCCTTTTTTGGGGACAAATCAGCCTTGATTCTTAAAAACACAAAAATAATGCTAAGCACCTCACACCTCCCCATGTGGTAACAGCTCCTCTGTACAACTATGCAGACAAGAGCTGAAGTTGAGCTACAAACTAAACTGGCATTCCAACAAATGTGTAGGTCTCAGGGAAGACTCCACGGCAGAAGGTGCAGTGAGACAGCAAAGACATCTGCATTTTTAATGACATAGGGTTTGTTCATGTGTCCATCTGCAGACTGAAGCCCCACGTAAGCAGCTAGGCTGAAGTGCACAGGACACTCACTACTGCTTCAGCACCAGAGACTGCTGTGAGCTGAAGTTCAGAGGTGCTAATTCCCTAAACTCACACAGTATGGTTATAAGCACAAGCTAATGCACAGCAGTGACACCCTGCTTTGTGTCCTTGGGCTGCAAGACACTGTTCCACACCTTTTGTTTCTCCTCTAACCTTAGAGAGGATGCACACAGGCTGTTTGAGGCCACCTGCGCTGCCTGAGGTCCAATTGGCTCCATGGCACCTTGCTGCTGTGTTCAAACCTGCTGTGCCCATCACAGGATGATGCAGCAAGCTGTGCTTCACTGCCTCAGACACAAGAATTACCTTGAGGACATCTCCTGCCTCCAGTTCAAAAGTCCTGGCTTTCAGCTGGATCCCCTTTCCTGGCTGGGTCTGGATGGAGTAGATGCACTCATGGTTGTTGTTATAGTTTAGTGGATAGTTGGGGGACAGCAGAACACCTTGGGTTCCAGTTACAGATGAACCACATTCAGCTATATAAAGACAAAAAAAACACATTTTAATTATCCCATTGTATTCCAGCCATATAGCACATGCAGGTGATTCCTCCATCAGCCACAGATGCTCTCTCCTTCCTATACCCATCTGCTACCACATCCACGGGCTTTATTTCCAAGTGCAGACAGTAAATGAAACAGTGCTTAACAGCATTTCCATCATTGTTAAACCTCAGGTGCCTTATGAGAGAGATTAATGCCCTCTCCTTATGCAGACAGGGAAACTGAGTCACAGGAAGCTGATGTGCTCAAATGTTTCTAGAAAGAAGGAAATAAGGAAGGCAAGAGTCCTCTCCCTGTTGTTATTCATTCACCAAGATCTGCTGTCTGTCCCTGTTCCATCACATTCTTCTAAGTAAAACTTCTCTCCTCCTTCACCAGATCTGCTTCCTCTTCTACTCTATGTAGTGTGAACAGCATTTGATTTTAAGCCAAATTTGAAGTTGGAAGATTTGTGAGACTCTGAACTTGGCAGAAGGAGCCTTTTTAGAGAAGGAAGGGAACGGCAGCTTTGGAGGTTCAGCCTGTCTTGGGATGTCAGCAGATCACAGTTCAATGCTTCCAGAAAACAGCAACAACCCATCCCTCAGCTTTGCATTTTATGTGTTTTAATGGCAAGCTTTTAGGACCACACTCTCTCCCTCACAAGACCATGCCACTGTGAGTGTAAGAGGACTGCTATGGGCACGTCCTCGCTCCATGAAGCAGTGAGCAGGCATTCAAGCAGCAGCACTGCCGCTGCCAGTGACAGTGCTGAGCTCATGGTGCAGTGTGAGGATGAGCTCCTACCTGCTGCTATCCCAGGGAGGAAGCAGCAGTCTGCAATGCTTCCATACAGCTTGAGGGCTTGCTTGCACAATGGCATCCAAAGGACGTTCTCCTGCTGCAGCAGTGCTGCCTGGTCCCAGTGCCCGACCGCAGCCAGTTCACTCTGTGCATCCATAATCCCTCAACATCTGTAAACCTGCCCTGCAACCACTTTCACTACTCCCTGATTAGCTCCCACATGAGCAAACCACAAACCATTGTTTTCTTGGCCTATTTACCCTGAAAGATTTCCAGCTGTAAAACACCAGCTTCCTGCTCCTTTGAGTCCTGTTTTGCATGCACGGCTGGGGAGAACCACTCCAACTTGCCCTGGAAACAGCTTTTCTGATTAGCAAGCTCTGCCTCGTCTCCATGAGCCCTTCACAGCATACCAAGTTGGTGGAGCTGAGGGAAACCACCACTGTGCAGCTTCCTGCATGGACTCTGCCACCTCAGCTGCTCCTCCAATAACACACTGGAGTTAAGGATTACGTAGGGGTTAAGTACGGAAGCAGCAGATACACCAAGAGAAGCTACTTTGGAACCAACTTTCTCCTCCTCTCTTGCCGTGTATGAAAAGCAGGACATTCATTCTGGCACAGGGATGATGCTGGAGACCTCACCGCTTGGGATCTGAGGAAGCAGTAGGTGGGGAGCATCCCTATCCTGGAGAGAAGGGTCAGCCAAAGGAACAAGCTACCCTTATTCTTTACAGATCCATTTCTAGAACAGGAATTGAATACATCGAGTCTGGTCTGTCTGGCAGAAACAAAGCTCCTGTGGTCTTAATGGGTACACCTCCAGTACCATTATATATCCAGGGTGAGTACACAGACCTAAGTGTGCAGCAGGGACACTGTGGCCAAAGCTGTCACTCTGCCACCAGAGCTCTGTGTGAACCACAACTGAATTTGACCCACTATTATACAATCAACATACTAACTCAAACCACCTGCAGGAGGGGACTGGGGGATGAAGCCAGTGTGTCCACTTAATGATGATGTCTGAGGGTCAGATTTAAAGCTTTGTTAGGATTCTTTCTGATGTCTATTCCCCTGATTAGCTTTCTCTGCAACCTGATTATCATTCATGCCCTGAAGAGGCTGCTTGTCACAGCAGGATGATGCAGCCCTGTGACCTACACATTATGCAGTGCTGGGAAATGAATCCAGACAGAGAAAGCAGAGCAGCTCTTGCTGGAATGTTCTATTTGCAATGGCCCTCAAAGGTCATTACCACAGATCAGGAAAACCTAGCCAGCAGGCTTTGCCAGAGTGTAACCAGGTAAGAGATCTGGTCTGCCTCATTGGAGTGAATCCCTCATGGCTCTGGGCAGCAGCAGAGCACTCAGCAGCTTCCTGCTTACTGAATTGCACAAGAAAAAAGCCTGGTCACAATTCATCAGTAATCACTGGGGTGCAGAGGCATCAGGTGTCTGCTGAGGAGTGACCCAACCTGCTGTGTGCTTGGTGGCCTCCAGCCCAAGAGAGAACCACAGCCTTTCTGCCTGTCCTTGCCATCCCCACACACACCTGCAGGGCTGAAGCCTCATTCCAGTTCCCTCTCCCCCACCTCTGCCCCCACCACCCTGGGAGCTGTGGGATGCCTCCATCCCTGCCCACCGAAACCAGCCAGCACAGTGTAACCAACCAAGCAAAATGAAAGCACATGACCACCTACCAACACACCTTGGCAGAGGCGAACTCCACACACGCCGTCTCCCCCCGAGGCAGGTGATGCGGGATGCTCCCTCCAGCCGGTACCCAGGGAAGCAGGAGAAGGTGAGGACATCCCCCACTCCGAACTGCAGCCCCTTCCGGATGCTGTAGGCAGGGACCTCCGGCTCATCACAGGGCTCCAAGTCGTATTCTACAGGGATAAAGGACATTCATGGAATGGCAGGTGACACGTTCGATGGAAACCTCCTTGAGGGTTGATTCCTGAGAAACAACAGACCTGCACAGTGCAAGAATTCACACATATACCTGAAGGAAGCTAAAACATAACTGATTCCCAGTTTCATTTTCCAAAATAGAAGTCTCCAAATGCATACAGTTACACAGACATACAGTATACATTATGTGTATAGTATTTACAGTACATACACCTAGAGGCAATCTTTTTAAAGGCAAAAAGCCTTTTCTGTGCATCAAAATGAAAGTCAATTGGAAACTTTCTGACTAGTTTCCACGGAATATGGAAAATATATACTAGTATATACTAACATATATACCAGCTTCCATGCAAATCCCTAACTTGAACTAAAGCATTGGAAGCCAGTTCTCAATGCAGCAAGTTTGATCTGCATCTATGGCAACAGAGCTCTGTCTGTCAAAGGCAGTGAGCATCTCAGCACTGAGCTCCACAACAAAATTGGCCATTTCTCTTTCACACCAGCACTCTGAATCTGCAGCTGGTGCCCTCCAGATTAAAAGGGATGCTGAGATACAGGGAAGAACAGCCCCAGTGCAAAAAGCTTCTGTCCATTAAGTGATTGCTTTACAGAGCAGCTCGTTGGGGCACTCAAGCAGTGCAGGTTTCTGCAGTGTGTGCACAGGTAAACACTTCAGCAGTCGTTCGCTGGACTTTGGGTTAAAGGACCCCTTGTGTGCTTCAAGCAGAGATTACCTGCATGAAGCAGTTATTTACTGGTGTGATGGTCTGTTCTGCATAGGCAAAAGTGCCTTTCTCTGAGCCTCTCTCCAAGAGCACCATGCACACGCTGCTCCTCATTGCCAGCTTCTGAGGATACAGAACTTCACGTGGAGAAAGCAGTGTTTTGTGTGCTCGGTCACAGGCAGCATCAGCAGTGGCTTGGTTCAGTAAGCACAGGGCTGAATGGGCTTACTGGAGGCTCTCGGGGCAGAGGTCGCATCTTCAACAGCCCAGCAGGGAGAGGAGGCTTGTGAAGCCAGCAGAGCCCTGCCTCCCTCAATGCCCTGCCCTGTGCACCAAGACGTCTGCTCTCATCTGCCATTACAGCAGGTGAGTTAGAGCCCAGCAAGAGAAAACACTGCTCCCAGTTCCCCAGCAATGCCAATGGGCTCATGGAAACCTGGCCCAGGCTGCAGGACACACGTGTGACATCTAGGACAGGCTGAAGGCAGTGGCAGAGCCTGGGTCAGTGGATGAGCTCCAAGTGGAGCAGTGAACCAAGGGGAAAAAGAGAGACCAGACGGGCAATGGGAGTGACCAGCTCTGCCTTGCTCCTTATCCAAGAAGTCCAGATTGCTCAGCACTGCCTTCCAAAAGATCCCATCTGTCCCAGCTTCCCATGTTAGAAATGCTGTACTTACTGCAACCATTTTCCTCTGATAAACAGGGAAGGAAAGCATCAGGAGGGAAGAGGGACAGCACACCCCAAGGAAACATGAGCTGACACTCAGTCCCTAACAGAGCAGAGAAGATGAGCGGGTGAGGAGGGAGAAAGCAACAATGATGTCTGTAGTGGGCTTTAATTCCCATGGTTCAACCCAGTCATCTCCTGGGGCTCAAGGCAAAACTGCTACATTTGGTGACATGGAGACTGCAAGGAGACTACTTTTTGGGTCATACTGTGGCTTCATACTAGGATAGTTTACTGGGGTACCAAGAGGAGTGACCGCCAGTGACCCGAATCCCGTGTAACCGCATCAACAAAGAAACACTCCCAAGGTTTGCAGAAGAGTGGGAAGGGAAACAACGGAGTCTTTGCCCACCCCTGTCCTTACCTGAGAAGGTGATGTTGAAACCCTCATAGGACATGGAGAAGTCTGAGATGAAGCGGATCTGAGCAGAGAAGTTCCCAAAGAGCCCTGCACTGAAGGGGGCAGGGAGCCGAGAGCCCGTGAGCTGCTTCAGGGGCTGAGCAAAGCTGGTGTTTTCAGTGATCAGGAGGTAGTCGTGGCCGTTCTCCAAGTGAAAGGTATGGAAGGTGAAGAACACACCTGCAAGGGAGGAGAAGGAGAGATGTGGTTGGGTGGCACCCCTCTGTCCCAGAGCCAAAGCCCCTCTCCTCTCCCTGAGAGGACACCAGTAGCAATTCCCTGTTTCCCAGTAGCAGCAGCCCAATCAAGAAGGAAAACCACACTGAAAATCATGGATGTGTTTGTGTTAGAAAGGAAATAGATGAGAAAAGGAAAATGAGAATCTGAGAAGCAAAGAGAATCCTACACTTCTGTGCCCATTATACTGGCAGGAATAAACCCCACAACACACCCAGCAGACAAACAATGGGTAACTATTTTGTTTCTTCTTCCAAATTCCATTTCAGCTTTTTGAAACATTCTGGTGAGAAGACTGTGACCTTCTGCATTTGCAAATGAACAAGGAAGGAGTAATGGATGACTTAAAGCATCCTTCACACCTACAGACACAAACAGCAAGTACTTGAGGCCTGTGCAGAGGCCTCCAGCTAGGTGATCTTTCATGCTGGAATTCAAATGCCATTAGAAACACTTATTCTCTGGAAAATAAATCCCATCTTTGGAAAACAAAAATGGCAGCAGCAGCTTTCAGAGAGCAGAGCAAGGCAGGATCTTGTATCAAAACCCCTGTCACATCAACCGTCACACACAGTTAACAAGCTAAAGCAATGCCTAGCAATAAAAAAGCCTCTTTGCATTTATATGGCTTCTTTCATCCAAGGATCTTAGCACACTGAGCACCACGGGGCAGGCTCTGAGCCCATGCTCAGGCTGAATGGGGCTTTGCTCTCCTCACACCACCACAACCCAACAGGGCATCTGCAGGGTTGTGCAAGCCCAAGAGCTGTGATCTGGTCTCCATCAGTCACAGCCAGAGCCCTTCCTCCTCACACACATCAGCAGTGCCCAGTGGCATGACCAAGTTATCCCAGTGATTAACAACATGGAGCCTGCCAGGCTGCTGAGACCCAAGGGCTGTCCCGCTCTGCATCCCATCCCTGCCAAAGTACAGCATCAGCTGCCTCCCAGGGCAGCACTGGAAACCTGTACATAAGGATCAGAGGAATAATCACTTCCTTGCTCCCCACTAACCTCTGGAGATCAGGATGTGACCAACCTAGAGACTGATTAAAGCTCTGGAGCGTGAGATCTAATACTCACCCCAACAGGTTTTTGTCAGCATCAAATTGTAACTCTGAATATTCCATTTATCCCTATGCCTGATCTCTTTTTGAAGGTTTACTGATCACATGCAAGCAGTTTCCTTCCAAGAAATGAAGGTCAGAGGGGCTGGTAACCAATACAAAGCCTTTCCCACAGAAATCACTGGATTGGGAAGGAGCAGAGCACACAGAGCATCTCAACAGACTTCTTTTCTCTTCATCTTTATCCCTGCACAGCAGCTCATTGCACTCTGCTCATCTCCAGTGTCCAGGGAAAAGTATTTGTGTGGCTCACTACTTAGTGATGACTGAAAGGGGTCTTGACTTTGACAATTCCTTCATTATATCCAGGTAAATATTATACAGACCCTGGCAAAGACGTTTTAGTTCCATTGTTCCCCACAAGACTCCATAAAGGTAGGAAACGTGGAATGGTTTCCAAATGTTTGTTATTCACACCAGCAGTGCAGTCAATCAAAAACAGTACAACCTGTTTTGGCCTGAAAACCTGGGTGAGATGCAGGGAATACAAAATGCTTCCAGTTTTCCCTGCTCATCAACTGACAGCAAGTTTATACCTTTGGTTTTACAAACCCCAACCTAAGGAACAGGAATCGCTCCACCAAAATCAACACACCAATGGAGGAACACAAGTGTAATTCAGTCCCCAGGACCCTGATTCCAGGTCTTTTAGAACAACTCCACTCACAGGGCACGAGGCCTCTTCAGCAGCAGAGCCAGTTAAAGGCTGTGTAGCTGTAGCCATAAGGGCTAATTATAAACTCATTTAAAAGGATTTGTGACTCTGATTAAACCTTTGCCCTGGTCTGAAATTTACTGTGGCACAAAACGTCTCTGCAAGCGCAGGCTTGGGTTTGGTTTCTCTCCCCCCATCCCTCCCCTTTTCTGTAACACAAAACAGCAAAACAAATTATAGGGAAAATAAATCACTTTGAAGTTTTCAGATTAAAACTAATAGTCTCTCTTTAAATGCTTAAATACCTTTAAAATTAAGCTGCTTTTAAACTCAATTTGTACAGCTCTTGAGCCCATAAAGTAAATCAGTGTCTGCAGTCATATAAAAATAACTATTACAACAACAGCTTGTTTAAATTAGGGGACTCGTGCGCAGGCCATGTGTGAGATGTTCATAAAGATCTGGGAGTGAATAACTTGAGTCCAGGTTTTATGGTGCAGTTCATCCCTGCTCAGCCACTGGCTCAGCAGGGAACAGTTGGCTGGACTGGGAAGCACAGGCTCTGAGCTCTGTTCTGGTCTGGGGGAACTGAAAGCCTTCCCATGCCTACGGCAGCAGCAATGCTGCAAGCCCAAGTGGTGTGGCATGAGCAACATGGGTGGGTGTGCAAACTAGAGCAAGAGAAATCAGGTACAATGGCAAACGCTTCAGTAAATGGAACACCAAATGTCCCCAGTGATCACGATGAGCCCCGTGGTCTCCAAGAACAGGGACCGGAAGGTAAAGCACAGAGAGAAGGCTCTGCACTGATGATGCAGATAACTGGGAATGATGCTCAGCTCCACCTTTTGTTGAAGCCTGCTCTGTTCTCCAAGGACTGAATTAATTCCATTTCAATGGTGCTGGCTCAGGATCACACTGTTCTACTGCTCTTTACTGAGGAATGAGAAGGAACGTTGCAGGAATGCAGAAGAGAGCTGGGAGAAGCTTGTTGCAATGCATTACACAGCAGTTAACACAGTGACAGCTGGGAAAGGAGCTCATTAAGGAATGCAGGATATTGTTGCAAGAGAAGGGATGTGTATGTGTACACATGCTCTCACCAACACAGCCCAGCAGCTAAACACATTTCAACATCTCCCACCAAACAGTGGAGAAAAGGGCATCCTTGGTTTTCATCTCCTTTCATTGCACTGGGAATAAGCACGAGGTTTTCCTAACACAAAGTCAGCTTCATGCCAGCTTATTATAACTGTACAGCATCCTCTAACCCACCTCTCCTCTCACCCTAACCTCTAACTGGATTTGGAGATCTCCTGTGTCCAAGCAGGGTGATCCTGCCAGGGGGTGCAGCACTGCCCTGCAGAAGGGATCCCATCCTGTGCTGCAGTTCATTTCCAGTGAGAACAGGAAGGATACCAGCAGTGGCTAAGGAGAGGGATGAAAATACCAAACCAAACACAGTATGAACATGCTCCTTTCATTAAAGAGATTCTTCTATTCCAAACACTCAGTGCCTTCTCAGAATCTTATCCTCCCCTTTCCAGCACCACCTTGTAAGTAACGAGCAGTTGAAACTCTTGAAACCCCTCTACATTTTCAACCAGTTGGATTCACAGAGCACCTCATGGTCTGATCTTCCAGTATTCATTACCCGCAGCTAAGGCCAGAATTCCTAGAACAAGCTACCAGGCTTCCATCTGCTAAAGCCTGGACCAGCTCTTCAGAGAGCTCAACATCAGCTTCCCCCAGTGTGACAAACATGGTCCAGTTGAAGATGGTGAGATCCAGACATCAATTCTCTGGATCATGCAGAACTGCATCACACTAAGGAATGGGTGTTTCCTGTACTACTGAAATGGCCACAGCAGGATCTTTTACAGGACAGGGGACAAAAAGCTCCTAGATTTATGCAGACGTATCCCTGCTGATACCCCTGAAATAACCCATACCCCTAAAATACTCTGCATTTTATCAAGCCTTGCTAAGCCTGGTCAGGAGATTTTCTTTTGCTGTTGTCATAAAAGCACACAGGCCATCAGACCTGCACTCTCATACAAAAGAGTGTCAGTTTGCTGTGTTATGCTTAGCTTAGCTACAGGATAATGCAGTGCCTCATCAGAGAGCTGAATCTGAGGCAGAGTGGATTAATGAGGAGTGGTGGATTGCTGCTACTCAACAGAATACTTTTCACAGCATGTGATAGTTCCCTTAATGCACTGTGCTGTTCATTGACAAGTTTATTTGCTGTAATACAAATGGTATTTGCAAAATTGGCTCATGATAGCTCCCGTCGTGCTGATATCCGGTACAACGAGACAGTGGCATAAGAGCCATAAAGCTCCATAAAGGGTTTATACCCTTTGTGCTTAGCCTAGGCAGATGCTGGCTGGATCAGGAGAAATTACCCCCTGCCCTTGGACATAAAACTTGCTCTCTAATCCTCACTGATCATTTTCTTGACATTTTCCTGCAAGATAAAAGACTGGCCTGAGCTGCCCAGGAGATTGGACTCAATAGATCAGCACTTTGCCTCTATGCTGGCAACGCTCCTCACTAGTGGAGAATTGAGAGCTGCAGAACTAGGACAGAGCTGGAGACATAGAGCACGTCCCATGATGATACCCACCATTACTGAGACAAACTCCTGGTTTACACAGGGAGCACTTGTCTCTCACCGACCACCATCCTTCAGCCCGACTCTAAAACCACTCCAAGCTCAAGGGTCCTCACCTTTTCCATGGGATGTTTCTATTGTCCACGTGCAGTTCAAGTTATTTGGATAGAAGTCAGGGAAGCCTGGGGACAGGATGGTACCACTGGAACCACGAATGTAACCTCCACAAAGAGCTGCAGGAAAACACAATAATGCCAGAATTAAGTAATTCCAACTCCATCATCAGCTGGAAGAATCTCAGTTCTTGTGAATGGCAAAACAAAGCCCACCCCATCAAAATCACACACAGGCCAGAGGTCAAACGCCACTGTGAGCTGTACAGCTGCTGCTTAGCTTCTGCAGATGAAGTGGTTGCCACCTCCTGCATGATGTTGCTCCTCACCCTCACAGCTGGGCAGTGGCCGGCTCCACTGGAAGTTGGGCTCACACTCCAGGGCTTCGCTGTCGCTCAGGGTATAGCCGGAATCGCAGCTGAACGTCACCAGTGCTCCCACGTAGAAATCATTGCCGTGGCGCTGGCCATTGACTGGGATCCCTGGATCCAAGCAATGGTCCGACTGGAGCTTCACAGCTGCGGCAAACAAACCCACTCGTGTCAGAGCACCCAGGGCTGCAGAGCTGCAAGGTGCTCTGATTGAACTGGGGGAAGTTCAACTCCTCCTATGAGCTCAGTCCTACTGATTAGCCCCAAAGGAGAAGGATGAAATGGATGGAGGAACCCAAAGCTGCCTCCCAAAATCAGTAATATTCTGTGGATGCTAAAATAAACAGGAAAACTCTAAGCAAGTAAGTCAGAAAGCAGAACTGCTCCTTCCCTTGTAGCAGCTTCACACTCTCCAGTCACTGGAGCAGTGCTAACTGCCTGGCAAAGGGGAAAAGCGAGTCCCACAGGTTCTGACTGAGAGCACTGTGCTGCTGGTGAACATGCAATTACATGGGTAACTTCCACTTACTTTCATATCGGATCTGAAAGCCTATATCAGAGTGGCTTTTGTCAGTGGTGAAGAGGAGGTAGAGGTAGTTGCTGGTGCTGATGAGGAACTGGGGCACCTGAGTCCCATCATAGACACCTATCAATGGAGAAGAATAGGACCGGCCATCTCGCACTTCCAGGGTGTCGTAATTCACTTCTGTCTTAAACCTGAAAGGGACACAGGAACAGCTCTGTGAAAACCCAGAATCACTCACTTCACTGTAGTTCTGAATGTGCCCCAGTGACTGGAAGGCAGGATGTGCCATGGGGTGAAACATGGCTCTGTTTCCATGGCCTGACCTTCAGCTGAGGGAGCATCTTACCGAGAACATGCCATTCCCCTCCTACCCATTTCAGCTTCTGATCCTTTGCCTGCTTCATGTGCTGACACCAAACAGCCTTTGCAGCAACAAATGTCTTCTGCTAAATGCACTATCACCTCCCAGGCACAGAGAGCCAGGCTCAAGAAAGCCCAGCCCTCCTCAAACATGAAATCCAGGGCAAGTCAAGAGACTCAGCACGCAGGATCCTCACTGCTGATGCATGCTGAACACGTGGGAGCTCAGCCTCCACAACCATGTCCTATGCATGTCTGAAATAGCACTGCCAATGAGCAGGAGTTAGTCAAAACAAGAAGGGAAAAACCCCATCATTTCTTTAGGAATGAGGTCAATCCTAACCTCTTGTCAGGAGTTAATTCACAAAAGGAAGGAGAGAAAGAGAGACTGTGGCTGCTGAACACAACACTGAGCTGTTCGTTCCCTTCCCCTCTGCTGGAGCCAGGCACAAGCACAGAGAGGAACCCTTTGAGAAGCCCAAGGTGAGTACCTGTCAAACGTGATCTTGATGGGGTAGCCTGGCTGGGCCTCTATGACCCAGGCGCAGCTCAGCGAGTCCTTGTAGAAGCCAGGCCAACCCGGGGAGAGGATGGTTCCGCTGGGTGATGTTAAGTGGCCCCCGCAGGGTGCTGAGGACAAGGACAGGAGAGGATTCAGGCATGAGCAGATGCAGTCTGTCCTGCCATGCAAGAGCTTTCATGCACTACTCATGTGTTCACAAAAATCAGCTCCAGATGATCAACCTGGTCTAATGGAAGGTGTCACTGCCCGAGGCAGGGCTTGGAAGCGGATGAGCTTTAAGGTCCCTTCTGACCCAAACCATCCTACGATTCTATGAAATAACAACACTAACTGGTAGGAAATTGCCTTTTCAGCTTAAACTGAAGATAGAGCAGCCTGCTGCTGCTGTATCTGTGGGAGTCAGCAGCCTGACCTTGTGCAGTGGCTCTAAGGAGACAGGGTATAACAATAATTATTAGATATAAAGCCATAGAAAACTGCAAGGTCAGTTTGCATTTCAGCAGCTGCAGGTGCCAGAAAATCCTTCATATTCATGGTAATTGAGTCATGTCTTTTCTACCACAAGGGACATCACAAGACTGTGGCATTTATTGCGCACTGTGGTCCCTTGTGCCATCAGCAGAAGCTGAAGGCACATCATCATCTCTTCTGGAAAAAGCACACTGGATCTGATGGACCAGAGGTACAAAATCCTATCACCCTCAATAACTGCAACATATTGTCCTCTAAAGAAACCAAATGGGATGGAAAAATGTGCCTGCTCCTGTTCGTGTTCCCCCTGCTCAGCACTCTGCAGGAGTCATCACCCTGGTGTTTCTTTATGTCCAAGCCCCTGGTGCTGCTCACATGTGCTTTGTGTGGCTCTATAAACCTCCTCCTTCTCTAAAGCTAATTAAAATGTTCACTTAACCGAGTGCACAGTGAAGGGTGAGCCAGAGAAATCACCACTGTGATCACAGAGAAAGAGTACGAGTTAATGGCACAAGGTTATCAAAGCTTCCCAAGATAAAAGTTCATTAGAATTGTATTAGTTAATGTATTTTGCCTTTCTACATTTACAAATACATAAACTCCAAGGCTTATACAAGCAATGGCAACCCTGACTCAAACCTGCAGGCATGTTAGTGCCTGCTGATTGCCAAAGAGAAATGATACAAGATCATAAAAAAGTTCAGCTTCTTTTATGGGAAAGTTATTGAACACAATTGACACCTTCTTCTTTCAATGTGAAAGACAATGGGGCTGATTGTGCAATTCCTGCTGCTCATCCACTCAACAATGCAGGACCAAATTATTTCTCCTATTTCTCAATAGCACAGTAGTTGTTATTCAAATTACTGTAAATACCAGAGCAGGGCATCACTTCCCTGGGAACAGAAGGCAGAGGAACACTTATCACTTCGGTTTTCCCCCTTTTTCCATAGTAGAAGCTTTAAAGGACTAGGAAAAAGCTGTGAAATCTGGATTAAAGCCTTTCATCCAAGCCACTTTTCTGGGTTTAGCTATTGCAGCTGCTGTAGCAAAGACACATAAATGCAGAACTTGTGGCTCTCAACTGTCAGAGCCCATCAGACCGGCCTGATACTGAGGAAGACAAGCTGAAGGTACATGCATGTTCGCTTCTCACAGTCGAGATCTGTACCTTTTGCTTCTTTCATTATGTAAAGATTATACATTTCATTATATAAATATTATACATTTCACATGTACCAAAAATCAGGTCAGCAAAATGTCACTGTATATCCTTCAGTTTTCTTATTCCCTTCATGACAAGAGGAGCTGGGAAGCTTTGAGTCATCAGTAAACCAAAGCCTTTTATTATTGCTATTAGCAAAATGCCTGTTGCAACAAGAACTGAGCTAATACAAATAATCCCCATCATTTCCTTCACAGAGAATCGAGTTCCATGCTCAGTGGTTGCTGGGCTGGATCCTCCTCCTCAGCAAACTCTTCCGTGCCAACAACACCTTCCAGAGCTGTGTGAAACCCTGGCTATAACTGAGAAGCTGAAGGTTAGGACTAAGTCCAGGAGTCCTTTAGCTCTCAACAAGAGCCTCTGCCTATATGATGGCAGCACTGTGCACCCTCCCTATGGGTCATCTGACTGGGACCTTGACACAACTGTTACGCCTTTTCCCCAAACACCAGGGATCATTCTCCCTCCAGGCTGCACATACAGACTAGTAGGAAAGATGATAAAAGTCACCTTCACATCTGAGCACTGCGTTGTTCCAGACCACGTTCCCTTCCTTCAAGATGCAGGTGATGGTTTCTGAGCCATGGGTCCTAATGAAGCCCTCGTCACACAGGAAAGACACTGAGCTGCCAAGCTGGAGGCTGTCACCAAACCTCTTTCCATTCACAGGCACGCCAGGGTCAGGGCATTCGTTGTGCCTAAATGCTAGGAGGGAAAGAAAGAGAATAGTGAGTTTCTGCCTCCGTCCAATGCAAAAGTATGTTGGACTACACTCTTAGCAATTAAGCAACACTTTCTATGTAGGCAATAGTACTTGTTCTTGCCCCTTGACACTGGGACAGACTCAAAGGGAAGACCAAACAACATGGACTTGAATTTGAGCCAGCAAAGCCACTGTGTTCCACGAGGGCAAGTCAGCCTGTGCCAGATACACATCACTACCTCTTCTCCAAGACACCCATGTGTGTGTTCTCACCGTTCAACTTTCCATCTACTTGAAGTCACTCAGATTTTGCTGTCCCCTGTTCTCCATTGCAAGTGTTCATTTGCACCCTGACAGAGGAAGGATGGGATTAAAGCCATTTGCGTCTAAGAGGTGCTGGGATACAGCAGCAACAGGGGCCAGAAAGGAGCCTGCAGAACCAAATGGCTGCTTTAGCCATCTTTCACATATGAAAACACACAAATACCCAAAGACTTTAAAAAACCCAAAGGCATCTGCATGGAGGGCCATCAGTTAACCATTAATGAGAAAAAATGAAAGCTTTAAGGCCCTGCAGTTAAAAGTAAGGGTCCTCTCCACACACTCAGTGATTGACTGCCATGTACCTCGCTTGTCTTCATTACTAGGATAAAATGAAGGACACACAGCAATTACCTTTCTAGGTGTTGCAAAGTTGCACGTGGACTTGCACAGACACACAGCTCTGTTTAAAGGCTTGCCCTTTTCCAGCAGCTAAAAACCAGGCCAGAAAGGAAGTCTGTAGCCTTCACCCCCCATTAAGTGCATAATTATGTACTAGATCTTCACACGCTGGGAGGTGGTCTTCAGAGATGAGCAGCATATTAAAGATTAAAGCCTCCAGATTAATTACACACACATGCTTTTAATATATTTAATGCACTTGACCAAATTCAGATGAGTTCTGGATTTCTTACAGAGCATCATTACTCTTCTAACAATCTTGTTAGATACACTGCTGAAGGGGAAAACACAGGCTGAAGCTGTTCTTTGTGCTCTGGTATCTGTCCCTTGTAGCAGGATGTTGTCTCCTCTCTCATACCTGAACTGGGACAGCAAAGTATCTGAGAAAGGCTCAGGAGTTCCCTTTCGGTATTCAAGCAGTCAGAACACATTAACTGATGCAAACTTAAGAGTCATTTACAACAATAAAGAATTTGCTTTAAAAATGTCTTTATTCAGGGGGACAGCCACAATTCCCAACATGGGTACGGAACGGATCAGAGACGCATCCTGGAGGGACCAGCAGCGTTCTGGGATGAGATGGCTCCCCCTCACAGGACCTAAGGGCTCAACCCTGGCTATGTGATACTCCCATACACAACCCACTTCACCTGATGAACCTTCTGCCTGCTATAGTGTGGCAAAGGATTTCTTAAGACCTCTGATTTTAGTTTTTTGAATAAGGAGGATTTGCAATCATGGCTCCAAGGGCTGTTAATTCAGCTGCGCCACTAAAGGCTATTGTAACAAAGTCATTTATCAGTTCTGCTGAATAGGTTTAATAACGCTCTTTAGAAAATTATAGGACAATATGAGGATAAAATTACTATAGCATCCATCTGAGATCTGAAGGCTGGACTTAGGTGAAGCCAAATATCTCTGTGGAAGTTTCAAGGCCTAATATGTTAAGACATTGCTACATGTTTCCCTTTATCTCCAAAGTCTTGCATGCTTTTAGGTGTCAGCAAGTGGTGATAGGACTGACTGATGAACACAAGCACCTGAGATCGAACACGCCAAGCTCCCCACAAAGCAGTGTCTCAGCCCAGTGAGCAGAACAGAGGCATGAGAGGAGAGAAGAAAGCCCACAGAATGCAGCAAGCTGTGGGCTGGTGGGAGAACAGAAACCCTGGCTGCTCCAAGGATGGATAATCCAGGGGCAAGCTGTGTCTTTCACACTGCTGGACAACACTTAAACTTCACAGCCAGGAAGAACCTGAGCAATCAGCTCTAAGCTTGACACCAATCCTCCATTACCCAGCTGCAAATCTGAAGTAATCCCTCATTTTTAGATTTCCTTGGGAATTGCAGTTTTAGTGAGATCAAACCCTTGTCTATCAGTCTCCACTGAGAGTCTGGAGCTTGAAATGAAAACCAGGAGGAAGGATGAGGCACTTACTGGTGAAGGTTATGTTGAAGCCTCTCTTCTCCATGGAGTGGTCGGTCTGGAACTCCAGCCTGGCTACGTGACCGCTGCTGGTCAGAGAGGAGGGGATCTGGTTTCCTGAGAAGGTGCCCAGCACCGGGGATTCGGCAGTGCCACCATCCTTGACAGCCAGGAAATCAAACTGGGGCTCCACATCAAAGTCATTGAAAGCCAAGTGAATGCGGCTCTCGGGTTTAGCTATAATTAACCAAACACAGTGCAAGCTGCTTCCATATTCTTCAGGGTAATTTGGTGACAGCACAATCCCAGACGGGGAGGTGAAGTTGAAAAAGCAGGAAACTGCAATAAGAAATCAGCATCAATCACGGAGCACAGCTCCTACAAACTGCTCTGTCATGTTTCCCCCTCCCCTTATCCCCTGAGCTGGGAGATTCCGGCAAATTCCCAATCGCTTTGCTTCTCAGAGACAAGTAAAGAAAGGAAGGGCTCAGTGCTCCATTCACTGCTGTCAGTGATTTATCTGCATGGGAAGATGTGACTTTGAAAGAGTCTCCAGTCCCACTTTGGGTTATTTGCCATTTGCCAGCCTAGCACAGGCTGCTGCTGCAGGAAGGAAATGTTGCTCAAGCAGGTGCGGATTCACTAAGCTGGAGGTGAATTCTCCTGCACGTCCCTGAAAGCCCACACAAGAACCAAATGTGGGACTATCCCTAACGCAAAAGAACATCAGCATTAAATGAGCTGGCACAAGGTAAACCTGAGGTGAGGAATCAGCTCGCTGTTCCCCCATGCTCACCCCCAGGCTCATCTGCTGCATCCCCAGACAAGTGCTGGTAACTGTGGATGCAATCCTGAGTGCAGTGCAGGCTTTTCAGGCTGTTTTACAACAACTGCACTTATAGCTTACTTTCTATTGGCTAAATACACTTTTCACCCATGCTCCTCAGCAGATGTGACTGCACCCAGGCAATCCCACTGCACACGGACAAACTCCTCACATTCAGACTATGCGCATCCTGCATTAAATAACTGCACAGCAATAAATAATGATGCATTGAATAACTGATACAGCAATAAATTATCAACACTTTTGAGAACGAGCTGTGAATCCATTTGCCTTTGTCTCTATCTCCTTGGGCAGCTGTTTACACCTCTGCCAAACAGGCAGTGAGAAACAAAAGCTGTTTGGTTTTGGCAAGGACTCTGCTGCATCAGGCAAGGAACAGCCCAGGAACCATCCCAAGCTTCCCCCAAGTGCCAAGGGGCTTAGGGCAGCACTGGTGAGCTGGAACCTTCCCCTTCCCATCACAAATAAATCACTGACCTGCTGCCTGGCAGCTTACCAAAGTGAGGCACCAAACCAGACTGCCATTGCCAGGAAGATAAACCTGGTCTCTCCACTGAAGTTGAGGGGAACAGTGCGCATGGAGGAACCCTTCAGCTCTCAAGGGTTTCAATATATACTGTATTCCAGCTGCCAAAGTCCACTCATTTGAGAAAGCAAGGCTGCCTTTTAAGTGGTACCTACCCAATGTTGGTCTCTTACATACGTATGCTTTACTCAGCTCTTTCCCCACCATCACCCTTGGGAAAATCCATGACTCGGAACACACACCTCACTCATTCCTGGCAAAAGGACACTGCACCAAGGATGAGGCTGGTTTTAGTTTGGCATTTATACAATTATTTGGTTCAATGCTCACCCTCCCGCTGTTATTTTCGCTGTCTTCCTTCAACACTTAATGGTTTCAGATCAAATAAGATGGACGTTACCATGACGTTATCAAGGCTAAGAGCTACACAATCTATTTCCTGCTCTCGGCAACAAAGAGAAGAGATTAAAGAGAAAGCAAACTGCAAAATACCCTCAGGATTTGGGTTCTTTGCTAGATGCTGAAATATTAAGGGATGCTGTCAAATAATTCTGCCACCATAAGCTTGGTATAATCTGCCTAGGAATAGGTACTGAAAATAACTGCACAGAGAAAAGTCTTAGTGGTAGGAACTCCTCATCAAAGGGGTAAATCAGCATTCATATAGGACCTACAGTATCACACAGCCCACAACAGAGGTACAGTTGCTAGCACAGCTATTACAGCACAGAGCTGCTGGCTCCTTTCGGGACACAACAACAAAGAACTTGCTGACAAGAGAGAGAAAAGCAGAGTGAGGGAAGAATAGGAAATTAACCTTTGCTAAGATGAAAGACAATGACACAGAAACCCACCCTCAGCAGCCTCCACTGCAGGGAAGCAAATGACACTTCTGATCTTCCATAGGTAACGAGTGCTGCTGACAGCCAAGCTCCTGCCCCACGCACCCACATCCCTGGCCATGGCACCCATGTCCAAGCCCTCCTGCATGCACTGGGGAGCTCGGCTTTACCCCCAGACGGACACATCCAACCCAGGGAGCAACAACCAATCAGCAGGTTCATGGACAAGCTCATGGTGTCTGTGATAGGAAGATTTGCTTGATCTTTTAAAGCAGGAGAGGTTTTCCTTCAGCATGAAAGAGGGTTTTTGGTCTGCGGCTGCACCAGGATCCACATCAGCCTCTGCTTTCTCAGAGGTGCTTTGCTGGACACTTGCATAAAGCAGAAGCTGTTTATGTAGATGTCACATACACTGACATGTGCCATCGAAAGGAAGAGGACAGGACCCAGGGAAGGAGGAAGGCAGCTGAGCGCTACCTGTCTGCTGTTCTGTGCATCTCAGACAGCTGGGAACAAAGAGCCCCTGAGGAGCGAGCAGTCACTGCAAACGTGACAGGCAGAGGTGAGTGCTGCTGTCTGCAGCCTGCCCGTCAGGATGCTTGTGCTGGGAACACCCATCACTCCTTCAGCTAAGAGACAGGCATTTGTATTTATTATCATCGTTCCTCTATGTTACGAGGACATTTCATTAAGTGCACAGCACAGGTTCACATTTATAACCTAAGCTGATGTGTGTCAATAATTATCAATACTGATCAAGTACTGCAAAGGCAGTAAGGAAAATGCCGTTATTAAATACAGCAGAATAAACAACAGCAACACTGGGTGCACACAGAGTACCCACCACAGCCAGTGAAACCCACGTCACTAATGAACGACTACAAGGTATTTGTTCAAGTCATCACACACATTATCAAGATTCTGCCTTCATTTAGAGCAGTAAACCAGCAAACAAACAGCTCATCACTTCTTGTGGCAGCAAGTCGAGTGCACATGTGGTTGTGGCTTGAGGATGCTGCCCTGTGGCCCCCTCGCAGCGTGTGATGCTCGTGGCCAAGCTGGACACGGAGGTTATCTGACAGTTCTTCACCAGCAGAGCTGCTTGTTCCTGCACCTTCACCCAGCCTCAGACTGATGGGAGAGAGCTTGAAGGCAGTAGTGGATCTGCTGCCTTACCCTTCCTTTTGAAGAAGATCCCTCCCCTCTAGGCATAGCTGGTGATGGACTGGAAAACCAGCAGCTCAGCAGGAGCCTGGTTAATACCAGCATGCCTTGCTCAGGAAGCATACATCCCAAATAGCTGAGAGTGCTGGGAGCTCAGGGCACTGTTCCAGCTGGGAGGTAGTGGTTTATATCCTGTATTTTCCTCCTTCTATATCTGTTTCAATAAACATATCTGCATCGTGATGCATTTTCCTTCTTAGAACCCCAAAGCAGCAACAGGGCAAGGGGGAGGTGAGGGAAAGGGGTCTAGAGATGATGCTAACTGGGAGAGCTCCCCAGCTAACTGATGGAGCAGGTGCCAGTGCCAGCGAGTGGCTGACGGGCAGGACAGCAGGGAAATTAAGAAGAATGAAAAATCAGCAGGTTTTGGGTCCTTGAGGAAAATATTATCAGTGAACCTAAACCAGACTGTATGGGAGCCTCTGTGCACAGAGGAGAGCACTGAAATACCAAAGTGGGTTTCACTTCTATCCACTCCAAACAGGAACAGTGATGGGGTTACTGGGAATAAGACAAGTTCCTAAAACTTACTGGAAGATGCTGATCTGCACCAGGACAGTGTCATGCTGCTTGTCTGCCAGCATTCTGCAGCCATTTGGTACTCAGGAGGTGCTCCAAGGCATGAAGACAAGATCCTTTCCTGTGTGCCTGTTTATTTCACACACAACAATCCCCCTCCCCTGCAGTCTCCCTTTGGAACCGGTTGCAGCATCCACAAGCCCAAAGTTTAACTGCCACTTTCTGGCAAAAGCCCCAGATCAGTGGAGTGCTCTTGTGGTGTAGCTGCCCTCGTGGGTTAGCAGAGCATCCTTCTGCTGCTGCAGAGCCACCCACAACTGCTTCAACGCATTCATCTCCTGGAAGCTGCTCCTGCAACAGGCTGGGACTCAGCTCCACACAGCCCCATGGCCTCAGCACAGTGCACTGCAAAGGGTGAGGCACCCCCGGAGCGTGTAACTGCAACTACAGTACCTGCACCCCACGACGTGTGTGGGCAGGTTCAGCCAGGTGTGACATTCTGCTAATGGGGAACAACAGAAGGAGCCTTGGGAGAGAAACCTGCACTCATGGACCCCCAGCAAACTGGACATACCCCACTGCAATGTCCTCAAACACCAACCCCACATGTAAAGCACTGAAGTAAAACAGGCATTAGGAAACTTCTCTGCAGACCAGATTGAAGATGGCAACGTAAGACACAAGATATTCCCGTTTTCTGGATACTGAGATAGGGGAAGAGGACAGAGACAATCTCCTTGCCTGATGAAATCAGTGAGTGTCGTTTCAGATCCAGGCTCATATGAAGAGAAGCAACCCATCATGCTGAGCAATTGCTGTCAGGAACACGGACAGATGCCTTGGCACAGGACAGCTCATTTATAGCAGCATGAAGCCCTATCAGGGTAACAGTTCAGCTGATTCAATCAGTAAAATAACAAGGATGGAGACAACCCAATACACTGCATCCTCCTGACCAGCACTGAGCACACGGCTGGGAGCACCTCAGATGAGCTGGAGAGAACTCACTGACAGTAACACCAAGGAGAAAACAGGCTCTGGTTCAACCCAGGTGCTTCACTCATCCAGCTCTCCATAGATATGGACACCAAGGGGAACTTCCCAACTTAACTGACAAGTGGCATGCTGGAAGATGTGCACCTTGAGACAACTCTCAAGGAAGAGCAGAAAGGATGGGGCTGGTCAAGCAGCCCTCTTATAAAGTCACAGAAAAGGAAATGGGAAATTTACACCAATAAAATGCCTTGGGAGCTCATGAGGGACAATTAGAACTCAATTCATTGCAATTGAGAAGGCTCTTAAGTGCAACTGCTGCCCAGCCAAGCACTTAAGCATGTATGTCTGCTTAAGCAAACATTTAAATCTCAGTGCTTTGATAAACTAGGACTGCAATGCAGAACAAGGGCTTTGAGGGAGAGTGCCCTGCTTAAAATTAAGAAGGGAACAGTCTTACATGGCTGCAACCATGAAACAAGGTTGTTAACAAAAGCTACAAATCCCTCATGTATATAGAGATCATGGTAATCCTGCCTTCATTTAATTTGCCTCCCTTGCTGCCAGAGGACGACCAGATCTCAGCAGCTCCTGGGAAGAGGCTGAGCATAAAGAGCATTTCACCCCTGATTTGCTGCTCTGAAGCCAACAGGATCCAGGGCAAGCAGAAGGTGCTAATGGGTCCTGAAGGACACGCATCTGTTGCAGAAGCCATCTAAGCCATTGACGTGGCCTCGGCAGGCACAGAGCCTGGCTCTTGGCAGAAACACAGGATGTGAATGGCTGCTCTGCAGAGCCCAGAGCTGACGTGGTTTGGAAGGTTAAGGTTAGCCACCAAGTCCCTGTCCCAGATCATCTGGCAGAGATAACTGGTGTCTCTGCCATTCACCATCAGGAGAATCATCTCAGGTGCTTCATAAGAGCATTGAAACAAGTGTAAGAAAATAAAGAGCCTCCGTTATAATGAAACAACTATCATTTCCTTTAAAAGAAAACCTTCTGGAAGTATTATGGGACAATAAAGGATCATTGTGATCATCTTAACCATCCACCTCCTTAGTACAGACTACAGAACAATTCCTGGTGCCTACAGATATCCAGAAAGGAGCACCCCTCATCTCAGCCTATAAATGACTGAGGATGGAGAGCCCGGCCCTGCCTTCAGTAGCCTGCCCCAAGGGTTAACCACTCTCTCTGTTAAAAAGCTATTATTTTTAAATGGCAAGCAATGCTTTTATCACTGCTACCTTATAAAACACACTTCCATCCAAATTACTCTTCGGGAAGGCTCCATAGGTTGCTGCGAATAACAGGTAGAAAAGAAGAAACGAGAAAAAACAAAGAGAAAGAAAATAATGACCAATTGACAATTTAGAGCTAAATGAAAACCTTGCCAAGTGATATGAAATTACAGGGTTCTGTTCAGTACGTTGCTGGGAAAAACATCTATTGCACTTTGCATTCCCAGCTCCTAATCCTGCCTGTTTGTACCAGACAGTGCACACAAAGGTTAGCAGCCCAGCTCAGAACTAACATTGGTGATGTCTGGAAGACAAGCTAAGATTATGCAGCAGATACAACAGGCTGATATGGGATTAACAAAAAACATAAGAAGGAGTAATTAGCACTAAGGAGAACAGAGATTTTATGTTGATATTAAGGAAAATCAGATGTTTAAAAGAATGGAAAAACCCACAAAATCAAAATGCCTGATGAGGATGACTGATGCTGCAGGGCTGGAGCAGCTCTGCTCTGGAGCCAGGCTGAGAGCTGGGCTGGGGCAGCCTGGACAAGAGAAGGGGAGACCTGAGAGCAGCTCCAGTGCCTAAAGGGGCTGCAGGAAACCTGGAGAGGGGCTTGGGACAAGTGCTGCTGCTGGCTCCTGCACAGCACAGTGACCCTGTGCAGCTTGGCCAGGGGAATGGGCTGTGGTGAGGTTTTCAAGTGAAAAAGAAGGGAAGAAAACTTAACATCTGCTTCAAAGCCAGTGAAGAAAACACCATTTAACATAATTTCAATTGGAAATGCTTAGGGAAACACCTTGGTTCTGCTTAGAGGAATATTATGCATGACTACTGCTCTAAGCAGGTTGTAACACAAAATCCACTTATGATAACACAACAAAAAGAAAGTCACTGGAAACTAAAGAAACTCTTAAAGCGAGACCAGGGCATGACCAAGAGCCCTGTAATGACTATCACATCAATGGACATAAAGTGTCTGCAGGAGTCCAGAAGTGCACAACTCAAGCTACAGCCCCTCCACACGAACATACGTGTGCATATACATCTACACACACATTTATCCCCAGCCTCCACGGAGCTGCAGTCAAGTGACGCCAAACAAACACCCCTCAGGTGAGCGCAGAAACCTCCCTCCCCAGTTTGCCTGAGGCACTGGAACCAGTGCATACAAAATACTGGTTCATTTGCCTTCAGAACATGGGACGGGTCCACAAAACCTTAAGTCTGCAAGTGGGAGATCAACGAGCTGAACCTGGCTTAGAAACTCAGCCGGTTTCAGAAGGGACTCTCCCAGCCCAACTGGCAGAGGACACATAAAACAAGGCAAAAGCTTTGCCTTTATTCAGCGGGATGGTTTCAAACGACATGTATTGTCATGACAGTTCATATCATGATCATCTATCACATCAGCACTGCTTGGCGCGAGTCAACCACTCAGCTAAAGGTGCAAGGATAGAAACCTTAGGAGTTGTAGGTCACAGGGACAAGGGCTGCAGGAGGAGGAGGAGGGAAGGGAAGGAAAGGGAAGCTGATGGAGGAGAGTAGCATAGAACCTTGTAAGACTTACTGAGCCCTGCAGAACCCTCTGAGAGCACTATCCCCCCGCAGGGGATGCTAGCTCTTCCTTTCCTTGGCAAGGAAACGTGTACCTCGTGAAGCAAATTCTGGTCATAGGAAATGGTTTGTAGCAGGGCTTTCCAGTGCAATAGTTCACATAAAATCAGGTAATGAGTGCTCCCCTGCTATAGAGGAGTATGTTTAAACAGTAATTCCAGACATGTATTTGGAAGTTATGGCACTCCTGAAACACCCTGCTCCCCGACTATGTCTATCCACACCATCATTCTCACTGCAGTAACTGAACAACTCACCAGCTTCCTGTTATAGCTGTAATTATGGGCTGGCTCCCCATTCATAAACCTAATAATCTCCTCAGCCACAGGTAACTGTAGACTTCAGTTTGAATATTATTTCCCTTATGAGTTATTACCATCAGAGCACAAACTTCACCTAAGTAGCACAGTGGTTTTCCTTAGGTAGCATTTATCTGCCTGACATCTCCTAAGCCCATTTTGCTGTCCTTCAAGGCTTCAAAACATAGCTCTGTATGAAAGCAATGGCTCAGGTTATCCTGGGTTATGAGAACTGCCTTAGCTTTTGACAGATAGCACAGCTCTGTAACTCTGAAAATGCAAGTGTCAGAGTGAACAACAGTAACTACAGAGCTGATGTGAGCACTATGAGGTGTCACAGAGTAGGAAGAAAAAGAGGTCTTCAGTATCCAGCCATCAACCCAGACATCCACACTGCACAGAAGCAAGACACCAAGCTCAGAGCACAGACAGATGGATGATTGTGCCACCCAATCCAGCTACAGTACTACAGGTTCCCAGGCTCCAGTGTTGTTGTTCCAGGCATCTCAGCTCATCAGAGACAATCTGAACACACACAGCAGGGCCAGGGATACCTTGCCTAGTAAGGGGGTTGCAGAAAACGTGCATGAAGAAGGTCTTGCAAAGTTCCTCAAGTTCCCTACGTGCTCACCCTGGACAGTTAAAGGGATGCAATGACAACAAAGAGGATGAAGATGGAAGGTCTGTTATCATGATGGCACAGTCACGAATTAAGAACCCATTGCAATAAGCAGATGCATTACTTAAATGGTTTGTGTTGCTTTGTCATCGAAGCCCCAGGAAATGAGCTCTCCACAATAGATTCTGTCTGCTCATAAATCATTTGCTCAGGACAGCAGGATACACCACAGTGCACTGTTTAATCTCCATCTGCATTTGTCACGCATTTGCAGCCAGAATCAGCAGCACTGAATTGTTTGCATATTCCAACCAGCAGCACATAAATCAGGTTACCTTATTTTCCCACCTCATGCCCGATGCATTTACCGGTCTCCCAATATTTACAGAGAATTATTGCTACTCCCACTACAGATTTCACACCAGGTTACACATTTTGTTGTGTAACCTCTCTTGATTCACGCCAACTAATATGATGCTGTCTACAATAAAGATAGGGGAGTAAAGGTATAGAGAGGCCCATTAAAGACTTTTCTCACTACCTACCTGCCTTCTTGATTTGTAAATATCCAAAGCTGGAGGACCACAGAGAACAGAATACAATGGAATTATTCTGCCTAGAAGATTCATGCCTGTGCTGTGCTTTGCATGGACTGTGGACTGGGGCTGGATTTGATGCCCTAGTTCAGTATCTACCTACCAAAAAATAACCCTGCCTTACCGGAAGGTCTCCTTTCTATACTATTATGATCCAACACTCCCATAATGAGCACAAACTGTAGGTTCAGTCTCAGTGCAAACTACCATCAAGAGCCTCAACCAAACCCTCAGCTGCTCAAATTCATCTGAACTTCTGGGAAACAAAAAACCCACCAACTTCTGACGTTTGCACAGGGATGTTCTAACAATTCCCACCTCAAAAATCACCAGGAAAACTCCATTTCCTCATCAGCATCTTTAGTTGCTTTGCTTAGAAAAGCAAGCAGGAAGGGATTTGTGGCATTTGGGAAAGGTAAAACTCACAAAGCAATTGCTTGCTTTCCCCAAATAGACATTTCTTGAATGCTCAGAGCATAAACAAGTGTCTGAAAGACAGGCCCTTGCTTGATTGTTTCCCACAGCCTCCCATAAGCTGCCAGTGTAGGGATGCTAAAGCCTCTGCTTCCCTACGCTGTGCAGTCTCTTTGGCACATACCAACTTCTGCCATGCTACAAAGGAGCATCTTCTACTGCAGCATCGAACACCAGCCTAACTATTTCACACAAACACACACTTCTAAAAATTAACATTTCTGGGTTTTATATATCCATTTTCCCCACACTTTTGTCCTCTTGTCGCTCAACTGCATTTTCCTTCCCTATGATTTTGCTAGGTTCAGTCTTGCTCCCCTACACTACAGCATCTGTTCTTTAACATATCCCACTAAATAGAGATGAGACAAAACCAAGAGTTTGCTTATCACCACTTGAGGAAAATACAGGTACTTTTGTGCGTTTTGGTAATGTCCAAATACCACATGGTTTCTGAGTGAAGGTTCAGTCAATACAATAAAGCAGATTGACCAGCGCATCTTCAAAAGACACTGAGACCATTAAAACCCAAGAGGAACTGCACATGTAACCCCCATTTCCATCTGAAAATGTATCCCTAAGTCACTACTGGGAGTGTAGCATCCTGCTTCTGCTGAGAACTCATGCAACAAATTAAAACCTGAGGCCCAGCAGCAGGGAGCCTGAACACCATCAGATAATGAAGGGCAATTAAATGGGAGGAATTGAACGAAGTTTTACATTCATTTCTGTGTCCGTGCCTCCTGTCTCAGACACCAAAGCCCTGCTCTCTACAGAAGTGATCTGAACACAAGAACCTGCCCTATCCTTGGTACCAAGCACAGAGCACAAACATCCTCTTTCCATCACCACACGGTATTTTAGAGCCATCTCCTCACTGACTTACAAACACAAACTGGTTTCTGAGCAGACCACTGGCTACTCTTTTGGCAGGTAATTGTTTTCTGTCCCTTCAACTCAAAGGCAGGCTGGCACTCAAACTTCAAACTGTCCCCATGGCGGAAGGTGGATCCTTCTCTCCTGCCGTAGGCTGGGATCCCGGGATCACCGCAGCTCCCTTGGTCAATCTCTGAAAAAGAGAAAACACAAGTTGCATGGGGGAAGGCTCTGACACAGCTGGTGCAATACCTGGTTTGTGTCTGTGCCGCATCCTGCTTGGCATCACATCCGCAGGGGAGAGCCGGTCCCCTCGGCACTGTCCTCCATGGGAGAACACAGCCGAGATCTCTGCCATAGCACATGGATTTTACCACTGAGAGGCCCTCCTAACAACCCAACTGCTTCCTCATCCTTGGATTCATCCCAGCTGAATGGAAAATACAGCTGCACAAGGAGATCCTGCTCTGCAGACACTTCAAGGACCTTGTGAAGACCATGTCTCGCTAACCAAGACCGGCAAAGGGGACACAGTTGGATGTGATTGCTGGATTCCCGCATCTCCTGTCCCTCCCTCCCCACCTCGCTGCTGTTCCTGCCTGGGGTGCCGAAGGAGAGCTGCCACCGTCCTGCACAGAAACACACTGTTCATCCCTCCCTGTGCTTGTATTTTGTCTTCAAATAAATCATGAACACAATTTTCTGCTATCTTCCGCTCTGTCCAATTCCATCTCAAAAGGGCCCCTGCTCTGTATCACCGTGCGCTGCAAAGCTCCACTCCTTTACAGCCTCCTTAGTGCTCCCACATTACCTGCCTCACATTCATCTCATCTTCCACGTTCTCTAGTTTCTATCCCCATCATCTATGATCAGCCTCACTGTCTCTTCTCCTCATTTTCAATTTATTACACCAAATTGGAAGTTTCTTTTATGACATTTGCTTTACAGAGGAAAACTGCATAATCCAAGATTTGCATCACTCCATCTAATATTCCAATTTGGTGTGAGTAACAACAAGCACCTCATTATTATTCTGACTTCAGGCAACTTAGATACAGGTGTATTTTGAATAGCAGTCACAGCAAGGCACCTAACTGCTACTGCTGCATGCATCCTGAACTAAAAAGTCACTGCCAGGTAATGAAGCATCCCCAAAACAATTTAGCATAGATTAATATTAATACTAAAGTTATCAGGAAATAGGTGTTTTTGCCTGTCAGTGAAAACAGTTGGCCAGGATTTAGGAATCATAGAATCATGAAATGGTTTGGGTTGGAAGGAACCGTAAAGCACATCCAGTTCCAACCTCCTGCCACGGGGAGGATCAAAGGGTAGTGTGCATGGCTTAAAACATCCATCACTGTGTCCTGGCAGAGACACAGGAAACTGATAACACTTTCTGCTACAAACCAGCAGCCTTCAAATGCCCATTTTTGTTATTCCTTTCCTTCCTACCCCTGGAAGTGCAGAAATACCAGGTTAGCAAGCAGCACCCATGGTGAGCTGTCCTGCAGGGTGCCAAACCCCAGTGCCTCCAGCTCCTGAACCACTGTGTCACTGGGTGCCATGGGAAGTGAATGTTGAATGTCCTGGTACCACCCTGGCTGCTGACGCTTGGTTGGAAGCTATCACGCGTCACCTCCCAGCCTACCCTGTACCCAGCACTGATGGAGCCATGGGGAGCAGAAGGCTGTACCTCAACATTCAGAGGCTCAAACCTCTTGAACAGACACTCACCACTTTCCTGCTGCACTTGACTCCAGGGAGGGAGCCCTAAAGCCTGTGGGAGTTTTGCCATTAGCTTCAGCAAGGCTAAGCCTGCATCAGTGGCCATGGAAACTCCAGCCAGGGGCTGCAGACCAACAGGCAAAGCAGCTCCAGCTCCTGCAGGAGCCAAAGGGAGCCACAAGAGTTTGGAGAATTCATTGCTGTAGTGAAACAGGACATGCTCAGGACCAGGCACTGAGACAACACAGCCATCAGTGAAAATCAGTCCCTTTGACCCTCTGCTGAGAGAGAATAATGGTGGCACAGATGCTCTCCAGGTACTGATTGAATGGTTTCCTCCCTCCCCAAGCTCCCCTCTTGCTTCTGGAGTCCTTTTCTGTCACACTCCATGAACCCAGCTGGAACACCTCTACAGAGTGAAATCACAGTTTAAGCATGGGAGAGAAATAAGAACTAGAGCTCACATTCTCCACTGTGCATATAACGCCCTTGCTGGCAGCAGGCAAACAAAGGCAGCAGGTTTGATTCCACCACAGAGGTCAGAAAACAGCATTTCTGTCCTGAGAAAATCCCCTGGCTCCTACATTTCCTTTCATACATAGGAAAATGCATGAAATATTTAGCAGGGCAGAAATCCCTAAAATGAATGATTCAGAAATATCAAACCGTGTTCCTTCAATAAGGCTGAACCGTTTCTCCTGATGAATGCTTAAAGTAAAATCACTTCCACATTAGAATAATAAAAGTCAAAACTAAACAAGAACATCTAAATCAAGTATTTTGACATCAGTAAAATGAAACAGGTTGACATGAGTCTCTCAGAACTCCTCCATCAAATATTATATCATGCAGATAAGATTTTGACAAAACAGCGTTTTCTAACAGAAGGTGTTTCACCAGACTTCTTTCATCAGCTATTTATGCTATTTGTCTTCAGGTAGTGGGTGGGAAACTGGGTCCCTTTGCTGAGCGCAGAGGCAGCAGCCCACACTTCCAGTGTGAGTAATGAGAACCTCCCATACACATCTGCACAGGAGCGCTGCAGGCATCCCAGATTTAGGCCACCCTTCTCCTGGGGTTTGCTGGGAATTTCCATTCCTGCCTGCCTCGGTTCTGGAGCACAGTGAGAGCTTTGGAGCTGCAAGCAGGCACCGCACCAGGAGAACTGCACTTCCCAGGGAAAACAGCCGTAAGATGTGGGATTTGTGGGCACTCAGAGACCACACAGGAGGAAACCACCAAACATTACCCCAGGCAGAAAGGACCCTCAGGAAGATACTTAACCTCACACATATTATTTCATGCATATATTCATTTTGCTTGAACTACTGGAAGCTAACAGCATTAGGTACATATCCGAAGGAATCAGGACCAGGGTGTTTCTATTGCCTAGTTCTTTTTGTTGATTCCAACAATGAGGAAAAAAGGATCTAAAGAGGAAATCCTCTAAGGAGGATGAGGGGATAAGCTAAGCAGGAAAGGCCCTTTCTGCTTATCTCTGCCACATCCCCAGCTCTACTGAACGGTATCTCTGCTCCTGGCAGGGGTTGGATTAGATCATTTTTGAAGGCTCCTTCCAAACCAAACTATTCTATGATCTAAAACCCTTGTGCAGGGTAAATGCACAAACTGAATCCCGCAGGCTCATTAAAACCCCATGGCATGACATCGAATCACTGCTGCTGAGGTTTGTATGAGATTTAAATACAAGGAATGTGACCCTGGGAGCAGTTCAGGTCAACCCATCATAAGCTAAAAGCCTTCGTGCCTGTTGGTTCAGCAGTATTTCAGCGCTCGTGTTTTATGACATGAGTCAATACATTTAATGGAAAAGCAGAGCAGGAAAGATATGAACACTTAAAAGTCTTCTGACAGAATTCCACCATCAACAATATTGGGGGCTTGGGTAATGGAGAACCTCACAAAACAAGTAGTAATAACTACAGGTCATCAATGAAAGCTACCTGGGCTGCTTGGTGAAACCTGCAAGCGCTTCACCAGGCAAAACCAAGTCAGTGCTGCATGCCAGGGAGCACAGATGAGCTGGGAACTTGGGAAGAGCTGTTTCCATGGCTGTGGAAGGCATCAGCTCCAAGGGGAAGGAGCCAGATGAGATTAAAGGAAAGAGGAGAAGGCCCCAGGAGGCTGCACACCCTCTCACAAGTCAAGCACAAAATTGCAGCATCAATCAGGTCACTGTAGCTGTGAGAAAGAAAAGAGTTTTCTGGCAAAGTGGAGCTTAATACAAATTTCTTGTGACAAGCACTGGAAGTCCCAAACCATTGTTCACCATTATGAGAGAATGTCTGTTTAAGAGGATGAAAGTGGCTGCAGTTGAGACGTGGCAGATTCAGAAGTAATCTTCATGAACATTAATGAGCCAGATCCTCAGCTGGTAAAGACTGACATGGCTTAACTGAAAATCAATGCTGGCACACTGAGCATTTCTTCCAAAGACATCCCATCTTGCAGTGCGGATCTGGATCAATCTGAATCCAGGTACCTTGTGCTTTGTGTTCTCTTCCTTTCTTCACAAGTGAAGCAAAAGGACCTGGCTGGCTCCCCCTTCTTGGGAACCCTCCATTAAAGTGTGATGGCATCCTGCCCACCTCAGCATGGTCCTTCCAACAGGTCCTTGAGTCTGTGTGTCCATAAATCTCTTGGGCATAACTGCTTCAGCCCCAGCAACAGGCTTTATGATTGCACTACACTTCAAATGAACACTAAAACTCCCATGTTTTAGGATAGATGGCTATTTAAACATACTCTATAAGCAATACTCTGCCCTTGTACTAGGCAGATTTTTGGTCTTGACTTTATATAGCTCCATTAGCTGTAATTTTCCTCTCGCAATTAGGAAGAAGCGTGGCCATAAAACTGATACTGAAACTTGTTAGTAAGTTGTATATAATTTCATAATGTATTTGGCAAGTGCTAATTGCCTCTTACTTAAATGTCTCTTGCGTTGTAACTCAAAGCATGTGCAAAAACTATGAGAGTTTTATGGCCTGGCTGATGGGAGGTTTGCTTAACCTCAGGGTAGCACCAGCATGGGCCTCAGGCATGGAGTGCTTCTTTGTTCATGCACAAATCCATTCTTCAAGGTCAGTGAGGTGCTGGACAAAAAAACATGAAGATGGACAGAAAATGGGCAAAGAGCAGCCTCTACTCCTAATACATGCAGAGGACAGATGCTCCTTGGGAACTGTCCCTCCTGCAAGGCTCACCAGGGGCATGCAGCATCAGAACACTCCCTTTTTCCCTTCTCTAGGAGGTTATGGACATTGAAGAGTACAGCTAAACAGGCAGCAGAAGCCCAGGTAAAACAGAAGGGAGAAGCACATTTGACATTGGCATCTCCATGCAACAGGACTCCAACCCATGAATGATAATGGCGATACCCAAACCCAGCAGTGAGGTCAGAGGGAGCAAGAGCAGCTCAGCCTTGCTATAGATCAAGCACCAGTAACATCAGGGCAAGTCAGAGGAGGGAAAAGTCACGCTCCTCATAGATGCAGAGTTCACAGAAGATGAACAACAGTGTAAGGAAGTCCCTAAATCATGTGCTTTGCATCTTTATGTACTATAGTATAGGATAAGCTGAAGATCTATCAAGAGACTGCACAAATATGCCCACATTGCCCTTGGGATGACACTAACAAAGCAGACAGGATCTCAAAGCAGAGCTGGAGCACACTTCCACCCCTCACAGCAGGGCTGGGTGCAGCAGCACATGCTGCCAAGCAATCACCCCCAGACAGACAGGGCAGGAGACAGACAGCACAGCACTGCAGACAGCAAAGCCTTCACACTGGAGCACTCACAGCCGCTGACACTGATAGCCCCATTATGATGTCCCCCAGACAATCTGCCTGGATTTGCCTTTCCTTTTCAATGCCATTGTCTCTTAGCTGTCCCCCTCTATGCCTTTTCTGCTGACCTGGTCCTGCTATCCTTCAAATACTCCAGCACCATGAGCCTGATGTCAGTGGAAGCTGCTGGTACTCAGATGTTTCAGAGCAGCCCCCATGTCTGGGTGAAGGTTTGTGTGCTGACTTTCAGGCATCAGAGCCAGGAGAGTAATCCATCCCTGATGCTCACCCCAAATGTGGAGACACGAGATGGAAATATCTGGGAAAATCCAGAAACTCAAAGCAGGAACCTAAGAAAAGCTTCAGCCTGAATCCCCAGGCAGTGATGTGGGTTAGAACATCCCACTTACTCCATATCCCACTTTCTCTACCTTTGCAACTACCTACAACAGCAGCAACAGCAGAGGCTTATGACACACTTCAGCATTCACATCCTAATGCACTTCATGGATTTCTTTTGGAAACTCCCAGCACTGACTTCTATTTCATTGGTACTACTCCAGACTAGGCAGAGTTTAAAGCAGTCGATACCACCCCATTCCTGGAACCACCCATTACTTGATCTATTTTCTCTCACAGGCACAGTCTGTTGCCATCAGCTGAAATTCACCACTTCTTTTCCAACAAAGCAGATGAAATGGCAACGAAGCATTACCCACCCGGCCTGCTTCCATGGAAAAGGAATCAGGAAAGCTGTTCTTACTGGAACAAAGCTTCAGTTTTAAGGGAAAAAAAATCTGTAGAGCTTCGATATATTTAGAATCACAGAATCATAGAAGCATCTTTCTTTTCTCCCCAACAGCTGCACCCATCTCATCTCTGCTCCTCTTAAACCAGGTAAATTCTGAGGTACAGGCTTGGATTTACCTTCATACGTTGCTTTGAATCCCAGCAAGTTGCTCACACTGTCTGTCTGGAAGAGGAGCCACATCTGGTGGTGTGTGCTGACGATGAGATCAGGCACAGTGGTGCCTGTCAAGCTGCAAAGATAGAGAAGAACAAGTAAGCAGCCTGTATGAGTCCCCAAAGTTATCTTTGCACCTAAATAAAGACCACATATACCTCTGGAGGAGCAGAAAACAAGAGCAATGCCAACACAATTAATAACAACCCCAAAACAGAACACTGTCCAAAAACCTGATAGATCTTCATGACTGATGAGCCTCTCAGTATGTTTCTGCATGCTACCTAAACAGTCTTCTACCACAGCTGAGAGCCTGTGAGTTATCTTCATCATCACTGTAATAATTTCATGCCATTATTACAATATATTACCCAGCAGCAACAGTGATTTGCTTGTGCTGAAACCTAACATAAGCAAACAAGCAGAATTCCCAGCCCGCGGTGACTGAATCCTCTTACCTGCCTTTGGTTCTAGTATTACAAACGTTGACTTTCAGCACATCCTCTGCTACCTTTCTAACCTGACACAAGGTTCCCCAGAAGCCCCCGGAAGACAAGGCACAGCTTCAAACCTGCTGAATGCCCTGGGAGCCCTTGAGAAGTGCCACTAATCCAGGCAGCAGCAGTAGGGGATGATGGGGACATTGCCTTCAGGGATACTCCTAGGAGAGCTGAAGGGATGTGGAGCAGTATCACCAATATACCCATACTAATGAGCCACGTGTGGCTCATTCAGCCTTCAGGATTAATCACCTCTTTGTGGTTCAATAGAGAGTTTTATCCCCATCCACAGGAGCCTGGCTGGATGCTGAGCACAGCTCCTCTTCCCTCCGCTTCCCAAACCGGAGCAGCGGAGCGTGGGAAGGGATCGTTGTTGCAGGGCTGTGAGTGTTGCAGTGCCTGTCTTGGTGGCAGTGTTTAGTGTTGTTATTACACTGTTTCTAAGGTATCACATGTGGTGAATCTATACATTCCCTTAAGCACAGCTCCTGTGAGTGGAGAGGTGGATTTGCCTGTTGTCACACCTCCATACATACATATGAATACTGCACCTTCTGACTGGCACTGCTCTCAGGTACAACAGCAGCGACTGAAAGACTTCTGGATAAGACTGATCCCCGAGCTCTGAAGGCAGAGTTCCTGCAGCCCAGTACTGCAAGGCTAAAACCCAGCAGCTGTGTGTTGAGAGCATCCTGTGAACAAATGGAACTTGCAACCTCCAGGCAGAATTGGTGTAATTCCCGGTTTCCTGTGTAATCAGAGCTGTTTTGGCTGCTCTGCCAATTGCCATTTGTTCGGGGTGAAGCCAAACAACTGCTTTGAGGCTTGTGCTACTTACTCTACCTGCTTGACATTCCTAACACTGGCTACCTGCTGGGCTCATCCCAACAGCCTTGATACCTAAAGTAAATGGGCCCAACCTTGCCATGCACATCACTCCCCTCCCTATTCCAGAGACTTTCACCAGTCACACACCCACTGGGGACCACTGTAGCCTTGAAACCAGCCACTACTCAAGCTCTGCCCATGGGAACCTGGAGTGTGGTTTTGCCTGAAATCACACTCGTATCACCCACGGCCATCAGAGTTCTCCAGCTCTGCCCCCACCTTCACTGCTATGGTTTTGATCTGCATCAGAAATATTATTGATCCCAAGGTGCAGGTAAATTAAGAAATAACCTTGTTTTAATGACTGTTCCGCATCCAGGGAGTTTGATACAGAGAGCAGAAGAAGTGCAATTGTTGATTCTTATCAAGTCATTTAAGCAACAGCCAGGAAGGAATGAGGAATATAACCAAGAGGAAAACCTTCCGAGGTTTGTTCATGCTTCCCCATTCCTCTTTAACAAGCTGAATGATTGATTTGGGTGCTCGTTACTTTCAGGAATAAAATCCTCTCTGCAAGTCAGAAAGCTCAGCCTAACAATCTGTTATGTTCTCCGAGATGCATTTTACAGGGATGAGAGTGAGACTGGAAACAAATGGTCCTTCATACCTCAGTTTGGGATAACGTCAGCTGCTATGCAAGTGGATTCAAGAGTATTTCTTGATTTGAAAGGCTGCAGGACCGAGTTCCTCTTGACTAGCCAAGAATAAATGAAGAGCAGTAAGAAAAGTGAAACTCCTGTCTTTGACAGGATGCTGAGTTCTCCAAAAACCCAACTTGTATCCAATGGATATATCTGATACATGGAATTACAGCAGCTAAGAGGGCAACAAACGCTGAGAAAAGTTGACCTTCATTGCAAACGGAGTATTTCTGTGGTCTTCACACCTCTAACACAGATCACAGAACCCCAGCCTGGTTTGGGTTGAAGGGACCTCAAAGCTCCTCCAGTTCCAACCCCTGCCACAGGCAGGGACCCCTTCCACTGGAGCAGCTGCTCCAAGCCCCTGTGTCCAACCTGGTTGAGCACTGCCAGGGATGGGGCAGCCACAGCTTCTCTGGGCACCCTGTGCCAGCGCCTCAGCACCCTCACAGGGAACAGCTTCTGCCTCAGAGCTCAGCTCAGTCTCCCCTCGGGCAGGTTCAAGCCATTCCCTTTGGCCTGTCCCTACAGGCCCTTGTCCCAAGCCCCTCTCCATGTTTCCTGCAGCCCCTTCAGGCACTGGAGCTGCTCTAAGGCCTCCCTTTAAGGAGCCTTCTCTTCCCCAGGCTGACCCAGCCCAGCTCTCCCAGCCTGGCTCCAGAGCAGAGCTGCATCAGCAATTTAATGGGAAGTTCTCCGGCACTGGGAGAAGACACCAGACCCTAACACCTTGTGCAGTCTCAGCTATTCTGTTTGCATTAGCAAGGTGTTGAGTGGCTGATACAGAGTGAGAACATGAGGAATGATTAAAGTGAGATCTAAGAAAACCTTCCTGGGCTTCGGGCAGAGATGGAATGTGGGATCATTTCAGCAAGTCATTACCAACCACTCCCCTGGCAGCAACTTGCACATTTTGACCAATCAGCTGTGAAATGTTCTGTGACACTGCAATTACAAACACTTGTGCTATAATCCCTTCATACTTATACACAGGTTAGAGCTCCTGACCTGAGCACTGTGCTCATCCTCTGAGAAGAGATGCACAGGAAAACAATCCTCAGAGCAGCAAACATTGCGAGAAGTGAAAATGGATGTGGAGGCTGATTCACAAGGGAAAACAAGAGGAGGAATCCAAAACCACCATAACTCTTCCCAACTCTACCAGTTGGAAGGAGCACAACAGCTTTGCTAAAGCAGCTTTTGGAGGCCTGTTTGCTTTTCTACATTTGGTACTGGATAGGGAAAAGAGGGTGGCTTTTGAGTTCATACACAGCTGGATGCTGGTGGCCCCAGTCCCATCACCCATTCACCACCCCAGATATTCCTTCCAACAGTCACAGTGACTGTTCCCTGCTTCTGCTTCAGCACCTGCCCTTACAAGTGCCCTGGAGGCATCTGAGACTTGGACCAACAGCCCTGGCTCACGTCTCCACTCAGAAGAGGCAAACAGCACATGAAGCTGCACTTCCAGGAGCGGTCAGCAACCGAGCACAGTCAAAGGCACAACTGAGCTCCAAACTATGGAGCAAAGTACCTGCAGGTGCTCCAGGCTCACCTGTACCAGCACAACTCACACTCTGCTGCTCTCATGCTCTCCTGGCTATCTGCACACACTGGCAGGGCTGTACCATGGAACTCTGTGCCTGCTGTACTGAGCTGCACTGCTCACAGCAGGCTTGCCAGGAGATGGACTTCCTGAAATACCCAAATGTGCAGCATCCTGAGGTCTCCATTGGATTTTAGACTTTGGATTTCCATAAAGCCACACAGTATTTGACTTGAATGACTCAAAGAAGCTACATCAGAATCACTTTCTTCAGTGAAATGGATCTGAAGGATGCACAATTACCACAGCTACATTTGAATGATACACAAATGGATTTCTCACTGACCCTTCAGAGAAGAAACAGACACTTGACTGGAGGAAGAGCAAACAGAAGCCATCAATATCAGGTTAATGAGAATAAACAGCCTCGTGAGAGACAATCAAATCTCACTTGTGGCATCTGTGACATTTTCTAGCGGCTACCGTAAAAGATCCTGACTTACTCCTGTGCTACAAAGGGATCCAGTTCCCTTTTATTTCCTGTGTTAGCTGCACTATAACATAAAGCACTTGGTCATCAAACAACAGACTGACAACACAGCAATTCTACAGGCTAAGTACAGACTAAAACCTGGCAGCATCAGAGGTTTCACCTCTTCCTTTGGCAGGGCTGCACTGGCCCTGGGCTGGTCCAAAGTCCTTTCTTCGTAATAAAAATTGGGGAAAAAATATCAAACCAAACTACCAAAAAATCAACCCCAACCAACCTCACTCCTCATAAAAAAACTTATTTAGATGGCAAAAAGTGATACAGGAAGGCTTGGAAGGGAAACAGGACTACCTCCAAGGCTTCCTATACTGAAAAAACCTCCATAGAACAGCCAAGCTGCAAACTGAAGGTATCAATTGAGGGGAACCAGTCTCAGCCTTGAAGCAGCATGCATTGCTTACACAAATGCACAATGGGTGTCAAATGTTCGGAGTGTCACTCAAGGAGAAGGGATTTACACTTTGCAGTGTTAAAGATGACAGCACAAGAAGGACAGCCCAGGAGAGAGATCCAAACTGTTCTGGTTCTGCCTGATCTGCATTCACTCTTGTATCCAAACTTCCATCAGCTCCCTGGGCAGCCTCAGCCTCTCCCTATGGGACTCAACAAAGGCAGCTCAAGAGAAGCAAAGCAAAAAGGGAAGAGCCTCTGTCAGATGAAGCCTGAGAGAATGCGACAAGCGAAGAGCACACCAAGAACAGTCACACCAGGAATGACAAGCAGCACATAAACCATCCAAACACATCACTCACATCTTGTCAGGCAAAACGCTGCCATGTGGGTTTCGCACAGGGACAAAGGACATGCTACTTACACATAAAGCACCGTTTTCTGATCTCCGACTTGTCCTCCATCACCCACTGTCAGAGTGTCATATCCTCTTTCTAGTTCAAATTCTTCAAAGGTGAGTTTGATAACCTGGCAAAGATGCAGCATGTTAATATGAATCAAGTGCCGAGGCAGGCAGCAGATCCCCTTGTCTGCTTTATTTATCTGTTTGTCTATCGAGGAGCAATTTATAAGAGCATTAATATCTTCAGGACATCACAAAGGTGACCGGCCTCACTTTTTATAGCACTGGAGCAATTCTTTCCAGACAGACTGAGCTCCCACTGAAATTACCTCTCAGATTTTTCTGCTTTATCTATTGATTTTCTAGATGACTTTATTGATAAAGATATGCATGCTGGGATTTCAGCAAGCTGTTTTCCAGCAGCACTGCTACCCTTCCCTTCCCAAACCTGAGGCTCTGGCCATGGGTTTGAATGTGCATCCAGGCAGCATGTTGGTTACACGTGGTGCAAGCTCAGAAAGTTCCCCTGGTTCTGTCAGACCAAGGAAGGATTTGTATGAATGACGTCTGGGGTAGCTCAAGGACATGGGCTCAAGCTGTCTGCAAACATAATCATCATCACATCTGTCCACAGCTGTTTGGTTCCTGTGTTTTCTCTCCTGCTCTATCCAAACCTTCCACCCCACTTGATCTATGCAGCCTCCATTTATCACTTAGGAGCAGAGGTCCCATGGAAGCCAAGAGGTTTGTGTTCCAAGTCTCTCAGCTGCTGCTGAAATCCCTGGTTTTCCTCTTTGTCTTGTCATTTATTGCCTATTATAAAAGCAGCATCTCCTAAAAATATTTGAGCATGTGTGCAAGGGGGATAAAAGCCTCCGAGTTAGAACCAAGAGCAGCTATTAACTGTGTCAGGTAAAATGTGAGCCTGCCTCTTCAGCCTTCCTGTATAGACCCTGTAGGAAGCTGACAACATTTGTCTGTCAAGAGCCACTCAACTTCAATCCCTTAAGGACAAAAAGGTAAGTCAGATGTTGAGTGTTCTTTAGAAAAGAACTGATGTAGGTACTGACTGCACTGCCACGTGCAACTGTCTTCTCCATTTAGATCAGAGGGTGGTTTGGGTTGGAAAGGACCTCAAGAACATCTAAATGAAATTAGTACTTTTCAAGTGCTCAGAAAAGCATATCAGGTATTTTAGCTATGAAATAGGTATTACCCCAAAGCCCCAGGAGTGCGGAACAGGAGCCTTCGTGATACCTCCTCCAAGTCTGGAACCATTCATTTCAGTAGTAGCACCAAAATATTAACCTGTGCAGACTGTTATTAAACCATGTAATGGTGGAATAATGTAATTAATACAGAGAAGCCAGTGCTGTAAAGCAGCACACATCATTAGTTAAAGCAGTCAAGTAAACTGCAGTCTAAGGAGGCTGACCCTAATGAAATAACTAATTACACTTCAGTATTGTGAACCTCGTGGCACAGGAACTGGATGCTGAATGCAGTATTTATTTATCCATTTTCTTATTTCCTTTTTGCTCTGAAAGCTGAAAATGATTTCATGATTCATTAAACAAACGAGACCTGCCAGCACCACAAACACAGGGCTGCCACAAAACCCCAGTTTAAGCTGCTGAAGTGACAGGAAGCAATTAGCAAAGTCATGAAACTAGGCTGGAAGATGACACCGACTTTAAGGCTTTGTACTGCAAACTGATGTGAAGTGCAGGTATATTCCTAGGAAAAATCCACACTCATTCTCTCCATGGAGAACCACCTCTTGCAGTGATATTCAAATGCTTTACAAGCACACATTACTCATTGCCACCCCCTTTCTCCCTAGTCGCCAGCATCTACCTTCATTTGGGATGAATCATCCCCTGAAGGAGCCCATCTCTGCCCACCGGTGACACAAGGAGCTTGGACAGAGCTTTATTTGGCCACCAGGCTCCAGGTGGGAATAACCCCAAGAGAAACACCAACCAGGAGCATCCATCTCATCAGGAAGGTCCACAAATAGTTTTGATGCAAATTCACCAATTACCACATGCATTTCTCAGCTCCCAAGTCATTTATTTTTCCACTGTGGTTGAAATTAATTCCCATGGCACCGGAGAGTAGCAAAAAACCCACATACCCTGAATATCCCTGAATGGCTTTGATGTCACCCTCTGTAGAGGAAATAATTCCAAGTTGTCAGCTGAAGAGCTCTATGCCCATAATGGTGTTTATGTAGGTTTCCGAGCAAACTTCGAGGGGATTATGTAGCTCAGTGAATCTGGCTCACAGCTCTCTTCCAAATATAGAACAGATGACTTGCAAATGAGTTCTAAATTCAGCTCAGTGGTTTTCCCATCGCTCATATTAAGAGCTTCATGTAACAGGACCTGATCCAAAGACCACTCAAGTCAATAGAAGACTGATACCGACTTCAGCAGGCTTCAGCTCAGGCCCATAGTGCTTTTTATCTTCTAAGTATTTTACAGGCATTTTAATTAATGCATCTTCAATCCTCCCTCAGCCATGCTGGGGAGCGTGCAGTGGTGAGATCATCCATCCCCATTGCACACAATGGCCACGTGAGCCAGGGAGGTGAATCCTCCAGTCAAGCACCACAGCCCTGGTGGTGCTCAACTAACACAGGCCCTGCTTTAGGTAAGCAAGAGAGAGTTTGAGACGTGCTTGTCAGAGGCAGCACTATCTGAGGCAGGAATACCAGTGATGGAGCTGGCACTAAAACACACACACCAGGAAATCCCAGTGCTGTGCTGAGGGAACAGCATCTCAGCAGCTTGGAAGGGCAGCTCAAGGAGACACAAGCAGGCAATGGAAGAGGCGGATGCAGCAGTGGCCTTCCCAAAACCATCAGTGCATCCCCCTTGCAGAGAGGAGAGTTTTTCCCTACCTGTAAGTTACGCTTCCAGGAGGAAACATCCCAAAACCCTTTAGAACCTGGTATTACTGATGAACTGTGCACGACCTTGCAGCCCACAGAGCACAAACTACACCTTCTTGTGCTAATGAATCCCTGCTCCAAGTTGTCAACTGCTGAAATGAATGGAGTTCACCAATCTGAAACCCCTTTAAGACTTACCAAAGCTGAGGACTTGCAGATTCTGGGGTCTTTTATCAATGGTTTGTTATTACTCAGGTTTAAAAGCTGAGGAAGGAACTAAACAGGGGAAAAGGAGAAACCTTCCCTAAGGAATTCACAAAGACAGTAAGATTCTGGACAATGAGGCAGTGTGCCCAGGCTGCTCCATGATAGGAGCCACTCATCCCATTGTACTAATGAGGAAAAGCAGAGAAAGTCTGTGCATGAGGCTGGCAGAAAAGCAAATGAACAGAGCTGAGGATTCAACTCACTATTCAACATGAAAGCCATGTGACAAAGGGTCAATAAGACAGTGGACGTGGCCCATGAGCATCTCTTGACAACTGATTGCCATCTCCTCCTTCACCATTTGTACTGGGAAAACCCAAGTGGAAGCGTGAGCCTACAGAACACCCAGGGCACATCTACATTCAGCTCACAACTTCTGTCACACACAGAGGTCTATTTTATATACTCAAAAGCTGGATTTTGCTGACCTCAGAAAGTCAAAGACGTACAAAAATACAGATACATATAATACATATACCACAGGCTAAGATGCTGATGTATTCAACAACCTGTCCATGCCCAGGCAATGTGTACCCAAGGGTCTGCAGGCCACAGGCTGAAAAACACAGCTGACACTTGAGCAGTAATAGCTGCTGTTAGATGTGGTCTGTTCTCCACTTGCACATTACCCTGATGAAGGAGAACCTCCTGGGTCTGATTAACCAATAAATCACTCCTGATAAATCAGCACTGAGAAATATCCTGATTCCACACTCCAGTTTCCCAGAATTTGGGTCATTGCTACACTCCTGGGCAGCCAAACCAAGACATCCGCTGGATGAAATGACCAGCTAATGACAGCCCTTTAAACACAAACTCCTTCTGAAATTGGAACATAGGAATGCTCCTCATTAAAATCATAATCCAACAGTGATCTGCCCTTATTAAAGGCTTGAACCGATGTTGGGGGGGAGAAAGAAGCAGAACTCCACAGGTTCTGCAGCCAGCCCATGGCAAGCGCTCCAGAGGGAAGTGAGAGCACAAGATGCCATCCCAACAGCAAGAAGGTTACAGCTGTGGGTGGTTCCCATCATCTCTACAATAGATGAGATCCTGGGATACCAATGTGTTTGTGAAATGCCTTCCTTGGATCAGCAGCTGAAGGCTGAGCACAGAAAGCAGGTTTGTAAGAGGCAAGGACCATGGTGTAAGGGACCTTTAAGTAGAGGAGCTCAGTGCCTTGGCTCATGAACTATTGGAGATGTCAGCAGGAACCCAGATACTGAGAATGAAACCCATAGTCTTCTATGAGCAGAAGATGACAAAGAGCACCTCAGAAAGTGCATTCTGAGGTACACAGCAAAGTAATTCTTGTCCTTGTGTTTAGTTCTTGAGAGAGGATCAGGCTGAGTTTGCAGGGCTGGAAGAAGCTGAACATTGCCCTCCCTGAGCTGGTGGGAACTGAGAGGACTTCATCTTACAACGGGCAAGGCAGTCAAGCCCCACTCTCCACACGATCAGTGACAACAGACTTGAATTGCACATGCAGACCAGTAGGGAGGAAAAATCCCACCAGCCTCCTTGCTCCCAACCTCAGTGAGCCCCAAAAGGACTTGTCTGTACCCCTACTATAGTGCAGGGGTACAACATCAGAAACAGAGACCTGAAAGGCTGAATTCAGGGACTAGTCCTCTCTGAAGGAACACAGCTACACAACATTTCAGCTAAAGCACTAAAGCAAGGACATGGAGAGGCAGCTCCAAGACCTACCTTGGCTGGATTGAGTGCAGTGATGACCCACACACAGTAGGCGTTGTTATCGTACTGCACAGGGTAGTTGGGAGAAGTTATCACACCACTGGGACCACGAAGGTACGTGTCACACATCCGAGCTGTGAAGAGGACAACAAGACAGATGTGGGAGTGAGGTCTCAGCTTTGGGATGTGTGCTGTGTTCTCGGAGGAGTAGGGATGCAGGCATATGGAAGCAGGAGAGAGTTACAAATTGCTGCTCTGTGTTGTTCTCACTATCCAAAAGATTCCTTTTTTCCCATGGAACAGAGATGAAGGATTTATCTGTGATGAACAGATGAGAGGGGTGTTGCCAGGGGCTACATCAAACAGATGGACCACCAGACCAACCCCCACCAACCCGCTCTCTAGTGCTCGGGCTCATTTGATGTTAAAGCCCTTACAGAAACACTTTCATGTCCAGGAGAGTGAAACCAACAACACAGAAGATACCAGGAAGGATCCAGTTCCTTTTCAACATCCCCAGAAAGCCATTGTCCTTTCTTCATTACAGGCCCCCCAAAACACTGCACAGCAAGCATTGATTTGGCAAGGGCTGACTTTGTTCGGACAGGAGTGTGGACTCGGAACCAAAAGGGCAGCTCAACTTCCTGTCTTAAAAAGGTAAAGTAGAAGCTGGCAAGTCCTTAAAAGCAGGGTTTTTTTTTGCCTATTGTCTTTTGTTGTAATATTTAAGTGGAAAACATTAAGAACAGCGCCTTGGTTTTGTGATGTTAGGATGGATCCTCAAAACTGATTTATCTCAAATCTCAAAGGAGCTACATTTGCACATGTGGCATCTGCAAGGCTTTTTTTCCCCCTCCAAATGGCAGTAAAGTATGGAAAATGATCTCTTGGCTTGCACAGGTGGTCCCAAGTGAACATGAGAAACAGCTCAGGAAGGAGCTGAGGACATCAATCCATGATGCTTGGACCTCTCCCCTCCTGCCCCCTTCCCATGTGATCCCATCCCAGGACCCAGAGGGAATCTGCTGTAGATGGGGAAACTCAAAACTAGTCTCCCAACAGTGGCAAGAGGTTTGATCACTGGGTATTAGAAACTGTTACTGTCCAGGGGGTTGAAGGCTGGCTCAGCAGGACCCTGACTTCTGCAAGCTGAAGGAAACACAACAGCCAGCAACAGAATGGAACAAACAGAAACCTGATGGTTTAAGGCAGAAATAAAAAGCAAATGGGAAATTTTAAAAAGAAAAAACCCCAAAAGTTAGCAGTTAAAAAAAAGTTGATTCATAGAATCCTACTAATGCAGGCAAATCCTTCCCTATCTCCTGCAAGAGGCCACCATCAATTTCCTTTACAGTGTCACATATTTATGCCAAATATCCTCTTACACTGATTCAATTTATTCGAGGCTTGTTTCAAGAATTAGATGGGATTCCAAAGCCTTGAAAAAAACCTGTGGATGAAATTAAAGAGAAAAGAACTGAAAAAATACAGATTTCTGACTGTAAGAGCTTTAGAGGGATTGAATAACAATTATTACAAGTTGTTCATTATGAGCATTACAAATATCATAATTATGCATGTGACTTCTGAGAGAGAGGGAGGAAAACAAAATGGCCAAGGGCAAAATGGGCATTAGTGGGTTTCCTGCTGACAGAAAACTCCATTCGCTGTCAGCTCCTGGCTGGGCCACAGGATAATAGGGATGCTGCTAGTGAAGAACCACAGTGCAAGTAATCCCACATGGCTGCCTACCAGCAGCAAGTTCCAGTTAAGAGAATCTCTATCTTAGCTCTCCCAGACTTTATCTCAGGTTTTCACCTTTTCTCTCCTCCTTATCCCATGAAAAGAAATACCTGGAATGAAGAGAACAGAAGGGGACAGAAAGCATTGCTAAGAGGATGCAGTACACAGCCACAAAGGACATGAATATCTATACGGTGCAGAGCTAAGAGCTTACGAAGCTCTGCAGTTAATGGCAATTGCTTCATGAGCTCCATCATGCACACAAAAACGTGGTTTTCTTAAAACTTGATTTTCTGGAATCAGGCAAAGGTTCCTCTCTCAGGCTTGGGCTGAAAAGACTGGAAATGTCAACTCATATTACACTCCCATGCTCAGTCAGAAAACAAGAATGACCATTAGAAAGCAATAAAGACCCCAGTGACTTCTGACCACAGAGCTGGCAAGACCAAATTCCCATTTCCAGGAGCACAAATGCACTCAGTGCTGTGCTGCACAATGGTGCAGGGCTGAATTTTCCCAACAGGCTGTGAGCATTGAGAGGGGCTCATCCAGCTCTGCCCCTTCCATGAGGCAGGGTTTCAAAAAGGAGCTGGACCATAGACCCCACAGAGGACTGAGGTTGAGAACCAAGTGATAACAAGTTGAGGATGGAATGGGAGATGCACGAAGGTGATGTTAAGGAGATGGATTCTCTCATTAGCTCTAACTCAATAAAACTTGTCTTCTCACCTCTGCACACTGGCCTGTGGTCACTCCATGCCACGATTATGTCGCTCACTCTCTTACAGGTGATGCTTTTGGACCCTTGCAAATCGTAGCCCTCGTTACAGGTGAACTGGATGCTGGAGCCTAACCTAGCAGGCAGAACAAAGCAGGAGGTTAGCAGCTGCCACGCTTCTGCAGCAATAGGCTTGTCACTTACTTTTTGACTACCCCAGTGATTCTCCAAGTTGTGAACAGAGAGAGTTCACCAGCCCTCCAGGCAACAGCAGGGATAAATGAGGGGCAAACCCATGTCTCATGCATTTGCTTGTGCTGGGCACTGTTTGCCTGAGGTGGTGATAGTCCACGAACAGATTGGAGTCTTTCAATGCAACTTCAGTGGGCATTTTATTCAATGCAGGAGCACAGACTCAGCCCCAAGAGATGACACATTCAGCATTCTTACAGAGGGAATGACATATCTTTATCTGCTTTATTCTTCAGTCCATCACTCTGGATTCAGATCCTTTGCTGGTTTAAGCCAATGCTGCCTTGTTCACACTTTACTGCAGCTGAGAATTTATCCTGCAGCATTTAGGGACTATTGGGACTTCTCTTTCCTCCACCCTCACCCCTCTGATCCATTTTCTGGATTTCAGGAAAATTTGATAGACTCCAGTTAAATTGAAAGACACTTTTAGTGAACAAAACAGTCATCGACAGCAGAATGAGATTAAATATTGATTCACCATTGCTAACAGCAGGCTCAGTTCGTCCTGCCTGCTTTGAATGAACGCAAGCAACTAGAAGGGAATAACAGCATTGTTTTAAACTCTATAAGAAAACAATTATCTAGCACCACATACACTTATCGACAAGGAACTGTACCAGTGCTTTGGGAAGTCACCTCAAATTCACCAGGGGCAGGGCCATGCTGTGATTTAAGCTAATTTGAGCAGTGATTTTTTGCTGTTTAAGACAGTTCTTCCTGCACTTAACCGGAGGAGGGAATGACAACAAACATTGATTACATGAGCCTGGCTAAATGCCCATGGTGTGAAAAGAGAAATGCTCTGAAAGAGAGATCATTACAGATCCTCATCTGGGCCACACGCTCTCACACATGTGCACATCTATACACACTCATTCTTCTACATCACGAGCCTCAGCAAGCTTTCGAGAGAGAACACATTCAGAGGTGTGCAGATGGTCTCTAAAAACAGACTACATAATGCCAAGGAGCACACACAACAGTTACAGACAGGAGGAGCTTTGCAGCATGCAGAAACACACACAGAAAAGGTTCTTACCTAAAATCGTTGCCTATTCTTTTGCCTCTCTCTGGAATCCCAGGGTCTGGACACATATTATGTCCCTGGGACACACCAACCTGAGTTACTACAAAGCAAAAACAGCACATACAGAGACAGAATAGCAAAAGAAACATTCTTTCATCAGCTCTCTTGGTGGATGTGGAGAGGAAATGGCAATTGGTAGCTCGAAACCCTGAATGTGTTCCATTTTGTTTCAGAAAACACACAGCTTTGGAAACAAATGTAACTGGAATCGGTTCAGCTCAGTTTATACACCCAAGTGTTTCTAGGAAATGCCAGCTAGGGACACAGTTTTCCCTCCATTCCACTACAGAAGTACCTCTGCAAAGAGGGTTCATTCCCATTCTGCAGAATGACACCAATTAAAGAGCCCATTTCCGAAGGCTGTGATGCAAACAGCCACCTGCAGAGGACAAGGTGACAGCTACCACCCTCCAACCCGCTCAGTGAGAAAAGGCAGCTGTATGATACCAGGGCAAGAACCAAGCACAGGACAAAAGGGAGGAAGGAGAAGGGAAATGTAAGTCTGGCTTTTTAAAGCAAGTAATTTAGTCTGAACATGAAAAATTCGATGGAGCAACCTCAATGTAACTGCCAACAGACATGGAATCTATGAAGTGGTGAGCAGCACTCAATAAACACCTTCAAACTCATCCTTTATCTCCCCATTTCCACCTTCCCCCGTCAAATGGCACAAACAGAATTCAAGCACTGATTTGGGTTGGCTCCGCACAGGATAAGGTGAGAGCTGGTAATAGACTGATTTCAATTGTGAATTCCAGTAACTGCCAAAACACACACTAATATGGAACAAAGGGGTGGCTTTGTCACAGAGCTGGAGAGGTTGATGTGACTGAGCTTTCTGCATCACTAAGGACACAAAGAAAACACACTTCTTGGCAATGATGCTGAAGCAATGAAGCATGAATCTTCAATGAGCATGTTTCTGTTTCCCCTACCTAGCACTAAAGGGAAATCCCGACTGTACTCCAGAACACACTGTGTCAGCACAGTGCCCCACAGACCACTGCCACCTGAGGATGGTTCAGTGACAGGCATGTTTCTCACAACAGACGTTGGCTCAACAGTCTGAGATGGGCATGGCACTGAGCAGGGTGGAAGACGCGGAGGAAGAGCATGTAAGTATTTGCATGGGAAGGTAAGCATGTGGAGTAGCTACACCAGACACAGGCTGCACAGCACGAACACACGAAGAGCAACACTCATAATTACACCCTGTGTCATCAGGCACCACAGCTGGATACGGTGCTGCATCCAGGAGGATGGAAGGGTGTTCAGCGCAATGCTTTGGTGCTCCTCCATGTGTCAGAGGCCACAAGAATAACAGAGATACAATCTGATGGGAAACCAGGCTCCTGAGAGGTTGTTCTCCCTCTTTTGCATATTCATAACCTCACACTACTCTCAGTCACGGGGACAGAGACACCAGCAAAAGACAGGAGCATGAAAGCAGCACACAGCATCTTTTGATAGCTGTGTTTTGTAGGTACAAAGCTTTGCTGCCACCTTTCACAGTCTGCAATGATTCCAAATGTACGAGTCAGGAGGAACTGAGCCCCTGTCCAGAGAAGGGATTCACCTCCCATGTTTTCAGCAGCAGAGCCCCAGTAACTGAAGCAGCCATGATAAAGTCCTGCTCCAGGAATGCGTTATCTCCTGCAGGTCTGAGATGCAAAGTAATTTGGTAATCCTTCTGCAAAATGAAATCACCAGCTCCCAAGAGCCCTTCTGCTAGAGCCTGCAATGATATAACTGCTTCTGAGGAATGAAAGGTCAGCTGAGCAAAGCCCACAGGGGACACAGTCTTCCTTAGGGGTTCTTAAATCACTGCCTACCTACGCAAGCATGATGACTGTGCATGCAGATATCTCCAAACAAAGTAAAGTTAACATACAGAGGGTACAAACAAGGGTTGTATGTCACAGGTCCATGAGGTGCTGAAGGAAAAGTGCTAGATTTCTCATCTTCTATACCTTCTCCAGAGTAAAGCCACACTGAATGAGATACGTCTGTAAGGTACACGTACACGGATACAGCTCCTATAGATATAGCTGCATTCAAACACTTGGATGCTTCTCCTCCCAGAGTAGATTACCCCATTCCCTTTCCACATCAGAATCTTTCTCCCATGGCCAAAAAACTATGCACACAGCATCTGTCATGCCCATCTTAGTTACTCTGCACTGATACCACATCCATTCATGTCCCATATACCAGATGACAGTGAACCTCCAGGCCTTTGGTTCAAGCTTTGGGAGGAAGCAAGGCTACAGATTACCACCCAACCCCACAGGCAGGCTGTCAGTTGTCAACTGCATCTCCAAAGACTAAAACCAGTTCTCTCATTAACTAGCATTATATTAAAATCAATGTAACACATTTGGATAAACCAGAGGACAGTTAAGATAAAACAGAGCAAGGGGAAATGAAAGATATCTCCATTATCTAGTTGGGATAACTGGGACATTTTATTTGTACAGGAGAGCAAAAGAAAAGGAGGAGATGGATTAGACAGACACTTACTTGTTCTTCTATCTTTTGTTTTAAACACACATACAAATATAACTAAACCAAAGGTTATAAAAGGTGTTTGTTATGCTGAGAACTTGCTGTCAGTACTGTGTTCATCTTGCTGAAGGTTTGACTGATCTATGCCTGGGCTGGAGCACTCCAAAATGAATTCTTCAAGGTTACTAGGAAAAACAATAGCTCTTAAAAACTGTGATGAACTGCTCAATTTCTCCATTATAGGCTCAAGGATTCTTTCCCCAAGCCATAGAACTACTTTTCCACCCCTTCATTCTCCTCCTGAGTTTTTCAACAACCTCTTTCTCATCATGCATTCCCCCTAACAGCCAGTTATGATTGCAGTGTTTGGCACAGTGATTTACTCCATCTGTTAGAAGAACTGAGAACCTTCTTTAGTTGTCTGCATCTCCCTATGTTAATAAAGAAAAGTTCACTTACAGAGTCCCAAGGGATGATTTTTTATTGAATTTAGGACTGTAAAATATCAACTACAAAACAAAGCAGCATCTAAAATAGGTTTTACAAAGACTCCACATTTCTCAGCATGAGAAATACAGTGAAAGGCAGTGAGCTTTTCTGCTGCATGGGGAGGGGAGGACTGTGGCAGTAGTTAGCTGTTTTAACTGGTCACTGTTATGATCACACTGAGGATGGTGGTTATTCCATGCAAACATCAGGTCAAGTTAATGGGTTACAAAACTCAGCCCTACAAGCAGCAGAGGTGACCTACTGACAGTGTGCTCACCCCAAGGATGGGCTTGCTGCCCTTCCGATCCACGAAGATCATTCTGCACCCATCAACCAAGTCTCAAACACTCCCAGACCTCAGTGATACTGATCCAGATGTTAAATACTCACGTGTCTAGTGATAAGCAAGAGTGAAAAGGGGACAGACTTGGGCTATGAGGCTCTAGTGCTAGAGAAGACTATGCCCTGCTGGAAATCCCATTGGAATGTTTCTACCTGGGGAATTCCGAGCCCCTATTTCACATCTTGCTGCAATCCCAGCACAGCAGCAGGCACCTTCAAAAACATGTACAGCCCTTCAGATTTCACACACCATTTACACAGCGTGTGCAGCGCTGCCCTACTCAAACCACACACAGCTCCTCTCCAAGCTGGGCTCAGAACCCCAGGCTGGCTCTGCCATGGCTCAGTACTCATGGCTGCAGGGCTGAGTGCCTAGAACCTACCATACACTTTGACCACTCGTAGTTCTCAGCAACACCTCCAAACTGACCTTGCATTTGTACATTTAAAATAGATGCTGATAAATCCCAATATATGCAGATCTTGTCCTGCTTTGTACAATCCCTTCCAGTAACACCCAGCAGTGCATCTTCAGGTAGGCCTCCTTCAAAGGTCAGAAAAGCAACAGTGATGCTGTTTGGTAAAGCAAAGCACCAGGTTTTTTTCCACTGTGGGACCTGGAATACGCACATTTACACCAGTAAGAAGTGACCTGCTAAATGCAAGCTAAGATTAAAACTATTTTTCCTATCTTGTTCTACAGAGCATTATTTTTCCCCTAAAAATGATTGAATCAAGATGTCCGAATCATGTTAGGGATGGTGAACAGTGCAAGGCACTTTAATTTCAGTTTCAAATACACACATTTGCAACCCAGCACAATCAGTACCCCCCAAAATCCATATTTTGATGTATTTTCTGAAATAGTACAACAGCTGATATGTGGCTATGTATTGCCTCCATTCAGACACATAAAACACACAGGCTTTAACCTGGCCAGGTTAAACAGAAGTCCTTTGAAAGACCTGCAGGGGAATGAGCTGCCTTATCATGACCACAGATGCTTCAAGGGAGAAGAGCACTGGAAAACATTGCTGGTAAGAACATCCTTGAAAACAGAGCATGGCTCAGCTGAGGCCATGACCAAGAGACACAGAAATTCCTGCTTTCCTGGTACTGATGTCAGATGAAACAGAGCAACACCAGCAACCTCCACAGGTCTTTAATCAGCCTGGCCCACCTGTGGAATTATCTCTGGTGCATACACAGATTCCTAAGCTCAGGAAAGTTGAAGAGGAGAAGGGGCCTGGCTCTCCATGGAGATGTAAAGAGCAAGGGGAAAGAAGAGAGAACATTTTGGGCTCCATTTTCTGAAAATGAACCATTTCCTGGAGCCACCTTCTCTGGAATCAGCATTTCTGAAGTTGGAAATTGCCTGTGGCAGAAGTGTGACAGCAGAAGGCTGTGCAAGATAGAGGTTAATCCGGGTTTACAACCCAGCCCTTGCTGAGAGCAGTGCACATGAAGGAGCTGGAGGCACAGGGGTTGTGGCAAGCACCAGGAATTTGGGCCACAGCACTATCACCATCTCTATTATTACTGCTTAACAGCTTTCAGGCTAAGCTGCCTTCCTATGCTCTGTTTTGCCTTATCAACTATGACAAGATTAGCACTACCCAAGATGCTGAATTGACAGCTTTGAAGACTGGAGCCTGCTCTCCATTGGGTGAGGATAAACTGGGCAGAGACAACACAGACTTCCTACAGTTTTATCCTCAGAAGCAGAGCACACTGGGACAGAGCAGGATACACCAAAAAGGGAATCTCGGTCTGTCTCTTACTTGGCCTTCAGCATCTTTCCCTAGAGCCCCTTGCAGGGACAGTCAGTAAGAATGTTCATTAGCAGCAGTAAAACCACAACAGGGACCCAGCTGAGCATTCCCAAGAAGGTAAACCAGGAATCCCCTGTTCTCAATACCAGAATACTTATATACAGTAAACCAATGACTCCACACCAGGCTAGCATTTCTCACTTGGTGAAGACGTTCCCCACATTATCCATTATCCCAGACAGTGCATATCCCATTCCAAACGCATCCTTTGTCTCCCGTGCCCACACAATCAGAGCTAGTTCTATTTTCCAACAGTGAACTGCAATGTTTATCACAATGAGCTGCTTCGTGGCAAGAACACATCATCAGCCCCTTGCAAACAGGGGCTTTTCCTTAAAAATGGAATTCATTCCCTCTGAACACACCTCGCCTGTTTTCTGCACTGGAGATTCTGGGCAATTTACATCCTGCTCTTGAGCCTCCTCATAGGGCTCGCTCCTGAAAACCCAGAGCCCACGAGCACTCATATGTGGGCCTGCAAGTGGGATGCTCTGACTTCCACTAGGCAGCTCAGCCATGGTGCTTAACTGGCTTTTGCATCCAAAATCCAAACGGATGAGATGCCCAAAGAGTACCTCCTGGTGGGTGCAATGAACTGTGCACACAAGGAGCCACCGCATCCTCGCCCCTAAAAACTGATTTAAGTTCATTCTGCTCCTCTCCAAATTCATATAAAACAGAAACTTGAGATAATTCAGCCCCCTCCTGTTCAATCTTAGATTCTCCTTAACAGCCCCAGGGCCTGTCCACGGTCACACAGACAACAAAACATCAAGCCTTGCTTCTGATCCGAAAAGAACCTGAAGTAAGAATGAATGGACCTAATGGATTCACTTCCTGCAAGAGGAACACGCAGCAGTGACCAAGTGGCATTCTGTGCACACCTCCAACACACCAACCACTAAATACACTGGAAGTAAGTGACAGAGAGACCATAGCAACTGGTATCATGAGCTCTTGCACAGCAGTGCTTTGGTTTTTCTGCAGGGACATAAAATGCAAAGAGAAAGAGACTGACACTGCCCCTAGATTTTCCAACAGGTCTTTTGTGGTGTGGTTCCTTATCCCTACTTCTCATTTACAACAGTAACGATAATTCACTTTGGGATATTGTTTGGTTTGACACTTTCCACTCTAAAAGACAACAGAAGTCATGGAGCACAGCCTGTCCTTGAGCAGGAAGCATACAGTATATATTAAATGCACACACACCAATCCCCTCCATTCCCACTTCAAGGAGTTAGTATATGCTTGCGAATAGAGCACTGGAAGGAAGTGATGCAGGAATGCAGAGGGAAGAGAGGGAAAAGCATTAAAACTTGTAAGAGTGACAAAGTTTTAGAGATTACTGGGAAGTAAATGGAATGTTCAAGGAGATCAGTACCCCAGAGACAGCGTAAGGAGGAGCCAGAACACTTACACACTGATGTCTTCTGGTTGTTGTCCTTGCTGGGCATCAGCTTCACCCCTCTGGACTTCAGCTCCATTTGCTTTTTGACTACAGAGATTTAAAACAAAGACAAGGAAAAGAATGAGCTGAGCTTTAGGAATTACTTAAAAAGAAAATGAAGCAACAGCTACACATGCTGCAGGGCATCCTGCATTCACCCTTCACAGCTCCACTGACCCCGACCCCTCAAAACCACTGGGATCCCCTTTGCATTCCCCATGTTAGGTCTGACCTAATCTGAGTAATACAAACGGGGGACAACCCCCCTCATCCCCAGGTCACAATGACGCTTTGCTGAGCATACTAAACCCAGGAAAGACCAAAGGGGACTTCCAAGAAACTTCAGGGATCCTGGGAATGAAACACTGAGTTAGCTTCACCCAGTTCTACTGATGCAGTTATGCCATGAACACATTGCGCTGTAAAGCCATTCTCTGCTTCTGTGGGAATACAGTGCTCAGATGAACACCCATGGCCTAAAGACTGCAAACATGATCTGCATGAACAGTACCCTCAGAAAGGCGGAACGACAGCAGGAAAAAGAAGAGCCATATTAAAACCATATTACTGGCAAAGGATAAATGTACAGAGCTGCCATTAGTAGCCACAGGCACATCAATGGTAAAATCTGCATCGTGGCTCTACCAGAGGTCCTGTTGTGACCATCCCCTTTAAACATCACCCAGAAGATGAGAACACACAGGGGTAGCAATGAGATCTCCATCCATCCATCACCAGGGGAGTCCTGTCCTTCTTCCCAACATGGAAATCCCCATGCAACCAAGCAGCTATTTGTTCTTATCACTGGACTTGGCTGTTACCAAGGCTCCCTCAACACAAGAGGGTTCTGCACAAACCCCACACTGTCAAAACCATCTGGATACCAGCAGACAGTGGCTTCCTGCAGCACACACACGGGTATGTCTACTAACACACAGGATTTGCACTGGCACATCTGAAGTTAATGTTAAAAAGCAACTTCCCAGCAGTGAGCGTGATGCCCAAACCACTTTATAGGATCCTTTTTCTGAGGAGCCAGTCCTTATCTATGGAGAAAACCAGCCTGTCTTCCACTTCAAACTGTTCTTTATCTTGTCATACTTTCATCCCTAAATTAGCACATTTCTAAGACAAAGTTGTCAAGAAAAATTACTGATATAACTAACAAGGGGTTTAATCATGCTCTGCTTGCCTTCAAGGAAAAGAAATCTGTTTATAACATCTGTTTGCAGGAACTTCAGACAGGGAGATGTCAAGCATCATTCCTTGCAGCTTACCTAAAGTAGTGCTTTTCAGAGCTAGATGCTAGCTTGGAGCTTTATGTTCATCCTTTGGTTACAGCTTTCTGCTTTCTCTTTACATAAAGCACTTACAGCTCCACACTGAGAGCTGGATCAGGACTGCGGGGCAGAGGGGGGTCTCCCCTTGACCTGCTGCTCATGCTCTGGGGATGCAGGCCAGGGCATGGGGGTTCTGGGTTGCAAGTGCTCACTGCTGGGTCCTGGGGAGCTGCTCCTCAACAATACTAGATTGGGATTGGGAAGAGTTTACAGGTGCTTCCTACAGACACTCCACAGCACTCACCCCATCATTAGGATAAAGCACTGGAGAGGTCCTGTTCTGCTCATCCTCCATAATGCTGCAGTTAAAGATTCTCTGGCACTTTCCAAACAAGCACAAGGATAACCTCACGGGCACAGCCAGTACTCCCTCCCAGTCAGTAAGATACAGACCAGCCCAAGGACCTAAGGCTGAAGCTGAGCTGTTGCAGGAGGCACAATGGCTCGTGACTGCAGCATCAAACTCCCTGCCCCGTGAGGTCCTTTGGGGCACAGTCGGTGAGAGAGCAGCTTTATAGAAATCATCTCCATTTTTTATGTTCTCCACAACTTCCCATCCCAAATTCCATTACCCAATTAGCAGTGATTGTTTCCCCAAGCCACACACAGAGAAGTGCAGGGCTCCTGAGCACTAAAGGACAAGGAAAGCTTTCCTATCATGTGGCTATGCCCTGCACCAGGTATCCAAGCTGAGCCCATGGATGGGGCAATGCATCCCTGGGAGGGTCAGCTCCTGTCCTCAGGGAACGGGCTGGTCTGCAGGACCTGAGGCAACCTGCAGTGATTTCAGAGGGCTACTCAGCATCACACAGTCCAGCAGAAGGCAATGGGCACAGAGTTCACAGCTTCAATACACGTGGACTGCACACTCTCGTAAGGACATGCTTATAACAATAAGTCCATATTCCTTCCTGCCTGCCGGAACCCTGCTAGCAGACAGAGCCCCACTCTGAGTTCATGACTAATGGCAAGCCCAGCTCCAAAACACCCAACAGTAATGAAAACAAGCAGCAGAAACCAGACATTCATTACTAAGGATCAATCCTAAAATACAGAGACTAAACTGCATTACGCATGAAGTATATACTCTCCTAATTGCATCGTGTCTCTTTGAGCAATAATTGATAAAGAGAGATCACTATAGACTCTCCTCTTAATCCCTCATTTTGTTTGCAACATGGAGACGTAATGATGAAAGTCAAGCTTTACAAATGACTCAATTTAGATTAGAACAAGTCAGAATACAACATCACCTGCTTTTTACAATAATAAATAAGAACAATTCTCCTCTTCTATGCCCTCAAATTTCTGCTTTATGAAAATCTATTTTGTTTATAAATCAGGATGTGGAACACGACTACAAAGGACTGTGTCAGGATAATTGGATGAACAGAAATTCCTCTGTTTCCTGGAGGGTTTTAGCTGCTCACACGTATCTGATAGATCTAATGGAATACTCAGCGTCCTGTCACGTTTGAAAGATGACATTACAAAGCTTTTCCAGTGAGCAGGCAGTCTGTGGTGTTTCTTTTAAACCACTTCCTGGTGCTTGAAGTGAGGATTTAAGGAGGCATTTATTTATTTTTCATTTGGAAAACAGCATTTCAGCAAAAACCCATTCCAGGAACCTCTGTTCTCCTTGCTGGGGATTGCTATTAAATACAGATTAGCCTGAATCCCTTTTCCGCCTCCTTGGGGTGATTTAGTATCTTAGGATCAGAGAGTGGTTTGGGTTGAAGGGAGCTTAAAGCTCCTCCAGCTCCAACCCCTTCCACTGAAGCAGCTGCTCCAAGCCCCTGTGTCCAACCTGGCCTTGAGCACTGCCAGGGATGGGGCAGCCACAGCTTCTCTGGGCACCCTGTGCCAGCGCCTCAGCACCCTCCCAGGGAACAGCTTCTGCTTAAGAGCTCAGCTCAGTCTCTCCTCGGGCAGGTTCAAGCCATTCCCCTTGGCCTGTCCCTACAGGCCCTTATATCATGTAGGACACTATGGCAGGTTGCTTATAGGGATTCTAACTCAAGATGAAAGTGAAGAGAAACACCCTCGAATGCATCCACTTTGAAACTCCCTATTTATGCCTTCCACCAGCTACCCTAAGCAATGGCTTTTTAGGAATCAGAGCCTACAACAAACACCAGAATTTTCCCATCTCTGCCTCTCTCAGGATTGCCCAAGCCACCCAACAGGTTGCACAGCATAAGCCATAACCCCTTTGCAGCCTAAGCTGTGATTCAAGATGGGTATTGACAGATCTGTTAAAAATGAAGCATATATATTTACAGATACATACATATCCTTAAAAGCAATTTAAGTGGTGGGGTATGTGCCACAGATAGTTCATCAGAGCACTCCTCAGGGCGACAGGCCTGTGGGTATTCTGCTCTGTGCTATGGGTGACACTCACCCACATTCATCTTCCCACCAGAGTGTGGAAGACAGAAGGGGAAGGGAATGGGGTGGGGAGATCAATAGCAGATGTAATTATGTGTTGGTAAATCAGCTAAAAAGCAATTTGGGATCCAACTTGTGTCATAAAATATGTAGAGAGCTGGACTACAGCAGCCAGAGCATTATTTAGATCTGTTTAGCATCGCTTTAAATTCAACAGCATTTTCACTGCCTCATTTACAGCCCCTCATCACTCTGATGACAGGGGACACCCGGCTGTGCTGTCACCTGGTGCCATGAGGCACTTCGACCTTGTTTTCTTACCACATGCAGGTCTGCTCACCACCTTTGGGGGAAAGAAGGCAGAAGGAGTGGGAGGAAGGAGAAGAGATCAATGCACTGATTTCTCCACAGTCCATTTTATTTGCTTTTACAGGGCATGGGGAAAAAGTATCTGCAGGAATGCAAGATTATTTTAACTCTCCCTGGAAGGGAACAAATTGACTGTATTGAGCAAAGAGAACCTGTATACAGGCTGATTATATCTAACCTTGCTTTTATATTCACAAAGAGACTTCCAAATTAGTGGAAGGATTAAAAGGAGCTGAAATAGAACTTACGTTCTGCTAAAGCTAAGATGCAACATTAAACAAGCTGGAAAGGAAACTATTTTCTTATAGATTATCAGCAAAGGCTGATACTGTCGCAGAGGACATTAAATGTTGATAAATTATGTACATACATGTATTTGGAAAACAGACAGATTCATCCTAAGCCTCTTTTCCTTCTCTCAGACAATGCTGGGGTTTGCTTCAGCACTACTGCTGAAACACATTTTAGCTGCTCTATTTCCTATGCTATTACACATCCTATTTTGGATGTATTTATCTCCATTAAAATACTTATGTTCAAACAAGGTCATGCTCCTATGAAAAGGACGTCACGTTTTGAAGTGGCACTGGCATCTCTAATGGTCTACAGGCACAGCATCCCTGACTGCCAATACCCTGCCTTTATACCTGGTTTGCTTCTTGTTTTAAGTACTGAAATCTTCCCTAACGTAAAGAACCTGACAAACTCCACTAAACCCATCACATGTGTGAAGATCTCAGCATCAGATTCTCTTCACCAGGTTATTCAGTGCCATTTCAAGAGCACGTTTTCAAGCACATCTTTTCAAGGCTCAAAACACAGCAGCACAGCTCATTACCTACAAAACAGTTTCCAAGGAGTGTGCTGGATTAGAACCCTCTGACATTTACCTAATCAGAGGAAATTATAACAGTAATCTTTACTGTTCTATTTCAGAAAAAGGATGATTCAGACAGGTGTTTTAATAGAAAGCAGCAATGATGACAGCAAAGGAAAATGTCACATCAAAAGCCATCGGCTGCACAGAGTCATTTGTTACACAGCAAAACCAATAGGGTTCTCCTTAGAATTTCAAGTGGTTTCTATGTTAAAGGAAAGCAAGGGAAGTTAAATAGCAATAGTGATTCATAGAGTAAAGCCCACGTTGGAGCCATGACAACATTGCTAAGTCTAAACAAGCAGGGAATGAACACACAGGGCAGGTTTGGAGATTTAGCAAAGGAAACTCCTCTCTCTTCCACTTCATTCCTTTAACATCTTGGTCTATAGCTATGGCACTTCTCATCAAACTCCTGTTTCTTCCTTTTCAGGGAAGCTGACACAAACCCTGGAGGGTGGATAAGGAACTGGATGTCATTCCTGCTCCTTCCCTGCTTCATCTTCCCTCTCCCCGATCCTGCCCAAAGCCAACACTGCACCCACAAAGTCTGAGTCCTCAGGATGGTGTCAGCTGTTGAAGGAATCCACTAATCCCTGCTTTGGTGACCATTTGGTCCCAGACTGGCTGCACCAATGTGCACTTGGCCATGGTTGGCTACAAACCACAGAACACAACAGGATCTTTTCTCTGCCTGACACATGCCAAAGCATCTTTCTACCTCAACAGCATCTTAAGATCCTAATCCTGATATCCATCCTTTGGGGATGACCAGTAAACCCAGAACAGTTTATATGTCATTCACAGGCTCAGTTCCCCCTCACCTGAACAGCATGTAAATGCAGACAGTCTTTGTGGGACTCTATAGACAACACCTCATCTACCCCACACCTCATCACATCCCACACAGAGCCTTCCACAAACCTGCACATAAAGGAACATCTCTACCAACAAAGTACACAGTGAAAATGAATATTCCTGCAGCTCTCCAGTGTTTGTACTGCCAACAGCAGCTCTCCTCACAACAAAGCCTGGATACCCCCTTGGAAAACAAAACCAGTGTACAGAAGGAGCATGCAGGAAGTTAGATGGAGATTCCTAGGGAGAAAAAGTCTGGCTAAACATAGCCTGTGAACAGTGAGAGCAGGCAGTGAGCGCTTACCTTGATACTGGGCACTGAACCCCTTCTGCCTGTGGTTGCCATCGGATGTGAAGTGAAGCCGCAGCCAGTTTTTACTGCTGATAACAGGGGGAGGCAAATTCATCCCAGTAAACCTGCAAGAAAGCACCAACAGGCAAACATTATGATTGAGAATTACACCCCAAATACCTCTCCTTCCAGGTTATCTCCTGCTAATGAATGCAGGAAATGCTGAATGAGAACCATGTGCTCAAAGAACACATCCCATACACCCCATGGCTGTTTCCTTCCCATTCCTTTGCTTGTCTTCCCATCTGCCAGTTACACGTTTATAGTTACTGGGGTTTCCATTCCTCCCTGCTAAGGCAAAGGAGCAAGAAGCAATGCTGTATGACCTATCCCAGTGCAGAGATTACAGCCATCAAACAGGAGGTGGAAAGCCCCACAGCCCATTAGCAGTCCTTCAGCAACTGTTTCCTTTATACCTCTTTATACCTTTCTTTAAAAAGAATGTATTATACTGTTTGCTTTACTAAACTCCAGCTCATAAGTCTTGGCTGAGCTGTCATATGCCAAGTCTGAGTCCTGAACAATGTTTACCTAAGGCACAGCACTTCTGAATTGAGGTCTGAAATGGTCACATTAACCACAGTGAGGGGAGCAACACGGCCATGACAAAAGCTATTATGGAATCCTATTATTGTTAATGAAAGCCCAGCTCAGGTTGTAATGACAGACTGTCACTTAATTTAAAACTACTGGCTTCCCAATACCTGTGCTTCTTTAGGTGAAGGTAAAAGGATCCTGGAAATCTCTCCCCATTCAAAAGGATACCTCAGATTTCATTACCACACATTTTCAACAGCAGAATGGACAGCCGAGGAAATATTGCACAAGTCCTTTGCTCAGCTGCCACCTCCAAAGGTGAACCTGCCTTTTGCTAAGGCAATCAGCAGGGAGGCAGGATGGTGCTCAGCAGCACTGATTAATGTAGATGAACCACAACGTCATCCTGCTCTGCTTGTTAATGACAGTGGGGATGGTTACAGAGCATAACTAATGCATCTCTGCCACCTACAGTACAGCTTTAAACCCTGTGCTATGATTCTGCAGAATTCAGCCACAAGATGAAACCTGACTGAGAACATTCTTCCCACCATCCAATTGCTGAAGACTTCCTGCTCGTTCCTCTATTGATCATCTTCATCTCAGTTTGGCAGAGCCTTCTGAAATACAAGGTGGTGTAAGATCGGATTCCATGTGGCCTCCTGCCACCCTTGGCTAACTCAGACAGCTGGACCAATCTCACATCAAACTTCTCCAAATGACTTTCTTCAAACAAACATATTTTGGGCCGAGACCAAACCTGGGATGCCTAAAACCAATTCTGAGAGCGTTACTATGGCTGGTTGTTATGACAACTTAATACCCTTACCCCCAAAGGCTATTTTATTATTCAGTCAGAATCAATAGTCAAACTTTCATATATAATCTTTAGGTATGCAGAGGCAAATTTCACTTTATTAACTGTGGGGACCCAGTAATTCAATTGCCTGATATAAAAACTAGAAAACAATAAAATTAACTTGCCTGAGTAAGGCAGAATTTGGCTCCTCTGTCCTCAATTTCACTGCTTGTTTAAAACATACATATCCTTTAGAGAAGGGGACTGAGCAGCCTGCAGTAATCTGCTTACACACACGGTTCATTTTAGGTACATCAGCAGTCCAATACTAACTTCCAAGGATCCTGCATACGCAAAGTGCCTGAATCTCACCAGCTGAGGCAATTAACACATTGAAAACCCATTAGAAAAATTAAAGTATTGCACAACTTGCTACCTTTGTAATAGCAAATATAATTACTAAAGGCAAAAGCAGGAGTAAAATCAATCATAACCACAGTGCTCTGCACCCACTCTGCACTGTTATAAAGAAATAGAGAAGATTTAGGGTGAAGGAAAATGATTCCTGAGTTTCCTGCATGGAAACCTCCATCAGCACCGTATGTCATTTGCTTAAGACACTGTCAGCTTTCTGAAAGGACTAAATCAGCCAAGAAATCACTGCCAGGACCTCAGTTCCATATACACCACTGCTCAAACAGCACACAAACCCACCGTAGTCACCATGGCTCTAGTCTTACAGACTGCCCTTTTTCTCCCTATCCCTTTTATCTCTGAAGTTAAGCAGCTCATTGTTAACACCAGGCTGTGGTACTTGGAGCTAGTTTAGATCCCAGCTCCTACTGATCGTCAGCGCCCAGCACCAACTTCTGCACTGAAGGACTGCCCAGGACACACCAGCAGTGATGGCAAAGAGAAAGAAGCTGCTTTCTTTTCACACACCCAGGCTAAATCACCAGGTCCCAGCAGCAGAGAAGCTCTGCAAATGTCAGGAGCCCAAATGAAATCACTGGAACAAGCACATGGAAACAGACCATACAACATGTGGAAGTGTGGGGTTTGAATGGTTTGGGGTTTTAGTTGAGTCCAGTTAACAGAATTACTTCAGGAGAACAAAGGCCTTGCTGTTTGACCAGTTTTACTGCTTGCAAACTGTAACTTCAGGCTCTGCCTCTGCACTGAGCCCCAAACCCTCCCATACCCCAAGAGGGGAAATCTCTATACAGTGGAAAAGGAATATTTAATCTGTGAATGCCAGGTTAGACGGGCTTGGAGCAGCTGCTCTAGTGGAAGATGTCCCTGCCTGTAGCAGGGGTTGGAATGGATGAGCTTTAAGGTCCCTTCCAATCCAAACCAGCCTATGATTCTATGATAAGAAATAACATGGCCGGAGCTAGGCATTTAATGGCAAACATCACACTCACCTGCAGTTAACTACCAGCTTTTCACCATGAGGCTCCCACAGCTTGAAAATAATGATGAGGAAGTATTAATGGTTAATAGATAATGCAACACTTAATTACAGAAAAACACAGTTGAACTGAAGCAGCTGCATGGCCTCTGAATGCAAATGCCCAGGGCTGCTGTCAATGAATCTCAATGAAAGGGGATGGATGCTCAGCAGGCAGCAGTCCAACAGCAACCACCGAACCCAGAGGAGCCCCCCAAGTCTCCTGCGTGGGGATAACACCAGGCAGCCCCAGGTAGCACTGCCAAACCCAGCAGCACAAGACAAAGAGGCAGATGACGACAACGGCTGCGACAAGCTCTTGGAGAGGATGCTGATTGTGCCCTGACACAGAGCACACAGTGTCTGCACTGCCAACTTCTCAAGGTCACAGTATTTTTCTTTATAAGCCCAGCGCTGCCTTGCTGGCTTCAAGAAGAAGGAGGAGCCACGTTCCAGAGACCCAGAAATGCACAGAGCTCATTAAAAGAAGCTGAACTCCTTTCTGCATTCCCCAGCACACTTTTGTGCTACATTATGTGCCCGGAATCTTCAGCACCCACCATTAGCTCAATAAATGATTGAATTTCTAACAGTCCAGTGAGTCATGTAAATAAAAGCCCTTCTGTTCTGGAGCTCTGCCACTGCAGTCCTCAGTATTCCAGACTTTTCTTCTTCTCTTTCTTAAATAAGTCTATTAGTAATTGGTAGAACTCCTCAAGCCTCTGTATGTCCACTTCCCCCCTCCTCCCCTTCCTTGCTGCCATCACCAAGAGATATGAATCACTTGATTAAATATTCAACTTCCTGAATATGGCAACACATTATCTGAAATCTGAGGCTGGGAATGACTAAGTAGCCATGTAAGAACTGTTTCAGTACAATCAATAATCAAGGCTCACTGATGGGAATTTGGTACCCGTTTTACATTGAGCATCTTTTTAGTCCTGGAGTCACTTGGAGAAGGAGATGAACTGAGCTTCCAGCTCAGGATGCTGAGGCAGCAAGGACAGGTGAGAACCAGGCTCTTCACCTGCATCCCTGGCCTGGAGACTGGGAATTTCTAGAACAGCCTTTCCCTGAACATTATTTCACCCATGTCTTCATTCGGGCCCCACAAGGACTTTGTTTTGGAGGCTTTCTCTTGTGCTCTACCCATGAGAGATCCTTGAAAGCAGAAGTCACCATTCAAACCACACTGAACATTTTGCGTGAGGAAAAACCCATCAGAAGATGCCCAACGGCTCAGGGTCTGTAAGGAATTCAGTCAACCTGATCAAGCTTCAAGTGCCTTTGACACCAGTGTCAAGCAACCAGTGCACTGAAATCAACGTTCAGAGAAGACAGGAACTCTTGTCACTGCTTGAAGAGTCATTGCTTTACCAGCCTCAGAGAAATGCAGTGGTAATGAGGATTTAAAACCACTTCTTCTATTGTGCCTAAGCCTGACCATCATCTCCTGCCATTAAAGCTCATTCTATGCACAGTGGATAGAGAACAGATTTTAGCTTTCCACATTTCCCTCTAAAGACATTAGGAACAGCCCTTCTGTGCTGGCACTGCTCTGAATCCTCACCCTGTCCCCAGCCACTCATGCTGAACGCTGTCTCCAAGTTTAGACGGCCTGTGAAAAACACATCTCTGAAGTAACTGATTTTATCCCAAACACTTTCCAATATTGTTTTAACCAGAGCATTAAAGCATCTTTTACTTAACTGAAACTGAGGCCTCCGCATTGAACACAGCTCCTCCAACTCCATAACTGCATAATACAGAAAGGTTAATGGCACCAAAACTCCTCTTTTGAGGAAAAGCAATGAAGTGCAGCTTTCAACTAAACTATTTTCTTTATTTCTTTTCTTCCTCTTGTATTTCACATTCAATTCAGGCATTAAATATTTATACCATTCTCTCAGCTATTTGTCCCTTGGCACAATTAGTATTACTGTACACGGATGGCACTGATTAATCTGCATCGATGTACTGTTATCTATTTACAATCCCAATTCCTGCTTTCATTTGGATCCACACAGAGAGCAAGAAAGGGAAAGGAAAAACCAAGAATCAATAAGATGCCAGAAAGGGAGCTAGAAGCAGGAATAGGTGAGATCTCTGCAGACAGAGGATCCAGGCTTTAGCAGCCTCCACAATTTGATCAGCACAAATTTGACCACAGCACTTCTTAAAGAACCCAACAACAATGAGCAATTCATTGTGTGGGTGCAACAGGAACTGACTCCTAGAGTCAAGGGTCACAACTAGAGGCAAGAGCTCCACCTGAAATCACATCATGGCAAGTGGGATACTTTGAGATACTGGATTTAAAGCACGACCTTGAAGGATGCACGTGCCCTGATGCTGTCCAGAACCAGGACGCAGTCAAACACCAGCCGTGGTGAGCCCAAACAGGCAACAGACGAAGGGGCATCACTGAGGCTGCTTCCCCCCACCCCTGAGCTATTCTTATTCTGGTTCATTTTTCACCAGTGAACAAGCAGGTCACAGACCCAGGGTGACACCAGCACCAGCTCAGGGCAGGAGGCTGAGCTCCGGGCTGCGGTTCAGCTGCTCAGTGTCACCAGCACCACCCAGGGTACAGAACTGACACCAGCCCAAGCCCTGGCACCCGCAGCACTGCTCTGACACCTCAGCCCTGAGGAGATTTCCACTTCCTCATAGGCTTTATTACACTGAAGCTTTCCAACTAGTCAGATATTCATCTTCCCTTCAGTACAACTGGGGCCAGACTGCAGCAGCTCTTCATATCTCTTATTATTCACTTCACCTGTATTTTTAACTTTTCATCCCAGCCTCTACTCAAATTATCATGAGAGCTGTACCATTAATTCTGAACATCTTATTTGAGCATGTCTATTCTCTTAAACAAAGTATACTTAAGCACCTCTAGACCTCATTTTCCGGTCGCTAGAGACATCCCATCACAATGGACTTTTACAAGGAAAATGAATAATTAGATCAAGTTATTGTTCCTTGCTAAACGCTGCAGGGATGGGAAGAACACACCTGCATCTTAAGTCTGCTTCAGAAGCACAGATGCTGAGGCAACGCAGCAAGATCAGCTTCCCACGTCACCCCACATCTTTGCAAGTGGCAGGCTGTTGACATGTAGATCCCTGGGCACTGCTGCCTATGGAGCACCCTGTAACAAAGCAGCCTGCAAACAACAAAAATGAACTCCTTGGACCAGTCAGGCTTGTGTCCTGTCATCAAACAGAGCAGAGATCTCCTTCAAGGCTTCAAAGTCCATCATCTGCTTGGTTTTGAGATCCACACTGGGGCTCCTGGGCCATCCTAACCCCTGGGAAAGGATTAAACAAGTTGTCTGCAGTGCTCTCCTTTCCCAGATGGATCACAGAGCTGCTGAAGAGCACAGGTTCTTTTAGAAAGGGAAGTGTGGAAAACATCCTGGCACATTCAGACATACCATGACCCTACAAACCCCAGTGAACCTGGAGATCCCAGACCAGCTCATGACACTGGAAATGACAGAACATGAGATGTCTGCTCAAAACTCATCCCATGCAGCAAACGCCATCGTTGCTGTCTTAGGGCTGTAGCACTGAAAATGAGAGAATACCTCCAACTGGGATTTCACCTCACTCTTCGCTCCTGGATGAAGCTTAAGGGTAAACCCCTCTCCTGATGTAACCAGGTCACAGCACTTCTGGTCTCAAACCCCTGCCTCCTTGCTTTCTTAATAGACCTACACTGATCATAGACTCATAGAATAGTTAGGGTTAGAAAGGGCCTTAAGATCATCAAGTTCCAACCCCCTGCCATGGGCAGGGACACTTCACACTAAACCATAATCTTCTAAGACAAGAATTCACCTTGAGCTCTAAGAGCAGCAAATCAATCCCACAGCCTCGCAGTTACAGCAGTACTGCCTTTACTCCTTCCAGGAGCTGGTGCAGGAAGGGAAATCTCATTAATTCATCACTTACAGCTTTGCTTACTCCTTTTTCCTTCTTTTTCTGCATTCCATCAAAAGATGAAAGTGTTTCCATGCAGCAGCAAAACTTCACTCATTGACATCAACTTTAATTACTGCTGCTCCCAGATAAATCTGCTGCCTAAACCCAAATCAATACCTGGGTTTTCTGCAGGAACCTTCACACTGCTCTCACTGCTTCAGTTCTTATGTGACATTTTCCTGCTCAGACTTAAAGGAGTGCAAACCAAATCCTTGGCAGATTCAAGCAACTCAGCTCCACTGGAGACAAAGCCAAACTAATTGGGGATCTCACAAAACTCCTCTGCTCCCTGCAGCTATTTCAGTCTCTTGTTAGTTTGGATTCTCTTGGATCTCTGTTAGATTAATTGCAGTTGCCTGAATGAGAAAGAAGTGATTCATTAGTCCACATGTGTTTCTGAGCTATCACAACAGAGCAATTCAACAGGTTAAATGGTCTATGAGGAATTCCTATCAAACTTAGCAGGTTTTTATGCATGTACCCACCCACTACAGAGAATCAGTTTCCTGAACTGACTGTATGCAGACAGGGTATTACATACATACATACACATATGCAATGTACATGCACATATTAGATATAGATCAAAGGGCTCAACTTGCAGACAAATACTTTGCTTTCAAGGCACAAAATGAATTTAGATATTCACTTTTTGAGTAAAACCCTCTCCAGCCCAAAGGCAAATCTTCACCTGCCACGATGAGCAAAGGGCAGATGGTGCATGAAGGCAACTGTAAAGCACTGGAGATGGCCATGAACAGGAAGCTGGGCTCAGTCTTCACTGTAATGCAGCTACAGTCACATTACAGCTTCAACTGCAAAACGTTTCTGAGGTCCCAGCGTCACACAGAATCACAGATGGGTTTGGGCTGAAGGGACCTTAAAGCTCACCCAGCTCCAACCCCTGCCACGGGCACGGACACCTCCCATTAGATCCTGCTGCTCCAAGCCCCTGTGTCCAGCCTGGCCTAAACCTTCCACCCAACCTCCCTCTTGCACAACACATGCCAGTGGCTGGAGCAGTCCTGCCTACAGGCAGGTTCTGGGCACTGCTTGCAAATGGGAAGAAAAAGGCCACCCCCCAAAGTAAAAGAGCCTTTAGGGCCTCACTGCATGATGCTTGAATAGAAGGAAGTTAACTAACAGAACAAGTGTGTCTCTTTATGGCTGAGAGGAGCAGGGCTGCAGGAGCACAGCCCATCAGCTGTGGTGCTTGGGACTGCAAAAGGACTATACTGCCGAAGCCATGTGTTTGATTACATGCAAGCACTTTCCATAATACTTTTACTATGGAAATAACATTTGGCTGCAGTCATACAGACAAAAAAAGGTAACAAACACGATTATATTTATTCTATCCAGGAGCAAACAAACACTAATTCAACACAACAGAAGAATGGCTAATGCAATTGAAGCTTACTAATGCTGCATTGCAAATCCCCCAAAGAAATCTTCTACAGCTTTATTACAATTTCCTCTAAAGCCGTTCTGCTTTACTACCAGTGCTACAGAGATTGTTTTTCCCAGCACAGGCAGAGCTAGATGTGTTGATAACAAGGAGACTGTATTTATTACTAGATAAATAACAAGCATTTCCATTGCTGCACGCACAGATACAACTCATGGCTCTGTCAGTCTAGTAATGCACTTAAGTTCCATTAGATTTGGACTCTGTCCCATGGTGGGAAGGGGGGTTGGAGCTGGATGATCATAAGAGCCTTTCCAGCCCTAGCTATTCTGTGGTTGTATTGACAGATGAGGCTGGAAAGCCTGAGGGCAGGTTTGCAAAGCATTCAGCCCCCAAAGTTTTGCAGACTGGGAACCAAGAAGCTGAAAGGCAATTTGAACGGATACCGCCCTGCACTGCCTGAATCTACAATGTCACATTAACGCTGGAAGATGCTGAGCTTAAGGGACAGCTGGAGCCAGGATGAACCTCAACTGCATTCACACTATGATTGTCCTATTTTCTTCTATGGACTCTTCCTTCACAGCCTGGCACTGTTTGCCAGCTCCTGGGCTACCTGCAGGTATGCTTGCATCAGACATGAACTGGGCATTAAGGAATGAAGAAGGGATGTATCAGTGCCTGCTCTGATAACCTGCCAGGCTCCTGAAGGAAAAGCATCTTTAGAAAAGAGGTGGAAAGGAGACAGTCACCCCTCTGAAGTCCCAAAGGATGCTCACCAGGTTGAGCACCATATCCACAAGTCATCTGTCACCATAGTGAGGCAGGTGACACTGGCTACCACCAAACCAGCCCATGTGCCACCTCTGAACACAGCCTGAAGCCCACTTCCCTGGCTCTTTACATTTGTTTCTGCAGTTTCTACAGAGGCTCTTTCACAGCGTAGCAAAAAGTCACAGGAACTCGGGAGAAAACAGGATTTGGAAAGGGAGGCTGGGATTAGTGACAGCTCCATCAGGACTTGTTAAAATCACAGCAAAATTAGAAATTACAACAAAATGCAAAGCAGCCTCAGGAAGAAAGGAACCAGAAACTGCAAGTTCTTTGAAGCCAAGACTTATTTTCTGGCTCCACATTTAGCACAGTGGGATGTGAAGGTTACCAGAGTTTCTACAAGAGACTGAAACTTAATGCTGCTAACAAATAATGGCACCCAAATGCCGAAATACAGCTTCAGAGGCAGGGTACTTTCCAAGATGAAGGGAACTGATGGGCTGTGTAACAAGGTGAGGTGGTAAAGCCCCCAGAGAAAGGTAAACCAGGTCTAATGGCTGGTGCCTCCAGGCAAAAGTCTGAACGGATCAAGTGATGAATGGCCCCTGGGTGCCAGCGCTCGGCAGCAGCTCAGTTCCCTGCTCTTCCCACCAGCTCCTCCAGAACAGGACACTGATGGATGACAGCAGACCAGAGCTCAGGGAGCAGCACGTCCTGTCCTGCCCCATCATCCCCCCGCCTCCATCAACACAGGAGGCTGAAGGCTTTAATTATGTCTATTGTATCTTGATCATTTCCAAGTGTGCATGAGCCTGGAATGATGGCAACATCCCTCTCAGCCCAAAGTTACAGCTCCACAGACGGCTTACGTGGTGGCTCAACATTTTCACTGTATTACGGGTTCTTGGCTCTTGCTTGGACCATGAAAAAAGCACTGCTTTGTTACAGAAGGCCTACAGAAAGATGGAACTGGGTCCACCACTTCTGTATTTCTGGGTATTTACATAAAGAAAGTGCCCATCTTTTTAGCAGACAGAACAATTCTGCACTCTCACGATCAAGACTGTTTTACTTGGTAACTTCCAGTTGCAGTAGGGTGACAGCAAGACTAGAATCTTTGTTGAAAAGAGCTTAGCGGAACCATCTGCTTATTTACTCTAGATATTAATTTAGCATGAAGTCCAAGATATACGAAAAGCAGCATAATGGCTTCAAGCCAAATCCACAGAAGCCACTTTAAACTCCAGCCTCAAACCTGCTCTAAATTCTTTAAGCTAGGGCCTTCCTGTATCCTCTCTACAGCGAGCACCAAGTGCAGCAGCATCCTGAAGCAGGGCACGGCTCTTGGCCATTTCTAGCATCCAGCATCATCACCAAGGGCCAGAGCTAATGCTAAACCAGGGATTCTTACCAAAGTCTAACCCCAAGATCTCTTGTGCAGTAATACCTAGACCCAAGATATAACTTAACCAAACAATACACTCTAAGGCAAGATTTCCATCAGCAGGTTTTTGACCAGACTCTACATTTACGCCACAAGCATGTCTTACATGAGACAAACCCAAGGGTTTACCACTCCTCATGCAGAGTAGGCCAAAACCAAGCTGGAGTCTGCACCATCACGTACACTGGCTGGTTTTGAGTAGCAGACCAAAACCTGTCCTCATCTACACTCCATCTCTGCAGGATCACACCCCCAGGCTAGGAAGTACAGGTCTCATCCATAGCCTCTCCCAGAGCAGCACACAGCCCTTTCCCCTCTTGCACATCTCTATTTGACATTGAACCAACACGGCTGTTTAGCAGCCTCCTGCATTGCTTAAATCTTACTGTGACAAGTATGCAACAGTTTCTTGTGCTAACTTTCAGCTACTACCAAGAGAATGCAGTTTCCCTTCCTCCCTGGTACAGCCACGCGTGTTTATACAGTGATGGTATCCGCCTTCATCATCTCCTACATTTATTTCCATGGTAATTTTCATTTCCAGACCTCATTAGCTGCCTTTCTGGGAATCTGTTTCCAGTCTTATATTTATACACAACTGGCATTCCCTCCACACACGACAGCTGCTGGAAAATTATATATATCCCATTAGCAAACAATAAAACAATGTCTGAAAGATCTGTCTGTAAAGCTTGAAGAGCTTTGCTGCAAGTTGGGATTATTCATTATTATTAACATTAAACCTGATTTCTGAATATTCAACTAGAAAGGGAAAAGGTTGTTCTGAGATTTGTCTTTATGAAAGATGCTCTGGTAGATGGGTGAGGACTGCAGGACATCTGCAAAGAAGCTGCTCCATGTTGTCATATTACCACATCCAAACCCTTTCATGCTTGCTCAAGCTTCCATTCAGAAATAATGAGCAGAAGCCTTTCCATTAAGGAAAACTGGTGCTTCCAGTCCCATCCTAAGCATGCTCGTGTGTCAGAACTAGCAGGGACACGAGAGCAAGAAACCAAGAACCACCCCCAGCACCATTCAACAGCCACTCCTGCGGTCAGTACCTGCCCAAACACCGCAGTGCGCACAAACCAAACTCTGCCTCCTTTCTAACAGCAGCACTCAGGGTTTGTCCTTAAACATTAGTCTCCTGGAATAGCTTCCTCAATCACAGAAATTACCTCTCTGCTAAACTTCAGCTGCCAAAACTGAAGCTTTAGAAATAATTAACTCCATCTGACGGTTACAAGCGCCCGTGCTCACATAGGAGGATATGTAAAAATACCTTCCCCTGAATGCTAGCAGAAAATATTCCCAGTAATGATGTCCTTGAAATGAGGCAGTACAAGGAGGTCAAATGAAAGCAGGTCCATTAGCAGCAGCCAATATTTCAGAGCACAATCTCACCAACTTCAACACAAAGTGCACGGAAGGCTTATTACAAGACAGAGGTGTTCTGGCACCTTGGTGAACAGATGTATGAGAGCAACCTTGCTGTGAAAGATGGAATAAATGATTCTTTCTTTCTTTTCCTTTCTTTTCCTTCCTTCCTTCCCTTCCTTTCTTCCTTCCTTTCCTTCCTTCCTTTCCTTTCTTCCTTTCTTTCTTTCTTTCCTTTCTTTCTTTCTTTCTGCAGTTCACCCCCCTCCACATGGAGAAACGTAAGGTATTGGAAACTGGAAATTGGGAATGTAATGGAAAACCCCTTCAGTGGCAGTGTATTGTTCCCAGAAGTCCATGCAATGCCACAGCTCCACAACGGCAACAGGAGCGTGCCACAGGTATGGCAAGAGCCACAGTGAACAGCACAGGAACGTGCAAACGCAATTACATCCACATGTAACTGCAGGCACAGCATCAGCGTAATCCACACACCAAAGGCAGCACATTCCAGTAAGTCTCCCTGTCTTACGGGAAGCCCTTCTGCACCTTGCTATTAGAAGTTAAATGTCTGTCTCCAGTATAAACCATTAATATTTGATGCCTGCAAGGTGGCTGCAGGGGCAGTGGGAGAAAAGGAAGTTAAATTACTCTCCAAGGTCATTCGAGCAGAGTCATTTACTGAGGCCTCCCTGAGGATTCATAAAGCTGAAATATACATGTCCTGTATATTAAAACTTCAGAAAAAGAGAGAGATCAAATATTATTAAAGCTCTAAGTGAGAGCCATAAAAGGCAGGAAATCCAGTGTTAAGTCAAATGTTGGCTCAAATTCAAAAGGAGCAGAATGAAGGAGAAAATGATACAGATAAGGATTGTTTCACATGTTTACCTTACTCATTTCTGATGCTCCTATGCTCTGATCGAGGTGCTGGAGACTGGGGGAAAATTAAACCCCAGCTAGGGACAGTTCCCAGAAAAGGGGCCTGGGAGCACGGGATCTTCCCCAGCCAGCCCATCAGGGAACCTTGGGACTGCACAAAGACAAGGTCAGTGTATGATCTATGGTACCAAAGGGGGAAGTGGCCAAGGTGACACCATGGGCCAACAGCCCAGAGCCCAGGTCCCCAAGCCCAGATCTGGTGCTCTTTTCTCATGTGAGTCTGCTTAGAAGTCCAGACATGCCTGGAGTAGGACCCTGCCCTGGAGAAGTCACATATAAATGTGGATTTATTTGTTGTGTTTCCTGTGTTTTATGTAGTATATAAAATATTTCTGTCCCAAAGTTCTTCTAGGTCCAGAACTGTATCTACCCAAAGGATGGAGAATCAGAACAGACCAATTCAGCATATTAATGACGAACATTGCAGGAGCTCCTCTCCATTTACCAATGCCATCAACTGCATCAACCCTTTCCAGTCATCTGTGACCCAGCTCAATTCTAGACAGCATCAGGCATGAAGGCTTCTCTCATCCCAGCTCCCCTCAGCCTCTTCCTCCCTTCTCCAGCAAGTACATCAATCGTGTCCTCAGAGAACAAGTCTTTTCCACACCTCCTTCCTTCTCCCCAGAAAGGGAGCCTCTGCTCTTGCTCCGTTATGCTAATAAATAAAAGACAAGCAACAAAAAAGATTATCTGTGGCAGGAAGAGAGGAATTTTTATGGAGAGCAAAGATTCAGTAATGATGATGTTGAAGAAGCAGCCGTTTGTGCAGAGTGGTCCCCCTGGTAATTTCTGCACTGACTACACAAGTATGATGTATAGGATTCTTGCAGGGAAATCTCTCATAATGAAGCAGAGCCTTAACTTGGGTTGACACTGTCATTTTACACCACACTATTTAATGTGAGACCTGCAAAGTAATAAATACTCATTCTGCCAGGATATCAAAGCCCTCCGAGAGGTGCCAGCTACCAGCTCAAGCCACAAATTGTTAGCTTAGATTCTCATTTTTGCACTGAATTCCACGTTGGCCTCATTGCCTCTTTAGACAGAAAAGGAGTTATGTGCTTAAACCATACAGGAAGTTCTGAGACTGCATTCAGTGATAAAGTAATGCCCCAGCTTTATTGCAATCCAGCAGCAGAGACACGAAAGCCCCTTCAGCAAAACCCAGCCAATGAAGCTGTGGAAGAAATATGACTTGTTTTCCCCCTTTGCCCACTCTAACTTCCCAAGCCAACATTAATGGCTTTAGCTCTTCCTGTCAAGAGAGACGCTTTGGAAAGGTGCTTGCAGTATCATGTACACTTACTCAGCGAGCAGCTGAATAATTGGAGCAGAAGAGCATTAAACAGGCCTGTCCTTATCCTTTTTGGTGCATTATTTAAAAAAAATAAATTCCATTTTCAAGGGGCTGGTGTAACAAAATACTTGGTTGTTAAGAGAATTCCTAGCATTTGATCCGAGTAAATAAATCATTGTTCCTGAGGATCCAGTGGCACATTCTCAGCAGCAACGGGAGGGCTCCTGTGTCTGCCTTTAACACACTAGCACATCCAGTAACCAAGAAGTAACTACTTCAGATTCCTTTGCTGAAAGCTTTTAAAAAGGAAACCAAGCTCATTTCCAATCCCACTGTCCTCCCAGCCCCAGTTGCTCAGGTATTTACAGTTGGGTTCACCAAGCTGCTACCAGTGATGCTTGCTGCTTCCTCAAAGAAGGGACCACACTACCCTGGCCAACCCCTTTGCACAGGAAGGAACCAGAAATCCCAACACACAGACCCCCTCCATTGAGCACCTGCTCATTTCACACCACTTCTCTCTGCACATCATCACCTCTGGTGATAAATGGGGGCATTTGTTCTCAGGATGTGCCCACAGACAGTCTCCACATAGAACATTTCCATCTTCAGAACGATCGAAGCTTCTGTACTGCATCATCCTTGCCAAGCACATTATGGTATAAGCTTCATCAAGAGAAGCCTCATCTCCAGTTGCCCAGAGAGGCAGTAGATGCTCCATCCCTGGAGACACGCAAGGCCAAGCTTGATGTGGTTCTGGGCAACCTGATCTAGTTGAAGATGTCACTGCTCATTGCAGGGGGGTTGGACTGGATGACTTTGAAGGCCCCTTCCAACCCTATGATTCTAAGGGGAAGGCAGGTCTGGATGCTACTGCTGCAGTATTCATCACCCCCAAGTCCTCAAAGCCATCAGGAGGTTTTGAAGAAATAGGTCTTGATGGACTTCAGAGAACACCCACAACTGGGGTGATGTTGGTACCATTTTAACATGCAAACCACAGCACTGCAAACGCATCTCAGCCCTTGAAAATGTAATGTCTGCAACAGTCACTTTACTTGTTGAATCAGCTGCACTTGAGATAACACTACAAGATTACCATTAAAATCCCCCTGATGTGAACAATTCCTATCACAACCTCAAAGAGCCCTCGGGATGGACCTGCGGCAGTAATGGCAGTGACACAGTCTGTCACATCCCCAGAGAACCTGCACCTTCCCACACAGAACACGAGCAGCAGGAAGGGAATCAACCACAGTCACACAAAGGGGTTGCAGCAAGCTGTGTAGCAGGAGTAAAGCAATACAGTCAGAAGGCAGTTAATGCACAGAACACACAGTACAGCCATGCAACAGCCCCTGCAAAGCATCTGATGCTTATAAAACACTGTGCTCAGTCAAAAGTTTGGAGGAGGGGGAAGGATTTGTTAATTTTGGTTGTTTCCTGCTGCCTGCTTAATATCAATGGGTTTTGCCTGTGTCTGTTCCAGTGTTGGACCCAGAGTGTAACAGAGATTTAACTGGCAGGAATCCCACAGCAGCCTGTGCCAGGAGCAGCTGCTCCCTGTCTGGGAGAAAAGCCATTCTTCTTCCCAGAGTGCTACAGTCGTGGGATGTAAAAGACTCCAAAACCTGCACAGTGCATTTCTTACCTTCCTGTTACCTTCCAAAAGTGTTTCTTTATGGCATGGAAGAAAAAACTCACTACTGCAATTACTTCATTTAATACTATGGAAGGGATGAATAAGCCTGTCAGCTACCAGAAAGAGAGAAAAGGCAAAGTACAGTATAATTGCATTAAAGTGAAAAACATGAGTAACTACTCATTTTTAAAAGGACCAGAAATAAAAGGCAACATAGAGTGAATTAGAGAGAAAATAAGTAAGTTTATGGCATGCTGAAGATCTGGCATCTTTTAACAAAACCTTGGAAGCCAATTCACAGAACCCCAGCCTGACCTTAAAGCTCCTCCAGCTCCAACCCCTTCCACGGGCAGGGACTCCTTCCACTGGAGCAGCTGCTCCAAGCCCCTGTGTCCAACCTGGCCTTGAGCACTGCCAGGGATGGGGCAGCCACAGCTTCTCTGGGCACCCTGTGCCAGCACCTCAGCACCCTCACAGGGAACAGCTTCTGCCTCAGAGCTCAGCTCAGTCTCCCCTCGGGCAGGTTCAAGCCATTCCCCTTGGCCTGTCCCTACAGGCCCTTGTTTGAAGTCCCTCTCCAGCACATGAGAGCATCCTCCTCCTGGTCACCTCTGCTTCCAGTCAGGACGATGAAGGGGGAATAAAGAGCAGGGGGAGTTGAAAGCACGCACTTCACAGGGCACATAGAGGGGATAAACTGGGCTCATGTACTGAGTTAGTAGGTCAGGACAAGACCTCTGTGACTCTCCTGCAGGGAGCTGGAGAGGTGCTGCATTGCAGCACCAACGTCCGCTGCAAGCATAGCCCCAGCGCTTTGCATTTTGACAGCCTGACAGCCCAAGGTCTTAAAGCTCTTTAGGCACCAGCATCCCTGGTCAAGCAGCCCTTGTGTGACAGGGACACGCTGAGCTCCCAGCCTGAGGGCAGGAATAAGGGAACTGGGGAAACAATAGCAGTAATGGCTTTGGGGAAGCAGCAGGGATGCCCCTGGGCAGTGCCAAGGGCAGCCTGCAGCACAGCCTTTGTGTGCTCCCTACTCCAGCCTGCAGAAGCCAAAAGTCAAGTCTCAGACTGGAATTCAGGCATGATGATGACTGCTGACACCCAAGACAGGAGCGAACACGCTTCACCTTCACAAAAGAGAACAGCAGGAATGTGCCCCATTCCCATTTGCTTTGCCAGGCCCTGGGCACCAGGACAGGCAGCAAGATTTGCCACCACAGAAAGAGCTTATGTCCCAGTGCTTTGCTTAAAGGATCCATGCACATGTCAGCTAAAAAGGGAGCTATTCTGATTAGAGTTGAGTCTTTGACCTTAGCTTTATGCAACTGAAAATACCAGTATCCCTAATAAATGCAACACATCCTCCAAACACCATCAGCTTATGAAAGGTAACATAATACCTCTATTTACCTCGTGGCTTTTAACATATTATGCATGGGACCTTCTGCAATCACAAACCAGACTCCGAGAGCTGAAGCTTTTAAAAGCATCTCCAGATTCACAGTGTATAATTACGATACCAAAAGACAGACAGTGCTGAACCTTTTCCTTCTGCTCTTACACAAACGTTGAGCTCCAGACATGACACAACTTTTCTTCTCCCTCCCCATGCTTTACACAGCTCCTCTACACCTTAGCACGTGTCTGATCTTTGCAGCTGAACTCTCAAATGCCAACATTCATTTACCTGATAATTAACATCATTATGAGCAGTGACATTTCTCTCATCTTCCTGCTTTTCTGTGCCTTGATGCTTCCTGTCAAGGCCTGTTTGCACTTCCAGGGTTTTAAAGCAGCATAAGGAATTGTTATTTCACACCAACAGCTAAGGCACATTGCAGAGATAACTCCTGAGGAGGCAGTAACCTCGAGCACTGCTGGAAGCACACTGACAACACGTTCACCGTTACATTAATGGCAACTCATGTGGAGTTTTCCACTTGTGTTAATTTTCCTGTGTTGTCCCTTTTTTCCATCATTCCTTCCAGCATGTTCTCACCTGCCACGGCAAATTGGAACTGATTTCATACTTTAATCAACACTCATTAAGTAACAGGCAGAGAGGTAAGGGCTGAGGTGCATGAGCCATTTCAGTGGCCAAAGCCTGGGAGGGGTTTCTGTCTTTTATTTCTTGTTATTGGAATGTCAAAAACTACAGAAACAGCATTAAAAGTTCTGTACACTCTTTATAGGGTCTGCTTTTCACTCTGAATCCAAACAGATCTATGACAAAGGTTTTCTTTGCCAGGACTGGGGGCTAAATCCTTTCTTCGTGATTAGCTGCCTGCAGGCTCAGGATGCATTCCCAGCTCTGCACTGACTGCATAATGGCAGTAAGCAGGTATCCCAGAGCAGCCAGGGCCTTGGGCTGGTCCAGTGAGGAAAATGGACAAAACCCCACTTAAATGAACTAGTTCAGGAGGCCTTTATGTATATTTGTATTATAAAACAAGCACCAGCACCCCAACCATTGTGCAGCCTCCTGACCCATCTAAAAATCACCATTGTACACAAACAGGCACAGCAAACAGCACCAATGCACAGGGTTAGCTTCCATATCTCCACCACCATGGTGCAGGAGCATCAACCCATCACTTCCAGTACACAAACCGCTGGCAGCAGACAGAACCAGGGAACATGGAGATGCTCAAACTGCTCTCCAGTACTGCATGGTACTCTTGGCAGCATGTACCAGGTTTGGTCCCTGCTCCCCCCCACTCCTCCTCTGCTGTAGTGGAAGTTACAGTAATAAAGCTACTTTATTAATAGGGCACTTGCCCATAGATGCCCCATGGAAGTGGCAGCTCATTAAACCCCACCACACACTCCATGCTAGAGAAGAAACAAGATAGATGCCCACATCCCCACCCCACACTGACCTGTGTTTACTCCAGCACTCCAATCCCAGATTTATCTGGACAGAACTGGCCTATTTTGATGAATTATGCAGGTAATTCAGGGACATGAGCAAACATTCTACTGAGTTCAGATTAATGGCCTCAATTCAAAGTGAATTTTATAAATGACCTAAACCAAGTGGGACACGCACTGTCTCATGTGCATCTTAACACAATGCACTCCTTAAGCCAATTTTACTGAATATCATCAATTCCACATTTAAATGCAATTCCTGGGGAAGAACTGCAAAGAACACAGATAAACGAGGCTAAATAAACCAAATCAGGGAAAGAGCAAAAGAGTTTTTATTTGTAGCTCCTGAACTCTGGGAATTGGGGAATCTGAACAGTCTCTTAGGCTGAATTATTGAGATAATAAAGCACCTGCTGGAGAGATCTCTGAATGCTTTAATGAAATTATTTCATTGCCCCAGAATAATCACAAATGCAGGTTCTCTACTGAGAGCAAAAGAAACAAGGCAAAGGGAAGCAGGAGAGATAAATGGAATGCAAATCAGCCTCTCCACTCAGAGGCGGCAGAAAAGAGCCATGACACCAGAGGAACGTGCCTCATAGCACTGCGAACAGGCTGACTCTGCTCCAATTCTATTTACTATTGCAGGGTCACTTGAAAACAACCAAGAGTAAATAGAGAAGGGGAACAGAGACAAAAGCACCATCCCAGGGAAGCGTTTTGCCTAGGCTTGATTTTGCCACAGGCTCCTGCGTGGAATTCAGAGAATGGTTTGGGTTGAAGGGACCTCAAAGCTCATCCAGTTCCCCTGCCACAGGCAGGGACACCTTCCACTAGGGCAGGTTGCTCCAAGCCACATCCAACCTGGCCTTGAGCACTGCCAGGGATGGGGCACAGGCCAACAATTCACCTGCCCCTAATCCAACATCATTAAGCAATTACAGAAGTCCTACTAGCTGCAATGGAATTATGCACTCAGAAAGTTATCCATGTGGAATACAGGGATGGCTCCCTACTTCCAGTCTTCAATTCCCCCACCTTTACCTTTCAGAAAGACAAGTCCTACAGAAGTAGGATCTGTTTCATAATTTAATACTTACGCAATCCACTACGTATGAATATTTAACACTACTGGGAACTTCAATAAATCACCTTGTACTTACAACCAATGGTCAAAATCTCTACTTGTTTTATTCATAGTCCTGTTCTCAGCCACAAGCATCGTGAAGCAGACAGAAAAGTTAGTTATTTCCTGGGAATAACTGATTCCACCTTTTAGAAACAAGCCACCAAAACACAGGAAGTTTGTTTCTTGCTTTCATTCCCACCCAGCCCCTGCAGAACCTCATTACATTTTCATTTACTGAAATGTAATTAATAAAGGCTCTTAAACCCTCAGAACCATTCAAATTAATGAGAAGTCCACCCAAATAAATTAGACATGTAGTCCAAGAGCTGCACGGTTAAATAACAGTAGTTATCCTGACAGGAACCAAGAAACAGCTGTCACATACAATTATTTTTAGGGCTGCTACTGAACCATTTGCACATTATGAGCTGCCACCTCTCAGCAGCTAACAGCAGCTTCACATTTTATCATGACAAAAAATTAGAGGCAACCCGTTATCTCCTTGGGTATTACACACATCTGTAACGCACTGTGCATTAAATGGAGCTAAACCCCAGCGCCAGGGGAGGAACACAATCCCAGGCCAGCAGAGAGCTCCTACATCACCCCAGTTATGACTCCATCCAACCCCTTTGGTCAATAGAGTTTGTGGAAGGACATCTGGCTCTACCCTATTGGCTCGAGGAACTTGATGTCATAAGCACCCAATGAAGCCATCACCAGCTCTCGTCCCAGTGCACTGCAGCAGACACTCCACCAGCTGCCAAAGCCACCTCCTCCTCACCATCCTCCTGGAAATCTAACTCCCTTCCACGTCAGTCCACCAAACCATGGGCAACCTTGCAGGCAAGATCCAAGAAGGTGAAGAGGCATCTCAGTGGCTGCTGCGCGTCTCCATCAGTGAGCCTGGGACCAGCCAAGAGCCTGAAGCTAGAAGACAGGTTTCAAACAGGAGGTCTGGAAGACAGGAAACCACGTCCAGGAAAAGGAAAAGGAACTCTAAGAAGAAGGCAAAGCACCGCAGGCCAAGGCGCTCGAGGAAAAGAGCAAGTGCTCTGAGGGGGGTGAGGAAAAGGCAGAGAAGGCGGCAGAAGAAACGAGTCAGCTTCAAGGCAGACCAGCAGCCGCTCTCTCCCTTCTTCCTCTTCATGGCAGATCATCGTTGTAAGCTTCAGAGATTAAACCCAAGGCTGACAGTGGTGGAAATGGCCAAGACATTGGGGAGAATGTGGCACCAACAGCCACAGAGTGAAAAAGAAAAGTACAAAAAGCTGGCTAGGTACCTGAGGAGGAGGGAAAGGAGATGAGAACAGGACAAGGCACAAGCCAGAGCCAGCCAGGAAGGGAGCTCACAGTAGAAAACATCCACACAGGGAGGAGGAAATAAAGACTTTGATGCTCTGCTTTGCTGGTAAGAGTTAAACCTTCTGCAACTGCACCACATCACTTGTGTCACTGCAGCTCCTTGTGCAGCTTCAGTACGTTCATAAGCCTCACTGAAATAACTGCAAACACGAGATAACCACGAGGCTCAAGGCAGGCAGCAATCCAGAATTAATATAGCTGGCTCTATACTGATGGCAACAGGAAGGCTTGTGCAGGCTAGAGATGGATGTCTCCTGCTTATCAACAAAGAAAACAGCAATGAGTCTTCTCTGTCTCATCTTTTCTTCCAAATGATGAGTTAAACACATGCACCTTCACATGGAATTCCGGTCCTAACTTAGGCAGTCCTGGAGCTTGGGACACTACAACCAATGCAGCCTTGCCCCAGGGAAAAATGAGGTCCTCCTCCACTGCTGCCAGGGCTCTGGGGCTGGTGACCTGCTTGTACTACACTGCAGTATGTACCTTCTTAATGCAGGGGTGGTCCTACATAAACCATCCCAACAATTCAATGGAAATAAGCTTGCTCATTCTGCCTTTCGTCTGCAACTTTCAACCCTGGCAGGGGTTGGAGCTGGATGAGCTTAAGGTCCTTTCCAGCTTTAACCATTCCATGATTTTGGACTTCATTGGGGTCTTAGCACCATCTACTGTGATACCAGGAAATGGAGTCCGTGGTTGGCAGATCCCACTGATGGAAACTTTAAACCCCAAGGCACAGCCCTAGTAAGCCAGGAGTACAAATGCAGACAACATTAAGTAAAAAACTAATCCTCTGCTATGACTTGGTGGCAGAATGTTTAAGTGAGCAGGGACAAGAAATATCACTTTAATGGTTCTCATGGCTGCACGGCCGCTAACAGCTTGACAGTATCCATCAATTAAAATCTATTCCCAGCTGCACCAGTGATGGCCACAGCAGACTCTGCAGCTATTTTTGGCACATTACAAATATAAAGTGTTTAACAAAGACGCATCAAAAAGGCCCAAGATATTACCCATCCAATTATACTTTTAATGGAATCTTTGTGTTTTCCATCTCTCAACTTGCTAAACAACTGGCATTCAGGCAAAAATCATGCTCTGTGAAGCTGGCACACAGGTTCCACTCAATTTAGCACATCACAGTCTGCTCGTGAGTAATGTCTTCAGATACCTGCAGCACTGCCTCAAAACATACACTGCTTTGCAAACACACACTCCAACCAACTCCCAGTATGGCCATTCCCACCAGCCTCTTCAGCTGACACGCAGCTCAGAATATACACCAACATTCCAGTTATCTGCACTGGGAGGAAATAGGAGGGCCTGGAAAAGAGGATACTTGAAACTGGTGGAGTTTTTCACCTGCATCTGTTTTCACATTAATGGCATATAGACTATAGATGAAAATAACTTGGAGCTAAGTATTAATAATGATAAGTAACACTTCTGGAGATGCCTTACATTAACAGGGAGGAAGCTATGGACTTTGAAGAGCTTGTGAGCAAGTGATGCAGAAAGAGGGGTAAATGAGTGATATGATTATTTTGGGGGGAACATACCTTGGAGGCCTGTGGTAGGCTCCTTCACCTGCTTTCCACACTGCAGTGAAAGCCTGCAATGAAACTCTAGGTGAAGCTCATGGTTCCTTTTAGTAATAGAACAATTTAGGCTCACTACAAGTCTCTGCACACTTTTCATGTACTCAAAACCAATGTTAATGATGTTATAACAGACCTGGTAATGTAATTTTTATTGTAATGCTGCCTGTGTTGTCACTGCTAAGGGAACAATGAGTCAAGAACACCTTGTAATTCCTGTGGGAAAAAATGAGCTACACTGTCTTCCCTGCAAGGAAGCTGAATGGGCCCATCAATGATCCATCCGGACAGGGCTTGCTTTCCCCACCACCTCCATTTAGCACAGAGGCTGCCCACTGACCTTGCAGCTCCTGGTGAGAGGGCATCTTCATTCCAAATTAGAATGAAGATAATGAAACAGGTCTTCAGATCTGTGCCACTCCCCCCGAACTGCAAACCCATCTGCTTCCCTTGATAACAGCTACCAAAACAAGCAGGTGCTCAGTTATCAAAGTGCAATCAGAGCAGCAGGTTGACAGACACAGTTTTGTCTTTCCCAGAATTCATCATTTAGATGGATAGAATAAGTATCTGCTTATGCTCTCCCTAACCTCAGGTAAAAGTACAGCAGGTATGTTCATGTGGGCAGACAGATGAAGACTGGCTATTCTCCAGGGGGTGATCTTAAAATACCACAGAATATGCATAATATGGTTAAAACATTAACTTCTTCTGGAAGTTGATGTTCTTTAGGTCCCTTCCAACCCAAACCATTCTATGATCTTCTACATGATGAATCAAAATTTCAGCAGATGACCATTTAGGAGACCACAGGCACCAATTGAGATAAATATGCTCAATAAATTGCTTGATTCAAAGTCTGTTTTCCATCACTTTCACTGCAAAAAACAAGCTTTCTGCTTCCTAGAACAGCAAACAATTAAAGTACCCACAGAAATTTAAGTAAATTAATGAAAAATTCAATATATAACTACCTGCTCATGAATCTACCAGACACTGGAGAACCTATCCAACAGCAACTGGAAATGAAGCATCAGCTGCAGAGCCCCAGCGGTTGCTTGTAAACAGGACTTGACTGAGACAGGGGTGGCAAAGCAATAACCTCACAACTGCCTCTTACTGGTGATTAGGTCAGGTTCTGGTCTCATTCATTTCACACACTCAGATTTATTTTCCCATTACTTTTATTGCCACCTATAAACTGCATAAGGATCCCAGGAAAAGTATTTAAGGAGGAGGAGAAATGTGAAATTCACAATTCCAAACACTTCGGGCTGGTTTATGTTTCAGGTACAGGAACCTCAACAACTTCAGGGTGAAGGTCAGGATACAAATAAAATCCAGTTTAAGTCTCCTGAACTTCACGGCACGAACACCTCTGAGTCAATGGAGGTGAACAGCACCAAGTCTTTGGTACCAAAGATTCACCGCAGCCTTTCAGAGGTTTAAGAAGATGGATTCTTGGTCATTTGGCATAAAAAGCAAACTAGTTACTTTGTTGGCAACTTGTTAAAACCAGAACTTGCACAGAGAAAGAGCAGCAGTGCCAAAAGCAATGCACTGGCATCCACAGCAAACGCTGCATCTATTATTGTGTCCCTCTGGACTCAATTAGCTCAAAATTTACAAGGAATAGCACCCATAAACATGTTAAACATTAACCAAACCTCTGCTAACTTGCTTCAAAATGAATTTCAATTGCAAGCTCTGGTTTACCCATATTGAAGGTTTGTACAATGGAATGGTTTTATTCTGCCCACAAAAAAGCCAACAGGTTAGTTTCATGCTAAAAATCCATAGCTCCTTGAGAGGTCTAAGGAAGAAGCATCAATACCAACATGTTCTCAATAACAGTCACTTGAGGTCTTCCTGATCTTGTGTTTCTTGTCAAGGGGCACTGGGGACATGGCAGACACCGGGCAGCAACGCAGAGACCCTCCGGCTGCAACGTTTGCTGGTTTAAAGCTGGTTTCAGTTTTAGACGGACTGGGACAATACAGAGGATTATGAGCTTTCTTCCTTAAACCGGAGGTGAGGCTCAAGTCAGAGCACGCGTTACCCAAGTTTAAAGAGACCCAAAGGTTTTTACTGTCAGCCCTCCTCTACCTGCACTAACTGAACATGCATCCAGCAAAGCAGGCAGAGCTGTTCAAGCTCTTGGTATGGGATGTTTTGCCAGTCAGAAGCTGCTTCCCACAGGACACCTCCTACAGTCCATTGGCTACGACAAGAAATCAAAGAGCCTTTAAAACCCCTGTGCTTGGCTTGAAGTAAGAGGCCCTTGAACTTCTGGCACCGCTTAAAAGCATAAGATGTAAAACCCCTAGATGGCTCATTGGGCATTAGAGCACCAGTGCCTGGGTTTGCAGTGGGACATGGGCACAGTGACCAGCAGCAGCTCTCATCCCACGGATCAGCTGCACAGAGCACAGAGGTTTAACAACCTCAGGGAGCAGGAGGAAAGCAAAAGGAACAGCAGAGCAGAGCCCTGTGATCTGGAGCATCACCCTGTGCCACCCCCTGCCCGCTCCAGCCTGGGAGATGCTCCCTACAGTTCTGAAGCCAGCACTTGGACACCCTCCTACCATTACTCAGGGTTCTGAGCTGCCCACACCAAGTGGGTCTGCAGCACCCAGTCATCCCACAGTGCCCACTCTGGCTCCGAAACCTCTGTCAAGAGTTTTCCTTTAGTTTCCCTTCTCTTCAGCTTTCTTCCTAGCTCCAGAAATTCCACCATGGCTTTGAACAAGCATCCTTTGGTTCTTAAATCACACAAAGCACTTGTGACTGGGCAAAACTCATCCTCGGCGTGCTCTCCCCTCTGCCCATCCGGCTGTCTCAAGCACAGGGCACTGCTCCAGGATCAGTGCTGGTAATTTATTCTCTTACATTAGAGGGAGAACAACCTCATTTCAAGGTTCCTTCGTGCCAGCTTCCAGCCTGAAGCTCTTTTATTTTATCCCTTTCAAGAACAGCTGACTTATCAAAACCAGGTTTTTCTAACCAAAACCCACAAGCTAAGCCACATTATTATAACTGAAGCAATTAATTACCTTTATGCCTTTCTTTTTAAGGGAGATCTTTAATGCAGGTAATTCTGACTAAAAGAGCTCATTTGAACTGCTCCATCATTTAAAAGATGATTATAAAAACCAGAGAAGTGCAGAATGAAGACAAAGGGATACAGGAAAGAACAGAGATGGGTATTTCCCCTGTGCTCCAACTGGGAAGCATCAAACCAACATGCCTATTTGAAAAGCATGGAGAAGGATCATCAAGTTTTCCAGTCACTGCTGACAAAGCAACTCTTAACAGCTTATTGACACATAGCAAATCGTGGGTCAAGACAGTGGTAGGGAAGCAGCTACTTGTGTGTTGCCCTTTTGGACTCCTACAAGGCAGGAACTGCCCTTTACACAAAATGGCATCAGTGGAGCACCATAATCTACTTTTCCAGCCCTGGAAAATTCCAGCTTACTGTAGACAGAAAGAGTCATCAGCTGCTGACAGCATTTTCTCTTACTAATCCTCTGATATTTACTGATGCACTGGCATCTTTCTGATCTCCACCATCAATCCAAGAAAGGTCCCTGGGAGGAAGAATCAAAACATCCATATTGTACAACAGCCAAGACTGTCAAAACCAACCTCAGTGTGAGCTAAGGAGAGCATGACCTGCCCCGACAAAACAAAATGCTGCCAAGCAGCACCAAAACACACCAGCCATGAGAATCCAAACCCTTGATTCCAGAATCAGAGTGGGTTTGGGTTGGAATGGACCTTAGTGTCTCTAAGAACACATAGGGAAGGGTGGTGATGCTGTTCAAGTGTGCAGATCAGACCAGGAGCTTCTCCTAAATAAAGTTCCTCACTGTGCCTGTGTACAGAAAGCACACCTGCCTAGATCAGAACCACGGAACCAAATGGGTTGGAAAAGAGCTTCAAGATCTTCAAGACCCACCATTCCCCAGCACTGCCAAGGCCACCACTAAACCACAGATTGAAGGAATGCAGCTAATACCAGCCTCCGTTTGCCGAGATGCACGATGTGAGTGCTGTCACAAAATGACACTTCTCAACAGCTTGAGCAAACCATGGTAAACACAATTCTTCCTCAACTTCCATGAATTAGGATATAATGCAAATCAGAAGGGAGCTGTAGTTTAATCACAGTACACGAGATACGTTAGCATCAGGCATCCAGACATCAATTTAAACTAGAGAGATCAATTCAGCACCAGACTGAGCTTCTCGGTGGTGACTCCACTGACAGCACACCAAGAGCAGCTCCAGGGGCTGGGCGCAGGTGGGAGGCAGCTGCAGGGAGCCTGAGGAAGGAAACGCAGCAGGCAGAGATCATTCCAAACACATTTAGTGAAGCAGGTGACACCTGAAGACAAAGCATCCCATTCTTTAACACAATGCACAAATACAAGCGAGCATCCACAAAGCACAGGGCCACACAGGAACCCCAGCAGAAAGATGTCTTTGAAAGCAGGAGAACAGCTGCAGAGGTGTCACTGCTCCTTCACTTTGAAGCTGCAGATAAGGGTGAGCAGTGTAAAACATGACTATTATCAGCTCTGGCAGACAGATTCTGACACGCAAATGCAACTCCCTCAACACAGCAAAGAGCTCTGCAAAGGGAGGCAGACCCCTCTGCAGCTGCACCTCCTCAGCTGGCTCTGGAGCTGGCACAGCAATGGCAGGAATTGGTTTCTGAACAAGAAGAAACCCAATGGGAAGGCAAAGACATGTTCTGAAAGCACCTTTAAGTGAAGCCAGTGATCCTGCCCACCAACATGTGCCCAAATCCCTGCCTGAACTGGGAAACCGGTCTCCTGCTGTGTTAAGGACGTGATGCATTACAAAGAACCCTTGATGTCCAACTTTTCACAACCTCTGACATCATCTGCACTTCCATGAAGCCTCCTTCCCCTGCCAAATAGCGGTATTATTCACCAGCTTACGATCAATATGGTCACTTATACCTTGGGTCACGTCCAGAAGGTACTCTTGAGATGACCAATATTTTTCCCAGCTTTCAGCCCATTGTGTTACCCTGATCTGTACAAGGTCTGTTTGAAGAGAACTCTTTAGCTTGCAGGTACTGAAGGTTCTTGCAAACAAGCCTTTTCCCCCTCTAACATGTGTTTGCATCTAGCACTCAAATAGCTAAATACTAATTCTTCACTTAGTCACCTTCAGGGATTCTCCCCCACACTACAGGCATCCCCACACCTCATCCCTTGAGGTGCCATCCACACAGCAGTAGCCTTCACATTGGGTTCACTCTGCTTCCGAGGTGACCAAGCAACAAAGAAAGACAAATTAGCGTAAAAAAGAATAATTACAACACAATCAGGGTAATTTTCAGCCTAAAAGCATCTTCTGCCTTGGCTTAAAAAGCCAGCCTGAATATTCATGAAATGCTCTCTGCTATCTAGCAAATAGAATTAATCATATTAATGCATGGAAAAATAAGATTAGCCAGAAAGTGGTATATGAAATCTAATCATGTTTTATTGAATGAAACATGAGTGGGAGAGGTCATGAGGGCCTTTCATTGTCATTTGTCACAAGAAACCTCTCTCCCTGCCATGCTCCTGGCACGAGAGCATCTCACTCCGGCTCTGGGAAGCACTGGGAGCAGACAGGAGCAGAGGGAAGCAAATCCTGCACCCAGTGCTCAGCCACACTGCAGCCTCAGGAAGGAACTCCATGGACTGGCAGCAGAGTCCTCCTCATCTGGGGGACAGCTGAGATCTTCCCTTCCCTGCCAGCCACACCTGCTGTGTTACAGAGCATCTTTAAATGCCATTACCCTGAGCAGCTTACTCTGCTGGAACTTCCCAGTTTCTTCTGCAGTGCAAGAGGCTCAGGAGCTCCAGGACAATGTGCAACACTTACACAAACTACACTGTACAAAGCATCATCGATCCTTTAACTCCAAAACAGCCATCAAGATGCTCCTGAATAATCTGCATCCACTAAGGAAACAACCAGCTCTGCCACTCAAGTACCACCAAGAACCAGGTACCCCATGCCAGGCATCAGCTTTCTGTCTTGTAGAATCCTGTTCTCCATGTTGCAGATCTGTATTAAGGCCTGAAGGGTCAGACAGCAACTACAAAGGCTGGTACACCCCAGGAACACACCAGAGGCAGCAAGGGACCACCACAGCCCCATCACCAGGGAGAGCTGCAGGCTGCCTCAATGGAGATAGGCCTGGTTTCCAACAACCTTCTCCTAATGTCCCAGAGAATACACCTAAGAGAAGAGGGGAACACTTCCCACTAAAACAACGTTTCACAGCTTTGGAGCCTGTGCAGAATTTGTTTCTAATGAAAATCATCATAAATGCTTAATAAGTAAAAAAATAGAATTAAACTGCATCAATCAAACGACAAAGTCTATTTTCCAGATCCCAACGAACATGTAACTGGCATTTACACAGGGATTTCAAAAGCCATTTCAGTACACGTTTCTTATTCACTCCTAGTCTTATGCAAAACATAACCATGGAAGAAAAACAGCTGAGTATTACAGATAAAGTACCCATTAGTTAACTAGGGCTTGCAATAAGGAAGCTTAATTCATTGCACAGGAAAACTTTCACACTTGCATTATAGGGCTTTAACTAGTGATGAAACAAGTTATTCCAGACACACAATAATGCTCCAGTCCTCAGCCCCATGCAGCCCCAGCAGGATCACGCTTGTCAGTGTTCACATAAAAGCAATTACTGACTGGAAATCAGAAAGGAAGTGGCAAGGGTGAGATAAAGCCACTTTAAAGCAGCCACCAGGCAAGAAGAGAAGCCCTGCAAGGAACAGCAGCTGATGGGGAGCACACAGAGGGTCCCAGCTCAGCTCCCACCCATGCTGGCAGCTGGTGATTGCAATGAAGAGCCTGCATGATTCCTGTAGGTGCTGTCCCATTAACCTGGACCAGCAGCAGATGCAGACCCAGGGCTCTGGAACTGGAATGTGGCAGCACAAGGAACCCCTTCACTAACTGACGATTCACTAAAGCCCAATTCACCAGCCCTTTGGAGCCAAAGTCTTCCCATTGACTTCAGTATAAATCAGCTGAGGTCTGAGATGAACATGCATGCTGAAAGCTCCAAGGATGCTATCTAAGGATCAGAAGCTGCTTTGATATAAAGAAAATTGGTTGGTTCATTAGAAGCACACACAGAGGAGTTTTTTGCCAACTGATGATCATCATCTGAAACTGTGACCTTCAAGACAACAGGTACTCTAATCTAGAGGAGAGCGCAAGATGTGCGAACAGATTAGCCTGGCCAGTGGTACCTGGCATCAAGAGCGAAGCACAAAGCAGATCTCCCATAGAAGAACCTTAATGAGATTAGAAACCACTTGGCAGACAGGCAAAGGTGGTGGGGAGGGAAGGGTCAGCTGCAGATAATGACAAGGAAAGAAAGCAGCAGTGAAGAGGAGCTGATGAAGCACAGGTGACTCCTTCACCAGGTCCTCCCCAGCTTAACACTCTGCAGAATGCAGCAATGAGAGAACTTCTCAAATGCTTCTCCATAAAGGGTGATGTCTGAGAGGAGTTTGCTGTGCAAAGGGGCAACACGACAGATGGTGCAACCCCCTCCTAAAACTAGACCTGTGTTCCATCAGGTAGAGTAAGTCAGTCAAGAAGAGGATCATAGGGAAGCAAGAGCCACCTCACCTGCTTCAGCTCTATGGGAATCATTATAAAAACCTTCTTTGCTAAATACTTGCATTATACCCAGCAAAACACATACTTGATCTTACTCAATTCCTGTAAACACACGTAAATTGGATTATTAGTCACTTCCTACCCACCACCTTCTCTGGCAATAGCAGCACAATGCTTTAATAATCATAATACAAGTCATTATGCCTAATATTAGATACAGGTCCCAGATCAGCTACAGGAGATCTGAATGCATGACAGAAAGAAGTGCAAGAGACAGACAAGCACATTTTCCTTGTTTGCATTTACTTAAACTGCAGCAAATATGCACAGAGGAAATGCACACCTCTGCCTCCACACAAAGCAAGAACTTAACCTCAGAGCACAGCCAAGCAACTGCTCCACAGCACAATCCTCATTTCTCTACAAGAACAGTATTTTAAACCAAAACAAACCTAACCCAAAGCTCCAGAGCAATCACTGAGCTATTAAAGGGAAGATGAGGCTGGAACATGCCTGCCACAGAGGGAGTGCAGTGCTAACCCAAGGACCAGCCCGGAGAGTTCCCTGTCATCAGTCTTGGCACATTTTGGGTGCTCAGCTTGAAACCCTTTGCTATGCTCATTGGAGCTGAGCCCTCACAGGGATGTTTGCCATGGAAGAAGGCTTCAAACGGGTACCACAAACAGCCGTAACCCGCAGATATTCCTGAGAAGCATCTGCTCAAGATTTAGTGAGCTCTGAACAGATAGAGACAGAGCACAGCCCTGGGGGACTGGAGCCCAAGCTTCTTCAAGGGATTTGCTTCTTTTGCATGTATTTATTGAGTGTCACTGATCCTTTCTGGTTCCTCAGCTAGCAGAAAATGAGGGGGAAGAGAACCCCAAGTGAAGACAAGAAAAAGTCTGTGAATAATGACTTGACCTGTACATCCCACACATCCCTCTCCATGCACATCCCTGCCCTGGCAGAGAAGGGCTGTGACTGAGAGGCCACTCCAGCCAAGCTCTAAGAAGAGGGCAGCTACTGCCATCCTTCCAATTTCTCCTTCTAGCCCGGAGACCCCCCAATGCCCTTTCTAACCTGACAGGCTCTTTTCCACACTGCTATTTTCTTCCCCTCCTGTTCTCTGCTCAGTAGAGTTTTATTTCTCACCTGTCAAAGCCAGGCCCAAGGTCCCAAGACAGAGGCTGCAACAGCAGTTAAAAGAGCTGTAAATGTGCTATTTTATTAATATGTCTCAAATAGCTACTCAACCTCTATTGCTCTGCTTGACATATGGATGCTTAGACCTGCAATGCCCTTACTCTTCCAAGACTTATTGCAGGATTTGGACACAGCTGTGTGACTGCTGAAGGCAAGAGGGTTGAGGGAACCTGGCTCATCAAAACCCAAGAAAGCATCTGCTTTTAAAGAGGGGAGGATGAATGACAACGCAGGAGATCTTCAGTAAGCACAGGCCAAGTCAAGCTTACTTAATGCACCACGTTAATGGTCTCATAAATACCCCCATTAGAGGACATTCCACAGCTTGGAAATACACAGGAGCTATACCCCAGCTGAAATTTCATTCTATTTGTGTACATCTCAGACAAGATAAAAACTATTTCTAATGCTTAGGAAATGAAATATTTAGCTACAAGATGCTTCAACAGAATGCTTTATTTGGCTGCAAATCTTTCTGCCGTATTACCAATAATTAAAACTAGCTTTTCATAGACAGAGGGGAAAAAAGGGTTTTCGCTGTATGTTCAAGCTGAATCATATCACAACATGTTTAAAGAGGAGATAAGAGCTCCAGCTTTTTTTCCCCCTATGGGTAAAAATCACTGAAAACTGAGTAATGTGGATTTAATTATCAGGCTCTGAGCCAAAGGCCGGCTCTGAAAACTGAAATCCAAAACAAGACTCTAATTCTGCTTATGGGACTGAAAAGTTTCCTCCTCAAGAATACCCAATGAGATCCCTTTGAACTGACTGGTATGTTTATCTTGCCTGTGTTTCCTGGTGCCAGAAGGATGCAGGATGAGCCTCAAAGCAGGAACGGCTGCAGCTGGGAACCCCGGATGAAACTGGTGTTTGTGGGACCTGGGTTTTGCTCCCTGACCCAGCACATCTCCACCAGCCCATCAAACAGGAGCCTGCTGCTGTTACAGCAACCAGAGCTCATCCAGCTCCAACCAAAAACACATCTGGAGGAAAAGCATCATGATAGATGCAGGACAGGGGCACTTGGTGGGGTATAAGAAGATACACCATCATACCCTCTGGCAAGGCCAAACTGCTGTCTACAGAACATACTACCTTAAAACAGCCACTAGCTCTCCTCTCCAAAGGACTGCATGTGCACATACAAACACCACTGAAAGTCAAAGGGTTTATCTTCCTAAGCTGCCATTTTTAAACTTCTACCATGTATTTATGGTAGTTTATGAATTTCTTTGCAGCAGGTTCCCTCTGACAGGCATTGTTTTATTTTGGGTATGACAAGACACAGTGCTGCACCGGCAACACCTCCAGCCTGAATAATGTTTCTTAACTAGCTACATTCGTCTTTACCGCACACCACAGATGACTGAGCCTTGCTGCTGTACATAATGGCTAAAAACCAACAGTGCCCTAAAATATTCATATATGCTAATAAACCCAGGGTTTCTTCCATGAAACAGCAACAGCTAATTTTCAGAGGGGTCCTGGGAACAGTAAACAATTGGTACATGGTAAATGGCAACTTCTCTCCCATCAATACATCCGAAACATTCAAACCCTATTCCCCCATAATTGCCAGCCAGGCATAAATTACTTACATGAACATTATTTGTGGTTGCGACAGAATCTGCATAAATAATCGTAATTTAGCTTCCTGCTGAGATCCAGGCAACACCTCAATATTTCACATGCTTAATTCTTCCCTTCCAGAGGGATGTCAGGTTTAAGGCTACTCCCTTCATTTGCTGCTCATCAGGGCTTTTAGCTGTTTGCTGAGTGCACTCAGTGCAGGAGATCACCCTGCCTACATCAACCGGGGCAGAGTTGTCCTCTGCTATAAAAGCACCATGAGCAATACATCAGACTCTGCAAGCCCTCACTTCAGACTCCATAGCCCTGACCATTGGGTAGCTCTTGTATATCAGAAAAGAGTGCAGCATTCATTATACATAAAAGCACTGTTTCTGAAAGCCCTGCTCAGACAAAGGGAGGAGGGTATTGGAATTCTGTGCACAGCCTCTGCCTAAAGGACAAAACCATCTGTAGAAACGCTTGCCAGAAGTTCATTAACAGTAAAGCCAACTTGTCAGCATCAGCTTTAGTCATCATCACAAAACAGTTTAGCAAAGCAAGGTTTGGGCACGCCGATGTCTGAGGGGGTTTTCCTAGGCTATGAAGTGTTGGGTGGTTGCTGTGTTTTCAAGCTCCTTACTTCCTCTCACCAGTTACATCAGATCATGTTCTCCGCAGTAAGATTTCATAAAGCAGGTGATTGTCACTGCAAAGTTTACCAAGGAAATAAAAAGCATCCCAGGGAGTTTCATTAGAAGGAAGCAGCTCTGAGCTGTGACTGCAAAGAACTGGGAACTGCCCTCCTCCAGGCACAAACTCTCTTCACTCTGAACACGCTGTAACATTCGTATCTGCACACACAAACCATCAGCAGGTACTACATGACCACAACGAACCGTGGGCAGTAGTAACTTACCAGAGCGAAGATCCCTCTGTTCCAGCAACTTCCAAAACATCGTATCCATCTTCCAGCTGAAAGTCCATGAAAACCAGAGCAATAGTGTCTCCAGGTTCAGCGAGGATAGTCCACGTGCAGTCTGCATTATTGCCATACTCCAAGGGAAAATGAGGGCTTGAGATAATCCCGCTCTGTCCCCGCAAAGTCCCCCCGCAGGCATCATCGGCTGCAAGCAGAGTGTGAGTTGATCAGATACTGCAGAAATGCATAAAGCAGAACATCAAAAAAGCATAAGCACAAATCAAATCAAAGCTTTAAAAGCTCCATCGTTTTCCGTGGAACGTGTTTTACTACACACCATTAAGAGACAACGATGTTGGGAATGCAAAATCCAATCAGGTCAGCCAGTGTCTCCTGGCAAGTGCCAGCTTATTCCCAACCACACACTTACTAGGGATCTGTTCAGTCTAATTTTAAACCCCTCAACTGACAGAGCTCCTGGTGGTTCTCAGCCTCGTGTCTCACTGCCAGGATGCTATTTCCTCACGTGGTTGTGCCCAAGTTTCCTGTTCCACCCCTTATTCCTGATGAGGATTCTTCTGAGGTGTTTCCCGTTTTCCGTCCCATCTGGGGAGCCAGCCAAGCAGGAGGAAGAACACTGGGAATTCAGTGACCAAGAAAGGATTCACAGGTATGTGAAAACTGTCACAGTGGAGAGAGAGGTTGGGTTCCAACCCAGACAGATCTCAGTACCTTCATCAACAACAGGAACACCCCAAGGGGTTGGGACAACAGGACTCTGAATAGAGGCATGGTATTTAACAGAAACCTAATAGAAAAGGAGTGGAGCATCCCACAGCCCTGCCTTACATGTGTTTGTTTGCTCTGATTTCTTTTGATGCTCTTACCAAAACTCGGTGGTACAAGTGTAACTCCTTGCTCAGCACCACAGCAGTGACACTGCCTGGTCACATACTGGATCTCCTGTTTGCTGCAGGCTCTTTCATTCTTATAACCTGGATTTCATCAGCAGGAGCAATTAACAGAGGAGCATCTCAAGAAAACATGGGCAGGAAAAGAAACCCAGGGATTCATTTGGGCAGCTGACTCCTCTCATACATAACAACACCAGCTCCACATTTCTTTGGGATGCTGCTGGGAAAAGCCTGTTAACTTTACAACATGTTACAGAGCAGCATTTCAGATGCTTTAGTCAAGGAGCTTGGGGCTTTACATCCATTTATTTGCATTACAACCTATTTATAAAACAATCCCTTCCAAACAAGCTTAATGCAGGGGAGAACATTTGTTAAGTGCAATGGGGTCACTGGCACCTAGGGAATGGGCAGCACAATTGTGCAGGAGGGTCCATCAGGTTCTAGACTTCCCCTGCCCATCTGCCCCCCAGGGCACCCAGCTGCCCCAACCAGCAGAAGGAGACCTCTCGGAGGTGAAGGAACCTCCAAGTCCTGGTGCACACCATGGTCCTTTGCGACTGCTCCTGTGCTGCTGGCACATGCAGAGCTCAGAGCAAGCAGGAAAAGATAGGGTTCAAACAGCCTGGATACACAGGCAGCTCCAAAACCACTTCTGAGCCATTCCAGCAGCCAAAACCAGCACTGGAAAAGGCCACAGAAATCCCAATCAGTGCTCTACTACAAAGTTATCTCTGCTGCAATTGTATTGCAGCAAATTAAAGTTATCCACAGACTGACTGAAGTCCAGTCAGAATCATGGATTTAGGCTGAAATATATCTCATCCAGTCTGAGCACCAGAAAACCCTTCAAACATCAATGCATCACACACTAGATTGAGAGCAGGACCTCCAAAGAGGGTCCATGCAAGAAGTGAAAGGGCTCCTTCCAAACACCTCCTCTCGATTAGGCAGAATGAGGATGCTTTTTGGAGGATGAATGCATCCCAGCCAAAGGAGATAAGCACAACTCATCCGTTTACTGGAATGTTCAAATCTAATTCCTCATGAATAACTGCCCCTGCAGATGCTACAAAGAAAGAGATGCAGAAAAGATTCTTCGCCAAGCGCATTCCCAGACCACGTGCCCAGCAGCAAGACAGGCAAAGCAGGAGCAAGGTCATTACCTGCTTCAGCAAGGCACAGGTATAATAAAATAAGCAATTTATTCTGAAGATACACGGTCCTCCAGAGGGGCAGTTACCCCTACAGAACACGTCAAACATCACTGTTGCCTGCCTGGCCCTAGGCAACCATTCAAACAACCTCTGCACCAACGTCCTGATAACCTACCATGAAACAGATGCAAGCAATCCAGCCTCTGCAGACAAACACCATGTTCAAGGGCACAGATGCTCTGGGCCAGGGGCTTGCTACTCACTGTGATCATGGATTCCTGCAGCTCAGGTCTATAGAGAACCCTTAAACACAGCACACCCAAGAGCAAAGACAACGAGGATTTGGAAGCAGCAACTCCTATCGGCAAGTTCTCAACCACATTTACTGTGGGGGTCTGGGGAGGCTGGGGCTCGGGCTGGTAATTTAAAGCTGTTCTTACACTAGAGGAGAGGATGGACAAAAGGTGTCCAACAGAAAGCACATTCCCTTCCCATCCGCTTCTGAACAGACACTGGCTAATTCTGTAGAGGTTGTTACTGCTTAAACTGCTTCTAAAACCCTGCACAACCTTCCTGCACAGCCCTTCAGTTAGTCTGGGCTCAGTGCAGGCTAAGCAGCTGCTTGTGTTCCAGTAAGACAGACCCCTTTTAATGAGGTTATACATATTTGATATGCTTAAAATGCAGCTTTGCAAGCACTCAACCGCTCCATGGGGTTACGGGCTCCGCACTCAGTGCCTACCACAACCACAAACCTATTGCTTCTAGTTAAAATCAGCAAACATCTGGGCAAGGTTTCCATCCTGTGTGCATGAAGGTGTGTTACAAAACAGTTCGGATGCTCCCAGGTATCCTCTGCCTGCTTCAAATGCACCATTTTGCTTTATTTGCCATAAACAGAGCCAGGTGAGGGTTGCTCCTTCTGTGGCTACAGCAGAACAGAAGCAGCATTCCAGGACTGCTGGGGTTCTGCCTCCAGCATGCCAACTGTCAGGATGAAAATACAGCTGGACTTGTAGGACTCTGCTTGAAGCCCTGTTCAGATGAAGTCTGAGGCCTCATTTCACTCTGTGCATGCAAAACAACTGGGTAGAAAGCGTGTAAAGCCACATGAAATGCAATGGGGAAAGCATGCCAGGTATTTCTGACATGGGTAAGTGCCAGCTTAGTCCAGATTTCACAGCCTGACCCAGACTTGCTGAGGACTTTCCATCCCCGAGGCAAATCCGAGTTACACCTGGTCCACCAGGCACAGCCAAGCTGCTGCAGGCAGCCTCAGCTGAAGCACCCAGCTCCTGCTCCACAGGCCAGCATGGAGATGGCATTTGCTGCTGCTTGGGTGCTCCCTGAATGAGATCACTGCTGTTTAATGCTTCCTGCCACGTAAGCACGAAGTGTAACTCACCAGAGTCTGTGCACTCTGAATTTACAGTCTCTTTTAGCTCGGGGTACAAGAATCAATGTTGATATATCTGTGCTTTCAAAGCCACCGGTGAGCTGCAGCACCAGCTCCCTCCCAGCCTCTGCACAGACACATCTCACCAAGCCACTCTTTCTGCATCTGGAATTCCTTCCTGCTTCCCTTTCTCACTGAGGTTACACTTGTCCTTCATAAAAACCCAACTGTATTAACTGAGCACTGAGTAATGGGAGCACAGACCAAGCCTCTGCAGGAAAAGCAGCTGAGCCGCAGCACTCCTTCAAAGAGCCACTGCCATGGCACATCCTCCCAAGCACCTTTGGTGCGTACCCTCTTCTGCCATGCATTTGTTTGCATCTTCAATGACTTCAATGCATGAAGGCTGAAACAGAGACAAGGCCACTAACACGGAGAAAAGGATGTTCCGAAGCAAAAGCACAAAGAGAAGAGTGAAATGAAACCAGAAGAGGATCTCAGCATGGTAGAAACCTGCACTGTTTTCTACCCTTATCTCATCATTATAGTGGAGAGGAGGGGAAGGAGGAATGGGCAGAGTCCCCAGACAAAACGCTGGCCTTGTAGTGACATTAGCCAAGTTTATTCCCAAAGCAGCTTCTAGGGTTTTAACATCAGTGCTAAGGGACACTTCTTGTCTCCGTCTGTTGGGATCTGACCCACCAGCATGACCCATCCCAGCATATTAGAAAAGACTATGTACTAGGACATCTAACAAACTTCCAGGTGACAACCACCAGTAAGACAATATTAATAATTATTTATAATATTACATTAGTAATTAATACTATTATCAATTATAAGCTACAGAGGCCTTTTCTCTGGGAAATACACATCCTTCTTCAGGCAAGAGCTCTGAAACCATTATGTTCCCTGCAGAAGGTGGCATAGAGCTGTCAGGATGCAAATCCTTTTGCCCCTTGCAACAACTAAAGTCTGTTTATCAGCCAAGCACAAATGTCTGGCTGCTGAAAGCCTATTGCTGGTGGAAGCAGTTCAGCTGATTGCCTAATTCAGCAAGTTCATTTGCAGACTTTCTGCTTTCCTGGAACTAGATATAAATGTTACATGAGAACATTGCTGGTTCCTGCTGCTAAAAAAATGCCTTGCAAGTTGTACCTGAGGTAAAGTCCTGAAGCATCAGGACCAGATCTATGAGAAAGGAGCAGCAACCTCCAGGAACCTGCAGGCATTTTGCTACCCAGTGCACCTGAACAAGTGTGTGTTCTGCTGCCATCAGAGCAATTCCCATAGCACTGATGTGAGCACCACAGAACTGAACATCCCTCTATTCAGAAGTGTATCAGAAACCACCATCACTGGGGGCTCTGGGGCATCAGTTTTGACAAGGGCCTGTAGGGCCAGGCCAAGGGGAATGGCTTGAACCTGCCCCAGGGGAGACTGAGCTGAGCTCACAGGCAGAAGCTGTTCCCTGTGAGGGTGCTGAGGCGCTGGCACAGGGTGCCCAGAGAAGCTGTGGCTGCCCCATCCCTGGCAGTGCTCAAGGCCAGGTTGGACACAGGGGCTTGGAGCAGCTGCTCCAGTGGAAGGGGTCCCTGCCCATGGCAGGGGTTGGGGCTGGAGGAGCTTTAAGGTCCCTTCCAACCCAGAATCACAGACTGGTTTATGATTACTGCTGTGTAACCGATTCAAGCGAGCATTAAAAACACACCAAGCAAACAATATTTGCTCACTTTAAATTCAAGATTTATGCCACAGCTTGGAACTGCTGATTGATTGCACAAGCAGAGTCAATAAAAAGAATCGATGTAAGATGCTTTGCTGAAGTACACAAGGAATTGAGGCGAAAAGACTTCAAACAGCAGCACCTGTTTTGGTATAACACCACTGACACTTTCATGTTTACAGATCCTCTAGTTCTTTGTCACCCCAGAGGATTAGCAAGAAGGTCTCTATCCTGGTCAAGGAATCTAAGTTTCCCTACTTAAAAGGGCTGTAGGAAAGCTGGCCAACCCCTTCAGATTTCACCTCCGTACAGCATCCCACGTCCAAGGCTGACACTGCAACCCACCAGGCAAAGCACCACTAACACTGTGGAACATGCCATAAGGGAAACCAGCTTGACACTGCAGAAAGCAGAAAACCCAGTTCATTTTCAAGTATTTGAGCTACAAAACCCACATGATCTTGGGTAGGTGCCTTATCTTACAGATGCTCCTCCTGCTTCCCCTTCCCTGCATGGACTTTAGACAAAGAATCCCAGACTGGTTTGGACTGGAAAGGACCTTAAAGCTCATCCAGCTCCAACCCCAGCCATGGGCAGGGACACCTTCCACTAGAGTAGGATGCTCCAAGCCCCTGTGTCCAACCTGGCCTTAAACACTGCCAGGGATGGGCCAATTCTGAAAATGGACTAAGAAAAGAACTAAAGACACTGAGGTTAAAGCAGCTGTGCAACACTTTGAGCACACCTCGCACTTCACAGCATCCCTACTATTTACACAAACCTTGGCAGTTTTAAGGAACCCAGTAAAAAGGAACCTCACTATTAACTACAGCACGTTTAGTTTTCAAGTCTTTTACATCAAGCTTACAGTCCATGAAGCTTTTCCCACCCCCAAATAGCTCATTTAAATCCAGGTTCACTGTGGCTTGTTCCAGACAAAGAGAATTCACTTTACCTCTGCAGAAGGGGAGAGGAAAATCCCAGGAGGCACTGTTCTCTGAATTGGCCTGGCACGTGAGCAGGGCATGTCCTTCCAAGAAGAAGCCTGGATTACAGCTGTATCTCACTTTGTCCCCGATGCTGAACGTTGTCCCTTGCTGAATCCCATTCTGCAGCCTCCCTGGATTTCCGCACGTATGACTTGGTAGAACTGCCAAAGAAAGTTGTTTCTGGTTAGAGGCAGCACATTGGAACCAAGCTGTCAGGTGAAGTATCCCAAGGGAAGGCTCATCCCACAGCAAATACATCACAATGCGAAGAGCAAATAACCACAAAACTCACCCCACTGGATTGCACCCACATTCATCAGGCCAGTTACCATTAACATTTAAGCCCCATTTATACCAAGGAAGCTATAGGTTAGGGTTTCTCACTCAGCCTTTCTGGGGCACCTCAATGTGCAATGTAAGCAGAGCTTGTTGTACCTTAGAACCACACAGAAGACAGTTGCTAATTACAGGTTCTGCTATCGCCTAGACTAAAGGGCAGCATTTCAGCCCACCAGGATTTATACTTCATTTCATGCATACGCATCAAACCAGACTCTCAAGAATTGACCCAGCTCCACTGAAGGCAAAATACAGTCCAAAAATAGGCTCCATTGGAAAGAATATAGAATACTTGAATAGAAGATGGTGAATTTGCAGCTACAGTGCAGGTAAATCCTTAACCAATGCCTCTTACAGCAGTTTCAGAGAATTTAAAGCAAATTCTATAGGCTTCCATAAGCCACTTCCAAAAGATTCACTCAAATCATGGGTTTGGAGCCCAATATAAAACCCAATAAGGACAACCAAGCCTAGGAATGACACAATCAAATTTGAATCAGGCCCATCTGCAGCATCTTGTATTGTACTTCTTTTTCATTAAGGCTGAAACATCAGAGGAAGGAAAACATGGTCATTCAAAGCTGAGTGATGGTTTCTCATTGGAAGCAATTTCGTCAGGGGCACGAACAAAACCAGATGAATTCCTACGAGCAAAGGGAGGTTTAGCCTGCAGCTCTGCCAAGGAAAAGAGGAAGATTAAAAGGAAAATGATATGCTAGTGTAGACAGCAAGCAGCAGAATAAAATACAACCAAACTGTGTGCAAGCATGTAAAGTGAAGCATAAATCCCTAACACTAAGCGATGCAAAGACGCTTCCTTTACCTTTCTGTCCTGCTGGGGTAAAGGGCTTTAGGATTATGGGATCGAGATTGGAACATTCCCTGTTTATCTCCCTCCACCAGCAGCCCCAGCTGCCTCCTCAGGGTGAGCCCCAGTGCCAGAGAGTGCTCTCTAAGGCAGGCACACTGACAGCATCCCTCACAGCAAGGGAAATGACAGTCTAAGCTGTAATGAATACAGGATTATGCTGCATCCAGCCAGACCACCTTGTTTTCTAGTTAACCCACTTCCAGATTAAATGCAACCCTACCACCTTAAACTCCATTAATTTTAATGGCACATTCATCTCGACTCCTGCATTGCTTCAGCTGCTTTTCATTTCTGCTGTGACCTCAGGCTCCCAGCACACATCTGCATGCAGAGGATCAGCACAGCCAGCACCCTGAGGACACAGCACTGGGCTCCTGTCTCCCTTCCACAGGTACAAGCTCCAACAGCCAAGACTCTTTCCCTTGCTCCCTGCCCCAGAACACCATTTACACCCTTGCATAAAGCTCCTGGAGCTGGGAAGTTCAGCAGCAACTTTCACATGGCCATTACTATTTCTGTGCAGGTTTCATAAGGGGGGATGCTATCAAACACATCAGAGGGGTTGAAAAGCAGTGCAGAAATAACGTTTCATTTGCTGTAACGAGACTTCAAACCCCAATTTAATTAAATTACCCATGCCAATTTTTTTTTAATGAACCCATTCCTGCTTTATGCTTCCATCCTTTAAAATGAATGACTAAAACTCTGCTATAAATAAAAACCTATCCTTTTTAAAAGTCAATCCCCAACACTCACTGCTCTCTACTTAACAAACTGTGAGCAATCAGACAGCCCTGACCTGCAATGGAATCCTCCAATCGCACTCCAGAAAACAGGCTCTCATTTAAACATTCTGCTTCATTTGGCTGCCTTAACTAATATCTTGCTACAGGACAGCCAACACACACGTGCTTCAAGAGGGAGCAATGCTAACTCCTGGACTGCTTTGGAATCAGTGGGGCTGCATCCAGAGCTGGGCTCAGCACAAGCACTGCAGAGCTGCCCATAGGAGGATGCGCTGTCAGTCGTGGCCATGAGGCACTTGAGCAGATAGATTTGGTCAGTCCTGACCGTGAGCTGATGGAGTTCCCCTTCCCTGCGGTGGGATCGGGAAGAGTCACAGGATGGAACATCCATGATTCCCAAAACCCATCCCACAGATCAGCTGCAAGGTGGAGTCCAAAGAGACTGGTGAGGTCCTCCTGAAGCTCAGCCCAGCATGGGTACCCCATGCCCTGCTTCACTGCTGAGTGTGACTCCCTGAGCTGGTGCAGCCACTGCCTTCACAGCAATGGAGCTGGGATTCTGCTCCAGCGTTCCTGAGAAGAGATAATACTATTGCTCATACTTGGCTGCCTCTAACAGCCAGACTCTGATTGCTTGAGAGATTAATAGAACTGTATTATTTACATCAGATGTCACACAGAATAATATTATTAAAGCTTTGTCTTACCCATTTACCAATTCCACTATAGATTAGTAGCATGGATTTTTTTCCTCCCCATAAAAGATCTGTTCCCAGCAATCAACATAATATTTTCCAGTGGCTGTATGGAAATGAATGCAGCCACACACAGGATTTGTACAGATGAATACAAGGTCCTGTTAGTCATTTTGTAGCTAGGTCTGTTTCTTTCCATGATGAATTTAGAGCAGTTTATTTCATTTGTCTTGATTTAAGCAGCTGCCAAACTGTTATCTTATTTTTGACAAAGGAAATAGGATTATTCTACTGCAGTTGCACCTGGAGAGGTCTTCAACATACCTCAGACATCACCGTCCCAAGAGCTATTCAGATATAATACCCTTGAAACCTCACTTTAAGATGACAGAGTAAAAGAACCATAATCCTGGTGTTCATTGCCAGCACAGGCACAAACAGAACCAGACCAGAGAACTCTGGAGAGGAGACTGGTGAGAACTACAACTGTCTCAAGAGATGATGTGAAACACAATGACCTGAGAGCAAGGCAGAGGTGGCATCTTCGCAGTAAAACCTGTGAAGTGTGAGGACACAGAAAACCAACCAAAACCTGAAGCTTTCCCACCTTCTGCAGTTTTTGGTCTATCCTTCAAATCCATTTCCTAGTCAAAAAGAAACCCGTAGGGCACAAGAGCAACCTCTGCCCAACTTCACTCCCTTCTGCTCCAAATGCACTCTGCTTTTTCTATCTCTTGCCTTTCAGTTTGGGCCCTTTTTGTCCCGTCCTTTCAAACCCACACATGCCCCACTGATTTATCTCTTACCCTTCATCTCACCCTGAGCGCATCATCCAAGACCTGCAAGCTGCAGAGCTTTTATAGAGCAATGAAGATGTGCTTCCCTCATGGAGCCTCATCTGTTAATACAAGACCAGAGGTGTCTCACAGATTTCAGTGCGTTGCTTGGAAATGAACTGAACAAATGGGAAATGGAAACAACAGATTTGAGGAGTTTCCAGCATCCATTCCTGGGCACTGCTATAACAAGTAGCTCAGAGCTCCCAGAACTGATCTGCACCAGAAGCTTCATTTCATTGTCTGATTTTCTGCCTCCTTTCTTTCTGCCCTTCCCACCAGGCTCTTCCCCTCTTTTCCCATCCCCTTGCCCAGGATCACTACACTGGCAGTTTCCAACACGAGCTTTCAAACCCCAGCTCTTGTCAAGCCGCATCTCCTCGTTCCAGTTCATTCCAAATTAATTAGTAGTTTTGAAGTCATTAGATGTGACTCAACGCACCCTTGGACAGCATCCCACCATCACCACACATCCAGCCTCATTACATCAGCCTCTCCCCAAACCCCATCGCTCTTTTTGTCAGGAGAGAAAGAGGAAAAGAGGCAGAGAAATGGTTCTCGTCTGGCTCATCACACTGAGAGCTTCCTGCTACCTGCAGCAGCTCAGGGACTTCAGAACAATGCAGACTCCAGCCCAGCTCTCCCTGGTTCACCATCCCAAAGAGAAACCTTCTCCCTTTCCTATTCAAATTAATTTTCAGCTCCATTTTCTCTGTTTATATTGTTCGAATATAAAATAACTCCAACATTTAATACATCCAGATCCTGCATTCCTGTCTATTACCCTATTTACATAGCTAAAGGAAGCTTTTTTTTATTGCTTGAATTATCTATGGCAGTTTACAACAGATATTTCAGAGCTATCATTGTTCTAACCTTGAAATCTTATCAAGAAGTGCAACTTTTATGATAAGAGGCCATACATTATCTCCTCATTCCCAATTGATTTTCATTCCTAATAAAAACCAGCAAGGAAAGCAAGCAAGCCAGACCAGAGCAGGCACTTCCAGCTCCTCAGTGCTGTTATTACAGCAGGAATCATTTATAAATCCCAATGAAAGGATGCTACACAGACCAAGCAAAATAACAAAACCATTGACTTAAACTACTTGGCTCGGCCATCATTGCACACTCATCTCCAAACCAGCCTCTGCTATGCTTTAACCCTTCTCTCAGTTCTCCTGCCCTTCCTGAAACTATAGCGGGTGGGAAGTCAAGATATCCAAGGGAAACAAAGGTCCCTTCTGCCACAGCTCCAGGCTGGGCTGAGCAGGGTGTGATGTATTTGTTACCTTCCTAGAAACTAAAGGAGAGAAACAGATTCTTGAAGGAGAATCTATTTCCATCCCTGCTTCCAAACTCAACCAGGCTCCCATGCACGATGTGGACAGAGCACCTCTGGCCCGCACAATGTGAGCTCCAGTGGCAGGGAGAGACCCACACAGACAAAGTTCCTCCCCCTCTCCATCCATAACTGCTGGGGCAAGTACCACAGGGATACTCCATGACTCCCTAATAGCTTCCACCAGGGTTTTAGTGCAATCTGCTTTAGTTCAGCAGATTTTTAACCTTCAGAGTAAGTGAGTGTCCAGTGTGTGCTGCAGAAAAGGAAATAAACGCTATCTTTTTCATTTCATTTTATCCTTTTTTTATGTCATGATTTGTTTCCAGTACAGCCAACGGAGATAAAGCTGGATGGAAACCTATTTTTTCCCCTCTAATATTTCTTTGTTCACTAAAAAGCAGCTAGACAGTTACTTTTGGATAATAACAGGCCAGAATGGTTCATCATCCATCTTCTTTGTGGTAGTATTCTAAGGCTCTTTTGGAAATTCATGTTCAATTTTCAATTTACCTTCCTGGAATGTGCTGCAGCAACTTCAGTGCAGCTGCCCTGAGTACCAGGCGAGCCGAGAGAGCATTCATTTAGATTTGATTTAGTCATCCCACTACAGGAGACATTTAAAACGTAAAAGCAGGGGTCCCCTGCACCGAGCAGGGATCCTCTACATCTGGGGCTTCACACCACTCATTCATGCTTTCAAATGGAAGTCATTCCTTGGTGAGTGCAGTAGAGGAAGCCTGGCTGGAGCAAAGATCCAGACACTGACCCTGGCCGATGAGATCTTCTGCTGGGCCCTAAAGAACATGGTTGTGTTGACAGACAGACATCAGCAGATGCTTCGTTTCCAGACCCTCGCATACCACCCCAACCTGGGATGCTCTCCTGCATCAGGAGCCTAATCAGCGAGGCACTTAAGAATGTGCTTATCTCTGTGAACATGCTCCAGCCCTGCTGCTTTCCAGTGCCACAACACTTGAACACAAGCTTAAATTAAAGTAGGTGGCTAAGTGTTCTGCTTAGCAGGAATGGATTTAAGTGCATGTTTAAAGGCTTCATTGAACTGGCATTTAACAGCTGCACAATAACCTGAAAAAACTTCCCTGGGGAGGAGGCTGGTTTTACATCCCTTTTGTCCCTTCCTCCCTGAGCTGGGGTTAACCACGCCATGGGAAACAAAGACCTGCACCTTTCTGTATCATAAAAGACAAGCCAAGAAAAGCAACCCTGCAGTGCTTATCAGCACCAGAAGACAACTGCAGGCACCAAACGAAAGCAGAATTAAAACTGCAGCCCTGGAGAGTTCAGCTGCCATAGCAGATTAAGGACCTCACTCTGGTGTGCACATCAAGACTGAAAGCCAAGGCATCAGCGTGAAAAAAGGGTGTCAGGTTTGGGAACCCAGATTTGAACTGATTCTATCTAGACACTGGGTGCCAGTGTTGATCCGCTCTGCGTTGTGCTGGAGTGTCCCTGGACAGGGGATGCTCTTTGTTCTGGTTAAAAAAGAAAGCCACTTCTAACTTTAGAGACCACATTGTTTATCTGCCTATTGATCTCCTCCAGCTACAGAGAGCCAGAAACAGAAACCGAAGCCAACGACATCTGTTTCAATACACATTTCACAGCAGAGGAAGGGCATTCACCACAACATCACTCCTGCTTGCTCCAGCCACTTCCCTGGCAGCAGCAGGTACTGAAGGCAGCAGCAGCCTCTCCCAGGGCCGGAGCTGGCTGGGAACCCAGGGTGCTGCTGCTCCTCAGGTCTCACCTACAGCTCCGTGTTATCCCTGCACCCCAGCACCAAGCAGCTCCACCTTCTTCTAATGGCTTCCAGACATCTCTCCTACCCCTCATTTCTGGCTTTCAAGAGCCTTCAGAGGGGCAGCTACTGATTTATTCCCTCTTACAGTTCTGTTCTATACCTTCCTTTTACAAGGGCATGCAGTGGCAGGACAAGTGGGAAGGGCTTTAAACAGAAAGAGGACAGATTTAGATTAGATATTCACAGAACCGTTTGTGCTGAAGGGACCTTAAAGCTCCTCCAGCTCCAACCCCTGCACAGGCAGGGACCCCTTCCACTGGAGCAGCTGCTCCAAGCCCCTGTGTCCAACCTGGCCTTGAGCACTGCCAGGGATGGGGCAGCCACAGCTTCTCTGGGCACCCTGTGCCAGCGCCTCAGCACCCTCACAGGGAACAGCTTCTGCCTCAGAGCTCAGCTCAATAATCTTACCTAAATACTGGCATTGAACAGGGCTGGTTGGGGTTGGTCTTTAAGGCCCCTTCCAACCCAAACCATTTTGTGATGTGTTAGGAAGCTTGGCTACTGGACCCCAGTAACTGCCCATACTGCAGGCATAACAAACTGGGACACCACCCTTACAGAGCAGCACTTAAACTCACCAGTGATATCTCAGTTTGTGGGAAATGCCCCTGAGAACAGGAAAGGTGGAATACTAACACCACTGAGTAGGTCAATAGTAAAAGCAACCAGGAATGCTGAGCTCACAGCACTGACACCTCCCATCAATAACCAGAAAGCAAACGTGTTTCAAGGATGGTGCCATGAAGAGCCCACGAGCAGCCGCAGCAATGGGGTGGGTTCTGCTTCCAGCAACACAGATTCATTATTAATTGCGGTCATAACTGATTAAAAGCAGCCCCTGGAAGGTAATTTTATCCTCCTCCACCAAAAACAAGGCTAAAGTGATCTCATTATGTCACAAAAAGCACGCCTAGGGCTCAGTCCTGTTCACTGCACTCACAGGTGCCTATCTTGCAGAATTTGCCACAAGCACAATTTTGCAAGCTCTGCAGGAACATGCACTCATCTCAGAGAACAAGGACTCAGCCCCACCTGGGATCTCCCCAGTGCCTGAATATATTCAAAAGCAAGAGCTTATTCTGATTCCAAGGACCTTACTCTGATTTCAACTCCTCGCCTGGTACTCAAAGGGGGATGCTGCGGATCACCATCCGTATGCACAACCGAAGCGGGTTAAATAACCACACACAGCACTCCTCAAGTGAGGTTTTCTCTGATACAAACACTGGTCACTTGAAGCAAACATCTTGAATTTAAATGGGAAGGTGACTTCCCTGTCAGTTCTGAGCATGTGGCTCGCAGGACACGGGTGTGATTTCATGCACTTGCTAGACAAGACATGGCTGAGCTGCCTCATGCACTGCCAGGCCCTGCAGGGACACATGCAGCCCTGCCAGCTCACATCACCAGTGGTCCCTGTCGAGTCCTCTGTACTTGAGAGGGAGTGAGCAATGTCCAGCTCACTTAACACTTGTGGAAGGCAAGCAGCTGTTGGCCACCCTTCAGGGATGGAAAACCCTCACCACCACCAGCAGCCTGAGCACACAGCTCCAGTTCTCCCAGACAAAACCCCTCTTCTAGCTGGGGATTGCAGGAAAACCTGGAGAGACCACCCATTACCCAAGGAACATCCCTGTCCTTCCATCTTCCTCATCAGGGAGATGGCAGGAATTCACCTTGTTTAACCTCTCCCCAGACAAGGCACTGGGAAGCTCTACTCTAAGGCTGGGCCTATATATCCAGAAATGCTCATTTAAGTTCTAGCTGGTATCATGGTCCAAATACTTCAAGAAGACCTTAAGTACATGAGGAATTGATGCACACAGATGTTACAAATGAGAAAAAGAAATCCATCCATACATGCTACAAGAGGCATCTATTGTATAAATGTTGTCATGGCAACAGGATACAGGTCTGCTTCACAGGACACTCAGAGCCCCTTTGTGGAAAAGGAAGGAACTGGGACTGAACGTTGACAAGGAAGATGCCTCAAGACCTCACAACTGGCCTGAATCCTGTTCCACTCCATGCAGCAAACCTATGCCTTGCTTAAACCTCACATTACCAATATTAAAGGTGAGTTTTTTGGCTTTGATAATACAACTACAGTGAGAAAGAACAGAGTGAGGGTTCAACTGTAACCACACAAATACCATGTTATGTTCCCGCATGGAGACAACACAGGAAGAAAAGCATTCAACATGAAATAGTTCAGCAGTGCTTCCATCCACTTCCATTCTTCCCTCTTTCTTTAATTACACTCTTCATATGCAACACATTTCCACCCTCTCTAAGGGTAAAGACACAAATCCTACTTTAACCTAAGGTGAGGAGCAGGGGAAGCAGAGGTTCACCCACCCAGGACTGCATTCTCCACTGCAGATGCTATTTAATAGACAACACTACATCTTAATCTAAACAGCCTTCAGCTCCTGAACCCTTCATGTCACCAAAGCAAACCCAGGTAAAGCCTGGAAATCCAACCCCTTCAAAAGCCCACACTGGGAAGAATTTGCACAGCATCCATTTGACACACGATACAATCAGAACCAAGCAAACCCTCTTTCCTCTGGAGTTATGCATCAGGCACCCTGAAAGAAAACACCCGAGTGGGGGAAAATGGGGCCCATTATAAAAGATGAAGTAGCAAAGGTGATGGGTAATCCTCATACTCTGCACCAGCTCACTAAAGCTTGCAAGAGATTCATGTAGAGGACTTCTCTGTGACCGGTACCAGCCTGCACTACACTAGCTGAGCCAAAACAGGTATTTTTAGACTAAAACCCTCTATGAGCTGTTCATCTTATTACAGCACCATTCCATTCATTATACTTTTAATCATGTCCAAACAAGCGAGTTATTAAATAAATTCCAAAGTGGCACAGCAGGCTGTGTCTTATGCAAGCTGAAGATCAGAGCAGGCAGAGAGAAAGGCTACTCTGGCTGCAGATTAAATCTCCCCATTCTTACAAAGCACAAAGCAACTGCTGGACTCAACTGCTGCACATTCAGGATTATGGCTATTTCTCAGCCCCATCTCCTGCCGACATCATAAAAAGCATTTGGGACATGATTTACTTTATAGAAGTTGCACAAAGAGGGGAGAAAGTTATATAAGGAACCTTTCAGTAATGAACTCCCTGCTGCCAACGCCTTTGTTCCCCTCCACGAGGGCATCTTTTAAGGGCATATTTCTACACTGCAACACTCGAAGCTTTCCCAGGCAGACTGAGCATCCTGTAAACTGTCTTGAAAGGAGAAGCTCTTCTGTGCTGTGACCACGAGAGATGCTGCACTGCACATCTTCCTTCCTTACAGCAGAGCCACTGCTAAACTTGGAGTGCTGTTTAGACATCCCCCTCCTGCTTCTCCAAATGCTGCAAGGCTTTACTGACATCAGGGATGTTGTGCTACAAGTGAGAAGGGAACCAACATCACACATTACAAGACCAGAAAGAAGCTGCTCTTGTTCTACAGCACATTCCAGTTGCATCAAGCAATTCCCACAGAGACAAAAGACGCATCTCCCTTCTTACCAACCCTGGTACTTGGGAAGGGCAGTACCTTGAGCAAGGTCTACAGCCGGTGCCAGCAACACAGCACATGTCTTGCTCCCTGTTTTGTTACCAACAGAGGCCTAGACATGGATTAAACACCTGAAGAATATAAATGAAAATGCATCTCATAAGCAAGGATAAAGATACTATCTCAGTCATGGAATTACACCTGCCATTCACCCCATCCCATCTCAATAACTCATCTTTCAAAGGCAAGTAAACTCACACTATTCATTCTTACAGACTATTTGCTCCACAGGCAAGCCAAGCACTTTCCCCCATAACTCCCATGCTCCTTTCCAAATCACTGCCCCCAAACTCTTCCAAAAGCTCTACCAGATCTTTGCCTCCAATAAGATCAATTCTCTTGACCAAAGGCTTCAAATCTTACTTGATTCCCAACTTTTCCTCTGTTCCTTTTGCCCCCCAACTCCTCTGCTGACAAAGTAGCTCTTGCTGAGGAGCTCTGGACCTGGAATACAGAGCCTGAGTTGTGCTCATCCCAACAGCCCCACAGGGTGGCCCAGGCAGGCAATGGCTCCATTCTGCTCCCACTGGGATTACAGACAGCTGTCTGCTGCAATTCCAGCCATGACAAAGCTTCCGAGCACTGAAAAGCTACCCGAGGCTCTCGTGGAACTGGATAGATTCCACAGAAAACAACATGTGGCATTTATAGAATAGTTTATATGTTCCAAGCATCATTTAGGCATTACCTTCAGCTCAGGGGACTGACTGGTCAGCCAGGCTGGAAGTCTATTTAGCATTAGTTCTCATGGGATTTCTGAGAATGGATTCTTCACTTGTGCCAGAACTGCCATAAAGCACATCTGCTTAGAGGTAGTACAGTCCATAAGCTTTCATTGCAACCGTCTCGAAAGACTAACACTGCGCTTGTTCAAGCCCTAAAAAGTTTCCATTTTAATTTGATTTCTAAACAAAAACTTGGGATAGTCTTTTCTTCCATCCAAGACACTCGTCTAGTTCAGCTCTATAGCCTGAAACAAACATTTCCAGGGAGAATTAATGGCTATCATTTCTGTACACACAAGTTGCTCCAGGCTTTGCTGTGCTTTGGTCCAATGCACTTCCAGCTACTGAGATTCTTCTATGAAATATCAAAATTACAGCTGGTTTCCCACTGAGAATCTGCTCATACATAATTATGGACCTGAACAAGAAAACTTCCATTAAGTTTTACTTCCACTGACTCTATCTACCAGGCACCTGAGGCTGCCAGCTCAGGAGGACCCTGACACGCACGAGGCATCATTCAAACAACAGCAGATGATGGTGCCGGAAGACGGGTTTGGATAGAGGCACCAAGAAAGCACGTACAGACAACTCAGTCATGTATTCACAACACAGCACAACTGCTAATGAGATTACTATGTGAAATATGCTAGCACAAACTCATTTCCTCCCACTGGATGTTCCTGCCAGGCTGGTCTAATTTTATAGGATGAGAGGTTGCATGGGAGGAACAGGATAAAAGCGACACCAACGATTGTAAGAAACTGTAATCAGTACAAATGTTCCTCTGTGTTAGTTTACAGAATTAAAGAAATAATAAAGTCTGGAAGATGCATTTAGGAAGAGTCTAGGACCTGGATCTCTATCCAGGACACTCTGGAGAATGTACATGCAATGATTTCTGACGCAGCATGTAGAACCAACTGCTCTTCCTAGAGACTCACAGGGTAACTTTGGCATCACCTTTATGTCACTTGCATTAAGACTCAAGAAAATCTTGTGCTTCAAATACAGTCTGTTTCCCTTGCAGCAAGGGGGTTATGTGATTTTTAATATAAACTAAGTACTCACTTGATGCCAAACTACAGCATCCACTCTCTTAAAATACAGCATCACTCAAATGCTCGGGCTCAGACATTTCTGAGCTCTCACCAAGTACAAAGCACAAGCACTGAAGTGATTAGTCTGCAGGAGGTGAAATCCATGGAATGTAATGACACAGCTCTGAAAGGAAAGCTCCAGCAGAGAGTGCTCAGGCTGAGTGAAAGAAGGGAATGGTCTAAAAAGGAGAGAGGGGTTGGAAGAGGCTGAACCATGAGCTGAGCTGTTCAGAGAGGAACAGACAGACGGTTGCATCTTTGGCTACAGATGGTCTGCAACTGAACATGCAGGCACTAAAACCTATCAGCCCGGCTTACAGAGCACAGAACCGTGTACAGAGAGAAAGAAAAGCAACAGTGGAAGGAAAAGAACCAAACCCTGTGAGTTTTTCTCCTCCATAGGGCCAGGGAAAAACAATCATGGAATTAATGTGTTCCTCACCAAACCCACAGAAGACACCATTGTCACACATGCATCTCAAAACAGGGCACAGGGGAAGTTACCAGTCCTGCAAGAAAGGTACCCCAGTTACATCTCAGCCGTTACATGCTACAGAAATAGGCATCTGAAAGACTCATCTTAAACACCATCAGACAGAAATAACAAGCAAAAAATGCTCAGCAACTAGCCACTTCTTCCAGCAATAAGCTCCAATGGATCAGTTGGAACCCGCATCTTCATGCTTTTTATACCCACCCTCTTTCTTCAGCTTTTGTGTGAAGCTGAAAATATCCAGCCATCCCATCCCTGCTGTTTATGGAGGCAACAACAGAACTGCCAAATTCCCCACCCTCCATTCTCAATTGCTTATTATCAAGAATGGAGGCCACAAGATTGAAGAACCAATGTGTATTTATATCTCTTTGGCAGAAAGATCTGTATTGAATGAATGAGCTCATATTTTTCCCAGTCTGAAAGTACCAATGGCATGTGATTTGTCATCTGGACTCAGTATTCCCAACACAGAAGTACCTGGATATGAAAATATAATCCAAAGAAACAGCTGGATACATACCAATGCTATAAAAGCACTTCTAATAGCTAAAATCACAAATTCCTTCATTAATCTTAGTGCAAGTTCGGCATTAAACTCTTTTGGCCTTAAAACTAGTTAAAAGATCAGGAAGAAATAGAACCTCTAGGAAATACACCCAACCAGCACTGAAAATTAACAGAAAAGGAGTTCAGTGCATCTCCAACATGTGCTCAGCAGTTGACGCCATCAACCCAGGCCAAAGACCACGCAGATGGTACCTTTCCACTGCAAAAGCAGAGCAGCTCTGTGGCTGGGAGATGCTCCTAGGTAGGAAAAGCTCAATGTCAAATCAGAACAACCGTACCCAACGTGTATAAAACCAAAGGAGTTAATCCTTTGAGTGAAAGGGGTTTTAAGGACCTGCTCTGTCAATCAGCTATGACCAGGGAGGATGGGGGGACAACTCCAGTGAGAGGAACAAGGAAGGCTAAGCCCAACTGTTGTGTTCTATGCTCACAGCTGAGATCTGGCCCTGTGAAGCTGCAGAGCTAAAGCAGAGCACAGCATCCCCTGGGGCAGGAGGCAGCCGCCGAGCCCTTATCAAGTAACTGGTTATAATTTTCATGCAAATAACACGAATAATGAAATGACTCTCGCAGCTGTGTCAGCCTGTGGAAAGCACCAGGAGCTGATCAAAGCAAGCAGAGGACCTCGCAGGGAGCACGCTCACGGTGTTATCTCCTGCTTGCAACTCGGCTGCTGCAGTGGGAGCTTAACATGAAACCAAAACAGCTCTCAGTGCTGTAATGGCAGGGGTGAGACAGCCCCAGCCTGCCCAGCAGCAGCCAGGCAGGATCATGGATCCTCACCAGTCACAGAATCTGCTGGGGTGGAAGCGACTTAAAGCTCCTCCAGCTCCAACCCCTGCCACGGGCAGGGACCCCTTCCACTGGAGCAGCTGCTCCAAGCCCCTGTGTCCAACCTGGCCTTGAGCACTGCCAGGGATGGGGCAGCCACAGCTTCTCTGGGCACCCTGTGCCAGCGCCTCAGCACCTCAAGGGAAGAGCTTCTGCCTCAGAGCTCAGCTCAGTCTCCCCTTGGGCAGGTTCAAGCCATTCCCCTTGGCCTGTCCCTACAGGCCCTTGTACAACACAAATTAGAAGAAGATTGGATACTCAGAAACAGCTTTTCAGTGGGTTTGTTTGGGGGTTGGTTTGCAGGTTATTCTCTTCCAAAGCTGGTTTCTTTTCTCCTCTGACTGTCGAGCCTCAGGACAGCAGCACATTAAGCTGAGCTTTCAGACACTGGCAAGCCTATTTTACTACTGGCTTAGTTAGAAAAACCTCATCCTTCCAAACTGGTCAGGGCTGTGGCATTGTTGTTTTCAGTGTAAAACTCCCAGGCCATGACTGTTACATCACTTCATCTTTATTAATCTTAGTTGAAGTACTGCAATAAAAAACTGTTAGTCTACACAGAGAGGGCACAACTGCATTCCTCATGTCTTTTGGAAACCAAGCTAAAAGAACATGAGGAATTTAATGATGGGGATCCTACACAGCTAGTAAAAATTTACACTTAAGGAAATAAGTACCATAAATAACACATTTTGCTTTCCATCTATTGCATAAAATAAAGGTCACACACTTACCTCTTACAAACTAAGTGATTTCTCTTACAATGACATTTACACAGCGTGTAATGGCACTGGGCTGGGGCTGCAGCGATGGGAGCCTCAACTGACACAACCCGTTTTGACTACAGTCAGTCTGGACAAAATATGCACAATCCTTTATAACAGCACCTGAACTAACTCTAAGAGATGCTCGGTTTCATTCCTTCCAAGTGGGCAATGGTCGTAACATACAAACGTATCTGATAATTAAGCACCATTAAGTAATTAAAGTTCCTGCAGTAGGAACGCAGAATGAGTAGACAATCGTCAGGGATTAAATACTCCCAGTACAAAAGAGAATGTGTAAAAGCCAATTTTCAGGAACAAATTGGAACCTGGCGCAGTTTTCCATACAGGCCTGGGGAGGACAGACTGTTCACATCCAATCTCACTATCTTCTGTGGGTTTTCTCCACCAGAACTGACCAGTTACCTGGCACAGGAAGCAGGCTGAATGACTTTCCCTAAATGTTTTAATCTGTGGGATGTTCCGGTCAGCTTTTCCATTTCATGCCAATTGAGGGATCGCCTGTTATTCTATCTCAGGCTGTACTGTTATGTAGAGAAAGAACACGCTTCCCAGGCTCAGTACAGCCTAGCTACAGGGAAACACGGGTCAGACCTATCAGTACTCCCACAAGATGAACACAAGTCACGTCCTATTTATTTTGCTCTACATTTCAGGAATTACTGATTGACAGGCTTTATTCTTCTGAATAATAATAACAATATCACTGACCCTTCCTGAGCCTGAAGAATCGTTTTTCCTCTCTAATAGCACGATAGGGCTTATATGGAAGACTCAAGCATTGAGCCATAGTGACCTTCCCCGCCTGAGCTTCTGCTGAAGCGATAGCTGATAAAAACCAGTGGATAATGCTCTGGCCATTTCATCTCCAGGCACATCAGTCTGTAATGATCAGAGTGATAACAACCACCTCAGACCAGTGACACTCCCTCCTTCCCTGCTCTTTAAGCAGCACTTCATCTTGCTGTCCCTAATACTTGGAGCAAGAACCCATTCGTGCTCCCCGCTCTGGTTCCACGCTCAGAGGCTCCCCGGACACAACCCCAACCACCCCGAGCACTGAACCATCTCTGATCTGGTCAGCAAAGCAGGTATCCATGTGAAAGTACATTATCACCTGGATACTGGCAGGGTGACACAGGCGCTGCTTCCTGCAGCATCAGTAGTCTCCTCACATTCATGCTCTGAACAAGGCATCATGGCTTTTGCTTGCCTCACAGATCTGGTCTGTGGCACCTTGCAGACACACGAGCTGTGAGCGCATTCAAGTGAATGCCTTTTCCCTCCCCCACATTTTAGAGATGGCAACAAACAGCAGGAATCGGAAAGGTAATTGATACTTAGGACATGAAGAACATATTAAATCAGGAGGGAAAAAAACCCTTCTCCCCCTTGTACACATCCACATCCGCCCTTCTTGGTTCTATACAGGAGCTGAACCAGTCTCAGCACTGCCTGTACCGGCATGCTTCTGTGCAGTGCAATACGAGACACCTCCATTTCAGTCAAAGACCAGAAGAATTAGTACAACTAAAGCAAGAGGTCAGCCCCTGAACCACTGCAGCTGCTGGAGACCCCTCGCAGGGATGAGAACAGCATTTACAGGCAATCCCCAGAACAACTGCCCAGCATCCTTCAACACAAGTAGCTTTGCCTGTGTCAGCCGCATTGGCCTGTGGCTGACTGTGCTGTGGGGTCTCACTAATAAAACCCAATCTGTGCAAGTCAGAGATTAAAGCAGAGCAGTCAGCAAAGGCCTTTTTGCCACACTGATGCTTTATGTGCATCATGGACACAACAGCTTTATTTCCTTTAACCTACATTCAGTTCTCCAGACTGAATCCTGAGTGCCTCAACTGCAGTAACCAACACGATCAAGTGCAGAGCAGCTTCCATCCTTCCAGCCCCGTAAAGCTGTGAGCAGTTCCACAGTCTAAAACTACTGACTTCAGTGGAACACAGCCTGCAAGAAGGAATATGTTTTAAAGGAAGGGATTGTTTTGGTGTTTTACAGCTTAAATGCCTGACAGCTAATCCTACTGCTCTCTTCATTAAAACATTATTCAAGGTGAGAGCACACAGTAATCAGAGACACAGATCACCACAGAGCATGTGCATTTGCTTCTGGAAGCAGAGATAAAGTTAATTAACTACTTGTTTAATTTGAATGCAGATAAGATTGGCTCTACTTGAGCTGATCAAACCCCTAACCCAAAAGGTGTGCTGCATGGAGGAGCAGCCTTTTGTTCTTCAAGCTTTCCTGAAGATGCAGTAATTGTGTAGTCTAATAGATACATACAGGCCTTTTTCCTATCATCTGCTTTAGCTCTCGACAACTCCCCTGCTTTCCAAAGGGTAATGGAGGTGACTGAGCACTACAAGAATCCTGCCCCGTTCCTCAGGGGACAGGACCACTGTTTAAAGAGCTCTTCAGATGCACCAGACACACCAGGATGACAACACACAGTCCACAAGTTCTGAGCACTCAGGAGAGATGAAAGCAGAGAAGTACAACGCTAAGAATCATCCCATTCCTACCCAGTGTCAGGGTAAGAGTGACCTGAACAAAGGATCTCCTTGCCTTGGACTAATCCCTCATCCAAAGCACGATGCTTTCTGCTTAATGTAGCTCAGGTCTATGCACACCCAGAAAGAGAACACTCTGTCCTTCACCACCATGAGATCCCTCCTGTGGCCTCTATCTCCATGGCCTGAAGAGGAGCTCAGAGTCCTTCCACTTTTCTTTCTCTCCTAAGGAACCACCAGCAATTCAAAGCTGAACCAAGAGCTGAAGCAGGGCTCTTCCAGTAAGGTGAGCCCCAGCAAAAGGCTTGGAAGTTACTTACAGTCAGGTTTTACTTGGACAGATGACATTTTAATCTCAAAAGTGGAAAGAAATACCCTGGGGTAATGAAAAGGGGAAGGAATTACCATCTAGGCTAGGTGGATTTGAACAGATAGAGAGGAGATGGCTCACAGGAGCTTAGATCCAATCAGCCCATGCCAGAGGATAGGGGGGGATAGGTCCTCTGTTAAACAGCCAGAAGCTCCCTTTCGATGTCTCTGCACACTGCTTTCTATTTCCCAGCCCAGCACTGCTATGAGCAGTAAGTCCAGTTCACAACAAGCCACTAAAAGCAATGCTGGTCATGGAAACCACCTCCTCTTTTCCTGCAGGAGCGGATTTGCCTGACCAAGGAACTCACCTTCTCCTGATGGAGAAACTGGAGCTTAAAGCTAATTCTTTCCACCTAAACTGCTGCATATATACAGCTCTAGCATGTATTTCTGGCAATCCACACACACAACTTCCTCTAAAGCATCTGTGATCTGTGTATCAGGTGCAAGATTTATCTATGTGCCTAAATTAAGATGCAGACACTCAAACACATCCCACTAAAGAAAGAAATGTGGCCCATGGAAAGCAGTTTAAGACGATGAGGATTCCTTGCAGGAGCCCCAGCTGGTGCCAGACAGGCACAGGCTGATCTCTCCAGCTGAGCACCAACCAGTTCCTATTCCTTTCTCTGCACACAGAAACCAAATGATGAATTCTACAACCACTACACAGGGACCTCTAAAAGTGCATTTGTGAATCCGGTGGTGCAAGAAACACCTTCCAGGCTGGTGGGTTTCCACCACAGCTCCAGAAATGAAGCAGTATTCAAACCTCTGGTCACCCCAAGAAGGCTGAAATAATAAAACCTGTAGTTATAAACAGCTCCCTCCCTCGCCAAGGTGCACAGAGCTCTGTACATCATCCTGAAAGCACATTAAAGCACAGTAAAAACCATTAAACCTAACACTGGTTTGGAATGCAAACGGCTGGAGGAGTACAATAAGGAGCCCTGACACCAAGAATGCAGCAAGCGTCTCAGCTGGTGACTGGGGGCCCTTGGAAACATCAGTCTAAAGAGAGAACACAGGATGGGCCAATGGCTATGATCAGAGACTGGGGTTCAGGTCAGGCCAGCACCTTCCAAAGAGGGAAAGGAAAGCCCAGGATTCAGGTGTTCAAAGTCAACAGATCTTCAGTGGCAGTCAAAATGGGACAAACTGCCCCAAACCCTCCTTAACACTGCCCATAACGAGATGGATGAGCCACTTCCAGCTACACAAAGAATCTCCACGGCTCTGAAGATCGTTCTTAACTCTCACAACCTTGCTCCACTGAGGAGATGTCATTGGGAAACCACCATAAGCAGACAGAAAAACTAAACCAGAGAGTATCAGTTGCATTAACAGCAACAAGGTTTCAGAGCTGTCACACCATCCTCAGCATCTCACCTTCCTGATCAGAGCTGCCGTGCCTGTACCTGCTCCAGCCCATTGTGATGGGTAAGGATCACACGGCACCGGAGGATGGACTCAAGCCTTTTAACCAAATTGGCTTGGCAGCAAGCTGCAATTTTCACACAGCTCATTAGTGGTGACTTTTTATGGAAATGTATGCTGAAACCAGCCCAAACGCAGCTAACAACTAGATGTGCTGCAAATAGATTCCTTGATTGAAAAGAAATGTGTCTCTATTATATGTGAAAGATAAAAAGGGGTGAGAAGGGAGGAAAATTAAGGTTTTTGGAAAGAAGAACCACAGTGAGAGTCCTTTAAAGTACCCTCACAGCACTGAGACTGCCACATATTGATTTTTAACACCTTTCTCCTGCCCAGTCACATCCAGAGACCCATCTCAAGCCCAGACCATCCATTTCCAAATCCCACAAAAGCAGAGGCAATAGTTGAGCCTCATCAATTCTTTACTGTTTTCTGCACTGCTTTACATGCTCTTCCCTAAAACAGGCTGATCAAGAGCTGCACTGCAAGGGGAGTAGCTGTAGGACCTCCACTACTGCAGCTGAGCAAGTGTCACTTGATGTTCAAATGCTTAACACTGGATCCTATTTGCAAAGGATTAGCATTCCTGCTCTCCTGCGTCTGCACTGATTGATCGCATTTGCATATGCAAATCAAAAGCCAGTTTGAGACACTTAATATTCCCTCAACTTCATTTAGTGCTGCAGAAACATGGGTCAATATCTCACTCCATCCCCTCCTATGAGGGGAGGGTTCAGCTGAGTCAGCAAATGCTAATAAAGCTTTGCTGCTTTCAAGTCTTAAAATCAATTAGTGGTATATTAAAAGCAAACTTGCTGGGAGCTCATTTAAGTAATAAAAACCCCTTTGTATAGCTAAAAAGAACAAGAACAGGAAGGTTCCCTCTGCCCCTTCCCCATGGAGTTGTTTTAATCTGAAGCTGTAATGGGAATGGTGGCATCTGCCCCCACCTTTGGGGAAGCAGGGAGCTTCCCCTCTGCCAATCCTGCCACCTTCAGAGGGATAAGGACATCCCAAACCAACCCAGCCTTCAGTACTGGCTTTTCCCCTCCCCTTGTCTGAAGAACATTATCATGCACAGGCAGCAAGAGGATTTCAGAGCAGCCACTAACCCTCTGCCCTTGTGTCCGTGACATTAATCCAACACTGACACAGCACCTCATTGCACTGACATTTACAGTGCAGTGGCTCCAGGCAGCACAGGCTCTAGGATCACCACCACAGGCTGCTGGCAAGATGCAGAGCCACAAGAAGCTGCATGATCAGCTTTGGCACAGATCCCAACGAAACCCCAACCTGCAGCCGTCCGTTCCTATGGACATCACCCACCTACAGCGGATCCCCCAAAAGCCCCACACTCTGGAGGTGCTCAGCACCAGCAACACCCTGAAATTAGTGACTGCCCCAAGAAGATCCATTCAGATCAGAGCAAGCACAGTTTAAACCAGCTGAGAGTCAGTCATGCAATGGTGTGGGTTGGAAGGGACCTTAAAGCTCACCCAATCCCAACCCCTACCATCGGCAGGGACATCTTCCCCTGGAGCAGCTGCTCCGAGCCCCATCCGCCTGTCCCTGTTGACAGGGTCTGGCTGTGCACTGCTGTCAATGACAGCTCACAGCCCTCGGCCAGAGGACGAGGTGCAGACAACCCATGCGATCCAAGTGTTCCCCCTCACTTCTGCAAGTCACCAGAGCCCAGAGCTTGGGGCTTTAACCCCTGCTGCCAACGGCCACACAAGTGCTTGACCTTGAGCTCTCATTCAAGCTGAACTGCACCTTGGCTGGCAGCAGAGCCAGGTCCAGCTTCATGCTCCAGGAGGTACCTGCACCTCCACACTCCCCCCCACAGAACCCTGCTCACACACAAGCACAAGCATCCCCAGCCACACTTCCCTGGGAAGCACAGTGGCCAGCACAGCTATTGCTGTTTATTTCTCCATTGTCTCACCAAGATGCTTGCTTTATGATACCTGATGTAGCACCAGGCTCAAGAACACTGCAAGGGGCTATTTGCTTGATTTTACTTCAGCTAATTTATTGGCCATCACCTACAGGATGAGCCTGAGCAGCACTTACACCAGCTCCTGCCAGGGCTGTAAAGAATAACTGAGTCACTGCTGCCATCCCAATCTGCTATTCGTTTCCCTTCCAAGGCTGCAATGCCACTGATGACTGGAATATGCTTCTGACCACGACAATGGCTTCCCGTATGGAACAATAAGGAGTAAACAGATACAGATAACTGGAAATAAACAGCAAAATAGGGTTTACAAGCCAACACCAGTTCTTCCAGCACTAGCACAGGCCAGTAGCAATGGGTAGCAAGAAGCACTGGCAGGAACTCAGGCTAATTTGGGATATAAAGCCCAGCTGACCAACTCCTACCAAATACTTTACTATTTCTCTCATCAGGTTTGCATCCACAACTCCAAACACTCGCCTGAACAGAACAGTTGACTGTGCAAAATCCCTCCTTTCCAATATGCATATGGTTCATTAAATGAAACAGTAGCTGCACACTGCAAACAGCTGATGACAAACAGGGACACAGCTACAGAGCTGAGATACTGTGGAAGCATTCCAAAGAGCAGCCACAAGAAAAACTCTGAAGCTGTATGATGGGCAAACCGACTGCCAAGCAGATTTTTTACATAAGGTAGAAACCACTTAATGGGAAACAGAATCAATCCAAAGAATTGCTTTAAATCTAATTATAAAACTACTTCTTTTCCAGATGCTACACTGTGTAAAACAACCCTGTCACTCAATATTATTGACACTGCACTGCCTACTGCTCATTTGGTAGCTTAAGTTTATCAGGTAATCCAAGGAGTAATACCTTGCAAACAAGAAGCAAATTAAAACAGGCTGCGCTGCCTGAATAGCTGCGTGGTTTGGCACACGTATTTGGAAGCATGGTGCTAGGAAGCCTAACAGGAGAGCAGTGAACACAGCAGGGCACACAGCATCTTCCTCCTCCCCACGTTCCATTACAGCAAATCACAGCAGCGCAGAGGAGCAGGAGCGGAGATGCTGCAGGGCTCTGGTACCCATGAGCTATTCATCATCACACGGTGTCACTGCATCGCTGCCTCCCTCCCCAGCCAGACTCCAGCTCACTCCACTTCCCTCCAGGTTTGCTGCTACTTGACAGGCAGCAGTGACAACAAGAGGGATAACACCTAGTTTTTGTTCCTATCCTTTCTTTCAGGCCTGATGTTCATTATGATCAATCACGCTTTTTGTAATCCTCGGGTATTAAAATGGATGGGGACATTGCAGACATCAGAATATCAACATTCAAACATGATCTGCAGAGCTGTTGCTTTGTTTCTAGAACAATAAGTTCTTCTACAGCCATTTGGAAACAGCAATGAGACTCAAAACCAGCCAACTCATTCATAAACCTCCTAAGAATCATAGAATCACAGGCTGGTTTTTGTTGGAAAGGACCTTAAAGCTCATCCAATTCCATCCCCCTGCCACAGGCATGGACACCTTCCATTAGACAAGGATTTAAAACATTAAGGATAAGGTCCAGTGCCCATGAGTATTATTGAGAAGTGCATGAGGCCAGTACAGCCAATTTAGGATCTCTTTGGATGGTTTGAGTGCTCCAAGCAAGTTACTGCAGCAAAGTAATAAACCCATTTTCGGTACACAGGATTAGATAAAAACTCCGGGGTCATCTGCTAGTGTCCTCTGACATTTCCTTGCTTGCTTACTTTTCCCTTTTCAAAGGCAACATGCAATGGCACCTCATTCACTACTAACCCGGTGCTCTCTGCTGACTCACCATCCTACCTCCCACCAGCAGTCTGGGATTTCCCAGGGACTCCATGACTCCAGCATGACCCTGAATCTTGTGAGATACGGGAGGATGAGGGAGAGATGAGCCTGAGGGAGACAGAGCTACATCCTTCCCAGGTCACAAGTGATACTAAAATTAGGAGGCATAGTAAACAAAGAACAAAAAGCCACTAGAACAAGGTACATTAAGCACAGCAGATAAGGATGAAATGGCAAAAACCACAGGAGCAGTTGACTGAATGAGAGGTAAAGAGCTATAGCTATTAAAGTGAAGTCCTAAAAGGAATTGCACAGTCCTTGAAGACTTTATAGTACCCACTCAACATATCCAATACTAAGCAGACCAAAGTACAAGTAGCTGTTGAAGAGTCAATACTCTCCAGCATCCAGAGTTTTATACTGAGGAGTCGTTTTCAAAAGACACAGGATTTGTGCTTCCAGATTCCTCCACTTTGCTCTTGGAAAAATGGGAGCGCTATTCCCCAGTTTATCAGAGGATTTCCAAAGGATGCACACTGCCCGTTTCCCCCTCCCAAGGACAACGTTGGTCTCCATCACCATCAGGAGCTGATGTGGACAGTTATTATCTGCTTTTACAGAAACCTTCACCATTCTGTTTCTAAAGACAGAGAACTCCCAGTGACCAATGTGGCTTCCACCAACGGGGCAACTGCTACCGTAAAGTCCAGTACAGATGGGAAACAAATGAAGCAGTTTCATGAGTCCAGCTGCCCTGTGGATGTCTTGCAGTCAGGAAACCTCATCTGAGCTTAGCAAAATGAATGGTCAAAAAGGGACAGGAACCCATTTTAATTGTATTTTCTAAATCAATGTATGCCCAGCTCCACAAACAACCCTCTAAAGAATGAGATATTTGTGCTTGAGAAAGAGCAGGGTATTTATGATGAAGGAAAACAGCACCATTTACTTGGGGCTGTTTCCCTCTGTATTTAAGCGCTTCTAATTTCTTAAAATAAGCAGTGTTCTTCTAGGCATAATTGTTTCTTTTCAATCAGGCTCTCAGTGTTTGCAGCTATCAAATTTGCTGCAGCTGTAATCAAACACCATGTCTTGGGGAGGAAAATCTTCACCTACTGCTGAAGTTTGCTGCAGAAGCACTGCTGGGAAGTGCCACAATGGAGTCCAGAGGCCAAAATGCCCCAGTTCTCACCAGGGGTTTCTGACTGAACTCTGCTTTTGGAGAACAGGAAATAACACTAAAACAGTAAAAGGTAACAGCTGAGGGCTCCTGAAGTGTGAGCATCACCACATCCCTCTGCTGCTGTACTGCAGAGAACCCTAACACCAGCAATGAAAATACAATCCCGTCTGAGAAAGAGAACCTGAGGCACAAAGCAGAACTGACCAAGACCCCTGGCAGTGCTCAAGGCCAGGTTGGACACAGGGGCTTGGAGCAGCTGCTCCAGTGGAAGGGGTCCCTGCCTGTGGCAGGGGTTGGAGCTGGAGGAGCTTTATGGTCTCTTCCTACCCAAACCAGCCTGAGATACTATGAGAATTTAACAGGACAAGGACAAAGCTCACGGGAGAATCCAATTCCTTCCTGTTCCTACCAGAAATCCACTGGACAACACCGGTCTAACCACAGCAGGACCAGTGTCAAGTGAGAGCCCAACACTGGTCTAACCACAGCAGGACCAGTGTCAAGTGAGAGCCCAACACTGGTCTAACCACAGCAGGACCAGTGTCAAGTGTGCCTGTGCCTTCTCCAGACTTCAGCACTGCCTGAAGAAAGCATCTGGACAGCCAACAAAGGAAATGCCATCTCTCCCCTTGGGATACAGAGAAACTCCAGCCCCGGCTGCTCGCTTAGTGTTTGACGAATGCTCACCGAGTCTCTGCAAGAAGGATCTGAGCAGCCCGGAAAAGCATAAAGCTTCATTAGGCTCATGAGCCTCAAGTGCTTTATAGCACTGCTCTCTAGTCATGTATGATAAAGAGCAGGTTTGGGGATCCTTCCTTAAATCCCTTTCTATTTTTCCTACCCTCAGGGCTAACAAGGCAGCCAGGAGGTAATGGTTTATAAGCAGTAATGTAATTTTATATCTGAATTAGTAAACTAAAAACCCCACCCGCTATTCATCAGGAACAGTTATTAGCATTATTGAGGAAATGATGTGGAATTTATACCCATTTTCCTCTTATTGTACAAGACTTGCCCAATTTGTTTTAAATGTCAACTTGCGATGCATTCATCAGGTGTGCGACAGCAGTGATTGCAATTCATTTCACACTGCAGTCTGGGCATGTGCCTTCCCCATCTTCCAGGGAAGCAATAAATGGGAGCATTGGTCATTTCTGGTCAGTAAATCTTCAGGAATATTTTTCACAAGATGAAACTGTCGGGATTCACATCCCAGTAAAACTCAAACTGGGATTATTTATAGCTGCCCCTCCTGCAGTGTAAATGGAAGGCTTCACAGCAGCTGGTTCGGGTTTAGGGTTCTGGAGAACCACCAGTTAGTTGCAAATAAAGGAAGGAATCCCAGAGTCTGAGGGTGAACAGGGCTAATTGTGAAATTAGGCTGAATTCCAAGGACACTTTAGCAGGGAAAAATACAAATCTAACAATGCTAAAAGCATGAAAGCACTTCATTTATTTTCTAAATGATACACTCTGAAATGGAGCTTGGTAAAAGCTGCTTCTTTTTAGTAGAAGAATCTCTTAAGTAAAAACACCACCTTCAGATCAAAGCATTGTATTCAAATGGAAATGAAAGCTCCTGGTTTTAATGCAGCACAAGCTAACCACTTCTCATTCCCAGTCAGACTGAAATAGTCACCCCCATTCCTCTTCCCAAATCATGCACTTAATGACATGTATTTGTGCTGATTTCATCGCGTCTCCTCTCAAACTGTGACATCACTGCTGGTTTTCCCATGTTCCCAATGCCACAGGGTAGCTCCTGAATGCAGGACATGCGGTCATGAGTTGACCCATTCTGCCCTTGTCTTGCAACTTGGAAGCTGGGAACCCAGACTACAGGACCAAGGTGAGATGATGCAGAACAGCTGCACCACAGCTGGGAAAACAAGCCAGATGTGAAGCTGTCACCCTGTGATCTGATGCCTTAAACCCAGAGATGCGGCACCCCCAGCCTGTCTGCTCTCAACACTCTCTTCCATGGCAGAAGAATGACTTTTAAATCCCTGCTGTTTACTGAGCTCTGAAACAATATTTGGAACAACAGTTAAGACACTGGAGATGATGAAGAAACAGACAATGAAAACAGACAGAAACAAGCTGGCAACACACTAGAAACTAAATGAAGAAAGATGAGGGAATCAGACAACAAGGAAAAGAGGATTAAGGAAGATATAGCAGAGCCAGGCACAATAGCACACAATGGAGTCAGAAAACCATGAGGTCAAGGAGGAAGCATCACAGCACAGCAGCCCCGAGCTGGCTGCTCCTCAAATCCCACTGCTGGCACTGGCCTCACCTGGGGCTTGAGGAAAGGCTCTGCAGACTTCCCAAGCCTCACTCTGTCCCTGGCTGCTCTTACAGCATCTCTAACCTCTCAGAGTGGACTTGTTATTGAACAGATCCCACCACAACACACTGGAGCTCTCCCTTGTTCAGCCAGTGAATGCAGAGAGGAACTGTGTCTCCTGAATGAACCAGAGATGAAGAAACATCCACAGGTATGAGCAGAGACGTCTGTGTTGCTTTCAAGCAACTGCTTGTAAGAGATCTTATCACGCAGGCATCATACCAACGAGATAAGCCAGCAAGATATTAACTGAGATAAAGGCAACCTCCATTTCTGTATTTCCCAGCGGGGCAGGGGAGAGCAGACAGTGTGAGCACAATGGGTTTGTGTCACTTTGATGCCTCCAACTCCGCACGTTCTTCCTGTCCTCCTGCAAAAAAGTTCCTGACATCTTTTGTTCCCATCTTAAAATCCCGTTCCTTTTGGTGCATTTCCCAGTGATTGCTTCAAGGGAGGAGAAGAATAATGAACATGCTTTGATAGCAGATCATAAAGGAGCCATTTACTGCAAGGGCTCTGATGCATTGTTCTGTCTTTAAACATGAATTATCGAATCACAAGCTATTCGCCGAGTCGGAGATTGCCAATGAACTGAAAGAGCAGAGCAGCACGGCCCCTGGATCAAAACCACACTTGTCTCCTCCTTTAGTCTTAACTAACAATCCAAAGAGCAAGGAGCTTGTTTTGAGGCTGGTTCAGGGCAGCACTTCCAGCAAACTGCCCCTCTCCCTGCCTCAGAATAAAGCTTTCATATACAGGTGTGCTCTGTGACAGTGCCTCAGGTTCAGTTTTAAGCCCGTTTCTTGTTTCCCCTGGAGATGCACTCAGTTACCTGCTTTAAAGCCTCCAAATCACCAGTCAAATAAACTTCACCTAATTCAAAACAGCCGTGACTAAAGGGCAGTGCTGGAACAAGCCTGTGTACAAGATTACCTGCTGCATCAAGATAATAAAGAAAAACATGAAAAAGTGTACAAGCAACTGTGTGTAAATGCCAAAAAACCAACTCTAAATGTCAAGAAAGAACAAAACCAGCTACGTGGAATTGCAGACTCCCAGAACAGTTAGTGTTGGAAGGACCTTAAAGATCAAGTGTCCTCTATCACACTGTTTGAGAGCAAGAGCAGACAGAGGTTGAGCTGTTCTAGCAGAGATTCTGCAAAGGGATGACAGGAGCAGCCCCCGTTCCCACACTGCTGCGCTCCCCTGGCCTGACCTCCCCAAGCACCACCAGCAGCCCCAGCCAGCACTTACCCTGGGAACACACAGAACACAGACCTGACCACCCGGAACACACTCATCACTTCCAGCCTAACAAACACATCTTAGGTTTTAATCAGGAATTAGAGGGGATTTAAACACAGCCACCCTGGACAATTGTCAAGTGCAGAGGCTACAACAGCATCTGAATGAACACATCTGCTTGGTTTCATGTGTTGCATAAGTGACCAGTAGGACCCGTCACAAGGAATTATCACTGAGGCTGAGAACTCCTAAGGATTCCACAGAAACCCATTTCTGAAGACACAAACAGCATCCCAGGTTCGATAATCCACACAAGTACAGCCTGAATTTTAACATGGTTATTCTGTCATTCACGCAGCAGTACCAGGTCACGGCACAACCACAGCCTCCCTCCTGTGAACAGGTTTTTCAGTATCTAGTGACTCCACTGCCCAAGATCCTCAGAAGCTACAATGCCTTCACATTATCCCCCCAGCCACCAAACCTTGGACATCATTTATGACAGGAAACACAGGAGATGAATTGAAGTTCTTGGGGAGAGAGGTGCAGGGAAAAGAATAACAACAACTACACAGAGAACTGTAAAGGGAAAATGCACTAATCTGAGCATCCTCTGCACTGCTCTGTCTCCACTGTCTTCAGCTGTAAATCCCAGTGGCTACCCAGGGCACCATGCTTGCTATTAACAGATTTCACTGCCAAATCCTACATTGCTCTCCCTTCCCACGCATCCTAGCTTTGGTGGGAGAGTAAGCTTTGAAAGATGCTTGGAGAGCAGATGCTGAGAGGAAACAATACAGTGGGAAGGAATCAGCAATTGGAATTCTGAGAAAATGGATCCAATGATACAAGAACCAGGCACTCCTCTCTTGGACTGAGTGTCTGCACATGCATATATCCCGCTCCAAACTCTGCACCTCAGTTTTCCACCCTACCATAAACCAAACGCAGGTAAAACTCAAGACAACCACTGAATGGGACAGACTTACCTTCATAGTTTGCCTGGAAGCCTTGAGCACTGACCGCGTAATCGCTCACAAGCCACAAGGACAGCACAACCCCTGTACTCACAATGGGAGCAGGCAGCTGGAAACCCGTTAACCTGCAAGAGACCAAGAGGAAGGTTACACTCACCACGTGCCCTTGCTAACAGATCTGCCTCTGGCCAAGGCACCACACTGGGAGGTTTGGAGCTACAGAGCACAACCTGGTACAGCTTCAATTCAGGAGGTGCTCAGCAAGTGATGGGAAACCCACCCTGGGCTTTTAACACCTGGATTACGGGAATAACAACTGATGTCTTTCCTCACTGACCAGGTTTTAAACCTTCTATCTGCTTCACACCCCAGCCCTTCAGAGTAACACTCCCCATCCATGAAATGGAAGCAATGTTCAAGGTTGCTGAGCAAGCCCAAGAGATTATTCCATGATGCTTTTAGCACATTCTGAGAACCCTGGAGTAGAAATATCAGATAAAGGTCCAAAGCATTACACAAGATACATTAAATTGAACACAAACTGAAATAGCCTAAAAGAATAGGTGAAAAACTGATGTTAGCAGTTAACTAAAGCCCATGAAGGTGCTGCCTCCAGAGTATTTGCTCTGCAGTTTCACATGGATAAGGCTTGAAGTTTCTAGGAATCCTCCCAGCCCCCACCCAACTGCCCCTGCAAGAACAATCCCAAGGACAGCACTTTTCATCCTACATGCTAATATCCAATGCATATCACAGGGAAGATTGTGTGATAACACCTCTTTACTCACTGAGGAAATCAAAGCCCACAGACACAAAATCATTTGCACACGATGATCCTAGAGATGTGCTGCAGGAACTGCCTACAACAGAGACAAGTGCCCACCAGAGCAAAGGGAACTGCATGAACAGGGGACAAGGGAGGTGAACAGACCAAAGACAGCACTGCAGAAACCCATGGCCATGGGGTCTCCCCTCCCAGCCGCTTTCCTTGCAGGCTTAGAGCTAAAAGACAACTGCGTTATTGCAGAGGTCTGTTTAGCAGTGGTTTTAAGCTGGCATTGTCAGACCTCAAACCCTCCGTCCCCGAGTGCTGCAGTGACACAGCTCAGGAGCACCTGATGTACATTTCTCAGGCAATTACGTTTGTGTAACTGAGAAGCCTTCTCCGCACACTTGGCTGAGGTGACTTAGATAATAGATTTACATAAGGAACATTTGGCTTAAAGCAATCTCATCGCAGATTCTTGCCTGCCATTACCAAGGACACACATCCCGATGCAATCCCTAAAACCCAGGCTTCCACGGAACCTCAGGAGCAGCACTGACTGAAGGAGCTCCCTGCAGCGTGCTATCATTCAAGATCAGGAGTATTCAAGCTGGATCACAGCGATACAAGTACCAAAAGATAAACAGGCTATGGCAAGTTTAAAGCTTCACACACACAGAGGTTTATCCCACAGCTTTCTCTATAGCAGCTGGTCTTTCTTAGGGAGAGGGCAACAAATCACCTGTCATACAAAGCACTCTGACCCCTTAAGTTCCTGTATTTGATTCAGAGCATTTCCCCCTCACATACTACATGGAATGAAAAAAGCACCCACAGAGCTAAACCAGATCTTCCATTCTGGGGGTCACCATCCTCTCTCCAACCATGCAGTAAGGCACCAGTACACTGCACTTCCCAGCCCAAGCAAGCTCTCCTTTAAGTTGCCACCAGCCCCCAGCAACAGTGAGTAAACTTCCCACTGCTCTCACTCCAGCCCCAATTTACTAAAGCTAACTGTGCTCCTATGACTTCAAACAGACTGAGCTAATGAAAGCAGACGTGTGCTGCCCAAGAGCCTTAGTACAGCAAAATCTGCAGTTATTGGCAAAGGTCAGGCAATTGCTCACCAATGATGCTTTAATGGCAGTAGAGAAGTACAGACCCACTCCCAGTATAAACCCATTGTTCAAGCTGGAGGAACAATTGCTCCTCTTTATGAAACATAAAAGTTCCAGGACTTGTAAGGATTCAAGGTCCTTTAACCCTGCACAGGACTGTGGAAGGGTTCCATAGTTCCTATTAACTTGGTCTGCAGTTTAGTTTAGTTTAGTAACTTGTTCTGCAGCAGCTCCTACCCTCCCCTTCCTGCAGTGAAAACCTGCACCAGGCACCAGATGAGACTACTCCTGCTCCTCACTGCGAGCACCTACACTCAGAACAAACATTATTCTTCCTCTTCAGCCTTCAACCAATGCACACAATTGAGATCTTTGCCTTTTCCTGATGTTCTCATCTTCTCCAAGCCAGAGCACAGGCAAAGTCCTCTTGAGAAGCAGTAACAGGAATGATGCTCAAATCACTGCTGTGAAGCCTCAGCACTCCCATTCCAGAGCCCCGGAACAGCCAAGCTTGGCAGGAGACCCTGCCTGGGTAACATGTCTTCATGCCTTCCTCCCTACCTCTGCAGTCCAGGCAAGTTTAAAGCATGGGGATCAGGAGGACGGCACAGACAACATGAAATCATCCCCCCATGGCCGCACACATGAGCAGCAATTCTGACATCACTGGTATTTAGTGGAGCAGTGAAAAAATCTCTACATTAATGAGAAAGAAAAGCAGCAAATCCTGTTCCCGGTTCTTCATTAAGGGCCATAGCAAGAAGGAGAGGGTGGTAAGAACAGCTCAAACAATCATCTTCAATTTCTTGTGTACCTCTGGCCAAATGGACTGAGTGATTATCCCTGAAGCTGCTTGGAGCCAACACTGATTGTGTGAGATTTTCAATGTGTTTTTCATTGGCTTAATTCTGCTCCTACTGTGAGGAACCAAACTAAACCCTGCCAGAAACATCACTTCATAAGCTTGCCCCTGCTCCACAGCACAGCAAAAATCAATATACCAGAACACATCAACACCGAAATCCTCTACTCTGTCTGCAGCCTCCTTCATTCCTTGCCTCAGGGTTGCCACCAACACACAAATACCCCTGCTGCATGGCTGCCCCGCACAGCACAACGGCAGAACCTGCTCACAACAGCTTTGCTAGAACTGAGAGCAGGGAAAACCAGCTGCTGTTGTGATCACATCTTCACAGGAGCACACAGGCAGCTGCCCAGGCTGGGACTGAGCTGAGCTCTTAGGCAGACTGTGGCTGCCCCATCCCTGGCAGTGCTCAAGGCCAGGTTGGACACAGGGGCTTGGAGCAGCTGCTCCAGTGGAAGGGGTCCCTGCCCGTGGCAGGGGTTGGAGCTGGAGGAGCTCCGAGGTCCCTTCCAACCCAGCCCATGATTTATGACATCCCACATCTCAGTTCCTTTACAACCGCTCTCACCTCCATCTGTTGCGTATGACACTGCTCCACTGTATCAAGTACAACCGCACCGTGCACTGTGACGCAGGCTCCCACTTTGGAGTGCAGGTGCCATAATTAAAACAGAGCACATTATTTTTCTGGTAGGATGCCCACCATCAGCTCAGGCTGCAATCAAAATAGTTATTGCAGCTGGCAATCCAACAGCCTTTAAAGCATAAATGCTGGAGAAGTGTCTCAGAACATCTAATGAAAATGCATTGGATTGCATCGTTTAACCCAGCATTAAATTACACTACACCATACTTCAGTGATTTTCTTCCTGCATGTAATTTAAAGGCACCTATTAAAGAAATTTCCCCACCAAATGAACCACTCTCTTCACTCTATAGTTTAAATGACATGGCTCTGCAAGTGCGAGTCTGACACTCCTGCACTATCCCAGGACAGTATTCAAGCTAAGGGCTGGGAAAACAACAGCTTGGAGTGAGAGCTGCCCTTCGGAGTCTTTGGGAAACAGTCTGGAATGAGAGTCCCCATTTCACACTGCCCCAGCTAACAGGGCAGTAGTCAACCCAAAGTCATTGAAAAGGTGCATTCATGAACTAACTATTCAACTAAGCCATTATGAGCTGGGGCCAACACAAAGAGGACAGTAACTTCAAACTGACTGTGAATCAAGCTTTATAAGCCTTATTCAGCCTGACAGCTGAATGTGCACACAGAAACAAGGAAATTCACTGGTTTCAGTGAAACACTTATCTTCACATTCACCCTTCCCTCCTAAATATGGGCATGAGATGAGTGCTTTTAACCATATTAACAGAGTAACTGGTACCATGAGTGTTCTTATTAATCATCAATAAAACAAGCAGAGCATAATGTGAGAACACTTTGAGCCCATGCATGCTGCAGACACTTAAAAGCCAGCTCTGTCTGCAAGGCAGAACTCACTGGTGTTACTTAGACAGTTGTCCTTTCAGTCTAATCCCCGTGAGGCTGAAATGATGCTCTGGACCAAAAAAAACCCAATCTCAGCTAGCCTAAAAGGATCCTGTAATGATATAAGAGAAACAGTATCAGCTCCCACTTGGGTTTAACTTGTTGGAATGATTTATGTTCAAAATCAAGCTGCTTTTGAGTCAAGCTATGAACAGACCGTGAACAAGTATCTTCAAAGGCCCACTGCAAGCAGCAGTAGCTCCTTGTGTATCCTCTGTTCACCAAACAGCTCCAAGCTTCTTTGCTGCCAACCAATGCCCCATGTCTCGTTTTATTCCATATGACTTTCAACCATCCCCTCTGCCCAGCTGCCTGATAATGAAGTTGCTTTTAAGATAATATAATCCACTGGCTCCAACATACAGGGCTGTGTTTTTGTTATCAAGACAGTAGCAAGCACCAGGGAAGAAGCTTTCTCTGTCCCTTAGAACTCGCTCACAGTGACACACACACTGCACCTCTGCAGAAAGCTCATGTGGCAGGTTGCAAACAGGTCCCTGTCTAACATCATACAGCCCAACCCCAAGTGCCAGCCTGGCTTAGGAATCAACTGCACTTTCCTCCCTTCCCCAAGCCAAGAACAATTCATCACACCACAAGAGTCCTTTCTGCCTACCTCTGACACTGACAAAGGCTTCATTAACTAACACAGTCCCTGGGGACAGCCACAGGGCTCATAAATTCCAGCCTGGATGGATTTCTTCAGTCGTTTAAAATGGGGTTTGGGTCAATTCCCACTAGAAAAGTGTTATTTATAGAGCCTCGAGCCAGCACAGCCATCTCAATGTACGAGGCCTTCACGCCTCGTGCTGGGAACAGGTACTAAGCATCAAATCTCAATACATTTCATTTTCCATACAATGCAATGGAGTAGGGAGACTTGGATTTATTTTAGTGTTTTTATCATGTCTCTTCCACGCTCATTTTCCCTCACAGGCAGCAGGGAGATGGGAGCAGGTACTTGACACGATTCAGCATCTGTATTCTCAGCCTTGCTCTTAGGAACAGAAAAAGACACAGATTCACAGAGAAGTTCCCCAAATTTCAGTAACCTCTCAGCAGATCCAAGCGGATATTCTGAGCAAACGCAGACAGGTTTGGATGGAGCCCAAGGACGGCTCAGCAGAGGCAGTGCAAACCTTGGCAGGTTTAGGTTATTCCTGGCTTTCTTCAAGGAAAAAGAACCTGAAACCATCAGGGGTGTGAAATCCAATAAATGGGAAGAGTTCACAGGAGCCCCTGGAAACCCCACAGGGCTTATTGGGAAATGCACTGTGAGCAGTGCACAAAAAGGCATCACCATAGCAGAGGTGTGGTGAACACCAAGATTCACACCAGCCCTCCTGTACCAGGAGGTGCTTTCTCTAGCCAAAGGTGGTGTGGAGAGTGAATCCAGGTCTCATCTGCCAAGCCTGTGCATCCTTTTTACTCTTTATGCATACAAAATCAGGGTTTGAACCAGACTTTAGTCATCAGTCTTAATCTACATTACACACAAGTGAGCATTAAAAGCCATCGCATCAGGCAAGCACTGTTCTGCCCACACAGCTCTGGGACAATAGCAGAGATCCATCCTGGGCACTTGCAGGTGAACTGCACTCTCACTTCCCACCACAGCACAGGTCTGCCTGCACTCACTCCTTAAGATCTCCATCTGTAATAATATATAATGAAATTTAATGGCAACAAGAAAGAAGGAAACAGAAGAAATTTACCTCCTATAAAGCTGAGAGTTCCAAAGAAGCATCCAAGTGGAACAACTAAACCATGCAAGTTGTCTTCCACAACCCAAAAAGGAGGTTAATAAGAAATTTCATTTTAGATGTGTTGTATGATGAGAAAAGTGAAACAAGTCCCATTGTTTCTGCCCATGAAGATTTATCCAAGAGGACTGTAATATTGATTCATGTTATATCTAATTCTCTATTCACCTGCACCTTGTGCTGAATACTGAGCAGATGCAGGATGAAAACGCTGCTCACTGCTGATGCTTGCAGGAGAGCCCAGGAGTGCACAGTGCAGAAAGCCCTGGCTTCGAATCCAGCATAGCAGAGCTTCTGCCTGCCCTGGCATTTGGCACTTCCTTCTGCTTCCACACTCCTCCTTTTCCACACATAGAGAAGCTGGGAGCAGCCTCAGTGGGAGGCTGCCTCGCCATCCCTGGATAGCTAAAGGGCCTGATTTCAATAGCTAAAAATATGTTACAGAAAAATGCTACAACTACAGCATTTTGCACTTCAGTTTACACACGGCTCAGTGACAACATAAGCTACTGAACAGTTCAAAGGGAAATACTGATCTCCTTCCTAAACCCTTTATTCCACTATAGCAGCTCTAATCGGCTGCAAACCTAAATATTATACAAAATGCTAAAGATGGGAGGACAATTACTGCATTCTGGGCCAGCATAAGTCTTTGTGGGTTCCAAACAGCCACAATTACACTCCTGATGAGGAAGGACCAGATAGCAGCAGTTGCTCTTACAGCACACCCAAATCCAATTCCAAGCCAAGAGGAGCCAGGCCACCCTCTACTGCCCAACTATAGAGTCAATGGGAACCAAAGACTGTCGAGTTTCTATTTGAGCCTGCAAGTAATAGCACTCCACAATCCCATTGTATCTGCAACGATCGAGTAAGATCCTATCATCTCCTGTGGGCTTCCATTAATTCTGATGAGAGGAAAACACAGTCTGAAGAGGCGCTTTGCCTGAGAAGCTCTCAAGGTCAGACCTTCGAGATACAAAAAGCTTCTTGATCTAAAGAATGCAAGATAACAGGCACACGCATCCATTTTTCCTGCTTCAGGACAATGGATCAGCAGGCATGGCTGGGAGCCTTCCCTGCTCCGCACTGGGATGCTCCCCCCGCCCCACTGCACAGCCCCTCCAACCAGGGCACTTTCAGCATCTTACAGATCTTTCTCCCTTCCATAACAATAGCAGACCTGCTCCTTCTCAAAGCACTGTAATCTAAAAACCTAGAAGCCCCACATGCCAGGGCTATGGGTTAGCTCAATTTCTCTCCACTGCTAATAAAAAAACCCCAAAATAAATCTAATCTCACTTTCTCTGACCCAAAAGCTCACCCAGTGCTTTTATAGTGCTACTCCTGCTAGGAGAATAAAGTAGCTCTGTCTAAAAGAACCCACTCAAGATGTCTGTGGCAATCAGTTTAAACACCACATACATGCATGCACAAAAGCATGATAAACTCTTATATACAACTGTTATTAGTAGAGTGCCAACAGCTATTGTCTCCATCATAACCCAGCAATGGCTTACAGCAGGGTACATCAGGGGCAACCTCCCCTTCCTGCCCTCCATGGCTCATCAAAGGAACAGGAGCCTTCATGAGCTGCATCAACTTGAGCATAGAAGACTGAGGACACCAGGATCCTCCCCATGATTTCTCTGTATTACTTCAACCCACCCATTGAGACAGTATCTATCTCACTGACTAATGGCATTCCCTGCTCACAACAGACGGTGCCAGAGCAGAGGCTTAATTAAAATCTCTTAGATGGTGCCCAATTACAGGACAATCTTTCTACATTTAATCCCCTTAGCATACCTCAGTATGAAGCAAGAGGCACTGCCAAGGTTTGCAGGAGATTTTACCTATAAATGTGGTTAGTCAGCAGGTTAGAGGGGGAAAAGAGTAGTTGAAGAAACAAAGTAAGATTGAGTAACAGCAGCACCTTAAGGCCCAGCAACAATCCCCTGCACTCAATGCAGCCAAGTTATGCTCCTACAGGGTAATGTCCTGAGAGCAGACGCTTTAACCCTTAAACCAAGGCTGAAGCTCCTCCATCACCCCAGCTCCCCCAGGTCAGTCAGGCCTCCTCCAAGCCTGCTGCACTCTGCATGGTGGCAGGGGAACAGCTCCCCCCCATCTCCTCAGCACCATGTATCACTCATCCTGATGCACCCTCTCATAATAAATACAGAAGAACTGAACACAGCCTCTCAAACCTGAACAGCCTCAGATGCAGCTGCATTAACTCCATTAGCTTTCCTGGACCAGCAGATCTAGCTCCATCAATCATCTCCCAGATGAAGTTTAGATACTCAGCATTCCCTTAGAAGAGCAGGACCTGTTGAAAGGCTCTAACGCCACTGCAGCAGCTCAAACACAGCTCTGCTCAGGGGAAGCAAAAACAGTGTTTTATTCTGCAAAGCAGAGAACATCAATTTAAGTGTTTTGGTTCTTTTTCCTTGTGGGGTTTCCCCCCCCCATGGAGTTAAAATGAAGTGACAAAAGGCTGCTAAGGGGAAAACGGATGTAGGATCCTGAGGTCACTGCAGATGACAAAAGGATTTAGCTGCCCCTCCATTTTATTTATCTTTATCCTTAGCACAAAGCACTGTAGTCACCTTGGAGACATGAGGCAGCTACAAAGGAATATGTCACAGGTCCAAAGGTGGCTCCACACAAAGTGTACTCAGTTCTGGGTAGTACCAGATGGAAATGCCATTTCTCCAGGAATTTCTGTAATGGTATTGAACCCCAGCATGCCCAGTCCCTGTGATGCCAGAACCCTGGAACGTTATGGTAAACCAGGTTTGTGTCTCTGCAAGCAAGAGCATATGGCAATTCTTCTTCCCTGTTCCCTTTGTCTCTTCCTCTCCTCCTCCCTGCTGTTGGTTTTAAGATCAAAAGCTTTGTTCTCTTGTTGGTAATTACGTACAAGTCACCCAGCCCCATTTTTCAAAGAGTAATTAAATGGTTATCAAGGAGAAATAGGTGAGATACAGGTAATGCTGCTGTACCTGCAAACAGGGCATCCCGGTAGGCAACTCACTCATCACCAGTATCACACAACTTCAAACAAAACACTTAATCTTTCAGTCAACTAAATATGGCCAAAGAGACCCTATGGCTTTTAGCTGCATACACAGCATGTTGATGGCAACCCTCCTCTTAAGTCTCCAGGCACTTGCCAGGGAAGAAAGATGAGGATGTGTAATAACCAACAGCAACTTCCACCACAGAAGACACTGCACACAATGCGAGCGAGATGTGAGCCAGACCAGTTACCCACAGTGCCAGGGAGCTAACAGCAGTGCAGATCTCTCCCTTGCTTTAAGTATGAAGCTATTGCAGTAATGATTTGCAAACATCTTCTCTACACACTGCACAGATACCAGAATGGGACCGTTCCTCACCGCTGTGCAAATGCATCCTGGTGACTTCTGGGGAGATGCAAACTGCCCTACTGGGGCTCTGCTTCTCTAAACAGACCCATCCCAGTCCCTGCAGGAGAACAGAAGCAGGCACGTGAAATAGAAGACTGAGTTACCAGGTAGATCATAAATGAATCTTCCCCAAGTGCTGGCCTAAAACTTCAAATAAGGACAACAAGCAACTAATTTAAGATTCGTACATTAAAAGCGTCCTGCAAGTCATCAGCAGATGAAAACGCTTGAAGCTGTCACACGGCTGCCTTGTTAACTGCTGTCTGCTGAAGTCACACAAGAGAATCTAACACAAAGGGGTGCAAAGAGCCTCCCGAGCCCCACAGCAATCACAGAGCCAGAAATAACTCCAGATATTCAAATTTTAGTCAGGTCTCTGCTGAGCTCCTGAGCCCAGCACAGTGGGAACCCAATCAGGAAACCAACCTGATTGGAGCAGCCTCTTGACAATGCTACAATCAGCAAGGTACAATGGGAACTCACAGAAAGGCCGTTCTGGAGCAACTGCAGGTTTCAGGTCTCCACATGCATCCCTCTGATCCCAGTTCAGAACAGTTCGGAACTTGAAGGATGAGCAGCTGGGAGAGGTTGGTCAGGGGTAACAAGCACAAACACTGCTTAAGAGAAGGGAAAGCCACATAGAGGCATGGAAGGGAAGCTGCAAATCCCATCTGACCTCGTGAAAACACAACTCCTACGCAAGGGAGAGAGAAATCTGCAGCCGTCGCTGTTCTCTGCTTTCAAGCAGATCCTGTGCCCATGGTCCTGCTGAAAGCCAGTGTGTGATGATGGGAGAAAAGGGAATTACTTGGGAGAAGCTGAAGGAGCAACGACTCAGAAGCAAGCTCCGATTGTAGCAAACAAAGCAAAGTCATGGCACTGAAAGATGACAACAGCCCTGGATGTCTAAATTAAAACACTGAAATGCATTTAATATTCAGATACTCATCACAAATGCACAACGCAAATTCCCTAATATACAGTAAAGCAGTTTATTAGCAAATGTCTCGTTGGATTAAATCTGCTCTTATTCTATTAGAGAACTTTCACACCACATTAAATTGCAAGACAACAGGATGTTTGCCAGCACAGAAACACAATTAACCCCTTCCCTGAAACACACATAGACATGACACTGACACAACAGGCCAAGGAAGCTCTTTGGAACATACGGCTTAAATGGAAGTTCGGGATATTGAGACAACAAACTGTTCTCCATCCATCAGCGTAAGAACATGTCAAGAGCACTCACTTCTCCCAGCCAAGCAGGCAGAACCCACTGAAATCCATCAGTGATGTTCAACAGTGGGAGAAGCACAGATACAGCTTCTCTGTTAACCATTTACCAGCCTTGAACATGCTGAACTAAGCAGTTACCTCCTCCTCTACAGGAGTATGCTTGGGGCTGGGGTTTTTTTTCCTCCTTTTACACTTGCTTACAGCTTATTTCGGCCTGCCTCCTGGTAGCATGAGCTTTGATGAATGACGAACAGTCATCCATCTTCCAGTGCTGCACTTCGATGATGAATTGAGTACATTGGGAAAGCAGTCTGAGGAAAAGCACAATTGATAGCCACAGGAAAGAGGGGAAAAAAGGGAGAAAGAACTAAAAAAAGAGAAAAAATACCCAATGTTGGGCAACAGCTACAAAGTTCAATGAGCTGAGCCTGATGTACACAAAAAATCTTAGCTCAACAAAGAATTGAGACACCAAACAGCACAGTGAAGCAAGGGCCGGGTTTTCAAGTCACTCATCTAGAAACATCCAGGGGAAGAATCCAAGCATCCATCATACAAGAGTCCATCTCTCATTCACTTTTGTAAGTCCTCTGTAAGCATTTTCAGACCTCTAGAAAGCCTCAATACCTTCCCTTGTTCCACTCGTTCCACCTTCCTCCACTGCACTAAATACACACTATTCCCTGCACAGCTCACCTCCTCATCAGAGATGGAACCTCCTCACACTGCTTTGTGCTCCTGGCTTCACCACATAACTTACATTTGTCTACCCAAGCTGCACATGAAGTTCACACCGGTGATGCAGAAGGGAAAATCTTATTCATCCCCTCCCCTTTCCCCAGTGTGCAGATTCTCAGGACAGGATTCAGGCTCCATCTCATGTTGTACTGGTGAACAGGCAGAAGATGCCCTATTACATCTATCTGTAGTCTTCTCACGCTCACAAGGACTGGAGCAATACCTGGATGCAACTGGCACACGGTGCCTTACTCATTTACTCCACCATGACCCTGCTTCTGAAATAATGATGTGCATGGGTTTTGCTTCTTCAGCAGAACCTCCCTCCCACATCTAGAGGGCAAAAGGAAACATCTGGCACTGCTGATGAGCACAGCGATTTGCCAAGGGGCTTCTCAGCCCCAGAGCAGCATTGACTACTCACCATACAAGGTTACCTGAGCAGAATTTGCCATCAGATGTAGGCATCCTTTACATAATACGTGAAGCAAAGCACTATGCTACCTCCTGATTAAATGATGAGGTCCCATAATTAAGATGATTCTCAAGCACAGTTGCACGATGAAGGTATGATTTATTTGCATAACTGAAATCATCTACATAAAGAGCTGATTTTCAACAGTGCTTCTTTAAACTCAGATTTTCCAGTTGGGTGACACTGAGGTCAAAAGGATCCATCCTAAACTGAAGTGATTTAAAGTAAAACTGATTTCCAGGACTGTCCATGACTACAGCATTCTTACTAGGGATTCTAACTGGATGCTGCTACTCTATTACTTTTTGAATGTATTACTGTCAGACTTCAGCTGCAATCAGACACTACATCAGACAATGGCAGACATGGCACAAGTCACCAAGCTGATTTCATTTATGCCTCAGATCTGGAGGTCTGAGATCACCAACTGCTTCAAATGCTGACACAGCATCACAGAATGGGTAGGTTGGGAGAGTTTAGTCAGACATAAGAGTATCTCCCCTGTCCAGCTGGTGAGCAAACTGCAAGATAGGAAATTACCCAAATGCACCCACAAAGCATTAAGCAGAGCTATAAACTGAAACCCATTATCCATCCTCCCACTCAAAGAGTCTCTTCTGGATTGAGGGAAGCTCCTCTGCACATTAGCTCTGCTTCCCTCTTGCTCCATTTTCTAATTAACTTCTCTGGATGTCTCGAATGACTCTTGATAAATCATTACTGTCAGGCACTCACAGAAACATTTCAAACCTTATCAGAGATAAGAAATCAAAACAACTATAAAAGAACCGCTCATAAAGAAGCGCTCCCAGTTTATTGCAGCATGAACGTCCAACCTACATTTAATCCCAGTGGCAGAAATGGGGACATGTTTATAAACAACATCCCTGTTATTCTGAGCAATGTACCTTGTTCTCAGGTTCCCCTGCTGAGGCAGTCCATCGTAGATAGATAATACATCAAAATCTTCCTCTAATGCAAAGGACTGGAAAACAAGCTGTATCCTGTTCTGCTCCTCAGCAGTGATTGTCCACGTGCAGTTTGCATAATTTGGATATCCATATGGAAAGCCTGGACTCTGTATTGTTCCATTTGGACCCTGCAAAACGTGACTGCAGTTCTGGGCTGGCAAGAGAAAAGACAAAAGTACAAGTCAAAACGGTGTAGGATGCACATTTAGTACATTCATCATCAAAACACATCATACACGATTCTTTCCACTGAATTTCTTCTCAGAGTCCCAGAGAACAGATAAAGGGAAAATCTAAAGATGCATCTTTGTCCTCCCTGCAGGAACTTGGACCCCAGATACCCATCTCATGCGTGCTGCTCCCTCTAGCTGGAAACATAATGGGCTTCTAACAGCTGGATTACAGCAGCTGCTGACTAACTGGGAGACAGATGCTTGCTCAGACACCCTTTCACTGCACACCACAGACTCCAACACACTCAATCATACACTGTGCATCTGTGGATTTAACATGCTCCAAGGGTGCCTGATGATGCTGTGTGCCTCAAGCATGAGGGGCTCAGAGGCCACAAACCAGCAGAACAACAGGGCCAAAGCAGATCCCCTCTTTTACTCCTAGCACACTTGAATAAGAGACAGAAGATCAGGTCCCAGCTGTGCAGACAGAGACAGACAACCCCCCTCACCTTGAAAGACCAAAAACTGTAATGGACACAATACATAATGAGGAGCTGAGTCACCAAATGAGCAGTATGTCTGGACAAGACTGCATGAAAACTGAATGGCAAAAGATCAGGAATGGAAGTTGTCCTGACTCTGGAATGAGCAGGACACAAAGGCCTGAACAAACAAACTAGTTTCGAGTAGTTACTTGGAATAAAAGAAGAAAACACAACATATCTCTGCTTGGCTTTCTCTCAGCCAGTTCTGGAAGCTTCCCACTCCTCACCAGGCTCACCACATAGCAACTCCCTGCCACTCAGTGTTCCTGAGGAGCTGCTGTAGAGCTGCATCTTCCGATGCCTGGTCCTGCACCCACCAGCTAAACACTTAACATCTCCCTCCAATCTCCTTTCCTTCCCCCAAGCGGTACCTGTGAACACTCCATCCCAAAGATACAGATCAACTGCCATGATGTACAGTTTCTGGGTATATGAGATTTGCTTCTCTCTGGGGAAACAGGTACATAAATATGGTTTGGGGGACAGCCTAAATGACAACTTCTCCTTAGTGTTCTCCTCTCCCTTCACTGCTGCTTTACCTGGATGTCTTTAGAGGCACAAAAAACCCCCTCTAAACGTACCAGTGTAAAAACCCCACTGGTATTAATGGAATAAATCCTCCACCCCAAAGCTGAATTCCAGACAGCTGAAATGAATTAAAAGTTACTACTTTGATTTCTCATTGCTTTTGCACAAAGGCAGCGATGGCATTGGCACTGCTGAGTCCCCACCAGCTCCAGGTAGAGAACGGCAGCGCAGTGCTCATTACAGCCAATCATAATCACATTGACCTACTTTGATGCAAAAATGCTTAGTGGAACTTCTCTCTGCAAGACAAAGTTCACAGCTTTATGAATCTAAAATGGCCAATCACATTTCCTACCCAGGGAATCTCTCCGTATCATGTTTATTGTATCAATGAGAGCTAAACCAGGTCTATAATCCACCAGAGATTAAAACTGAGCTGGGCATGGATGTCTTAACAAGGGCAGACTAACACACTTTGCATTTCCATGGCACCTGGTATGTGCCCCACTCAGTACACTCCATGAGTGAGACCCACCTCCCTCCTCTTCAGCTCCATTTATTTATGGAGTTCACTGAGAGGATGTATTAGCTCTGTGCCAGAAAGCTGCGCAGGACTGGGAATATTACTGTTATCAGGGAGGTAAAATTAGGCCTAGTTTGGCTTAATAACTTGGAGACTGCCAAAGACCCATAAGCTTCAGTTCTCTAAAATTCAATCAAATCCTCTTTTCTTCAACCAGACAGGCACTCAATAGGCAATGTGGGGATATTGAATCTGTCTCTACTGCACATTTTTTAATCATAAGTAAATGTCATCAGAACAATTTAAGAAAATTGGGAAATTAAAGAGGCTGTATCTCTCCATTTCCTGATGGTATAAAAGCTACTGATGCTGCATGAAGTTCAGAAAATAAATTCAAGGTCAGAAACATCAATGTTCCGAACACTTCCAAGGTCATGCAAATGGTACAAAGCTTTAGGATCAATAGAAATCCATCTCATCCTTGCAGAATTAGTGAGCAAAACAGAGAACAAGAAAGGCCAGCAAGATGTACACCATTCACACCTCACTGGAGAAAAACTAACCCCCAGCAGAACACAGGACACAGCAAACCCATCTCCTCAAACATGTTGATGACTGTGGTCAAGATGCGCTCTGGACACAGCTAAAACAAAACTGCTCACTGCAAACAACAGTTAAGGTTTTCAGAAGCAGGCAAATGAGAAGGCAAAGCTCAGGCTTGGCTGACAAAACCTCACCTAAAATGTAAGGCAGATGACATGGAAACACCCATTTCTCCTCTAAAGGCTTGCAAAACCAATTCTCTTTATCCCTTTATTTTTTATCCCAGGAGCATAAGAAGGAAGCTCTGCATGGACAGCACCAGTGCCTGTGCTATGAAATTCCAGGTGAATCCATACTTAAGGACAACACTCATCCAAAATCCCTGGTGTGTCCTCTCCAACCCAGTCAGACAGGGGGCACCTCCTCACACCTTACTTAAGCAATGGGAATGCAGTGCATCCCACATGGATTGAGCACCTATTGCCCTGCATCCCAGCCCTGCTGGAGCAATGCTGGGTGACCACGAGGAATGGCAGCAATGGCAGGACAAGCTGCACCCAGGGACCACCTTCTGCCCCCCTCTGCAGCTTAACCACGAGCCCTGGCAGCAGAGGAATGGCTGCACTTCCCCTCTCAGTTTGCCACTCTTTATTCAGAAGCTACAGCAGTGAATGAGAAAGGTAAATACACAAAGCTGCAGGATCAGATGTCATTCCCCAGAAGGCTGAATAAGGCAGTGTAAATATTTATGTGGTTATTCCAGCTTCTAATGCTATTATTCATGGACTCATACTTTCTGCAGGTGTAATGCCAATATGAAACTCATCAGTGGATATGCGTTTGTGGGCACGTGTCCTGGTTTGTGATGGAGATGACCAGCCTGAGACTGGAGCGAATTCTAACGCATCCTCTGCCAATGCAACCTGCTATTTTCAATTCTGGAAAGTGGTTTATTATGAGAGTATATCTTTTTAATGAATGCATCAGTGTAATTTTACTGCAGCAGCACTTAAAGTTTCCAGACAAGGACGAAGGCATTATCATACTTGGCACTGCTCAGTGGACAGAGCCCTTCTCCAAAGGGATCAGTCTAAGGGAGAGAGAAAAGAGAGACCCTAAGGAAACCCATGCTTGTGGTTGTGGGGCTTTGCAGAAAGACATCTTCACCCAGGGAACAACCATTTCCTCAATGACAGAGCTTACAAGTCAGCTTCACCAGTCTCCCCTCAAGACTTGTTTGGTGGGATATCTGCTGGAGCAATGCGAACAGGCTGATCCCCTTCACTGCTGGCTCCTACACACAAGGAATGTGATGGAGTATTTACTTTGCAATACGCTCACAGAAGAACTGCATTTCTAACAAATATGTGGCATTTTATAATACACAACTACTCCACATGCCTCCCTCAGAGCTTAGCATGACCCAACACTTAAGCAAGAGAACAAATACCAGCTGAACAGAGCTCTGGCTGCCTCTTACTTGAGTGGGGAAGATGCAAGCCCTCAGGCACCACCCTGGGTAAGGATCAGCCTCTTGCCATGAGGAGAGCAGGAAGAATGTCCTTATGCTGTAACACCAAGACTCCTCATAGTACAAGCTACGTGGCTGGAGACAGGAGCTGGTGGGAGGTTTATTCACGCTGTGTGTCTGAAATTGTTTCGACACACAAGCATGGGACTGTGCTTGTGACCATCACTGCAGCTTTGGAGTGGCCCATGTCCAACACAATGAGGCAGGGAGCAGAACCCATTCACCCTACTATGGCTGCAGTGTGGGGAACACTAACTGGTTCTCACATCTCCGCAGCCTCAAGCCTGGCGGTCGCGATGGTCACTGCACACTGATGGTCACTGCACATTGATCAAACCAGGCTACATTCACACAAGAGGAGACTCAATCATTCAAGCACATTCACAGCAACAGGATTTTGTTACTTCCACCAAGTAATCACCACTTACAGACAGGAGCAAGTTCCCTTGGCTGCTGAACCCATCAAGCCCCTGGCTGGAACTGGGTTTCATCCCCTCACATTGAATTCCAGCAGCTCCACAGGTTCAGATAAATTCCTACATTCAAATTCTGTCACTACAAATCTTCACCAGGTTGTCAGAAGCTAAATAACAAAGGCTTGTCTGACATTACAAGTGCAAAGAAAACAGGTACAAAACATTGTCTCCCATCTGTTTCCAATTCCTTAAACTTACCAGGCCAGATCCACAGCGGTGCGAATCAAGGAAGGATTTTAACTACTGTGATTTACACCATATGAATATCTAAGGGAGCAATACTTCAGGGAGAGGAAAACGGGATTTACTTCTGAAGTGCCTCCTAAAGCATCAGTTGATGCACTTTGTTTCTTAGCAGAAATCTAATTTAGCAAGCACTGATGTATGGTCACTGCACAATTCAAAAGGAACATATCAGATCACGTACAGCTCTCACCAGCATCATCTGTTGGTGATACATGGCTGCCTTCTCCTTAGTGCAGTAGCTTTCGGTATTGTCATTTTCTTTAGTTAATGTTACTTAGGCACAAATGTTTCTATTCTGTGTTGTTCCAGCCCATTCAATGAAATAGGTGAACATAAAAGTCTTTTCCCAAGAAAACTGAAATCCATATCCTGCGATGACACAAACACATTCCATCTGGCCTAAAATCCCAGGGACAAACCCTGCAATAGATTTTCAATACAGCAGCAATTCCTCAATCTTTCCTGTTTACGGTAGCATCCAGAACTTCCAAGCATCACTGCCCCATCCTCAGGCCTGGCCATGCTGCTCGGTGACCACGTAACATTCCCAACACAGCTTCAAAATGACACAGGTTTCAGATTAGGAAAAACCTGAGCAAAGGCATCACTCATTCCCTTAACGTCTGGCCCAGATTCAGCCTGTCATTACTTCAGGCTATGGCACTTTCTCCTATCCACACTGGACTCCAAGAACAGTCAGCTCTCCCCAGGCATCTCGTCCTGAGACAGGTGATTTTCAACCCACAGCTCACAATGCCTCTGGCCATGTGTGCAAGGCAAGAAAGGAGAACAGCCTCATGTCTGTTCTTTTCAATTTCCTGGACATGCAAAAAGCACCTATAGGGAAATAAAGGCACCTGACACTGGAAATGTTGAGGTGAACAGAGCCAACAATGGTGGGAAGCACCGGGCTAGGATAAATGAACCCAACCCGTTCAATGCTTCCTCATTTGATGATGGTTCTGAACCCCCAATGAGGCTGTGGGCTCCCCCCAGCCTCTCCCTGCCATCCCCACAACCCAATCCCTCCTCTACACCAAGCTAACCCCCTCCTTTGAAGAAAGAAGCTTTTCTTTATGATGCTTTGGGATTGTATTTCATGCTTGAGCCTTGAAAGGTCACGGGCGTAGAGGAAAAAAGGAAGCATCCAATTTCAGGTAACATCAAAAGCCATTGCAGGACACAACTTGAAATCACAAGAACATGACATTGCACATATGTCCTGTCTTACAGCTGCACTGCAGTCCCCTGACATGCTGAGAGGCCAGAGACTTCAGCTGGAGAGTAATGCCTCATTTGGCTAAGCCTAAGTGAGCACGCTGGTCACAACAAGCTGCCACATCTTCCCTCAAGGCTGAAGTCCTCTGCTCTCAACAGCACAGCATGCTGACCTGACACAGGCTGTCTCCTACCAGCCTGCTTCAGCCCTACCCTGGAGCAGCCTCAAAACAGAAGGACTTGAGGCTTCAAGACCCCCACCAGATTTGTCTTTTTAATTAAGAGATTGCTGTCAATCTTATTAATCTTCTTAAAGATCAAAGCCACACTACCTGTTGTGTAGCTGTAAGAACTCGAGCTGTTGCGCAGTGAGTACCAGGACACGTATCCTGTTGGGTTATCAAACAGACAGCATGGTGTCATGCTGGCTTTCCCCAGGTGCATCCTGTATCGCTCTCAATCACTCCTGCAGATTTATAGACCACTTTACCATCTGTAAAGCTTACAATCCAAACAGAATCAAAGCAAGCTAGAAAACAGGACAAGTATTTAGGAGTAAAAGCTTGCGCACAATGAGGGGAAGGGAGATGGATTCCTTCCAGTTTTACTGTCAGAAAGGGAGGCAGGAGGGCTTAAGGACTAAGAATACAAGATACTAAAAAATTACCCTGGAGTTGTTCTAATAAGCACCTAGAAACCCCCTGGAACACATTCTTTTCACTATAAGCAGTAACAGAGTAAATATTAATACAATCTGTGTTCATCAAGATGTTAATGAATACACATTTTCCTATTTAGAGCAGTGATCTTAAAAACTACTGCCTGTTAGGTGCCCTAAGTCGGTTTAGGTACTTGGAGAGACCCGGGCCCCACACCCCAGGGCCACATCCAGTGGACAGCAACACATAAAACATCAGGAAACATTTCAAGCACTCATAAAGGAAACGCTGCTTGGCCAGTCCTGCAGGGCCATGTCAATGACCACCTTACAGGCTGCTCCACACCACAAACACCTCGCTACCTTTCCCCATCCTCTGTGAAAGCCCCAGTGACAAAGGCCACATCGATCCCCTCATCTGGAAGGCTCCCAAACCATGCCCATCGAGCAGAGGAGTGGAATGGGCTCTGCCTGCTCTGGCTGTACCACAAAAGCAGAGACTGTTTCCACACTCTCCTGACCTACAGAGAGCCGGGCAAGCCGAGTTTGTTGATGCAAGGAACATACAGAGAGAGAAGGAAACCCCTGACCCTTTTAACAGGGAGCAAAGCACAGGGATCCTGTCGCCAAGGCCAAACATAGCCCAGCTCACCACGCTTTAAGCCAAGCTGAGCTTTATCAGCACCAAGATTTGCCATTAGATTCACACATCTGCTACAGAGCCCAACACCCAGTGCTGCAAGCTCCAGCTCGGGTCTTGGTTCAGCATGAAGCACACTCAGGCTGCTGCCCCAGAAGCAGCATCCATTTCCTAGGGTGGATGTTACCTATTTCAATGTCTTGCCCCTCTGTTAATGTAGAAGAGCATTAAACACAGCAGCTTCAGATGCACTTGACGTGATGGAACACTGGACCTCTTCACGTGTACGTAGTTTACCCCAGCCCAAGCGGTGATAACATCACACCTTGGCTGAAAGACCATTACAAAAGCTTTCCAAAGACACCATACAAAGGTTTAGCTACCAGGCAGCTCCAGCTTGCCTCATTTCTGCAAGGCAGCAGCAGAAAGCTCCCCGGAGGTATTCAAGAAAGCCTGAAGGTCAAGAAATGAAGAACAAGGCTTTGGAAGCCTCATGGAAAGAGGCTGTAGCATCTCTCATCACAAATTGCCATTCTGACCAGCGCCTGACAGCTAGCGGCTCGGTCCCACTCGCTGACGTTGCTAGGGACAGTTGCTAGGCACAGGCACACATGCAACAGCTCAACCGCAGCTCAATGCAGGGCAGCCTTGGCAGAAACAGAGAGGGGAGGGGAAAAGCCCCTTGGCTTTATATATACAGACATTTCTTTGAATGGTGAACAAGTAGGTAATAGAGTTTGGCAATACTGCAGACAAACTAGCTTGCTACTCGCTGGCTTCACTAAGAGTCACCATTCAATTCCTTCCTTCCCTTCACAACAGTCATGCTCTTGGCATGCAGCAACACCAATTGTTTGGGGTTTTAGCTCAATCCCAGGCACTGCGGGAAGCCAAGAGCAGCAGGAGACAAGGGGAAAGAGAAGTGACAGCCCCACAAGCGAGCAGGAGCGGTTGTTCTTAGCCATGAGCCTCACACAGTTTGGACCTGGATTTTGGCCTATGGCTTCTTCACAACAGCAGTGATTTAAGCAAAGTCAGAGGCTGCAGTGTTCCCACATACCTGCAGGACACGGGATGTGGCCTCTTCTCTCCAGCATTAGGCACAGGATAGGAGAAGCTCTCATCCATCTGCCTGGACTCCAGTACTTGATCTAGATGACACAGTATTAGCCACCTCCAGACCACAAGTATGGGATGCTTTTAAACAGCAGTAACCAAAAACCTGCAGTCGCCCACAGATGAGGCATCAAACTGACCATGATGCGACCTCCACACCCCAAACAAGCATGAACATGGCTGTGCTGGTGGTTGCACAGTCCCACCCCTCGCAGCAGCCACGCAACAGCCTAAAGAACCTGCAGAGGTTCACTCATTCCCGATTAAACTGAACCTCGTATGGACCATCCATTGCTTGAAATGATGGGCTCAGCTCAGAGAGGTAACGGGTATCCCAGTGCTCAGCCACAGCAGCCTCTTCTCAAGGGATGTCATTTCCTCCCTTCAAAACTTTCTCTTTCAGAACTGTCTCTTAATCAATTCTGACTGCTCCCTGAGCACCACAGCTCCTCGACACAGCCATTGTCAGCATAATAATAATACCAAGCACTTATATAGCTCTTTCCAGCTTCAAAGCAATTCACAAGCATTAACCAATTAATGCACGGCCTTCCCAAGCTGTCTGCAGTGTGAGGAACAGCCTCACTGCCTCTCCCTGGCACTTCCCTTCATGGCTTTCCAATTACCCCAATATCTTTTCATCTCATCCCACCATCAGTCTCCTTTCAAGTGCTTATGCTTCATGTTTCAAAGTGAGCCACAGAAGTGCTGCCCCACGCTCCAGTAACAAGAGAATGGCTTTGCAGCACCATGCAAGCTTGCACACTTCATTTGATAGCAAGCTTAAAACAACGCAGTTTAGCACATGGTTAAGGCTCTGAGATGGAGCCTGGGATTTGTCCCTGGCCTCATGGCAAGGTATCCATGAGATTGGGTAACTCCTTTGTGCAAGACTTCTCAAAACCAAAATGAGTTCACCCAAGGACCACAAGTCCCTTTTCAACAGGAATTAAAGTGGACCAGGTTTACAAGCACCTTTTTATAACCAAAGAAGTGCAGACAGATGCCCTGGAGCTTTACAAATGCACCTGAGTTTCACTGCTAACATATCCTCTTATAAAAGCCCACTGGGCAGCTATACACATCCCTGACAACCTTGCCCTGGGAGCTGAAGACTCAATGGAAATGTTCAGCATGATTCAAAGGCTTCTTAAAAGTTTACTCTTATTTTCCCTCTGCATCAGTAAAATGAACACAGATTTAGTTTTTCCTCCACTCCAGTCCCACCACCTGTGCACATGGCACAGGGCAGGCAGGGCTTTCTGCTCGCTCTGCAATTCCCATTATGGGAATGTCGTCAATCTCAGATCTCATCTGTGTCCCACAGGCCTGGTGCTTCACCCAGCAGTTACCTCAACACAGCTGAAATGAGAACCCAGGGAAAGGCAGTTCAGTTGATAGGAAACTTGTATACAAACCCCTGCAAAGGGACTCCAGTCACAAGCAGCATCTTCACCCACTCTCATTTACAAGGTGCTAATTATTACCTCCAAACCAAACTTCTCAATTTGTATCTCAATTATTTTCCAGATGGAGAATATTTGCATTTAAATGGTCTAATCTGTTGTGCTCAAACAAACTCATTTTCATCTCAGGTGTCCGGACTCCTTCATCTCAAGGAATGGAAGAAAGGTGAACCAAGGTTCAAGGTGAAATCCATCTCACAAACCACACTGACGGCCTTATCTAAAGGCTTCCTCCTGATAGATTTTCATCATTAGTCTCCATTCCGCCTGCTACCAATCCATGCTATCATGAAAAGACTTAAAAGTAGCTGCAATTTCATTTGCCATTCATTATGAAGCTGTATCCCCATCTATAAAGCTCAATGCTCCCTCAAGGCCAGTGAGGATGGAGCTTGCCCCAGGAGAGATCTTTGACCCAGCTACAAATCTCATCTCATAATAATTTAGCAGACCTCAGCCTTGAAACTCTCACAGTATTAACAATTTCATCATTACACTGATAGAGAACCACCAGTTTAAAGAGAATAATGCACTGGATATAGAAATACATCTGTCCTAAGCTCAGAGTGAGCTGCAAGTATTTTGTCTCCTCCCCACCATGTTTCAGTTTCTAGCTTATAACTTTAAACATCAATAGATTAAATGTGGGTATGTTTTCATGCATTTATAACTATATGGTAAGTACAGAAGTCTACTATATATATACCATGGGAGTTGCAGTGAAGCCACAGTGCCTTTTCAGCATGCAGGGCTCAAAACAGAGAAGATAGAGAAGTTCTATATACAATGACACAGAAAAACTGACTTCTAATATTCAGCTCATGCCATAAGGAGCAAAGCAGCTGTCGCTAATGTCCAGAATCTCATACCTTCAGATATTAAAGAAACAGAAGAATCCTGAGTAAGCAGAGCCTGCACTTATTAAAAGCTCTTTGCTTCTACCACAATTCTCATTTCCCTACAGTCTCCACAGAGAAAGGTTCTATACATTTTACAAGTGCTTTGAGATCTTCCCCCAAACACTCTGCCAGGCATTTGCGTTACAACAGCTTGCACTTGTATTATCATATCTGAATTACAAAAGGAGGCAAACAGAAGGCAATTTCTCCAGGGAATTTTTGTAGGGATATAAATCCAAGTTTACTTGATTCTGTTAGCAGCACTTTCCCATTCACTTCCTTCAAGTACTGCTGCACTTGATATTTATTACCTAATGCCTACTTGTCACCTTGAGCAATCAATGGAAGTCACAAGTTGACAGTACACAGGAAAGTTAATTCAGATCACCCAATGGGACAATAAATAGCTTCAAAAGGTTCTGAATAGATTATCCATAGAAAAAGGGAAACACTTGGATCACACTGAAATTTTCAGTCCCTTTACACATGAATTTCACATGTACCACAGCTGAAGCTCTCAGCTCTGCTCTAAGGATACCTGGTCCTTTGTCCACACACAAGCTTGGCAACTGCTGGATGCGCTGACTCTGCACCACCAGACTCACTGACCCAAGACAGAACAAGTCTCACACTAGGGACCAACCTGCCATGACTTGGACACGAGCATCCCCCCCAGCTCCAGGGGCTCAACCTACTTGTAAGCAAAGTCCAAGTCATTTCCATACCACTTCAGCATCCTGTGAACTCCACCTAAGTATAACAAGGAAAATAAGAACTTCTCTCCATTACCACTAACATTATGTTGTACCATGTTAATTTTCTTTAAAACCTCATTTTCACTCATAGACATATTCTACTTAATCTTAGTTTTCACACCTAAAAGCAGATCAACAGCTTTCCTTCTCAACCTACACAGCTCTCAGGCAAAGACTTAACAAGGGGTGAACAGAATTGACCTGTAGGTTCAAATTGGGCATTTCTTGTCTCATTTGCTAAGTGCACTCATGATAAAAAGGGGGAAACTCCCCATACCAGCCCTCAGTGTCAGATTCCTGGGCAAAGGAGGTCATAATTTGTTCTCTAATTTAAGACTGTCACAGAACATAGTAGGAACAAATGACAGACCCTCCCGTAAAGCATTTTCTGGACCACTTCAAATCCAATACAGCTGCTTTACCATCCTTTGAAGAGCTACTCACAACACTCTTTGATCATTCCAGGGCTGCTGTCTTTGGAGGCTGAGAGTTAAACCCAACATTAGAAATAAAGCCCCAAGTCTGTATTTAGGGACAAGCTCCCTGCCCTTCCAGTGCTCATTATTTCAGCAGTGGACAGTATTTTAATACTAACAGAGTGAGTCTTTCTCCAAGTGATGCTTAACTTTAATGAAAACATCCCAGGATGGTCACTGACAGATGTACAGTGTCCGCAATCAGTGCCTAACCTTTCCCTAATGGAGGCAAAACAACAATAGAGGGATATAAACAATATGCTGCATGATGCAAGTAGCATCTTTAAAACTGGCATTGCCTTTGGAAAAGCACCAGGCTTCATTATCCTTCTGAAGATCTCCTTTCCAGGAGGAAATACATTTTTCTTGATACTATTATTTGGTGCATCAAATGGGAAAGGAACATTGAATTGTGCCTTTGTTACAGAAAAAATGAGCCTCCATTTTCTGTACCTCCAACTTGGCTTTAACTGTTCACCAACGTCAGAGCAAGCCTCTAACAAAGGACCAGATCCTCCTTTGCCCTGCAGCAATGAGGGAAGAACCCTGCTGACTGTAATAGAGCTGCAGGGTTGGGACTGGGTGACCTTTACGGTCCCGTCCAACCCAAAGCAGTCTATGGCTCTGTGATTCTATCATTTTCCACTCTCCAGACAAGAAGCTGAAGCTCACCCAATTTAATCAACTGCTTCAAAGCCAAAGAGTCTGTGGCAGGTTAAAAGCTGAAGATCCAGACAATCCTTCCTGCCAATACCTGCTCCTCCTGAAGGCCAGGATCCAATTCCCTGATGCTTCCAGCAAATTCTTAGCCTGCTTGATGATATTTGTGACTTCCAGTTTTCTAGCATGAACACTTTCAGCAGCAGACAGACAGCTCCCACCTCAATGTCATTCACAATTAATCCCAAATTGTACATTAAATGGTTGAATTCACTCCAAGCAATCAAGGGAGAGAACCAAGAGCATAAAACTTGTGTAGCTAATCAACCTCGAGCAATTTGTGTGTGCTGAAAGCTCCTCACAAACATCCCCACATCTCTCTGCAGAATAAAGCTGTGAATTGTTGGAGGATTTTGCAAGTTCTCCTTAGCCCCATTTTACAGATGGGGAAGGGAAAGGGAATGACTAAGGCTCGCCTCCCCAAGGATCTGTGAGTGCCAACAAGCCATGGAAAACAGCAAGAACTGGGCTTTAATGACTTCTACAAGTCAAGAGAGAGAGTGAACAAATAAGAGCTCAGTGAACCAGAAAATCCCCAGTTGTGGTTAATTCTCTAGCTGTGATTAACTCATCTTTCTTGTCTATTTTAGTACTTCCTGCACCTTCCCATGCAACCAGCTCCAGGCACTGGCAGCACCAGGATTACCAGGCTGTGACCCAGGCTTGGGGAAACATCCTGTTGGCAACTGAGACACAGCTAAAGACTTCTCCCTGGAAGAAATGGAGGTGACCATTTCATTAGGCCACAACACACTGAACATTCCCAAGCCTAATGCAAGCCAGAGGCCAAAAGAACCCATCTTCTCTTGCTTTTGTTTTCAAGTTTTCTGGGTAAAAACACCTTTGTTTGATATTCATTGCTGGTTTACCTGCCTGGAAAGGGGAACTGCAGACACTTTGATAAATGGATTGAGAAATTGGTCCGTTTCAATGAAGCCACTGTAAAATACCTTCACATCCACCAGCACAGACACAACCCAGAGCTCATCTGTGTAGAGAAGGCATCTCCAGAACCTCCAGCAACACACAGGAGTGAGAGCACTGAGCCTGTTCCTAGCTCTGCAGCCAGCTGCTGCATGACCTTGGCTGAGCCCTTCCGCATCCAATTCTGCCTCCCACCTCCCCTGTGCTTACAGAAGCTGCTTCTGCCCAGTGCCTCCTCTTTGGGGGCTAACACCGAGGCAGGAGCAGCAATGCCTCCTTTACATGCAGGGGAGGAAGAAAGCCTTTCCAGCAGGATACAGAATGGTTACGGGTGGATGGGACCTTAAAGATCATCTATATAGGATGCTGTTCATTTCCTTCTAGTTGCAAATGTCACCAAGAATTCCTCAGGTGGAAGCCCATGTGCCAGTGAAGGCTGAGGTACCAGGCTTTCACGCCAACTTGGGGCAGCTGCACACCAGCATCCCTGTCAAGGCCAGGCTTATATATGTACAAGTAGAAAGCTGTGTCCTGGTGACACTGGTTGCCTTTCTCAGGCACTGTTCTTGGACAAAGCTGGCTTCAGAAGCAGACTGCCAGCAGTGCAGGCAGGAAGCCCCTCTGTGCTATGGCATCCACCTTTCTTCACAGTCCTCCAACACTACAGAATTATGGACCAACAATCACTGATAGTGAAGATTGAACACTCCTACAGACGAGGGCTGCCTCCAGCTGTACATCTACACCACACTAGACGCATAAGAATGACTGCTCATGCAGCTGCTGAGTACCCCTTACTGTAAGTTCCCCTTCCTTCAACTGTCTGAACACTCATCCCCCCAACCCCAGGTCATGAGTTCATTTTCAAGCAGATTTTCACAGTCAATAATGGCAAGGATTTATTTCATTACTCTCCTATCACACATCTCCCTGGCAACCACAGCTGCTCTGGGCCTCACAGTTGCAAGATCCTTCTCCTCTTCCAGTGAAGGCACAGACCATCAGATCTCCCTACTCCATGATGATCTTGCCCTCTAGGAAGTCACCAGAGCCAGGACTCTGACACAGCCCCCAGTTCCCTTTCCACCCAGCAGACAACAGTGGTGTGCACCCAAACCAGACAGTTAAGGACTACAGTGGGGATGCTTGTACCTCATAAGGACAATCCCTGCAACCACTACTGCAAGGGGCTGAGCCCCGGAATACACCTCACATTGGGAAGGAAGAACCAACACTATACTGCTCATTACAAAGTCACATTAAATAAGGGGGAGGGTATGGACACCAATCCCAAAAGCCTCTTTTCCCACTTTCATGCAAGGGAGACAAAGTATTACATCCAAGTTTCCTGCAGCACAGTGTCTCCATTCTGGCTGGCTGTGTCCATGGCAGCAGCAAAGAGACTGAAACAGAGCTAATTTGATTTCTTTAATCACTGGGATTTTCCCAATTACACATTAACCACAATCACACCAGCCGGCCACGGCATAGCATGGCAAAAGCACATCTCTTTTACAGATTACTGCACTGCATCATGTTTATTGCAAGCAAAACACAACCATTTCCATAACTGCACTGTACTTCACTCCTCCAGAACCAGTGTGTCAACACACAAACTGTGGGTGCTACTATCACTGTGCTGGATCTCTGTGCCTCGATTCCTTCGAAAGCCATGCAAGTGTCCTTCCACAGGAGACCTCAGAAACAACGATGTTCCAGCCAACACGATGGTGGCCCAGCCTCTTAACTACAGGCACATGGACACAGAAGGATGGTCCAGATGACATATCCTCTTCTCCCAGGACCAAGGACAAGGTACATCAACATGATGCTGTGTTCCCAATCCAGAGACCAAGAAGCCAGCCTGATCCCAAGAGCTGTACCCTCTGAACCTTTTCCATAAGTGACTCCTTCCCAGTAACAAAAGACAGGACCAAGGCACGAATGAGTACATGGAAATCATTCATTCAATTTAGCTCCAATATCCTCACTGCTTCAGCAATAGTAGGACTTGGATCAAACGATACACTCAGCTACTGTCATCAAATATTGTCGCTCCATCATATGCCACAATCAAATGTAATCAGGCTGGCGACTATTCCCTTCCTTCCCTCCTACAAAAACACATCTACCCACCTCTTCAGAGAGCTCATGCCTCATGCCCTTACCCCTGGAGAACAAAAATATACTCAAATCACTGAGTATTGCAACCGAAGCTGCCCCCCAGAAGTGCCCCTGAATGGCTCTTCATCGTGTGAAGGTAACAGTACAAAATAAAGGGATGATTTACAACATAAATACGCACATCAGAATCCATGAGCACCTTCCTGCTCCTCCCCTCTTCACAGGAAGAGGCTGCCCAAAACTATTTTCCATCAAGAAAACAGGTAATTACAATGGGTTTAGACTGATCAGACCCTAACTCAAGCTGGTGCATCTTCCTGTAACACGGTGCAAAACAAGATGCTGACCAGCAAGGCAGAGTGAGTGAATAACAGTATTGAGACCCCCTCCAAAAACATTGCATATCTGCACATTCATGCAAACCTGGCCAATACATACCCTAAATACACCTTCTACTGCCCATGCATAGCTAATTACTAAGGACAGAACAGAAAGGAAAACCATTGCTGATCCCACCCGTTCTGACAACCCAGGAACACCATTTCAGGAGCCTCACAACACTGCATGACCACCTCCTTGGCACAAACAAGCTCCGTTTCTTGCATAGCGGCAGCTGAAGAAGGGACATGCTTGTGGGCCATGTTTTAGAAGGACATTACTGGGCAATGGGACGAGTGACAGAGCACAGCTGATGTGCTGCGAGCAGGGCTTCTCTCCCCTTTTATTTCTAAGCCAACCAGAACTACTAACGGGTAGTTTCACATATACAGCTCTACTGCCACACTATGGGTACTCTTGGTTATTACTACCCACACCAACCCCAAGAACAAGCGAGGTGAGAACTGAAGCATCTCAGCAACTTTGCTCCACAGAGGTTCAGCATCTGCTCAGCGAAAGCACTAGAAATCCAAGCCCAGACTAAAGCTACCTTCTGGAATTAAACCCTACAAGCACCGAGGAGGCTGTAAAAGGTGGGTGCATTCACTCTGTGGGCATTGACTGATCTGGGTACCAAGCACTAAGCCACTGATTTCAAAGTTGGTTTCTTGCTTTGACAAAAGGATCATTACAGGATTTCAGAATCTGTTCAAAAAGGAGATCTACTGATCTGTGTCCCCAGCTCTGATGCTAATAAACACCTGAGGTCTAAAAGGCTTTTGTAGATGATCATCTGCTCACAAAGAGAAACACTGAGCACCAAGCTGCAGGTGAAGGATCCAGAACAGACAGCACTCTAAATGCAGAGAGAATGGAGCTAGGGGCCTGGCAGGAACAGATGATAACCTGAGCAAGCATACAGAAAGGAGCCTGCAAGACCTAGCACAAACAAGCTACAGGCAGCTTACAAGGAGAAGCTGTAAACCCCTGATCTAGTGCATCATGTATTGAGGTGCCTCTACATTGGTCTACTTGCACCAGAAGAGCACAACAGAAGCTGCTGGAATGGCTCTGTCTTCTGCAAAGGGTAAATGCTCCTGCTGAAGGAAGAATATTCACCAAAGTAAATACTCATCCTTAACTGGGACCTGCAGGTTTTCCGGGGGTTTTATACCAGCTCCTAACAGACACCTCCAGCTCACAAAACACTTTGGGTCCACTGCAAGAGTCCCCAGAGGAGCAGTTAATGCTTATCCTGGATCTGCTTCCATCATAATATCAGTGTTAGATTCCAGACTAAGTTTTCCCAGAAACCCCAAGCCCACGAAGCCTTCACACACATCAACACAAACACGCATTCCTCCAGCCTAGAGACAGCACACAAGACAAACGTTACTTGGAAACTCTGGCAAACCGGGGCAGTGCACGGTGCTGAAAGCAGAAGCTGACAACACGCAGCTCTCCCACTCTTCCCCCTCCTACACACAGGACAGTCCCTAAATATTTGCTGTTTACACCAGAAAAACTTCAGTCTTTAGATATGTTTTTGCTATAAGGGCAATTGCAGAAACCAGGGAGGAGCCGTGAGCAAACCCCCCCCCCAAATTCAAGTCTTCTCTTTCTATCTTTCCAGTCAATATACGCCTATCTCACAAAATACGTGATGCTGAGGCCAAAGAGCTCATATAAGAGATAATAAAGATAAGGGCAGGAGGAATAAGAGCAAAGTATTTGCATCTTCATGCAAGGCATTCTGAATCGGTTTTACCAGCTATGGACAAACACTGAATTAAGATGCAAGGAAAAGACGGAGGGAGAAAGCGTGAAGGCATTTTTCACAGTCATCTTCCATCTCACACAGCAACTGTGCCCAAGTGATTTGACCCACCAGAGCAGGGGAATGCCATCAAATAAAGCCACCTTCCATTACCCCACTGCTTGAAATTGTTGCTCCCAAGGGCTACAGAAAGAAACTGTCTTGTACAGAGCTACAAAGGTCTGAAGAAAACATACTCCTTATTGAACACGACAGGGTAGCATGTGCGGCCACACAAGTGCATGCACACACACACAGTGTCATCCCCCCCACCTCCAAAGAGGATTAACAGAGCTCCTTTGATCTAAGGAGCAGGAGGAAAAATGCCCCTAAAGTTGCCACCTTCCTGCATTCCACTTACCAGTGACCGAGACCGTCAGCAGCCCCATGGAGAGCAGCAGCACCCGGCTCCAGGAGCTCAGCTCCACCGTCATGACAGCAAAGATCCCCAGTTTCCCCCAGTTCTCTCCAACGCTGCAGCTGCATCCCGGCTCGTCCCATCCCAAGGAAGGTTGCATGTCAAAGGGCAGCAGGAATGGGGCGTGCTGGGGGTTGGTTGCTGTTGGGTTTCCCCCCTTTTTCTTCCCTTTGGCTCTGGGCTCGTCCTCGGCTGGATGGATGGAGAAAGGGAAAAGGGGGGAAAAAAAACAGGTCAGGCTTAGGAATGTTCTTTTTTTGGTTGTTTTCAGCCCAGAAAAAATCCCACCGCATGGAAGGCTCTGAGCTGCTGCAGCTGGAATGAACCAAGTGTGGCAGCAGCTCGGGGAGAGGAGAGGCAAGGCAAGGAGAGGAGGGCTGGCTCGTCCCTCCCGGTGCCTGTCTCCGAGCCAGCTCCTCGGCATTAGCAGCACACAGACCCCAGGGATTTATACTTTTTTATTAGCCAGTTGATTAATCATTCCCGTATCTTTGCTCTCCTCTTCACTAAGTGCTGGGGAGGGGAGAGGGCAGGGGGGCTGTGAGGGGCTGCTCTGCAGCCACCCAACAGATCTGCCTTGGTTTCATTCCCCCAAACCAGTCCTCCCACCAGCACCCACCCTCCCCACACCAACAAGCCCCACACCAGGCTTTAGCACGGTGTTGATCTGGAAGGCACACTACAGGTTTCTCATGGAGGAACCGGTCCCAGAGCCCCCCATTTTGCCTGGATCAGAGCGTGGTGTGCATATGTACACACACAGACACACAGCATCACTGCTATTAAGACATCTGCGAGAGCAACGCAGGCTCCCAGCACCCCCCACCCCTCCTCCGTGCTCTGTAAACAACTTGATGGTATTGACACTATTTTGGTGATGAAGCAAATTTTGCTACAAACACAAGAGACATCAGGAAAGAGCCATTTTAACCCCCCCAGTCTGCAAGTGGTCCCCACAGCACAGATCCAGCAATGCCCTGGCAATGGTGGGAGTGGGTCAGGAGGTGTTCTGGAGGTGCAAAAGGCTGTGCTGGCCCCTGAGCCAACAGGCAGGCTTGGCCGTGGTGCTGTTGCCCCTACAGAAGGGGCGAGAGGGGTATTTCTCCATCACCACCCTTTTTATTTAAGCATCTCTTAGTACATTTGTCTCTGTAGCTACATGCAAGATGGGGAAAAATGCAGTCTGTTAAAGGCACATTCAGGGACTTAATTATCTTGGTAATGATGCTCAGTTCTGGGGATGAGAAAAATAAGTCAAACGTGACAGCAAAGCTTTAAGAATAAATGGAAGAGATACCCTCAAATATCCTCCCCCATCTCGGCCAGAAGCTGCTCGGGTGCTTCCCCTCTCATTCAGACAAGGAGCAAGCCCTCTCCCACAAACAGCATTCCTGCTGGCAGACAAGGGGGGGTTCCAGCCTCACATCCCCCCCATCACTACCCCTCCTCTTCCCCCTTCCTTGCCCAGGGAGGCTGCTGAGGCAGGGCAGCAGAGGGGCCCCGCAGCAGGACCTGGTGCTGAGCCCCCCAGCACCCTGCTCACCCCGTGCTCACCACTCACCCCCTGCCTCAGCGCTTTGCATCTGCTGCAAAACCCCTCTCCAGTCTTGTTCCGCTTGCCCTGAATGAGCTTATTTGACAGCTAAACCCCAAATTACATCGAGGGCTTGCAAACCTGTCCCTCCACCCTCAAATCCATCCTTTCTCACTCACTTTCCCTGGGTCTCCGCTGCATTTCAATCCTTCCACTGCCTACATTGTGAACCGATGCCAAGAGCCAAGGCAACCAGGGCTGTTACATGAAAGAGTTGCTTTATGTCTGTTTAAACTGCAGTATCCTATTCAAATAGACCTTATTGTTCAAAGGCACAGATCCAAACACAAAAGGATCAGAGACCAGGGTACCACACTTCACAGCTCCATACACTGGTTTTCCCTTATACAGCTCTTCTCCTTAAAGGATCCCCCCATCCCAATATCGCATTCAGCTGAAGATGTGACTTGGTTGCTGCGCACCCGCAGGGTACGGGCTGAGCCAAAGTCAGCCCTGCATCAGGAACAATCCACGGGCATAATAACATCATTGAGGAGATACAATCCCACTTTATGCCCAGTTCATAAAATCATATCTATTTCAAACCCAAAGTTTCCTCCTCAAAACCACCCTGGTTTAGGGTTTAACTCCCTCCCAGAAATACAGTATTTGCTGAATGGACAACAGTGATGAATACAACAGAAACCAATCACCAACTCCTTTGATTACAACCCATCCCTAACACGGAGGCACTCACACGTTCTGGTTCACAGCCCATTTCTAACCCTTACCACTCCCTCAGCTTCTCACCCTGCAGAATCACCCATACTCAAAGGGAAATCAAACCCTGCCTTCAGTGCAAGCACCGAGGTGTGCTCTGCACTGCCACCCGCAGTCACAGCTCAGCCAAGGGGACTGGTCCCTCACTGCTGCCTTCCACGTCCTCTGCAGGTATTCAGTCAGCTTCTTTATATTGCATTTCTCCCATTGTACCTCACCCTCCTGCCAGAACAGCCCGAGCTGCTCTGTGAGTCCTCCAACGAAGTAAATCACAGCAACTGCAACGTGCCCGAGTTCCAGGTTAATCCACAGAGCATTCCTACACATGCATCATGCCCAAGGACCACAGACAAGTGCCCTGGCTCATCACCGCAACCACTCTGGTGACAGGGGGAACTGTAGAGGGCACTGGGACCATGATCCTGTTCCATACAATTTTAAGTACCAGAATTGGTAGTTTGGTACTGGGGGGGGACCATCCAAAAGCCATCTTGACAAATGCCACACAATTTCATTCGCTCTCTCTTAACTACATTTTATCACTATTAGGAGGAAAAGAACATTTATCCAGACGTAACTATGAGTTAAGGGATAGCGATGAATAATACCTTTATTAGCAAGGAACTCCACTCACCATTTAACTTACATGACAAGAGAGTACAGTTTTGGATTATCTGAAAAGAGTTCAGTACAGAACCAAGACCTCAGTGTACAGTGTAATGCTTTTTGGTAGCAAAAAATAGTGTTGCATCTGAAGGTGTGCACATATCTTTTAGATTTAAAAGGATACTTTGCCTTGTATTTTCACACTGAGCTCAAGCTTTTTAGCCCAGTACCCAAAATGCCACAGAAGATGTCAAAAAGAATCTGTACCCAAAGCAAAATCCAGTATCCATGATGCTGAAAAATAAGCAAGCTCCAATACTGAGAACAAATTCTTTGTCCATGGCAGTGGAAAGAGCTTACATGGGGGCTAAAGGGATGGAATATGGTGCTAGATGGGCCATACACATGGATGCTGCACCTCCTCTTTGCACTATGGAAACATAAGTACTAAGGCGAACACCCTTTCCGTCTACACCACTTCCCTCGCACAAGGCCCCTGCTCATCACCTCTGGTCAGAGGAAAGAGAAAGGGACAGAGGGCAAAAGAAGGTAATAGAGCAGAGGAACAGTCCTTGGTTATGAGCTCCACGAGGCTCAAGCCACCTGCAGACACAGCAGGAGCGATCGGGAGCTCAGGGGCAGCTGAATGCTTAAGACTGGAGCCTATTTCTGCCAGCAAAGGCTCTGAGCCATGCTCAAGGACACAGCCCTGTCCCAGGGCTGGAGGGGCACTGGATGCTTCCAGCTGCAGCACTGCTCCAGCTGCCCAGCCCCAAGGTTCCACGGTTGCTATGGCTCGGCAGAACCAACACAAAGCACCTCCTCCAGTAAGGCCGTTGTGGATGCAAGAGGCTGAAGGATGCTCCCTGTCAGGAACAGCATTTCAGCTTCAGAAGGGATATCAGAGGGTCCGTTCCCACTGGGACCCTTCCCGAGGCACATCTGGATCCACAGCAACACTCCCCGGGATGGCCTGGATGACACTTGCTATGAGATCTGGAAGCGCACCCAACATCTGTCTGAGGAGCTGCAGGCACCACTGCAGCACGGGCTCTGCTCAGAGATGCTGGAGAGCCCACGGACAGACACCACCAGATCCCAGAGCAAGTAAGTGCCCTTCAAGCCTTGCCCAGGCTCCCACAGATGGAACCTGCTCCTTCCCTCTTTGCACCATTGCAAAGCAGGCTGTTGTAACCTGTTGAAGTGAAAGCCTGGGGCACAGGGTACCCCAACTGCCTCCTCATCAGGCAAATTAGTCCCTTTTTATCCCACTATAACAAATATTCCTTGGGAAAATAAAAGTGTGTCCCATGAAATCTGACTACTTCAGATTCTGAAGCACCATAAAGCAGCTGCTGCATTCGCTTCCCCACCACATTTAAAGAACAGCAACCACACACATCAAAATATTTACAGGAAGAAGTGAAAGCAGCATTCAAAGGAGCAAAATCAAAAATTAAAGTGTTATAAGGAAGCTACTGTAAACAGCTGATCTTTACAAAGAAAAGCTCAATTTAGCACTGAAAAATTTATGCCAAATCATGTTTCACAGGACAAATAATGGTAAGAGGGAAGCGTGCTCTTCACAGTGATGGCACAATATTTACTGTGGGCTCCCAGAATGGAAACAGCAACATTTATAAACCCAGCAGAGCTTCAGCACATGTCCAGTTGCTAACATCCACACAGAACATCGTGTGAGCCTGACCTGCCTTGCCTGGCACATGAAGGAGTGTAAATGGTCATTTTATCTTTAACATAACTAACTTCATTGCTGGGGAAAGAGATCATTTCATAGAGGAGACAAGGGAAGGGAAGTACCTATAGTGATGGCAGGCACAAACCAGGGATCACAGCTTGGAGTACTGGCTCCTTCCCTTTCTCCTCCGTATCTTAAATAAGCCAAAACGTTAAGAGTCTCCAGAATAAATATAGGAAAAGGGAAAATGGGTAAGTGCAGAACCCTCAGGAAGCCCATGGAGATGCCTATAGTGGGTAGCTTAAATTACACAGCCAAAGTATCTTTACAATTAGCACATGCTCATCACCCACAGATCTTGGTCTTGTCAGCTGCCTTAGGAAAGACAACATCCTACAGACCAGTGAAGGACTATCACATACCAACATTCCTAATTGTATCATTTAAAACATTTTACTCTTAAAGCAATACAGATGTGGTCTTTAGCTGTAAGTCTACTGGCCAGCTTCACCAACACAACTTCTAGCCCATTCAACATGCAATTATAAGCAACTGGGCAGACAGCAGATTAAAACAGGTTTTGTGTTACTACTTTAATGTGAGTTATGAGCCTTGGGATCCCTGCAATGAAGGCAGGGGCTAAGAGAAGCACAAAGACCAGAGACAAACCCAACAGCTTTGGCCGAGATGGAATTAAAATGACAACAAAATCCATGGCTGAAGTACCATCCCTGAGCTCAGAATAACCATCCCCTACTCATCCATGAGTTGAGTTACCTTTGGCAGCTCCTGAAAGCACTTCTCTCAGCAGTGCTCTCCTGTCATTAGCCAGCAGAAGTGCCCCCTGCACACACACTCCTATGGCAGGGCACGATGATCATCACTTGCTCACAGACCCCAGAGTCACTGCACCTTCCAACAACAGCCAAGCTGGAATGCTAAACATGTATCAAATGACTACCAAGCTCAGGAAAATGCTTTACAATAAAAGCAATTCAAGTGAGACAGCCAGAAGGTCAGTTTTCTGCCTTTGACTAGAACCCTGACTACCTCTACTGCTCCTGAAAAACCTAGAGACAGATTAAGAAGAACCTTTCAGTCTATACCAACCGTCAGTAAAGCTGGTACCCAATTCATCAGCTGCAATAGCATCAGTGGCCAAAGGGAAACAAGTGTAGTTGCTACCTCAGCTCTCTCCAACTACTGTCAGGGCACAGTGAGAAAGGTGAACTTTATTCTGGTTGAGAAGGAACACCTGAATCTTACATAGAACACTCGAGAAATGTAAGGCTTAGGAATCTTAACCAGAGTCAGTTTTAAGTCAAATCTCCTTTAACAACAGCCATATTCCATTTTCTTACAGTGACTACTTGCTAAATGAACCAGAAGGGCTTGAAAGCATATACAGAGCAATGATTGGAAATAAAGAACGGGAGATGAAATTAAAAGCTCTCTGTGATGCTCACCTTTCTGCTAAATCTGTTATCACCGGCCCCCTGTGCTCAGCAAAGTCCCACAAGAACTCCAAGGGGCTGGAGGACCGCAACGTGACAGGCACCAGCAGCACAGAGAGCAGCAAGCTGGAGGTGCCACTGGCACTGAAGGACACAGACACAGCCAAAGGCACAGGCAGTCAGGTAGTGGCTGAGGAAACCAAGGCAGTGAAGGAAGTCAGCTCTGCCAAGAGCACTGCACCTGCACCATCAACAGCTACAGCAGAAAGTGAAGCCACAGGACAAAAGGAGCAGCTCCCACCGCTTGCCAAGACTTGCTCCAGAACCAGTTCCGATGCAGTCACCAAGAATGCAGGTATGAATCTGGGCATGGTCCCTGAACATCACCTGGGGGTCATGGGAAAACTGAGGCATGAACCACAAGCTGCCCTATGGCAATGGCAATGCCTTTCCCAAGCCTCATGCAAGAGACTGAAAACTGCCCAATGATCATTCCATCCGAGAATTCCCATGTTATACCAGGATGCTGGCACCTCCCTGCCCTCTAACCAGCACCTATCCAGGGTCCTTCTCACACCCTGAAACAGAGTAGAAATAGGAAGGTGATGATTATAGAGATTTAGGTATTTGCTCATCCTAGGGGCCTGTTCTGGGGCTCGTAGCATAGTTTTGGAGGTGTTATTTTTGGGGGGGAGGCAGTGTCTCTGCCTTGTTGTTTCAGGGGGTTTGTTAGGGTTTATTTATTCCTCAAAGCATCTTAGAACACACAAAAACAATGCTCCATGCCCAGGTCTACTGTCTCTCAGCTACAGTCATGAGACACAATCAAACCTATTCTCTGCTGCAATATTCTTATCTCCAAGTTCTGAACTTTAGGCAAATGTTCCTGCTCTGTTCTCACAGTGTGATCTGTTGTCATGGCTCAGGCAATTGGCTTTACTCCAGGTCCTGTGGGTCACAGTATAACAGCCCCAACAAGTGACTTGGAAACACTAATTGCTGAGTTTGGGGCACTGTGTTGCAGAACTCCAGCCTGCAAAGGAACAGACAAGCTTAGATGTTGCTTAAAGGCAAATCGTGTCCTCCTAACTGCAAATGTTCTACAGATGCATGAAGAGAATGCATGTTTATTAACAGCTTTAACCTTGTTTTGTTTTACAGTAACTACTGGAACATTGGATAAGAAAAGCGTTAAATACAACGCAAGTACTTCAGGCTTTACTACTGCTTCCGTGATCCCAGGACTGAACCAGCCCATGTGGCAGAGCCTGAGCTTGCCTCTGTTTTCCATCTTTCCCAACCACTTTCCACAGTTTCAGGTAACACAGAATTGACCCATATTTTGTGAGAAGAGCCCCAGACCTCTCTGCCTTCATCAGTTCCCTTTTGTATCTTTTTACTGACAAATATTCACATCTTTGACAGTTTCAATCCCTTTATTTACAAATATTTTGCCCCTTGATTTACAAATACTTTAACATTCATTACAAACGTTTGTCTGGTAATAACCATGCAGCTTCCTCTGGGCTGTGCTCCCCTTCTTCCTTTTAATACCCTCTGCTCATCCCACAGCTGTCAGGAGCTGTTACCAGCCTGTTGTAAGAGGCAGAGTGGGCACACATGACTCAGAGCACACGTTTTCCCAGATGGAGCTCCCTTGAATCCAAAGGAGTCCAAGAATTTTCCTTTCTCCATTAAGTCAATGAGTAGTTGGCACAGCAGATACCTACTCAGCAGAGGATGAGCACCCAACTCATCCACCCCTCAGCAGTCACCTGGGAACTGGATACATCCAAAGGCAGAAGACAGAGTAGGAAACAGACTCTTATTCTGGAGGGCTCAGATTTAGGAGACTTTTGCCCAAGATAGGAAATACACTGACCTCTGGGCATAACCTTCCCATAAAAAGCTCACATAAAAGTCTTTAACAGACCCACTCAGCCTGGTTTAGAAATCATATCTCGTATCTGCTTAACAGGGTCCATATCACAGAGTGAGGATCCCGTTCCAGCAACCTCTGCACCCCCCCTTCGCATGCTACTCAGGACAGGTACGTCTCAGAGGCTATGAACATGCTTTAATCTGCAGACCACAGATGCTGAGCACAAGAGAAGCCTGAGCAATTTCTCATGTGCCAGAACTGACACTGCTACCACATAAAACCAGATCTGGGGACAAGATGCTGAAGTGTGAGATGTTAACACAGTTTGCTGGAGCACAGTGTGCTGCAAATAGCTCGAGAGAAGGCCTTGAGCCTCTCACTGACAACACTGCTGCTGCTCCAGTTCTGTGTAAAGCTGGGAGACATCACAGCGTGTGCCTGAAAAAGGAGTTTTGACAACTCCAGTTGGCACTTGTGGCCTTCCTGCCTTATCAGTGTGCATGCACCGCTTCTTGTTTGTAACTGCAACCTATTCCTCTTTCCTCCCCAGGTACCTCCACACAGCCCACAGCAGATTTTCCCACCACCTCACCCTCCATAGTGAACTACATCACCATTGTTCCACCAGTGTACCCGTACCAGATCAGCCCAGCCATGCTGCACAGCAACATCCAGGACCTGCTTCTGATGGCCGGCAGTGGGATCCAGCTCCCATTCTCCCCTTCCCAAGGGTATGGCCATGCAGATTTGCTTCCTCATGTTTAGCAGTGTGTGTTAGCTGCCGTAAACCTGCACAGAGCTGAAGATTCACTCAGCAGTTGGGTTTCATAGTCACATTCCCACCAAATTCCAAATCCAAACCAAAGACAAGACTTACTATGAGGTCTGAATTGTAAGATAATTGATGCAAAACCACAGTGACAAGAGTGGGGTGAAGGAATCTGCAGCACTGTGCTATAGGAGATGCCACCTACAACTTCCAATCGATATTATGGATTAAAAGTATAAACACTTTAACTGAAAAAGAGAAATGCTTCAACATGACAGGAACCAAAATATTTTGACACTGTCAGAATTAAACGATTCATTTTGCTGCCTTTCTATAAAAACTGCAGTTAAAAATCAACATATTCCAAAGGTCTGGGAGAATAATCTCTGGAAATTCAAGTTGTGTAAATCATCTTCTGTTAAATGCTTATGGGATAGACAGGAACAGCACATACTTACATACCTCCCCCATAGAGCATCTTTCCAGTAAGCACATCACACATCCATAAAAGGATCTCTAAGAGCTCCATTACTAGGAGGGAAAGCAGTAGTTTGGGAGTTAGATGCAACCCCTGAAGCTGGGTTTTGTGTTTCAGGCTCGGTGCTGTACCTGGAGGAGCTGTCACACCTCACCTCAACTACATCACCAGCGACAACCCTGGCAAATTTTAAGCGAAGCCTGTTTTTCTACCCCAGTATCCAGAGAACGCTCTCATCTACCTGTTTAGGGTCCCATAAGGATTTCATGTTTTTCCCCAAGTGACTACTTCCATCTCGAATAATCCCCTAAGATTTATATAGCATGGAACAGCTGCATGACAATTCATCTGAAATGGGTTTTTCTTAGGATGACAGAATAAGAAGGGGCTTTTTTGTTGTTTGGAAGACGAATATAAATAATAAAACTGTTTTATTTATGACAAATGCCTGAGCTGTTTGGAACTGAGTGTTGGTGCAATAATGATGGTTGATAGAAATGAGTCTTGGCCGCAGATTTCAGAGGCAGTAACTCCAGCTGTACATTCAAAGAGAGATTAACACAAATACATTCAGTAGCTGGGTGGTGCAGCTCCCTGTATGACACATTCCTGTTATTACTTCTAGCGCTAATCCAGATACGAATCTGGTTTTTACTATCAAAGAAGAGCAAGCCATAAGCCTTGTATGGAGAATCCTGATTAACCATATTCCATGGTTATTTGAGGAATTTCCAGGCTCCAACTTTTGACAACAGGCCCTTGCCCCTGCAAAAGAGCTTCTGGAGCCTGACACTGGCTGGGTGTCTGCTGGATTTCAGCCACAGTCTGCTGGGTCAGAAGCAGAAGAGTGATTAGATGGGATCCTACAGCCTGCATGATGCACGTCACAACAAATTACCACAGCAGCCTCTCCCAGCCTTAAAACTAGGGAATAAGGTCTCTGTCACCAGGATCTGACAGCTTGCAATCACCCAGCCCTACACCCAGGAGTAGGCAAATCAGTCTGCTCTTAAATTCAGAGATTTACACTTTAAGATTACTGCACCATACACATCAAGATGTGATATTAACTCTTCACACTGCGTAACAGAAGCCTGGGCACATCACAGATAGTTATAGCTCCTACAGGATGGAGAGCACTGTTCATTCCTGGAGGAGCTGATGGGACCAAACACACTTATCCTCTGCAGGTATGCAGAGCTTGACCCTTTCTGCAACTCCCTAATCTAGTACCTCCCATTACTACCTGATGCCACATGCTGCTCCCTGGCCAAATCCTTGTGTCTTTTGTAACTCACCCATATCCTCCATTAGATCTGTTGCAAGCTTCCTTTCAAACAGCCTTTCACAGAACAAAATAATTATTTACTTATGTTTTTCAAAACCTAAACTTGGATCAGAATTTGCTTTGGCTGAATTCAAATATGTTCTGCCCCAGTAAACTCCCATTTTCTTCAAGTAGAATAGAAGATTGGATTTTTCTTCTGTTAAATCCACTGGCTGTTTTTCTCCAATATTCCTAATGCAATTAGCATAACAAGATAAAGGAATCATCAAGCCCTTTTCCATTTTTCTTCCTTTATAAAAGGACTGATGACAAACTGGAAATCAGAATCTGTATTGAATTACATTTGCCACAAAAGAGTTCATTAAGTAATAGTACATAATAAAAATCGTCTGTCAACTTGAAGGATAGACCAAATCCACTTAACGAAACAGCTGGTTATTTTCTAGAGCACTCTATAGCTCACACAGTCAATATGAGCACGGAGAAAGGCTGAGACAAAGGCAAATAAGAAACACTTCAGATATTAACATGCTGAGCCACAGTGTCAAGGCTTTTGTCTTCTGCTCAGTCATAGCGTCACTGTAGGTAAGACTTGGCCCATGGTACACTGATTTCTCCCTCATTCTAACAGTGGCAATAGGTCTTTTTACCAGGAAATGGATTATGAGGCTAAGCGTATGACAGACCATGAGATGCTTCAACAGCTAGAATATCATCAGAGGACCTGAATTTGAATCTCACTCCAACATATCAATGATGATGACAGAGGCAGGGGCAGATTTCCTTCCCCCAGCTTCCCTGTACAAGGCTGAAGCTGCACTACCATATCCTGACAGAGGAGCATCACTGCTCCCTCAGCCAGGAACACTCAAATGTGAAGGTGTTGCTGACCTGCAAAGTGTGTGCTCTCAGCAGCAAATCTGGGAAGAGAAAGCAGAAGCATCAGTGATAGTCCTTCACTCTAACAAGCTATAATGGCTCCCAAGGGGAAATGTGCTTCCCTTTCCATACTCAGCTCACTCCCCAAATGATCCAAACCCATGGAAACCACCTGGACTGCTTTGGCTCAAGGGATTTGCTCCAAACATCCCTGAAGTCCTGCAACATGTCAGGTACAGTCAGAGTACCACAGGTAACATCCAGTGCCATAGGACATGTTGGGAGTAAAGGGCAGCAGAGACCCGCACTGCTCATCTTGCATGCATTTAACAAGTCTCACAAAAGCAGCTCTTCTTAAAAGGGATCATTTCCATTTTACTCTTGTTGACTCTTCACCATTCAAAGTTATTACAAAGACACTTTCAGTGCTCCTATTCTTCCACATATGTATGGAGGTTTTAGAGAGCAGATTTATACAGTCCTGTAATAAAGTCTCAGAAGAGAATGGATGCAGAAATCCTATTGTGGCCTATACTTGACTGCACACTAGATCCTTCTTAGTCAATCAAAGCTAAAACCATAACTAGTTATGAATGTTGAAAGTAATCTGTTGTGCTCTTCTGTCTTTAAGTCTCACATGAAAACAGTCAGGATAGAACTGCAGGCCCAGTACAGTGATGATTACAGTGAAGCCAGCCAAGGGGCACCTCTGATCCAGGCAGAGCTTTACAAAACCTGAATGCACAGTGAGCATGGAGCCCACCACTCATTCCCTAGAACTGCTCTGCTCATTACCAGCTGAAATGGGCCACAAACAGTTTCCAGCTTCAGACACGAGTTTCTCCCCTTTCAAATACACCCTTGTATTGCCCTGCTGTGGAGAACCACAGAGCTCCTCACTGAGCTGCAGTTAAGTCTTGCTGAAGATGCTCCTGGGTGAGGATCCTACCCATGCTCTCTTTACTGGAGCAGCAAACTGGAAGCGTGCAACCAGAGCTGCAGGTCCCTGGGTTATTCTGGAGCAGAACCACCCTCACGTGCAGGCACTGAGCAGCGTTTCTCTCATGCTGCTTCCCCTGCAGTGTTTCCAGAGTCATTCAGCCCAACTACCCAACCCAAACTGGTACAAACCTAGCTTGTGTGGTTCCCAAGCCCATTACACTTCAGATAATGTGGGGAGGGGGGATTGATGGAACAGCTATTAATCAAAGGATGGGGTTTATTCTCGTGATGTCACGCAGTGCAGAAACAGAGCTTAAGCAGTTTATTAAATTACAGGAATGCCAAGAAAAATAGATAGCTTTAATAATACATTTTTGCCTATCTGTTATATTTTATATGTAGCTTGCAGAAGAATTAAAAACTTTTCTATGATATAAAATTGCCATTTAAAAGGATAAAAAAACCAAAAATACAAAATAACAAAATAGATTCTGTCACCAACAGAGAACACAATTATTCCAGGCTAAAAAGTTCATTCTTCTGCTCACTTACAAGCTTACCACAGCTCAGAGCTTAGGGGAGAAGGGATGCCCCAAAGGTAAGACATGTCTCTGAGCTTCAAAGCACAAGTGCATTAGGTAAGAAAGAACAGCAGCCACAGATGTGTCACCCAAGCAGGCCTGGCTCTGAGGGAGAAAGCTCTCTGGCTGGCTTACCTGGGCAGTGCTCTACCATCACCCTCACAGGCTGGACACACCAAGGACCCAAGTCTAACACATGCTGCTGAAGCAATGGAGTTCTGGGATGCCTGCATACTGCAGCAGCAGCCACAGGTCAGCAGAGGCATCTGGGGGAGGAAGAGACCTGGCCAGAAGCCTCGACCCTTCACCAAGATCTAGCCCATCCCAAGAGCTAGGAGACGGGTTACTGAGCAGTTCCAAGGCCAGAGCACTTTTGTAAGGCTGTCTGCATGAAGAACATCTCCCATTACCCACAGCCACCCTTCAGCAGGGGCAGCCTTCCTCCTCTTACCCATTTCTGCCTCTTAACTAACAGTTCAAAGAGCATCCCTCTCTATATTCCCAGGCCCACTAAAAGCCAGTGCTACCTCATTCTTTTATTACCCTCCCACAACCCTACCTCCTCTCAACCTCCAAGACTGAGCATACTCACACCCATCCCAACTCCTGCAAGCTGCAAAGTGAGTCACATCATCTGGATGGAAGCTTTCCAAAGCAAACACCCAAATGGTGTTGACGAACTGAGTTTCTTTCCTCTGGGAACAGGAGTCAGGAATGCTACCAGGGGACCTCGCGCTGTGATTCAAGATGCGGTACGTCTAGCATAACAAGTAAACATGAAATTCTGAACCCATACCCTTCAGAACTGACACTCAGATGCTACAAGCAGCAAGTCTGGCGTGTCTGAGATGGCTCAGTTATGTTGACGAACCAAGAGCCAGTTTCCATGTCTTAAATTCCTTCAGTCTCTCAGCTGCACTTTATATATTGCCCTCAAAGCACTGCCCTGCAAAGACAGACTCTGTGTGTTGTACTATTAGGATCTCTTAGTAGGGAGCAGACTACATGAAGTCTATATTTATCAATCTAACTGCAACTGCATGGGGGTGTCTATGCTATTTAAGGAATAAATCCATCTGACAGAACACTATGGTTCGGGATAGCACAAGGTTAGGAGAAACACACTTAGGAACACATCCAACATGCTGGTATGCGAATTTAATCTCCTTTTCATATTCACCTCTCAAACATGCCCCTGTTAATCTTCCACAGATGCTTCTACAAAAGCAGGACCCATCAGAAATGAAGTGTCTTATTGAACCTGCACTCCCCTCTCCTCTGGGATAGGGGAAGAATCCAGCTGAGGAAGTGAGCAGCAGGAAGCAGTCTATACATTTTCATGTTTCATGCTGTGCTCTCCTGCTCCTTTGGGGCAGGATCTATGGAGCTCTCTGCCCCGGCATTCAGACACACACACAACACAAGGCTAGAAGGAAATTACAGAGGTCACTTGGTCCAACTCCTACCCTCCGGCAGGATCAACATTACATGAAACATCTGCCTAGGTGACTTGAATAGGGTCGACACAGGTAGTGCTGATCCTGCCTTGGGCAAAGAGATGGTTTATTGCACATCTGAGTTATTCATGTTTACATGGCACGTCTCCTTAACAAAAAGGAGAGCAACTGTTCACCAAAACATCCCTTTCTAAGCACTCACTGCCAACACACCTTGTCCCTGCACAGTGACTGCTAAGACCAACTTCTATCTTACCTGTGCAATTGCCCCTACAGGTGCTGTAATGTGCCTGTTTGGGGCACAATTACCCAAACTGGGCACGTGTTCTCCCCCAGGCATTTTACCAAATGCAATCCACCAGGGAACACAGGCTTGGGTTTAGTGTGTTTGGGGGTTTAATTAAAAGACTGGCTCCTTTTGCTAAAGACAAAGCAGCTCAGGATTAATAGCTCCATTCTTTGTCCACCCACTTCCTACAGCATCTTCTCTAGTAGAAAGAGTTTGTTTCTAAACCAAGCCCTATTTTTCATGCAGAACTTGGTGCTATCAATGCAACTCGAATGTTATTTTCTCTAGTTCATTTGTAGATGAATTTCTGTTGTAAGCTCACAAGCAGCTTCACCTCCTAACTCCTGACCCATACAGAAACATTCTGATGCCAGCTTCTCGCTTTAATGACTGTTAGAAGTTTGTTGCCATTGGTTATGAAGACTCCGACATGGATTCCAGAAATGGAAGAGGGGAAGGAGTACTCTTCATCCTGGTCACTTCAGCATTCCCGTTCTCCGCACATCTGCACAGCCCCTGGCACAGCTCAGGGATGTGGAGACGCTGCCATTTACCTCTATTTGTTCAGACAGGAGCCGCTTCACTGCGCTTCCCAAGCCAGGAAAGTGCCTTTGTCCTGTTCCAGGACCTCAGCAAGTGCACACCACTAATTCAAACACACAACTGAAGCAACACAAGCCTGCAAAGGCTGCAAAGACCCTTTTGACCCTTCTCTGCTCTTCAGGTTTCCCTCCAGAGCTCTCTCACTGAATTACCTCTTTCCCTGCTATAACTGCTCACATGCAGGTTTCCTCCTGCAGCTCAGTAACACCCAGGAGCTCTAACACACTGCAAACAGATGGCAACAGACGGCATCACACCTTATGGAGCAGGGCTCAGCGCCTCAGCCTCCCCCTGCCAGCTCACCCCATCACACTGCTCAGCACAGGATCCGCACCCGCTCTAAGACTTCCCTGCACAAAGAGTGGCTCAGAGCTCTCATAATCCTTCATGTACACAACCAACAGTAAAATATTAATTCCACATCAAAGCACATCTGGATAGGGACGAGCCTCGAGGAGCAGAAAAGCTTCACAAGGCAGGACAACATCACTGCAGGCAACGATGGCTTCAGAAGCACAAATCACTGCTCCGGCCATTTGAGCTCTGTGGGGTTTCTTTAAAGTCTCTACAATTTGTTATCCAGTCATTTTTTTCCAATGGGCTTGTTCTGCAACTCATTTGTATGCACTGAAAATTGGGATCCATGGGGTGGAAGCAGACAGTCACTTCCCTCTGTCAGTGAGATCTCCTGAACATCACACAAGTCACTGGCAAATGCCCACTTGCTGCTGTGGCAGCACCATTTGTACGCTACTGAATTAATCTTATTAGGAAGCATTAGATGCAGAGCATCTATTCCTAACTTCCTTTCATTTGTATAAATATGTTGCTCTGCCATGTTCCCTAATTGCTTAACATCTGCTAGAAGGAAGAGAAAATAAACACATTGTGGCAAGAACAAACTGTAAAACCCTTCTAAAAAGTGAACATGTAGAAGTGTTTTATAGGAAGGGTTGAGAAAACCAGGAACACCAAAGCCACAAAAAGCCACCCAACCCATCCAGCCAGAAATCATCATCAAGATTCCTGCACTAAGACAATTAAGTTCACTCAGTTCAATTTTAGCTTTGGATTAAAGCATTAACTCACTGTAAGTGGTGGTTGGCCAAAACTCAGCTCCTGGGAAAACAGGAATGCCAGAGAGCCACAAAACCCACGGACAAACAAGAGCTTACAAACCCCCAAGTGTCTCCTGCAGCACAACTTCCAAAAGGTATTTCATCCAAAATACTACTGTTGGAGCCTGATGCTCTGAGACAAAGCTAGAATGGCAGCAGGAAGAACAGGGTATGGTGTAAGTCAGTTCACATGCTGGCAGTTCTAGACTCTGCACCTCCCTTATCTTCTCAAGCCATACATGAAACACTTGCAGGCCCAACTTGCAGGAAATAAGGGTAAGAAACGTAGATGTTTTAAAAGCCAATAGATCCTCTGGCCAGCTGCCTACAAAGATGTCTTATTCTCAAACCACAAAACCAAGGCCCATGTCTATGTGAAAAGGTGAAAAGACAAACAGCAGTGGAGGAAGATGATCACATTTTTCAGTGTCATTGTTCTGCATATAATTCAGTCTCAAATCCACAGGAAACAAAATAGGTTATTAGAGTGCAGTGAGCAACTGACTGCATCCAGGAGAACTGACCTGGTGGTGAGAAAGCCAATGCAAAGCAACCTCCTTCCTGATGCAGTCCTGTCCCAGAGGACAGGGACCCAGGGATGCAGCTCCCCAAAGCTTCTTCCATACGCAGCAAGATGAACTGCAAAAAGAGACAGAAAGCCTTCTGTGAAAGCCACTCAAACATTACCAATGCATCAAACAGGGGAAACAAGCTCCCAATGATGCTCTATTTGTCCTCTTTGCACGCCTGGGAGGAACACATCCTGCAACTCACCTTCACTTTACAAATGGCCACACAACGGGGAAAGAAAAAATAATGAAGCATGAAATGCAAAGCCTGCATCTGAAGCCAACTGTGAAACGGTGAAGGCAGCACAGCTGGATCCAGAGCACAGAAACCCAGCTTAGTGCTGAGGACCAAAGCACCTCCCACCCCCAGCAAACCACCCTTCCGAAAGGGAGAAGGGTTTAGTGCAGTAACACACAGGGGGTTTGGGTTGGAAGAGCTGTGCTGAAGGCACAGGGTGGAAAGCACTCAACAGCAGCAATTTGTACCAGATTAGAAGTTAACTCTTGGCAGCAGCAGAGGAGCAATTACAGGCAGGAATCTGGAGCCAGCTTTGGCTCTCCTTTGTTCCTGTGGAAACAGAGCAACTTTAGGGAAGTTACTGGGCTAATGCTGAGGAACAAAGCTAGCAGCAGACTGCAGTGCTCTGCTGAGCCTCATCAGACAAACACACAGCCTCGTATTTCACTGCTGCTCTTTTACAGTCATCTGCTAACTGGCACAGGCTCCCAGGAAAACACCAGTACTGCTGCTCAAGATCCGCATTTTGGTGTCCTCTGCACACCTCCAACGAACAGGAGCAGGTACATCTTCAATCACACAACCCAGGCAGCTCACAGACAGCTTCTGTGCAGGCAGCAAAGCTTTACTGATATGAAGACAGAGGAACATCTGAACTGAACGGCTCTGAGCTAGGAAAGGATCTAAGGTCTTGGGACATCTCTGTCCTAGCCAGGAACTGTTACTAAGCAACCACAACTTCAGGGAAGCCTCACAGATACCAGCAAAGAGAGAAATGCCTCAGCAGGGCTGTGGACCAGGCCAATTCAGGACAGTTAAAGTGAGATACCTGCCCCAGCCCCAGAGGGGTAGGGGCCTTTTTCAGATGCTGTCGTCAAAGGGGGACCAGAAAGAGCAGATGTTTCTTCAGAGCCATTTCTATTTACTACAGCAGACACTAATTCAGGAGGAAGGGAGGCTGGCGATGCTATTTGGATCAAACCTGGTGGGAAGGCAATTGGCTCAGCCACCTGGCACACTGGGAACAGGAGCAACCTCAGGCAGGCAGCCAAGCTTGCAGCGCAACAGAAGGGGGGGTTGCTTGTTTCTTTATTGCTAGCACGGATAGGACAGGGTTGGCAGATGGAGACAGCAAGGTTTACACCGGTACATAGCCCACATGCTATGGACATCAGTAGTTTGCAGAGATTTTTGGACTGTGCAGAGCTTAGCACTTCATCTGTGTCACTGCTTCGGGCACACACACCATTCCTGCACCTGCACTGGAGCTCTACAGTGCCTGGCATCGCTCAGAGGAAGCTCTCCCTGGGGTTAGGACACCTTCCATCACTGACTGCTAGTTGGAAGTGCTGCAGTTCTGGGCAACGTGGCAATGCCGTCACTGCCCACTGCTCCTGGGGCTAGAACAGGCTTGGCCCACAGCCATCCTGCTGGAAAGAAGCAAGCCCAAGGTGAGACAATCCTGGAGAGCTGCTGAGCCCAGAGCCATCCTACAGGACCGCAGTGCATAAATGAAATGGGTATAATGACCTGAAGAAGCAGGTGCATGTTTTTGTTAAAGCATATGCTCATCTGAATTGGATCCAAAACTCTTCAACCACTTTGTATTTCAAAATGCAGCTTCCCATTGCTGTAGCAAACAGCATCACCTGCCCTTCTGTACTGCCTGTTCTTGAAGGAGATCGGCTATCAGCTATCAATTGCAGTAGCAAGCATCTAATTTGACTTTGGCAGCGAGATGACAGTGTCTTGAATGCTAAATTACATCTGCAAAAAGGTCAAACCCATGGATACCTGAGCATTTACATAATTCAAGCAGCTCATCATCAGTTGCCTCCTTTTTTTTAAGCTACTCTAAGGCAACAATTTGACATGACTTTTGGGAAAGTGACTTTTAGTGGGTAATGTTCTTGGGCTTGACCTTGCCTCTATAGTGTTAATCACTGCCCGCAGTAACTGCTTGCATCTTCAGAAGGAAAAGAAGGCAATTAGTTGTAGGAATCAGCCCTCCCCTGCAATCACTGTAATAAACCAGGAACCCCTGCCCTGCAATGAGCAGCATTCTGTTGCCTACCATAACCTCCCCCCTTCATAAAGCAATGTGGAGCAGTTCAATAGACAATTACATTGAACTGGCAGCTCCTCTGCCAGTGTAAACCAAGGCACAGTGCTGAAAGGCATGCTGGAACAGGCACCAACACAGGAGTCCAGCAGACACATTCATTTCTCAGCAGTGCCACTCATTTCCTGAGCAACTTTTAAAAGCCCTAATGCAGAAAACACTCAGTATAATGAGAAAGGATTTGTGTGCCCTGCTCAGAGCAAGGTGCACAGTCAGGTCTTCCAGGTCCCACTCCCATCTGTCTTATTTTCTGGGTAACAGATCAGCCACTTTCCCTCTCGGTGCCTCAGTTTCCTTCCCTTTCCCCAGGAGGCTCAGGCAGTGCAGCTCCAAGCACACCTCACTGCTGCTAACCTCTTCAAGCTTTCCTCATGGTTTATATTTTGCAGATGAATTGCATCTTTGTAATTAATCTTCCTCCTTATAACTCTGTATGTTAATTACCATGATTATTTCTGGTAATTCCATTTTATAAATGCTCCTAAAAGTGTGAAGTGCTGGCTGCACTACCCGAGATGAAATCTCTGTTCAGGAAATGCAATGAGAGAGCAGAGAGGGCAGGACAGAGTCTTCAGAAACTGAAATGAAATTATAGTGAGTGAGCAGCATTTGGTTCCCTGCTGAGCTCCTCCTGTCTCACAGCTCCTCAGCCTAATGGCCATCACTCAGAGCAGGACCACATTGACCTGGCTTGTGCGCAAGGCAGAGATCACTCATTCACAGACCATTCCCTCCCCATCATGTCTATGGAAAGAAATCAAAGCTAAACCAAAAGAAAGTTACCTCTGAGCAAGTACATTTCTTGCTTGGGAAGGGAAATTCAACAGATTCCAAGTACACTGAACACCTGTGCCATCAGCAAAAGAAACCCATCACCCAGGCGTCAATCACCCGCCCTCCTGCAGCATCACACCTTGTCATGTTATGTAGCACTCTTTCCAGTGCCACCCAGCCAGCTATAGTGGTCTGCCTCATCAGCCCGCCTGCTACTTCCCTCCCAGCTCATTTCTCCACTTGAATTCTCACTTCATCTGAATTTCAAGGGGTTTCTTTCTTGTTTGAGACCTGAAAGCCATGTTTAGGGTTAATAAGTATCTCTATCAATAGAATGTTCAATCAGTATGAATAACCATCACATCTCTCCCCACCCTTCTGACTGATGATAGCTAAATTACTTCTAAATATAGCCCTTAAAATCTGCATTAATCCTGTCTGCTCAAACGCATTGGGTTTATTGACAGCATGAAGATACAAACCAAGCACCTGCATGGAACACAAGCTTACGGAACAGGAAATAAGAGCAATCCAGATTAAACGCACCTTCTATTAACCTTGTCTTTTGGGTTTTACTTCTCTGAAAGCCAAGACTAGCACCAAATAATCATTTCATTTCCAGTCATTCTGGACTTCAAGCTAACTAGGAAACTGCACAACAGTACCACTTCCACTCGTATTACTTTCCAGCTTGAAGAAACACAACCAGAATGAGAGCTTACTCAGAATACTAAGAGGTTAAGAACAGTAATAGGAAATGGAATCTGAGAGTCCTGTCCAATTAAAAAGCACTAACAGCTCCATGGTACCCAAACACCACAGCCAGCACAAGCAGCTCACATCACAGCAGAAAACAATCCTATTTAACAAGCTTTGGGGAGATCTTGGAGAGGCAGTAGGCAACAGGAGTCAATTGTCTATGACCACATCTGTTTATGTCTGACTACACCCAGTGAAAGCAGCCCTATCAAGAGCACAGTCTCACAGCTCTTTCCATGTGCATACAAGTGTAGAACATGCAGCTATAGGCAGTTTTCCCTGCTATTTACAGTGCAGCAAAAAACAAGGCATCTTCCACAATGAACTGACTTGTCTGGAGGAAGCCTTTCAAGGAGGACAATTCAGGAGCAGGTAAGATGAGTCTTCAGCTACTGGCCTCAGCACCACTTAGCTGGTACACTGTGCTTTCAGAAGTCCACCATAGCCTATAGATATGTATCTGAAATCAGTCCTGGTTTCCTCTGGTGTAAATTACAAATAACTCCATTAACTCCCAGAGTTACATCAAAGCAAGAGGTAAATAAGGCTCTGATCATGTTCGCTCTAAGGACAGCCTGTCCATCACAGTTTGGGTTAATGCACTTTGCTGCTAGTTCTGGGCTGTTCGCCATCAGTAGTAATTGGATTGCAAGAAAGGCAGGTATCTGGTTCCAAATGACATTTTTATCAATATCTGTCTGTTTACAGGTGTCTGTCATAACCTTCAAATACACTTAAAGAACTCATTCATCCAAGCATTGAACATATGCTGGGAAGAAGATTCATCAAGCAAATGCACAACTACTGCTCAAGTTTCTGCCTTCCAAAAAATCCCATCTTAATGGAAAACCTTCCCTTGTCTGAGACTGAGCAGCAGCATGGAGCACCCAGCCAGGAAACACAGAGTACATGGGGCTGGTGAAGCAAACACTCACCCCAAGAGGGGTTTCGATTCCTTCATTCTTTCCAGCAGGAATTATTATTCAAGGCTTTCAAGACAAAAAAACCCCACAACTTCTGGGAAAGTTCTTTGTTTCCTTATAAAACAGCAGTACTTTGGATTCACACATATTCCAGCACTACACTGTGAACACTGGAGCACAGCTCCACCACACACTCACTGCAATGTAAGGACCGACAATGACCTCTATTCAATGCAAAACCTTGGTACTCCATCCCTTCTGGATTCTGATATGGATAAACCTATTAACATTCAGAGCCAAACCTTTTAGCCTCTCCTGAACCAGACCTTCTGGTGCCCAGCCTGTTTAAATACCTAAGGACCCCAGACACACCTGAAACTGAGCTTCTACTCCAACATCACATCTGTCAACACAGCCCCCAGGCCAGCACAAGCCATACAGCAAAGCCTCAGTCTGTAAATTCAGATATGCATTAGAGGGAAGTCCCATGATGCTGGAAGGAGAAGAGGGGATCCCAGCTCTTGGATTGGCACTGCAAACTCCCAGAGCACAAACAAGTACAACTGCCACATTTGGCACCGCTACATGTGATGCTGTTCAAATGCCAGGTTTAGACAAAAATGCTGCCAAGCCCACTCAGCAGACAACGTGCTCACTTAAGGAATAGCCCCATCCTTAAAATGTCGATTCCTCAAACATTCCAGCCTCCACAAACTCATTTCTATTTATTCTGCCTTGCTAATGACCTCACAAATTAGAAGGCGACTTACGTTTATCAGATTAAATCTCTATGACAATGTCTTCCATATTCTAGTTTAATATTAAATCTAATTAGGACAGCAAGGAGGTGGTGAGGGGGGAGGACTGAAACCTGGAAAGTGTCACCAGCAGCTCCTTTTCAACATCTGAATTGGAATGGCTTTCAGCCAGATGAGCAATTACTCCAACAACAGACAGGGACAACCCATGCATGCGAGGCCCATATGTTCCTGCCTAGCCCCAGCGAGGAGCACAAGGAAGTCCTGTCACTTCCCATGTTCTCCATGCAGCTCCAATAGGCACCCCATGCTCACATCACTAACCTCTCCACTTCCAAATCTTTCTGTTCCTCAGCTTCCGAAGCAGCTGCCAAGTGTCACTTGAGGAAGGCAGCAGGGATGGAAAACCTGAGGTTTGTGTCATCTCTCTCTGCTCTGGCTCTGTGGGTAGGATGCGCTCAGAGCCAGCTTCCTCCAAAGCCAGGCAGCTGGGACGAACAGGCCAGCATGCTGGGGTGAAGTGACCTGACTTAATGCCCCCCTCAGTAAACACACAGGACAAAAGGCAGCACAAGAGCTCCTTGCACCAGCAGAGATGTTAACAGTGATGGCACTACAGAAGAGCTCCTCTCCAGAGGGTCCCAAGCACCAACAGACACGTCCTGGTGATCCCAGTCACTGTGACTCAGTGCAGACAGGAAGCTGGCCTGGGATAAAGGCAGCTTCCCCGCCAGGCCAGCAGCAGCTCATGTCCTTCACACTTGTTCAACACAAGGTTATGCAGCTTTACGCCTCTGTGACATCCTTGCTGTTCTGTAGTACTGCAAGATCCTGTCCTGCAGGGCACATACAGCCACACAAGAGCCATAACTCAAACCTGTCACTGTCATCAGGGCAGCAGATGACAAATCTGTACATGGACACTCCTGGATGAGGTACTGCTCCATCAGCTGAAGTTAACTGTGCACATGCTGCTAGCACGTTGCACTAGCGCAGCAGCCACTCTCTCATGGATTAAACTAATACTACTTAGTAACTGATGCACATCAAGCAACCAGCAGTTACTGACGGGCTCTGGTCCCTGCAGTTAACGTAATTGCTTCAGATACAGACACTCTGACAGCTGGAGTGATCCGATTGCTCCCAAGCAGCAGGGAAAGCGGCTGAGAAGCTCAAGTCTCATATGCACCCCAGGAGATAGAGGTCTTCAAGTCTTCTGCCTCGTGTGACCACATCATCAGCCAGGCTCCCAATCTCTCCTTCTGAAAGAAGTGTCACCACAGTGATTCTTCTAATGCATCTCATGTCCCCAGTCCACATGAAATTGGGTCAGCTTGCATTAACAGTAGTTGTTGCATATTACATTTACAGAGCCCTTTGTCCAAGGATTAAGTAAAGTGGAATCCACAGACCTCCCAGGGATCTGCCTATGCTAAAATGACTGCAGAAAGAGTTGTGAATGCAGGGAGCACATCTACTGCCATCTGGACATAACATGGCCTGGGAAAAAAGTCTATCAAGCAGCTGGGGAAGGGACTGCCTAAAGAAACAGCAAAACACCCAACTGAGATAAAGGGTATCCTGGGCAGAACAAACCTCCTTCAACTCTCAATCTCACTTGTGTTGCCATGGGCCCCACAGAGTAAATGGTTTCACGGCAGAGCATTGCCACCAGGCCCAGAACCAAGGGTACAGGCTGATGGGCAGAAGCAGAGTCCCTGCTTTCTTTTGACCCAGCCAAACAGGCCTCCCACTTACAGAACCTTGTGCTCAGCCCTCACTAACTCACTGCCATGGCAAAGAGATGCTGTGCCACTGGGAACAAAAGGGTTATGAGGACAGGGTTTAAAAATAAATCAACTTTTGTGTTGTTTTGGAAGTAATATATGAAAAAGATTTGGTTGTAAAAGGCATTGTATAAATGGAGGCACTATTATTGTTTGACAATAAAAAACCCAAACAGTTTTCTTATATTTGCTTGGAATAAAACCATCTTGCAGATGTCTTCAGACAGGCTTTTTAACTGCTTTCCACAGCTTAATTTTCCCTTTTAGGTTTTTATTACATTTAAATTAAAATTATGCCTGTAAGCAGTCAGGGCAACTTCTAACAAGTTTATCATTGCTGAACTTTTCATTGCTCATCTCCATCACCTTTGCTCAGGAGCCTGTAAACAAAGCTTACCCCTTTCCTCATACCCCTCCTCTTCACTTAAGCAGGAGTGATTCTCCCACCCTTTGTGCTTCCTACTAAACTCCTTCTCTCAGCATGTTATCACCCTAATGGCAAGAGCCCTTCTGCATTGTCTGCCAGAACAATGCTTTTTAGGGAAAAAGCTCTATCCCAAGAGTTAGAATGTAAGTAAAACATGGAACACAGAAAGAGAAGCACCTTTTCCACTGATAACAGACATGGTCAGGAAGAGCAAAGCCAGAAACACCACCTCTTCCAAGGTTAAATTTTAGCTTAATAAAATCTCTTGGAACAGGAAAAGGTTCCTTGAAACACTGTGACCTGCATTCTCACATCTCACACAAGAACTGGGCCAGCAGGTCCAGGTACTACCAACAGACACTACCTCCTTTATCCTCTTTCCTGCAAGCACAACAGATCCTGCTTCCCTCCACACCAGCACTTCGGGAGTTTCCTACTGATTTACACTTCCTAAAAATCAGGACCAGGGACTACAGTGTTGGACCATAAAGAGCCAATGAGTGGGACTACCCCATAACAGAGCTTACAGGGGGACTGATGCTTTCCGAGCTCAATTTGCTCAGATTCCCATCGTGTATCACAGCAGTGCCCAACAGCAGACAAGCCAGGAGACGTTCAGCTGCAGATTGTGTTCTGTCTGAACAGCCTCTACCTCCTCAGAGACACAAGAAGAAAGCAGCTTTCTCTTCAGAGTATTGCTTTGAAGTATCCCGAGTACAACTGTTTGGCAACCCCTTTAAAATGAAAGCTGCATCTATATAACCAAAGCTCACTAAGCAATACCAATGGGAAATACCTCCACAGAGACTGTCTTCTTGCTCTTGTACCTTGATTTTCAAGGTTCTCCACTTCAGTGGGGGCAGCTGCAACTGCTGCAGGCCAAATTAATGTGGCATGTTAAAGAGGAGAGCAGCACACCTGCTCTCAAATGAAGATCTTACTTCTGTTGCTATATTTATTCATGTTTCACTCAAACTAAATTAAATGCCATGCAGACTCAAAGCTGCTCTTTGCTTATGGGGAAACAGCGAGAGCCCCCAGGTATATCTAAAGCACAGAGTTAGGTAAATAATTAAATTACCTCAAATACTCTCATTTAATTCCCATGTCTGGATTTAGTTCACAATTCCTGGGTTGGATATGTCTTGTTACATTAGCTATAACTATCCCATTAAAATCATCTTCAGACTGTTTGGGGGTTCTCTTGATTAATGAAGCTTCCTTGGATGGATTCTCCCAGGACCAACACATACCAGAAACAAGAGATGCTTTTGTGTATTTAGCAGTTTTGTTGCCAACAGATGCACTGCCATGTCTGTATAGCTACAAACACCTCAGTCACAAGGACAGACTGCAGCTAGAAAAGGTTCAAGCAGCCCTCATACAGGAAGCCAGTCCAATTTGCTCATCACAGCCCCATCACCTGAACATTCAGGAGAGGTGCTTCACAATGTGTGCAAGCTCTCAAATACTACAGGCAGTAAGCTAACCAAACCAATTCCCAGCCCACACAGAGCTCTTCTCCTACATGGAGTCTAGAGCACCTTGCTTTGCAATACCCACAAGTCTTGCTTCCATTGCCAGCCAAATGCTGACACACGTGAAACTGTGGGACTGTCCCAAAGACTAAGGGCCAGACAAGGACAAAATACTCCTGCAAGGAGCCATTCCACAAGCTCCAGCAATTGCTTACTTTGCTTTACACTTTGATTTACAGTTCAGCTTTGCAACAGGGACCACTCTGGGGTAAGAGCTTTGTCCCTCACTACTCCCCTTAACCATTCCATCCTTAAGTGCATCTAAAGGAGCCTGAGTGCCTGTGCTCCCCACAAGCCTGAGTTCTGTGCACAGATTAATTAGGTGTTCCAGCCTTCTCTAAAGATGCCATTATGATCTTCACTGGAAAGTGTTTCTACATTACATCCCTTCTATTGAAAACTTTCACATAGACCTGTAACACTATATCCAATGTACCACAGTCATTCCCAGAATAAAAAACAGGTTTCAAAATATACTGAAGAAACATAATGCTGGTAATCTCCGATTTTAGCCATTAGAGATAAGCAGCACATATTAAGATGCAGCTTGAACAAAGTAAGATTCCCCATATGGCTTCAAAACCCATCTTATTTGCATGCTTCTATGCAAATCCAGATGCTCATCAGGGATTCTTTCAGATGCTCACACCTTTCCCCCCAAGCCCCCACCAGATTAAGGCAACCTGTGCTGCTAGCTTTATTCCCCACTGCAAGGGGACCAACTTCCCCTCTCACAGTTCACCAGTCTGAGCTGGAACTCAGGCAAGGAACATCTTCACAGAGAGAGCTATAAACGCAGACTTCACACCAGGGGGTGATTTCACATCCACCCCAATTTAAAGCTTATTACCAAATAATACCTGCAGGGCCACTTCTGTCCTGTGCCCCCTGCACTGCCAGGGACTTCATAGAGCTAAGAGAAGGCTAGCACTGTGTGTTGTGGTTGCTCAGCACCCATTTAGAGGCCAGGTTAATACTCACACCTCACGCTAGTTTTAACAGTGCATGACTGTGGCTCCCATTCAGGGCTCAGTAAAACTGAACAATCCCAGTATGCACCCAGGGCACTTGCAGAAGGTCTGTCTTCCCTTCCCTCAAGGGATGGGACAAGTCTATCATTCTTACTCATTAACTCTGTTAACTCTTGCCACCAAGAGCCAGCCATTTGTCCTGTAAGTTAAGAACAGGCTCACAGTATAAATGAACAGATAAGGTATTTATGAAGTTAAACTAAGTATGATGAATGAGCAGTGCCAGAATACTAGCTGGAACTAAAGAAGAGCATCACTGGTTCACCAGCTGGGGGGGGGTGGACAACAGAGAAGAACAGGAGCCCTACTCAGCAGATTGTTTAGCTAGCAAACATTAACTCTGACAGGTTTTGGCTATTAGGAGCTGCAGCAGCTCAGCGTGGAGGCTTGTGCTGTTTACTTTGCTTATTAACACTTGGGGTGCGTGTTTGGAGAGGCTGCCATGGTGCATGCATACTAACAACCCTGAAACTGACTCCAGCGAGGCAGCCCTGGATGCTGTTCAAGAACTGCAGAGAAACAAAACCCTCCCAGCAGAGCCAGCAGCACTGCCAGGGATGTGTGCCTGGTAAACCCAGCAACGCAACCTCCACAGCAGCCACCCGTGCCTCCGAAATCACTGCATCCCAAACGGGTTTGGGTTGAAGGGACCTCAAAGCTCCTCCAGCTCCAACCCCTGCCAGGGCAGGGACCCCTTCCACTGGAGCAGCTGCTCCAAGCCCCTGTGTCCAACCTGGCCTTGAGCACTGCCAGGGATGGGGCAGCCACAGCTTCTCTGGGCACCCTGTGCCAGCGCCTCAGCACCCTCACAGGGAACAGCTTCTGCCTCAGAGCTCAGCTCAGTCTCCCCTCTACAGGTTAACACACACCATGTAAACTACTCCTGCCCTCCCCATAGGAGCCTCGAACGAGAGCCCAGCAGCTGCTCACATGAGGCACCGTGGCAAAGCCATGGCCCCCACAGCCCGCCCGCTGCAGCGGCCAGCGCCAGCCGGAGCCCAGGGGGGACTGCCCCGACAGGAAGACAAACCCCAAAGCTCACCTTGGAGCCTCAGCCGCGCTCCTCCATCCTCCTCCAGGCTCCTCCATCCTCCTCCAGGCTCCTCCATCCTCCTCCAGGCTCCTCCATCCTCCTGCATCCGCCTCCAGGCTCCTCCAGGCTCCTCCATCCTCCTCCAGCGCCCTCCGGACCCCTCACGCCGCACAGAACCTTCCAGACGCGGTCCCCCCTCGCCCCCAGTCCTGCCTCTCCTCCTCTTCCTGCCCGGCCACCGCCCCACATGGCCACAGCTGCGGTGCATTTACCACGAGGTCCAGCAGCAGCTACCGGTCCTCACAACTCCCTCATCAACCCTTCATCCCCGCCCCTTCCTTTAAAAGCTCCTATTTACTCCCCAATCACCTCCTTAACGGCCCCACCGACACCTGTGCCTGATTACAAACGGGTTGCACCTGAACCCACCCAAATTTAACCCGTCCCCCCCAGTCTGTTGGTAGTTTGTTTGCATTGAAGCTGCTGTGGCCCGAGGGGGGGGTCAGGGAACGTTTCAGAGCTGCCGGCCTCGCAGCTCATCCCTGGCTCCTTGTGCTCCTCATCTGCTGGTACCCAGGCCCTGGCTCTGCTCTCCTGAAGGAGCTGAACCCTTCTCCAGAGGAGCCTGTTCCCATGAAGGCAGGGGTAAGTCCTGTGCCTGCTTTGTGGGGCCGGGTGGATGCTGCACTTTGCTGTGCCTACTGGTGCTCTGTATGTGCAAGTTTATCCTGGAGTGGGCCTTCTGTAGCCTTTAGGCTACAAAACACTCATTCATAAGCAGCCGGTGTTCAGCCCACAGATAGGAAGGTGTGAATCATGTATTAACTCTCAGTGCAGAGCTGAATGGAGAACACACTTATGGCTTTTTCATTTTGCCATGTGTGTAATGTTTAGGTATCTCTAAGTGCTTGTCTTGCTCATGGGTTTTTGCTGGGCAGGAGCATCCAGGCTCCTGGCATTGCCTGCCTTTGGTGTGCTTCTGCTGGGCAGGGATGTGCAGTCTCCTATAGGATGCTTGCACAAACCCAGTGCTCACTTAGGAAGTATGGAGCTGCCTTGGCTGGCAGGGGCAGGGGGTGGCTCTGCCCCCATTGGCTTTCACAAGCAGAGAGGTAGTGCATAAAATGTGACTGTTCCATGGAGTTTCTGCCTGTTCCTGATGATGGTGCTGGAGGTGCTGCCAGGGGCTTGGTGGCTGTCTGAGCACAGCAAGGTCTCTGCTCTGGCCTGCACAGATACTGTGTCTGACCTGTAGAGTGAGGGTGCCTTAGTCCCAGCCTGTGGCACTGTGACCTGAGGCTGCTGGTTCGGGTGGTGGTTGGCATGGGGCAGCAGCTGAGGTAGGTTAGAGCTTAAGGGGTTTTGTCCAGGTGTATGATATAGCATCATTGTCCTCTGTACAGGAGCAGAGATAGTGACCTAGAGCAGCAGTGCAATGTAATCAAGGCTTTAACAGTCCCCAGATGGTTCTCCTGGCTGTACTGCTTCTTGTCCTGCTTCCAGGCATGAGCCCCATTCCTACCTGCCCCTGTAAACCTGCTGCAGCTTTATAAAGCAAGTGCCCTGGCCCCATGTGGGACTTGCTGCCCTGAATTTTTCTCCTTATACTGAATTTCTGTAACTTCTCTCTTAAGTTTAACATGAATGAAAACATGAACAATCTTGTGAATAGGAAATGGGATGCTGCACGGTACGTTTTTAGCACTCTGCATCGGGGATTAGATGCACAACTCCTGTTGCCATAGCTTTCATCCCTCTGAGGCTTAAATGTGTCACATAAGCTGAATGAGGTACGCAACCAAGGCAGGAGGAAAGAGGTGTGCCACAAAGGAGGGAGCCACAAGCGAAGCAGGGATCTTTGCTGTCAGTTTCAGCCTAATGAGTCAACATTTATGATGTCAATGATTTTAGGCTGTAAACAGCAAGCTAACAAAAGCCATGTGGGGGAGGAATTGGAGCTGAGCTCTGGATGACTGGCACTGCAGTCACTAGGCAAGACCTCCTCAAAGACCTGCATGACTCTTACCGGCACAGACATCTTCCCAACGGAGATGCTAATACCAGAACAGAGCAACTGTCCCATTTGGTCTCTTGTGTAGTGGCCAGTGCCTGAGTTTGGGTAGCAAAGGTAGGAAATTCCTTCTGGTTCACAGCAGTCCCCAGTGCAGCTGCTAGAGGAGGGGGCAATAAATGGGAAGGTCTCTGCAGGAGCTGGTTTGCTTTTTGTTCCTCTGCAGAAGGTAAATGGGGGGAAAGTCCCATTTGAGTCAAGAGAGTTTCCTTGGGACCCTTACAGATGAGTAACAAATGGTTCTCTTTGGCAGTGTTTCTAAGAGGTGCCAATCCACACTTGTGCTGTTAAGTGAGTTCTGGCATTCCAGGTGGCTCTGCTTTTGCTTGGAATGAGAAGTCAGCCACAGAGAAAACAAAGCTGGGAGGGAACCTGAAGGGAGAATCTCAGTGTCTTGGGGTAGGTGGAGGAGCTATAACAAAAGGAAGGGGCAGGATTGGTTTCTCATCTGCTGCTTGTGTCAGTCTTTGGTTTTTAAATGTGAAACTTTTACAGCTTGGAGATCATTGCAAGGTGAAGCTCTTGCTGTCCAGGTACTCACGTTTACCCAGTCAGGTCTCTAGGTAGCAGAGATGCTGCCCTTCATTTGACTGAACCTCTGATACGTTTTAGTTGTGTTTTTTCATGCAAGGGCTGGTCCCCTTGTTACAGCATGTAATTGAAATGAAGTATGTGCAAGTCCCGTTCCATTTGGACTCTGAGGTCTCTGCCACAATATAAATAATAATGGCTTCAAATCATGTTTTTAAATGCTTTGCTTTACGCTCCTGTAGCAGTGCATAATTGAGCAGGGGTAGACATGCTGTCATTCTGGTTCAGGGAATGGCAGTTGCTCAGGGGAAGTCAGCTCTTAGTGAGATGAAGGAGGTGTGAGAATGTTAACCTGGGTATTCAGGCACTTGCATGTCTTGAGCAAATGGGCTCTGCTTCAGTACTGTGGCTCAGGATCAGGCTTTGACCTGGGAAGGAATAGCAAGACCCCTGTGCAGCCCAAGCCCATGCTCTGAATTCTTGTTACCGTCTTCTGACTGTAACATAGCACGTTTGCAGCTATGGGCTGGGTGTCACGCTTCAGGCTCCAAGGATCAACATGCAGTAGTGCATCTTGGTCCTCCTTAGGAGTCCCCATTCCTAAGCAGAGGTGCCCCTTGTGCATCCATCTTCCCTGCTGCTCCAGCCTTTCTAAACGAAGCTCTGACTTGCATGAGGAGGCTGTGAGCTAGAGAGAACATGTAACTCCTTCCAGTCTCAGACAAGAGCCGTGCTCAGGCAAGCAGTCACCATCCACTGTTCTAATTGAATATTTTGTTTTCCCTTCGCTGCAGCTTCATTTTCATGTACCAGTGCCAAGCAAGAAACTGCAGCACGTGCCTATTTACACCTTGCTCTCATTTCAGCATCCCTCCTGGTGGCTCTTGTGCCCAAAGTAAATGCAGGAAAGGGAAGTGGTAATAGAGCTACTGATTAAGCAGCCCTGTGTGATTGACTGAGGTCCAAGCTGGGGGAGCAGCAATGCTGGGGGAAAGCTTCCCTCACCCCCTTCTTCCAGATCATATATTTTTCAGGTTCACGTCAATTACTTCCATTTCCAGCTGGATAAACCTGAAGGAGGAAGCTTTCTGTCACTGTGCTGACACAACTGTGAAGCGCTTTGTTAGTGCCTCCTAATACAATCCAAATTGGGTGTTTGCAGGAGAGAAATCAGGCAGGGACCTGGGGAGGATTAAACAACAGGGAAGGAAACAATGGGAAGATCTGAAGCCCGAGCCTGTGTTCAGGGTCTGGTTCTGGTCTGTTGTGCAGGGAGCACGTGCCTGTTTGAGGCTGCAACCGAATGAGCTCTGCTTGTGAAACAGAAGGTGCTTGTGTGGCTACTTCTGGTGGTGGTCCTCTGCAGGCTGAAGTACCAGACAACAGCAGTTACCAGTGGTACTTTATAAGATTCCAGAGGCCTTGACTGCCCAACAGAACCCTCGGTGAGACCTGCCTGAGTCCTGTGTTGATCTTGTGATGGCTTTAAGCAGCAGCAACCATCTGTACATCTGAACATGTTACATGGCTCCATGGCAAATAACATTTCCTACCCTAAGGAGATTAGTATGAAGATGGATGGGAATTTAATCCGGTTTTTGAAACTGGAGAGCTCTGTTTCTCATTTCCCTGTGCTTTCCTGAGTGAGCTGCTCCCATTGCTGCCCCAGCAATATCAAACTCTGAGGTGTTTTGCACAGAACCATTTCTGTTTTCTTTGTGCTGGGGGATTTTGACTTGTGGACTGGTGTAGAATGAAGTCTGGCTATAGTGGGTAAATATTGTCTGGTCTGTACTTAGATGCACAACAAAGCTACCATTTCACTGTATCATCGATGTATCACTGATCTGCTGCCATTTTCCTGGGAAGCATTATTCTGGAGTGTTTCATGCCTGATCCCAGCCTGCTTCTCTCTAAATCACACAGAGGTTTTGCACCTTTCGCATGTTGAATCTGGTGAATGACAATCCACACAGTTCCATGGAAAATGGCTTTTGTCGGAGTGACCTGATTCACTTATTTGAGGTTATGAATTTGGTTGACAGTGGTAACAGCAGCGCTATAAAAAGCCTAAGCTATTTTAAGGTGTTTGACTGCAAGCTGTATGATATTGTGATTAAAAGATGGTTGAACACACAATGAATGGTGAAGAACTGTGGAACGGATTTTCCTTCCTGGTACAATTCCACAGAAAGATGATGGTGAGGGTGAAACTTCAGGAAGGCCCATGAGATAGGTTTGTGCTAGTTCAGTCTTCAAGGGCTCCTTTCACGCACTGGACAGGGCAAGGAGTTGGCACACTGGAAGCCAGATTGACAATGAATACTGGGTTCAGCAAAGGCTAGTGTTGGGTTGCAGTGAACATCCCACTTCCTGGACTTTTACCTAAACAGTTTGAGTATTAGGATACTTGGCATTAGCTTCCTTCTTGGTATAAAGCCTCCCATAGTTAATACCTATGTGAATTGCTAGCAGAGCAGGAGACTGTTACTCTGTTATCAACAAGGTCTATAGCAAAGAAAGCCTTTCTGACCTTGGGTTTTGATTATTTCTCTTTGCTGTCATTCCCCGTTTGTGATTTTTCCCAAGGTGCTTGTGCTGAAACAAGACCCTGTGAGAAATAGGAGCAGGTGAGAGTGTGAAGATCACCTGTTCCTTGTGAAATCAATGAACCAGCTTATCTGGGATTGAGAACTATGGAGACATTCCCCTAGGAAGGAAAATGGAGGGAAACTCCATAAGGAATTTTAAACAAAGACAATTGTAGAGGAAACAGATACGTTGAGGGATATGGTAACAGCATTTGGTTTACTTTGTGGATTGATGCTGAACTCTGCATTGCATAAGAACTAGGGGTAAGGGCACTGAAATGTATGGGCATTTGTTGGCTGGGAGTTTGGGTTTAATGCCTGATGGCAGAGGTACATGAGTATTTTTCTTCTGAACCTAAATTCAGAATTGAGAAGTAAAAGAAACCTTGATCCAGACTGTTGAAGACTGCATCCTAACTCCTGCCAAGGAGAGACACGCCACACTTGGTCTGTGGCACAGACTGTGGAGCTTGTTTGGCAGTGGGTTTGTTTGTACAATGTTGTCAGTTCCTTTTAAAATGAGATGCAAAACTGTCTGCAGTGAATGACTAATGCTGGAGGGAAGCAGGCTGGGGGCTTGAAGGAGCAGGGCAGGGAGGTTGCATTGTTGGAGCTCCACAAATAACCTTGGTGGAGGCCGCTTGCCCCTGCCCTGGCTGAGCAGCTCCATTATGGGAGGTGACAGGTCTGGGGGTAGGAGGATATGGGACTTACTAAGTTAAAAGCTTGACAAACTGTTGCTACAACAACTTACCTTTGCACACGAGATTTGCTGTAACAATAAACTTTAACAAGTGGGATTTGGGGACCGGTAAAGCCTCTCAGACTGGCAGGTGTTTACTGCCTGAGGCTTTGGGGAATGGGAGAAATCCAGTGGAAACTCAGGAAGCCCTTTAAAAAGCTTGTGTGTCTGTTTGCTTTGCTTTTCCTGTGGTCTCCCTGCACAGAACTTCCACCTTTTTTGCATATTGAATTTGGAAATCAGCAGTGTATAGGAGCTGCCTCTGCAGGAAGGATTAAGTCAGCAGATGACTGCTGCAAGGATGGATTCCACAGCTGGCATCAGCTGGAATCAGTTGTATGAACTTAAGCTGCAAAGGTGCAATGTCTTAAGGGTCAGAGGAAGGTGAACTTGGGGGTTTAGGGAAGGGAAAAGTAGGAGAAGCTGCAGATGTCTCTGCTTTTCCAGGGGCTCTGTGTTGCATGAGGCAGTTGTGCTGCTGCTGAGTGCAGAATGTGCTCGTACTCACAGCCCAGCTGGATCACTGCACCAGCATCATTCGCTGCCTCCTACGCTCCTTGTGCGCTGTGTAGAGGATGCCCTGAGGAGGAAAACATAAGATGAAAACCACATGAAAAATTCAAGGATTTTTTTATTAATAACAATAATATCCCCATATGTTTGCATTGTTATTAGAACCAAATGGTTGCCTCAGCTCTAAGGTGTGAAAGCACAAATGGAGTGTTTCTATGTTAGGCACTAAATAGAAGTCCCTCACCAAAGCAGTGGAAGGGGAAAGAAGGGAATGGTGCAGTGTCTTAGAGGCTTGGGACTTCGTATGCTGGATGTGAAAGTCTCTTCCTGTGTGTGAGGTACAGTGGCTCTGTCTTCTGTGAGCTCCTATAATAGCTTTCTGTCCTGAAGCAGATGAATTGGCCCTTGAGGAGCTGAGATGTGAAGCAGGCTGTGTACCCTTTGTAGCAGCTCTTTCTTACTGATGTTGAGGCCAATTCTGTCTTACGCTTCAGATCTTTCTACATTAGTTTCTAGCACTTCTTCAGTACTGCTGGACCTATTTGGACTCTGGGATCCTGGAGTTGTTGGTGCCACTGGGCCTCTGGTGTCCTTGTTAGCTAGAAGACTGGCTTGTTGTGGGGTTTTTGGTATATTGGGCCTTTAAATATCATTCTTATGTCCTCTCCCAATTTCATTTTTCCTCTTTGTGAAAGAAGTGCAAGGCTGAGGCAAAGACAAAGAAACACCATGCTCTAAATGTAATTTTACCTCTGCTGAGCATCCATGTCAAAGGCAAATCCATGGCTGGGGGCTGCCTGAAATAGTTTCCTGTCTAATATAAAGCAGAGTGATGTGTAACTTGGACTCCTGATGTGAAGAACTAAGGAGATTGAAATGTGAGCAGAGCACCATGGAGATGCTGGAGTCTGCCCTAATAACATTGGGATGCTTTTTGTCCAGCCATATGAAACAACCATTTTCTGCCCCTGCATGTGAGATGCCTTGTCCATGGGAGAGGGAATTCCTACACTAAATTGTGGGAGATGTGCAAGGTCTGAGCACGTGGACATTTGTCCCTGAAATGGAGTGATGGGCAAAGGTTGGCACAAGATCCACAGGAGCTCCTTTCCTTAGGTGTGGGAATCAATGTTCTGCAAGGAGCCAGATCCCTGCTTATAAATCAGTTCAGTTTGTAATATCTGTTGAGTGTCTGGGGACACTGGGGTATCCGCTGCTGTATAAATGTCAGTTGTTATTACAGTTTCTTGCTTGGGTTATTGATTTCTCCCCTGCTGTGCTCACTGTGATGGAGTGAGCCGAGGGTTCTGGTAGCTGGGTTCTTCCTCCTCCAGCTTCTTGTCTACACCATACTTTGAACCCCCTTTCCCTGGACCACACTGTAGTTAACATGTCTCATAAGCAGATACAGCTTTCCCTGCTGTAGCTTCTTGTTTCCCTTCAGCCCAGCAGGTTAAGCAATGCCCAGCTCCTGAGTACAGACCCTCTGGGGCACAGAATATCTTGTAGTGATGTTCTGTGGACTTGGGATCCTGCTTCCCCTCCAGTGCACACATCCGCACCCACTTACCCTTTATCCTACAGATTCTGCTCTTGTTTGAATGGGAATATGTTCATCCCTGTTATTTCAGTCTGAAGGACAACGTTGTCATTCTCCTACCAAATGCACTGCGCTAACCTTTGAAAGCTCAGCTGTGAAATATGAACCTTTGACAGGATCTGATCCCCCTGGAACCCCTGCAGTGTTTTAGCTTTGCACTCAAAGCTGCTTCAGTTAAAGGGAAAATGCTGTTCTTCCCTCTTTCCCAACTCCAGGAAGTCTTCCCTGCCTCCCTCGTCCCTACTGTCATTGTGTGAAGAAAGTTTCTTCACTACTCTAGAAAATGTTGAGCTTTTAAGGGTGAAAGTGCATAGTTTGGGTTATTTAGGCATTATTTATTGAAAGCACTGATGTACAAGTCCTTCTGCTTTCCTAAATCAGCCATGATAAAGGCAGAAAGATTCTGGAGCTCACGGGGTGGAGATGAATGTGCTGAAGTTAATCAGGGCAGGTGTTAGGTTGAGACGTGTGTTCTCTGAACGTCTTTGGTGCTTTTAAAACCTTTCCTGACTTTCCCAGGTTCCATGGGTGCTCTGCAAGTGGCACTAATACAGCACTAGTGCCAGTAGTCCCGAGAGTGCTCGGTCTGCTCTGCACTAGCCATGCCAGCTAAACTGGGTCTAAAGGGTACAGTGAGTGTGGGGGTGTGGGTTACCTGCGAGCAGGTCAGTCTGGTGTTAGGAGATGCAAGGCATAGTAAGGTGTAAATGGCTGTATAGCAGAGCATGTTGATTTATAGACCTGAAGGTCTGGTGTGCTCATCTTTTTAATTGCATCTGCTGTGCCTGGAAGCCCTCCTTGGCTCAAGGTGTGATGACATTCCAGGTGCTCTGCAAACACAGCATGAGGCTTCAGGTCTCAGAGCACTTGCAGTCTGCAGGGCAATTGCTGGAACTGGAAACCCACTGCTGGAATCTCATCTGCTAACATGGAGTGCAGCTTGGATGACTGCCCTCAATATCACCCAGGTAAATCTTGGGACCAATACTTCCAAACACTAACATGCCAGCTGTGCTCAGAGGTTTAAAGCCTCTGTGCTGTATCAGCTCCAGCTGCCATGTAGTGCTGCATTGTGCTCAGAATCACAAACAGGTTTGCTCCTTGACCAGGACAAAGAGCAGGTTGGTGTCAGACACAGGAGCAGAAATAACATTTCAGGCTTGCATCCTGCCTGCTGCATCTGTGCTGGGTCTGTGCTTCATCTGCGCTTCCTGGCACAGCATTCAAGATAGAAAGGGTTCTAACAGAGAAGGAAGGGTTTGTGGTTCCTCTGCTTGGCAGGCAACTTGATGGAAGCACAGAGAGGACAAGAAAGAGGAGTCGTGTTCACCTAAATGTGGATGAGATGCTTTTATGGGCTTTTGTCCCTTTGCATGCACTGGAAGCAAGGGGTAATAAATCGGAGGACTTTTATATCTCGCTGACATTGCTAAAACATCCCATTATCACAGACTGCCATCAATGAGCTCTTCCAAGAGACACAGCCAGACTCTGGGAATATGGAAGCACAGTGATTACCGGAAGCCATCAGCTGGTACTGGAAGGACTGTAGGAAAGTCAATAACTTATTAGCACTCGTTTCTGGGTTACCCGGTTTCCTAAAGCGATGCCCTTCCCACTGCTCAAGTAAATGGTTTTGTTATGCAAAGCTACAGGTTGTTGTCCCCTTTCCTGTTCTTTCTGGCTTGGGACTGTTGAAGCAGCACTTCTGGGAAGCTTTTAGAAGCTGTACAGTGGTAGCAGGTAAGAAAAGAGGAGCTTGATCCTGGGATACTGAGTTGTACAAGGGCAGTTCTCCTTTCCTTCTGTCCTCCTTCACATACACTAAATTAATTTACTTACTTAATGGACCATAATATCTCTATCACCAGTGAAGCAGAATGTATACAGCTTTTCATATACATTTCTTGCACCATTAAACTAGTCTCCCTATGACAGAACCTATGAATAAGTTCCAGTGGGTAACCTGGAATGTTTTAGGGCACAGCTTCTGCAATAGATGTATATCTGCACTTGGGAACTCCTTAATATGCAACCCAGTAAAAGAATGCAGACTTAAACTGCAGTGGTGATGAAGAAGTGTTTGTATTTAACACTCTTGCTTTGTGATGGGGTGGGAGAACGTGTTGGTCAGAACCCTTTGGTCCTGTGGGTCAATGTGACTTGTGAGGTCAGTGAGGTTATGGAGGAGGCTTGTCCAGAGCAGTGTGTTTGTAGGAGCAGCTCCACTGCATTCCCAGCGGCTTTGAAACCTCTGACTGATCCTGGCCAGGGGCTTCCCACTGCCTTTGAAACCTGCATGTGCCCAGGCTGTGTCCCCATGGCTGAGGTGAGCTCCCAGCATCGTCCTCCCTTCTCCTCCCCATCCCACACCAGCACAGTAAAACAGAGGGGCAGGAGCTGGTTAACAAAACTTGTTTCAACATTGAACATCTCTGCTGCTGTTCCTCCGTACTGAGGACACATGACAGGGTAATTTATGTCCTGAAACTACAATCCATATGAATTAGCCTGGCACAAATACATCTCTTCACAATAATGCACACAAGATGCTTCAAGGAGTGATAGCAGCATCCCTTTCCTATATGTTCTGCTTTACCTGCTGACTAATTATCTAATTATTTTCTTGTAATGATATAAAAGGATTTTTATTCTCCCTTCCCCCCACTCCTATAATGCAACAAGTGCTGCTTGGGAGCAGTGGTGTAAAACCAAGCCCAGAAATAGCACTGTCTGTGCTGACATGAGTGTGCATCCTGGGGAGGGTACCCTACCCAAGGTGAGGCTTTAAAGGGCTGTCCATGTGGGGAAATGGGGTGTCAGCTGCTGTGATGTGTAGCTTGGGATAACTTCCTTCTCCTTCATATCAGGAACAAGGAGCTTTCTATTTATTGCAAGGTGAGATCTTAGATGTGAGCTGTTACTGTGGGACCATTCGTGTTTCACATGCTCACACATCTCGCTCTGGTTATAGCTCGTGCTCCTCCACCTGTACTTTAAATAGGTGACCTTCATTGCAAGTAAACCACATAGCAATCAAAATTCTTATGGAAGCTGCCTTCCTCCCCTGTGTTTTGCATTGGCAGTGGAGCTGCTAATGAGAGGGGAAAGCCCTTGGCTGGATCTCCATTCGCCTCCCCTGGCTTACTGACCAGTGTCTTCAGCTCTGAGGCACATGGTGGTAGGAGCTCTCCCCAGCCCATGTGCAGGACCTTGCTTGGTCCCGTTTCCCTGCCTGGTGTTACCATAGTAATAAGTAATGATTAAGAAACCTTTGCATTCTGTTTAATAATGCAGAGTCCTTGCAGAGCTAATGATAAGAAGGGGCTGAGTGAGCACACCAGTGCTTGGGTTGTTTCCTTTGCCCACAGCATGGAGGGGGCAAAAGTCCAACCAGAAACCTTGGAGGAGCTGCTGTTAGGAAGTGTCAGTGCTGCTCCAGGCCATACCTGCTGTTTGCCTGGCCTGAGGTGGACTGTTTGTGGGCATTTTTGAAGTGCTTCAGTGATGGACAGTGGAGAAGGACACAGCTCTTCCATCTGCAAATAAACTGCAGCCCCTTTTCCCAGGGATCTGACTTGATCCAGTGCCTTCAGAAGCTACAGTTGTATACAGTGAAGGTGTGCTTAAATGCTTTCCAGTATTGGAGCCTCCTTGTGCTGTAATTCTAATTAGAGATGAATTGCAGTATGATTTCACCAGGTTTCTTTGCTTAGTGGCTCTTCCACATAAGTTAGCAGCAGCTTTCCTACTCCTTTTCTCCCTTCTCCATAGCTGTCATGAGAGAGTATGATGCTGCCAATTTATTACCTCCCCAAGATGTAATAAACATCAGCCAAATGCTGCCCAGTTTGAGGATGAAGAATTCACCAATGCATGAGGGGCTGCAAGGGAAAGCGGAAAACAACTCACAGGGTTTTCATCAATTGTTTAACCTTGTGGCCTTACAGCAATAATGGAGTGAGAAATGAGTTCTGTTCTCCTTGTGCTCTGTGGTGCAGTGACCTTGCTGGATAATTACCTGCAGGTTGTCACAGCCACCTCAAGTACGCTAAAGGGGGAAAGGAAAACCATGTCAGATGCCACTTAGGTGTACTGGGAGACAAAGCACGAGCAGTGAAATCATGTCTGAATAACCTGCTGACACCATTAATAAAACCCCATAAAGAAGCAGAACAAGGCGATCAGTTTGCTCTGTCCTTACCCCCTTTACTTGTGGTTTCTGCTGTTAAGAGCTTTTTGCTGTGCTTGGATATGAGGGTCCCATTTTCATGGCACCTTACATCCCGAGAAGCCTGGCAGACAAAAGGAAAACCGAGGGCTGGAGGCACAGCAGGAGCTTCCTGAAGCTGCAGAGAAGGTGCAGAGCAGGACTGGGAATTTAGGCTGAGAACCTGGGGTGTGGGATTGTGCTGATGTGAGCGTTGGTTCAGGCAGTAACTGATTCCCATTTAGCCCACTCACTGCTCTGGACTGGCTTGATGAATTTGATGTTTCTACAGCAGTTTTGCAGGGCTCTTCCATCCACAATGATGAAGAAAAGCCCATGGGAGAGGTGTTGATGGACCAGCTCTTATTTTATATTGCTTGATTTTGCTGTAAGGTCCTGGGCAACTAATACAAAACCCATAACAACAGTAACAAGCAGTCAGCCTATCCAGTAAGGTGCATAAACTTAACCAGCCACACTGAAGCCTTTCAGTGACACAAAGTTAGTAAGAAAATACATTGTCATGAGATGAGTTGCCTTTCATTGTGAATCTAAGTACATTAACACATGTACAACCTCAAATCAATTGTGTATCTCCTGGCTGTGTGGGTTCCTAATTGAGATTTGAACTCCTACATACTATTAGCATCCGAATCAGAAACACTGGGAAGAATAATAGAAGTGATCTTAACCTACTGAACTACAGTAACAATACTGCAGCCAGAAGGGGATGATCCTGTAAGAAAGATAGCAGTTTAATAGAGAACAGAAGAATATGGTTGGCCTGCCTGGGTGTTTGTGCTATGTTATAAGCTATGTGAACACCTCTTGTTGTACCCCATTGATGCTCTGTGCAAATAGCACTGAACCTAGTGTGAAAGGAAATGACTTTGAGTTGAGACTGACTAACCCTCACTGGTTTCATTTCAATGGCACTGCTGCTAAGCTGGGGTTCTCTGCTCTTTTCTATTCCATTATGTACAGTTTTAATTAAAAAGACAACCACTCCAGCTAATCATTTGCTTGATAATGTAGCCTCCGTGCAACAGGGATGAATTATGCTCCTCCAATAGTCATGAATTACTGATGCAATCACTTCAGCCTAACTTACTGAACTGAATGTCAGGGTCAGACCCTCTGTTTTCTCCACTGATGTGACGAGTGAGGAACTGAAACCTTCCTTTTAAGTACCAGGTTCTTCCAAACTTCGCTGCTACTCCTGCCCATGAGGGATGGAGGGAGGTAATGTAAAAGAAGCTCCTTATAGCATGTTCAAGAGTTGACAGCTATTAAGAGCTTATTGTGTTTATTGCTTTCAGAGGAGGCTGTGAGACTGAGCTGGCTCCAGCCAGGATTTTCCCATCAACCTTACACCATTATCTTGGATTTCTAATGACATGTCCATTCCTTTGCTCCTGATGGTCCACTTTAGCCAGGGAAGAGCAGTATCATTCTTATTTTATTACTGTTGACATCATGAGGTTTTTCAGCCACCTGAACCCACTGTTTGGCTGATCACTTGGTAAGTTATTGGGTTATTGTGAATTATGGGGTTCTTTCCTTCTACTCCTAGCAGATAAAAGTGCATTTCCTTGAAGCTAATCTTGATGCAGAAATCAAATCCTGTCTCCAGCTATAATGTGTGATGTGATCCAAGCCCAGGCTGACATAGAGGAGCCTTCAATGAGAGCAGCAGCCATCAGTGCCAGGTTTGAGGTCTGATTCTTTCCTCTTTGGGGGCTGAACTCGGCACAGTTGCCAGTGAGTTTGATGGGTTAGAGAGGCTTTTATAGAGGAGCTGAGTTCCTGGAGTCACTTGTGGGGTATTGGTTTGGCAACCTCAATGCCAGCTTTGTAACAGTGACAGCCCAATAGAGAACTTCTGCTCCACACAAGTATTTGTCCACAATCCCTTTCTGTAGTGCTGAAGCACAGTTGTACATAATTATTTACAAGGATATAAAAGCCACCTGTGGTGCTTAATTCAATACCTCTACAATCACCTCTTACTTTGTTTCCTTATGAGGGTTGAATAGTAGGGTTGAAAAGTAAACTTGCTCTCTCTTCGCCTTATTTGTTGCCACCGTTGGATTAAAGTGAGGTTTGGTAGGTTTTTTAATAAATAAGTTTAAATTGCATTTTATTTCCTTCCCAGCTGCTCCCTCGGAGGCAGATTGGAAGATCACTTATCACAGCGGTGAAGGAATCTCATCTTTCAATATAATTTATGGTAATTCCAGATCCTCTGCTCAAGAAGCAAACAGTGCTGGCCACTTTCCAGAAGTGAGCTTAGAAAGAACAGCAGAAGAAACCTCCCAGCCCAGTAATACCAGTGTAGTACAGCAGCAAGGCCTCCTTGTCTTGCAGGGATGCTAAAGCTGTAATCCCTAATGGAATAGACCACAGCTGAATCCTGACTCTTTGTGTCTGTCTTTATGGAGGAGTATGGCTTTGGGGATTGTTGTTTGGGGTCTACCCAGCTCCAGTGTAACAGTGGCTTTTCATTGGATTTCATTGACTGTAGTCCAAATGTCAGATTCATCCCTGTGTCTGTCACCACTTTTGTCTCCTAAATGTCCAAACTATTGGGCATGTTCTGCTGCAGGGGCTGCTAGGCTTTAGCATGAGGGCTGTGCTCTGGAACATGGGAATTGCCTGGGGAGGTTGGTCTCTGAGCGTTAGCAATGGTCAAGAGGATATATGGCAGATCTACCTGATGTTGTTTCAGGATGCCAAATGTTTCCTGGGTACCACTTCAGTTATCGGTTCCTATGGGTTTGTGTGGAGTCTCACCCAAACCAATAGAGCTCAGGACAGCCTGGGAATGTCCCGTACTTAGGGTTACACAGCGTGTCTCCATCGGCATGTACCTGGCTAGATCCCACAGTGCAGGGCTGGTGTGCCTGTGCCAGTGGTGCGGGCAGGGGCTGTTGCAGGCTCTGTGGCACACACTGGGGTCCACGTGCACCTCTCAAATGCCACATAGTCATTTGTAATCCTGAGCAGTTTATGGACTCACTTCGTGAAGCAACTGTTCCATGTGCATGGTGCTCATCTCCTCCCTTCCACACTTCTGGCACTGGGGCAGCTCCTGGAAATGCATGGAAACACCTTAATACACCTGCTCAGAGCATGTGCTACCAGGAGGGCCTCTTGGGTTGCGGTCAGGGCAGTGCCATTTGGCCAAGACCCTGAGCTGTTTCTGATGTCGTTTACTGAAGTGTGGTGTTTAGTGAGCGCTTCCATGTGTTTAAATAATGAAAATAGATGGCCTGGCTAAGTCAGGGAGTGGGGGAGGAACCAGGAGAGGCTGCTCCACTTGTTCTCTTCATTTCAACACTCGGTAACTGAATCTCCCTTCACAGCTACCAGGAATGCAAATAGTGCAATTAATTGGCAGTAATTTAGAAGTCCTCCATTCCCAAAGCCCCAGGACATGCAGATTGGAAGCAGTGCATCTCTGGATGTCAGCAGCCGTTCTGTACAAGGCCTGAGATGCAAACAAGTGGAGAAGGGGTTTCGCTTACCTTTCCTGTGTTATTTATGGCTTGTTGTCACACCGTGACAGCACATGATTGTATGTGGCATTAATAATTCCTTCCCAAAGCTGGTCACATTGATTTCCTCCCTTCCCATTAATGCACAAAGCAAGAAGTTATTGTATGGTGTTCGGTGCAAAGTGGACCCTGGCTCCAGTGCCTCTTTAAGCCATAGCACAGGCACTTGAAGCTCTCAAAGAACACAAAAACATGAAAGAGGCCACTTGGCAGGTCACAGCTTTTTCTTTTTCACTTGTTCACTGAATAACTGCAATTTCTACCTTTTTTCCCTTATGTTTCTACAATCACTGTTGTCCTTCACAGCATCTATGGTTTTCCATGTTAGAATTGAGACCCCTCTTCTCCCAGTGACAAGTTCCAAGAAGGTAAAGGCTGCATCCTGCTTTGCTGTGCAGTTTGGGGCTGTGCTGCTCTAGTTCTGTGGTAGTTGAAAGGAGTGATGCCTCCTGACTCCACAGTGCTCTTCCTGCAGAAGCAGCAAGTGCCTTTGAGCACGCATGGGTTGCACAGGGTAACACATAGATACAGAGCAGTATTTCAGTAGCAGAAGTTCAGCAGTAGCTGTGGAAGTCGGTGCGTTACCAAATCTGCTTTAATGTCAATATCTAAGATACTGTGTTTGAGACACAAAGCAGGTACCAGGCTCTGCGTGACTTTGGCCAAATGACTTTCCTTGCTGGCAGATGGAGCAATGCCACCCCTTTTTGTCTATTTGGTTTGCAGGCGTCTTGGGACGGACTCGCCTGTTGCGTGTATGCGCTGCACAGTGGAGTCTTGGAATGGTTCATCCTTGTTTGGAGCTGCTCTGTTATAAATAACAGTGGTAGGTGAATTGGCCAAGGGCCCGTGAGAGCCTATTGCTTTGATGTTTGGAGTGGGAGCTTGCTTTGTGCAAGATGCTCTCCTGGAGGCTATGAAAGTCAGTGCAGTTAATGTTCTTTCTTTGTGTTAGCAAAGGCAGGATCTGCCCACGCTGTTGGGTAGTGCTCGGGGATCTGCATAGACTCTACCACATTCTGTGACATTTGCAAAAGACTTGATTGTTTGCACCTCTGAGCATTTAGGCCTATAAATATTTATTAACCTTCTCTCAGACCTGTATCCCAGCTAAGGCAGAAATGACCTTCCCTATGGCTGTGACTGGGGAAGAGGGAGCCCCTTCCATGGAGGAGCTGGAAAGGCACCAGCCTCAGCCCCCAGTACTTCAGCTGTGGAGCAGGAGGGAGCCAGAGGAGACAGCAAGGGTCAGCAAATGGGAGATGAGGCACTGCTGAGAGCAGGAATAGTTCTGAGCTCAGATAGCAGCACACCCAGGCTGAAACACGGCTGCCGAGCTCTGCCACTTCAGGGTTGTGTGGGCTTTGAATTGCTTTCCAGTGCCTCTTCATTAGGGTAGATTGTCTTCACAGCTTTTAGAGACAGGGATAAACTCTGCTCACCTGTATAAGAAGTGTTGTAGTTAACTGCTGGTACTAACTAATGCTGTTGTTTCTGTAGTTTCAGCTACAGAAAATCCTTATTTTAAGCTTCCTGGATGACTGCAAGGGATTATTTCCTTTGCCTGGAGTAATGGCAGAATGAGAGATTGGTGCCTGTTTCCACTAGTGTTGGAACATGTGGACTGTCAAGACAGGGATGGTCCAGGTGCCATGTAGAGCACTTGCACAGGGAATGCTGTTCTTGCTGCTGGTGGGCAGGAGGTAGAGAGGGAGCCCAGAGCCACTGAGGAGCTGTGTGTAAGCCTGTCCTGTGAGGATGTCAGTGAGTCAGTGCATTGACTGGGGAGGTGGTGGAGAGGGCACAAGAAATGTTCTTATTTGCAGAGAAAAGATAAATTAACCCAGGTGCTGGAGGGAAATACTTATTAAGTTCTCAGCATAGAAGTCAGCATCCTTCCATCTGCTATGCCCCGAGTTAAAACATCATATGTGCCAAATTAGGCTAAAAGAAGTATTCCCCTTTGCTTTAGGGGAGCAAAGATGGTGCAGAATGACATATACAGAGGAAACAGGAAGCCTTCTCACAAGGTAGCTATTGATTATTTAATGAGATGATAAACAACAGGCTACAGAATAGGTGCACATCTGGGCTGCTTCAGCCTGAGCTGGCTGCTCTCTCTCAAGGCAGGCACAGGACTGCAGCCATGGGCAGTCCCCAGTCACCCAGCCTCAGAGCCTGGTCCCCTTTGGATCAGGCACACTGCAATAGAAGTTCCACACCTGGAAAACCCTGTTGAGCTGTTAACAGGTTTCAGTAGGAACAGCTATTTCTCAACCCTATGTTGAGCTATGGGTCTGTTAACCGTTGACACCATTTCTAGGGCTCTATAGTGACACATTTATTTGCCTCTTCCTGTTCTAACCATGCTCTGTGCTCCAGGGTTTCAGTGGTGCTAAATCACACGGGCCCAGTTCTTTGTACCTTCACAACAGCTCCCACATAACCTGCTTATGTACTACATAAGCAGGAACTTGGGAATAATACTGCTTTAGGAAACCTAAATAAGTGAAGAATATACCATAGAGCTGAGGTTGTTGCAATGTCCTCGTTATTGCTGTGACTAGGATTGCATTGCCAGGGATGCATCCGCGTGTCTGTGTGATGTTCATGTTCTGTCCATTTAACCAAAATGCTGCAGTTATAAATGCTCAGTATTGGTTTGTCCTGACAGGAATTGTGGCTGCAGGTTGAAGGCAAGAGGAGGATCATTTTGAACCTGGACCCAGCAAAAAGTGCGTTTGTCTTTGGTGACACTGCAGTGCTGGCCAGTAAGTCCTGTGTATAATCCAGTATGAGCTTGTGCTGCTCAGAACTGCTCCCTTGAACGAGTTTCCTGCTGTTGGTTGACTGAACCTTGAACTTCAGTTGAGGGGAAGGAATCGGAACCGGATTGCACTGAAAAGATAAACCCAATCTCAAAAGATCCAGACAACACACAGCTAATGGAGATTGCTGAAGCAGTTTGATGCTCATATGCTAATTGCATCCCACTGCCTTCCAAACTGCAATCACCTCATTGTTTTTGTGCTCTGTGTTTTTGAAAAGGTTTCATTGAAGCCTCTTTAATGAGGCAGCCACAGAATGAAAGAGGTATGTTATGGATGGAAATTTCTCATGGGTGCTCCATGTTAATTCTGCTTTGATTTCATCTTAGCAAACTTGTTCACTTTACAGACAGAAACCAAAATTGGTTTAATTGAGAGACCAGTCAGTTGCAAACTGGCATCCTCGAGGCAAGCTGAGCTCCTTCTGTTGTGTGCTGGGCTGAGCCATTGATCAGGGAGCCTCGGTCCCTGGAGTCCAGTCCTCGCTCTTCCCCCAAGCCTTTGGGATGCAGCTGTCAGTTGGCAGTGAATGTAGCACTTGTGCTGTGTAATAGGTAGAAAGGTGACAAGAAGTCCAGGGGAAACTGCACTAGCCATATGAGAGTGTAGCTGCAACTCCTGGCTCACAATAATGGCCTGTTTGAAGGAAGAACCACCCTTGAAAACATTCTGTTGTTCCCATGTGAAGACAATACATTTGAGTGTGAGAAATCACATCCCACTCAGCCAAGTCAAAGCCTTCAGACTCATCAGCTGTCTGCTTGCTTCACTCCTTTTGACACTCCTAGATCCCACCCCCACTAACACACTCCCTGTTTTCCCTTTGGAATCATCAAAGACAGGCACTGCTGTGTTTAAAGAACAGAAACTTGTGATTTGATGGCATTGTGATCAGCTGAAGACAGGGTCCTTTTGTTCCTGTTTCTTTGCTTAGACACGTGCCAAGACAAATTGAAATGTAAAAATAGGTGTCCTTGTTTAAGCACTTGTTTAATGAGGCTTGGCTGGAAGTGTGTTCTAGGAAAGACAAGAGGGTGAAAACTGAAGGACCCTGAGACTTCTGGCCTGGCTTTGTGTCTGCTTTGTCATTTGGCTCCATGGCAGAACAAGGAATTCATCGCTGGTGTAGGTGTGTTCATACTCTACCTATGGGCCCTTTCAGCCCAGCAGAGAAGATCCTGAAGATCACTTGGTACCTTCTTAGTGACTCTTCCAGTGTATGAACACATCCGAGAGCTCGGAGCTCTTAGTTTTGAAATAGGTGTTTTATTAAGCTACAAAGACAACAACTCTTAATTCTGACAGCCTGTTTGAACCATAGCGGTTGCAGTCTCTAGTCCTTACTGTAATACCCAGCTTGGGAGAGGGTCTTGAGCCATCCAAGAGAGTACTAGTGCCCAGTGATAAGGGAGAGTCAGCCTTTGGCTGGGGCTTTAAGGGCCTCTTGATCAAATAACATCCCCTGAAGTAAATAAAAGTACATGGCCTCATTCCTTATGGTGCTGAGATTTCTCAGTGGTGTTTCAGACCAAGTCCCCAGTTACTACATAAGCTTCTCCAGCACTGAACCTCTGACATAACTGTGTGTTCTGGAGATGATGAGGAAAGCGGCTGCTGTTTGCTCCTTGTGCAACCAAAAAAATCCCTTTCCAGTTTAACTAACCTGAAACAACAGCAGTGGCTCTGTCACCAACAGGCACAAACAGCAGCACGGCTGCCTGCACTGTGGAAGTGCATGAGCTGACACTGATGCTTCCAGAAGGATGGCAAATAAACCCCCGTGTTCTCTTGGCTCCCTGCACAAAGCTCATTGTAGTGCCATGTAAAATATTTATGGCAAATTCATTCGGGAGCTTTAACTTAACATTATCCATAAATGAGTTCAAAGGAACCTTTTCAAACAGCATTGTTGTTTTGAGCAGGGAAGTGTTTTACTATCCTCGCTGTTCCAGGGTTGGATGCACACCCCTCCAGGAGCAATTCACATTGCAGGGCATGGTGCTTACATATTTATTCCTTGTATGTTTGGGAAGTTGGTGTTGTTTGGTTTGTTTTCCATGTGACTCTTCAGCCTGGTAAGAGGAGAAGAAAACTGCCATCCCATTTCCAGTCTGGAGCTGGGGAATCAGCTTTGATTTTCCAGTTCTTCTGCCATGGGTTTTCCTGGGCAGACCTAGCTGCTTGCTGGGTCTCTGCTGGACTTCACTAGCAGCAGATGTTCCCATCTTTTAGAGTTCAGTTAACTGATGCTCATCGGATGTGCCTCCTGTAGCTGAAAACTACTGTTATCTTTGGTTTATAGTTAGAGGAGCTGAGAGGCTGCAGGGCCCTCCTCCACAAGGATATTAAAGAATCCATATAGCAAAGAGGAGGATTCAGCGTTGCTGATGCAGGTGATGAGGCTGTGCTGGGTGCTGTTTGCTTGGGTTTTGTTGAATAAGATGTTAACCTTTCTGCTGATGCTTAAGCAATTCTGTGTTGACTTTTTACTGCACCCTGTTCTCTGCTGCGGAGCTCGATGACAGCCCATGGGCTTGGATCTCTGAGGCTGCTTCAGCCTAACCAGGGCCCTGCCCTTTGCTTGCTTAGGTGGGACTGAGAATAAGTTGTGGTTGCTGCAGTGGGAAGATGAGGGGAAATGAGACCTGCAAGGAACCAGCTTGTGCCTTTCCCCTACTATGGGAACAGTTTGCTTTGAGGGGAAGTCTCCTGCAAGCCGTGGATGTGCAGTTGGGTAATTCAGGTAGTACTGGCTGTCCTCTGTGGTGCTTTACCCTCACATAAACCAGTTTCAGGGACACAAGGTGATGGAATCTCCATCCGTGTTCATGTATTAAGGCTTCTGCTGCTTTCTGGAAAGGTCCTGGTGATGGTTGTTGGTGCTAGAATGGGCCCTTTATTGTCCTGACTCAGTCTTAGGAAACCTTTTTAAACTGCACAACATAATGAGCTGATTCACTGGTGGCATTTCCTTCCTTTCAATGCAAACACCTCCATCAAAAAGGAAATGGAGTTGGACCGAGAATGGCCCTTTGCTGCATCCCCCAGAACATGCGTGTGGTGAGAGGATGCTGCTGCAGTGATAAATGTGCTGCTTTCATGACTTTAATAATTAAAAATGCACTTTAAAAAAATCCTTCTGCACACACTATAGAAGGTCTATTGCATTTATTGTAGCCTCTCATGGATCCTTAAGGTTTTATGGGCACTTTAAAGCTGAAATAAAGATCTTTTTTATATTCAAAAAACAGATGTCTTTCAAAGTGCCATCCCATTCCACACAAGTGTAGCTATTTCTCTTTAAGATGTTGCATCTGGACCCCAGTCTTCTGCCTTTCCTTTTCTAGAGATGTGCAGGTTTAAGGCCAAAGAACTATCACTGAAGATGGGAGTGGATCCTCAAGTGATGCTGTGTGCTCATTGTCACAGTCACAACGTGGATGTGGCAGAGAGCCCTTTGCTCCCACTTTCCATCTGTAAAATGAGGATAGTACAGTTCTGTTCCCAAATGGCAGCTCCTAATGAAGCTCATGGGCCCTGCAGTGTCCAGATCACTGTGGCTTGGATTCTGGAGTTATCCTGGCACTGCAGGGAGAGGAGGTACCTGTGATTAGTGAAGCAGCAGACACCACACAGCTTTGTCTGTAACTGCTGGCTTGGACTGCAGAATATCAAAGCATAAGAAAAGCCAATGAATTAGAAGGAAGTCCTGTTCCTGTAGCAGAATAATGGATATGCACTTATTTGAGATTCATCCCAAAGAAACAGAACTCGTACATCTGGGCTGGGATATATATTTGTTTTCATTATGACTTTGTGGCAGAAAATGTCTTCCAAAGGCAATAGAGGAAGACAGTAGACGAGAAGAATGGGTGATTTTGGGGAAATGGTTTCCTCCCACCTTGCTGCTTGTCTGTGTATGTGCTATCGTTTGTGAGCTGTTTCATTTATAATGAAGTTTGGCAGCTGAGGGCAGTTTGCAGCACATCGGCTGCAGTGCAGAGGCCCTGTGGTGGGTGCTCTAGGGAAGCACCAGTTTCACTCATGGGATGGGTTTGCTGACAGACTTTGGTGACATTCCCTCTACTATGCACAGGTTTGCAAGTGGTTTGCAATGCCGTGATCACCAGCCTGGGGTACCACTGTCAGTGTGCTGGGTGGTGGTGACCTGCAGCCATCCTCCCACCCACCCAGTCCAGTTCTCCTTCCGTGCACGTTGAACTGGTTTTCAAGCACATGGCATGTATTTATGGGGCTCCCCTTAAACTGATTCTGCCTTTGACTTCCAAAGTAGGATGGAAAAATCCCTTCAGCCCACTGCTGTGATAGTGGGAGTGCAGAGAGGATCGTAAGCTGGATCGCTGGAGGAGGCAATAAATCAAAGCAGGGAGTTAAAATGATGGAGAAATTAAAAGAGACTTCTTTATTACTAGAAACTCTTAAGTTTTCAGCAAGTGAATGGGGAATAAGGAATGCAATGTGGTGTACCGCAGTCCTTAAGAAAAGGATGTAGATGAGATCCCTCCTGAGCAAAATAATGAGGTTAATAAGGATAGCTGTGCCTCCCCAATTAGGGAACATGAGGGGCCAGCCTGTTACAGTCTTGGTAGAAGACACTGTGATGTCCAGTTGGGATGTTCTAATGGCTTGAGAGTCTAATAAGGAGGATATAAAAATGTCTGTAATAAAACACATGCTAATGCATGGAGGGGGTTTTGCAGCAAACTCATGTGCAAAGCTACGTGCAAAGGAATCCGTTGCCTAACAAGAGACAGAACTCTGATCTACAGCATGGTTATAGTTGTGGAATTGCCTGTTCTTTCCTTCCTCAAATTAAATGTATTTTTTCTCATAATATTCACTAATATATTCAAAGGGAGCATTGCCTTGCAATGCTGATGTGCTGCTGCTGCCTTCAGTCACTGAGGAGCAGGGGGGAGCTTTCTAACTGCCAGCAGGATGGGATAGTGAGATTTGTATTTATTTCACCTGAAGAAGCATTGCAGGATGATGAGGCACAACTCCGTGAAGAGCTGAGCTGACTTTGATTTCCCTGCAGCCCAGAATGGAGGTTCTGTTATCACTGTACTGTCTACAGGACAGAAAGGGTCTTGCTGTGCTAATTGCCTCCAATCCCATTAAGAAATGACTTCTACTGAAGTGATGCCTGTTTTGAATGGTTCTGGGAAGCATTAAAAGGTTTCAGTGGAAGCAGTTTGTTATTCCTGTCACCCTGTTGGAAGAGGACCCTTTGAGATGTGGTTTGATGGTTGGGGACCTCTCCTTCTGGGCCATACTCCAAAGTGGGTGACCCTGACACCCCGCACAGCCCAAGCCAGTGTTTGCGGTCCTAATACTCGAGACCATCACTGTCCCATACCAAGCTTTAGAAACGCTCCAGCCTTCATTTCTGGTGCACTTTAATGGTGATGGGCCTATTAAAATTACCACTTTAACTCCCTCAAAATACATGATGATGGTTATATCCTCTGAATGTAAGTAGCTTTGTTCCTCATGTCACTGTCACAATCTCTATGCTAGATGCGTAGAAGAAAACAGCAATATAGCCAAAAGCTACAATCACTTTCTGCAGATATTTCCTCTTCTTTCTTGCACTTCTGATATATCAGATTATCAGAGCCACTGGTTGAATTACAATATCATTTATTATAGCCTATCAATCAGATTCCATCATGTGCGATCCCTATTACACATAATGTGCCTTTCCTTCAGCAAATGCTATAAGAGGGGAAGAAATAAAGGCAGGAGAATTGCTTTTGGCGGGGGGGGGGAGGGTTTGTCAAGCAAGAATTTGTCCAAAACTTGACAGAAACAGCAGTGTTTTGCTGTCTGCAGGAACTGTCTAGATAGGGAAAAACTAAAACCCCACAACCCCAAAGAAATCTGCTCTTCAGAAGACAGATGATAAAGTGATTCATCCCCTTGGGCTGCTTTCATAAAGATTGTGGCCTCTACAATTCAACAGCTCTTTGAAATGAATGTAGGAATAGGATGTTCTATATTACAGTGCAATCAGAGATCAATGTGTCATACTGTGTTTGACACAGCTCTGGAGTATCGTGGCATTCCACATCAGAGAACAGGTTTCAGTTGTCCAGTTGTGTGTTACAAGTCCAGTAACACACTCGAGCTGGGTGATGAAGTGGCTGGTGGTGGTGGAGAGAATGTGAACTGAGTGTGGTTAAGGTACAGCTGGCATAGGCTGAGTTGAGCTTATCAAAGAGGTTCTGCAATTAGTAAATTAGTTTTACTGGCTTGATCTGCACCTTTACAAGCAATGTGTGACCATAACCTGCTCTAGATGGGCAGTTTAAGGTATGTACAGAATATCACAGCCCTTTTGGTCTGGATTTCTTTAATGGGAGGGGGTTCAGTGTTTCCTTTGTAATGGAGGTGCTCAAACTGTCGTGGAGAGCACAGGCAGCTCTTCAGCCTGTAGGAGCTGCACACGTTGCACCCTGCACAGCTCATTGCAGGAGGCAGAAGCAGGGACTGGGGAAGTTCTGTGTCAGAAGAAGGGAGTGAGCATGGAGGGGTTTGTTTGTCTCTGCAGTGAGATGCTCCCTTGCAGTGCAAGAGATGCAAATGCAATCACCCAGCTTCACCCTCCCCTCCAAACAACAATCAGCAAAGTGGCTCTTAGAGGCTGCCAGGGAACAGACATGAAGAAATGAACCTGACCCAGGCAGTAACTCATCCACATCATGTGCAGAATAACCCCCAGCCCTCAAACCAACCAAAACTGCATCCCCACTGCCAACAATGGGTTCCCTAAGGAGAGAATTGCAGTTTGCTTTAGGCTGGATGGTTTTGGCCTCTTGGTGTGAATCTCACCAATGTTTTTGACAATGGTCTCTCCTTGTGTTCATTGTGACATGATAGAGAGAAACTTCAGAGCTGTGGTAAGGAAAAAGGAGTCATTATTTGTGATAAATTATGTTCCACGGTCAGGGTAATGAGTAGCTCAATCCATCCTTCCTCTCTTAGGGCTTAAGCACAAAAGGAAAACAAGATTTCAAGCTTTTGAACATTGAATCAGTGACAGAGATAGTACACATACATTTTAAAGTGACGTTAAGGTCACTGAACATCCATTCTTAGAGACAGTTATACTGACATGGCAATTATTGATTTATTCGTATTTTTGAGTCTGTTCGTGTGTGTGTTTGTTCATATCTTATTCTGGTTTTCCCTCTTCCTTGTGCTTCAACCTATTGCCATTTTCAGGTGATTAACTTGCATAACCATAGAATGACCAAAGGTGTGTGGGATGTTTCACGGTGCAGCCCTCAGTGCCAGGGATGCCCTTTCCCAAACTGCAGCCTTACCTGCAGCATGTGGGGCTCTTCAGTAAATGTGCCTGCAGGTTTGTGGAGTCGTGGCTAATCTCAGGGAGGGATTTGTAATTACCAGTGTCTGGGTCTTAGGGCTAGACTTAAACTGATACAAATCACTTCATCCTCATTGGAATCAGCTGGAACAGAAGGGTTTGGAATAACAGCTCCAAACAGGATGTGAAAGGCAAGAATGACTCTGGGAGCTGGAGAAAGCAAGGGCAGGGGCTGTGAGGATCAGCCAGGGAATGTTAAGCACATTTACAGCTGTAGATGAGCTTTGGGCTGAGAACTAGACTGTGCCTGATGCTACTGAGCCATGGGTGGGTACAGCACTAAGCAACACTGGCTGCTCTGGGCTCTGTGGACAGGCAGCAGTTAGAGGGTTGGCTGGGGGGAGAAGTGGGTCTCTGCTGGGGGTCTCTGCAGACCCATGTGTCCCTGCTGCCTCTGTGTGCTCCATGCTGGGTGAGGGGCTCCAGCCTGGGCTGCTTTCAGATAGGCTTCTGCTTTGAAAGTGCCAGTGTAGCACTTCATCTCCTCCTGCTGAGCCACCCAGGGTGTCTATTAGCTCCATAATTGCTCACCAAAGTTCCTGTTTTCAGAGCAGTGATAACAGTTGTTAATCACATGCTGCGCTAGGATTATACCTCCTATGCCAATCCCATGCATTAGGCTGGAAACTCGGCACACACCAACCCAGGAAGTTTATTAATGCAATTGCAGCAAGTCATTGAGCTTTACTTATGGTGGGCGTTAAGTGCCTGAAGATGGAAGTCACATTCAAAGACATCTAATGAGGAATCACAACAGCTTTGTGGGCAGCAAGTTCATTCTTCAGCTTTTCATCTGGGGAAGAGGATTGCAGCTGGCAGAGAAACGGGATGAAAGTGGCAGTAAAGAAGAGAGCAGCACAAAGACAATACTGGGTTGTTGATGAATTCCTGAAGCTGCAGGGACTACTAGTGTTGGGCTGGGAGGAAAACTATTAACACTACATAGACTGGACAGGGTTTCCTGAAGCAGAGGACTAAACTGATGTCATTAGTGAAACAGCAAGTGAGCTGATGCTGCAGAAACCAGGAATTATGAGAACATGCTCTAAAAATAGCATTTAAATCAGTTTGTGTCAAGTAAAGTAACAATAGAGTGACTGCAGCCTGTCCATCTGCTACCAGGTGAGAAAAGCTACACAAACAGCTAGCCTAGTTTTAAATAGGAAAGGAAAATACACAGTAAATCTCCTTGTGCTCGTAGTGAAGCATCTCTCTGTTTCACCAGCATAAGATGGAGAGCTCCTTTCTGCCTTACATCTGCCTAAGCATAAAACCGACTTAAAATACCTGTCAGCAAAGTGATGGCATTGTGTGAGTGTCTCGTAGTGCCCCCAAATGTACGTGTGCCATGGGATGGTCATGACATGTTGAGGTGTTATTGCTCAGTATTATTTCAAAGTCAACCATAGGCAAAAGGGGCTGAGGGGTCTGCAAAGCTCAGATGATAAATGGGAAGGGAAGCTTGGAAAAGCCTTGCATAAAAGGTGTCAGCAAAATGTAAGCTATGAGGAAGAGATTTCAGTTCTTGTCTGCTTACTCCCAAGGGTTGTCCCTGTTGACAGGCCCAGTCCTGAACAGCTTTGCCTGGTGGGCAGGGAAATGATAAGCAGGAATATGCCAGCCAAAATACAGTGTAGGATCTGAAGTCTCCCACTGGGAATGCAAAGCTAGTGTTCAGTAGACCTGCCCTGGTTATGGACCTAGTCAATATATATCTGTATCTAATCTGTATATAGGTCTCTGCAATTTGGTTCATTCTGGTCTTCAACCTAAAATTCCCTGCAGGATTTCCCTGTAGCCTGTTCAGGTAGCTGGAATGTGCTATGGTGGGGATAGAATCTGGTGCTAAACATCCAGATTATGTGGCTGGTTTGGAGATGTCAAAGATAAGTAAGCAATGCAGGTGAGCTTAAGCCACCAGGCAAAGTTGCTGCTGAGGAAAACAAGGGGTTTCTTTCTTCATTCTGAACCCCTGAAAGTAAATCCTGAGCCGAGGAGATCCAGCTCTGAAGGGAAATGTGGACGTTAGTGCTTCAACTCATCCAGTTTTCCCTTCAGTTTCCTGTGTTTGATGTCCTTTAATCATCAACAGCACAACTCCAGGGCTGCAGAGCATCTTCCCCTCAGAGCAGCAGGGAAGCAAGCCCAGGGAAGACTTTTGTGCAGTGCACAGCGGAGCAAGGCTTCCTTCCCGTGGGGCAGCCCCATTGAGCAGCAGGATGTATGAATGGGGCCCTGTGCTCAAGGGGCCTGGCTGAACTTTGGTTTGCAAGTGCTTAGCCAAAGCAGAATGCAGAGGGGAGAGGAGGGGAAGAGACAAAGCACAGCTCAACAACAAGATGACTGCAGCAGGGAAGGAGAAAGCTGCTTTCAGTGGATGATGCTGGCACAAACAAACAGTTTTCTCCCCCTTTTGACTTAATTTTTCTCTGCTGACTTAATTCTTCTCTGCTTGTGTTTTGCATAATAAGGCTGCAGATCCGCTGCTCTTTCAGGCCAAGCTGTGGGGCAGTTTCTCCTTTTCCTTCTCCTCCTTTTGTCTATCAGGAGGGTTATTCAAGCCGGTTCATAAAGGCCTGGTTAGGACACAGTGGACCCAGCCAGCACATCCTGGCTGCAGGAGCTGATAGGCTTTGAATGTGGTTTGGCAGCGCCTGTTACAAATAATGTCTCAGGTTGGTTCTTTGGCTCTGCAACACACAAATATGGATTTGTTCACTATCCCTGGGTTAGGAAAATCTCCTTAAGGCTGCTCTCCAAACAGAAGGGATCATTTTGAGAAACCTCTTTGCACCCTGTCCACCTTCCCTGGCTCAATGGAGATGCACCCTGCATTGTTCTTCATATGGCCTTTCCTTTCCTTTCCTTTCTTTCTTATGGCCTGGATGAGATGAGGGAAGGACCACAGGGAGTACATCTCCAAGTGCAATATTGTCAAGACTCCTGCTGTTTTCCCCTTTACTTCTGTGGTCACAAAGTCTTGCTGCGCAGCAGTGGCCACCTGCCTGACTCCTGCCTCCCAAGCTGCGTTGTTCAGAGAAGCAGGAGGATGCTCACGTATCTTTAATGTCCTTGTCTCATCATGAGGCCTTCTACAGCCAGACCTGAGCAGGTTCTACTTTGAGGGGTAGCATTGATGGAAAAGCCTATCAAAGTGTTTCAGGAAGTCACAGCTGGAGATGGGAGAGCTCTTTCTACAGAGAAGGTTCCTGTATTTAGTAAGCCCAACTGGAGAGGCCGGTTCCGATGCTGGACCCAGAGAAACCACAACCTCATTTTTTGCCTTATGCTCTGCAGTAACAGTCATCTGGAAGAAGAGTAATGAGGTCAGGTGAAAACAGGCAGCGAGTCCACAGCTGTGCCCAGCCAGCTCCGGATCCTCGATTCGGGAATGCAGCATCGGACAACTGACATGTGGGGCTGCCGCTGTCATGTCGAGGGTGTCATCCTCAGCAGCCTTGCAAAGGAATCAGACCCTTGTGCAGCCAGAGGAGCCATGTCCTGCAGCTGCAGAGTAAAGGAATCAGGTAGAGGGACAGGTCAGAAGCAGGGGAAGGGCTCTTGGCAGAGGCAGTGTGACTTGGTGCTGTTGGCAGGGCTGGGTAGGGGCTGTCACTCACAGCACAAGGCTGCCTCTTCCTCTCTCCGCTAACCTTATTGCCTGGCATCCACAAAGCAGTGGTGGTTTGCCAAGCACAGGAGTTGGGGATAAACAAATTTGTTATGTAAGTTTTCAGTTGCCAGGAAATGTGATGATTTTTGACTGCTGCTGCCTGACTTGAGTAATGGATTCAGGATGGGGAAGGTGCCTACAGAAATGAGAGGCTTTCATTTATTTCAGGCCACAGTTGACATTGTAAATAAACTTACAAGGCCAAAAGCTGCAGTTAGGGGTAAATAACTGTGACTCACTGATCTGGCCTGTAACATTGCTAGTGTTTATTTACCATTAGAACTTAAATTGTTACAGCAAACTGCTTAATAATTGCTATGTGTGATGCCCTGCGGGATCTGGCTGGGATGGACAGAAGCCACCATGCATTATTCACTGGTGTCCTTTCAGACCTGTCTTAGAAGCCTCCCACCCTGACGCACTCATCAGCACAGATGATGGTTCTGAGCAGCGTTGCCAGTTGCCTCCTTTGTTCTGCATCCTCTGGCTGCATTTCTAGCTCCAGACACCCTGGACACAGCGTTTCTGTGGGGCCCATGCTGGGACCAGGTTTACCAATGGGCTCTGTCCAGGTCTCTGTGGGAACATCCCTAGGTGGGAATGAAGAACTGGGAACTCTTTCCCTGCCTGGCTGTGCTGCAGTTATCAGCCAGTCCCAGTGCCTCAGTGCCTGGTGGTTGTTAAAGACTGCTCTGCTTTTACTTTGCAATCAAAGGGAACATTACAAGAAGTTATTTGAGTTTCTGAAGCACAGGGAATGCAAAAAGTTGCTATCTAGATGCCAAACGATTTTATTTGTCAAAGCTCTTTTTGTTTAAGTTATGCCTCATCTCCGAGGTAGTTGAAAGTGTGTAATAGTCCATAGAGCAGTTGTGCACACTCGATGCATTATATTTTATGTACTGTTTGAAAAATTACAAATGGAAGGGTTTACTTGCTTTAAAACACTTTCCACTTAACTGGCAATGCAGCTACATCCGAGAGAGATGATTTTGTTATGAATAACAGAAAATGAGTGAATAGGATGATGTGACTTCTCCATGAGGTTTTGAAGCTCTCCTATCCCAAAGCACTTATCAAAGCTGCTAGGAAGTAGTTTGAGTTAATGGCTAAACTCACTGGTAATGCAGTGATTGTTAAGCACCAGCTCAGGTGTGATGAGGCTCATCCGGGGCTGGTTGGTCCATGATGTACTGAAGTAAGAGAGGGATCAGCTGAAATGCAAGTGTTGAGAAGGACTCTGGTGCTGGTATCAAATACACTGGAATAACCCTGAGAAGGCACTTGTGGAGTGCAGCAGCATCTGGGCTTGCAGCCTCGGGACAAGGTGAATCAGGCAGCAAAAGGGAAATGGCCACTGCCTGACCAAGTCAACTGATGCTGTTCTGGGCTTATTCTGCAAGGTGCTGGGTACTTGGATTCCTGCCTGCCACCCACAGGAGCAGATGAACAGCCCTCCAGGCTCAGACACTGCATTGTGGCCCATCCAAGTACTCCTTGAGAGAATCTTTAGAAACAACTTTCCTAAAGTCAAACTCTGGCTATTAATTGTAATTTATGTCAGGGAAGTTGAGCAGACTCTTTGCTGTTCAGTGTGTAATCAGTCATGTTCTGATGTATACAAACAGAATAGGGGAAATCGGGAGGTAAAAAACAATGAGTAATGATCCTGTGCTCGGGCTGTGGATGCTGGTGTTCTAATTCATTCCCTGCCACTCCAAGGTAACCTTCTTTCCTTTAAAGACCACTAAATGGGGAAGCTTGGTTTCCAGGGGATATGAGTGTTACAATTGAGCAGTGCTATGTTTCTCCCTTGATCTGCCTTGGTGTGAGCTGGGGCAAAATGCTCCCTAAACTGTCTGAGTTCTGCAAAACTTGGATCTTTACTGCTGTGCTTGGCCAGGTTCCCAGGAGTTAACATTGGAGTCAGCCACAGGATTAAGGCTCATGCCAGATGAGGATCTGGTCCTTCACCTGCAGTGTTCCAGCTCTTCCATGGGCTCACCATCACAGAGCCAGCCTTCAGCCTGTTGTCCAACTCAGGCAACAGACACCGTGCTCAGCATCCCTGTGTCAGCTGTGAGAAACTGGGGAGGAATTAATGGAGCTGCACTGCTCTTGATGTAAACTAAGATCAGCATCAGAGGCTTGCAAAGAGCAGTGGACTCACAGGGTGGCCTCTGTAACAGCTCTCTGCTGTCAGGGTGTTTTCTGTGGCCCACTGTGGGCTTCAGGCTGATTCTGTGCTGGTGCAAACTACCCCTACAAAAAACCTGACATCTTGACAAGCTCAGAGAACATCCACCCTGAGCTCTGTGAGCAAATGCTTGTGTGTGATGTGTACACACGTGTGTGCGCATGCGATAGGTGGTTTGCAAGGCAAGATGCTGGGTGACAGAGCCAACTCCAAGCATCATCTGCTGGGGAGCCCTAAACAGCTTGCATTTGGAGTGAAAATCCTCTCACTGCTCTTGTGTCAGCCCCGTAACACATCCCAAGGTGCTGTGCTGCTGGAAACCAAGGCTTGCAGTGGAAGGGGCTCAGCACAGGGCTAATGTGATGGCTGAGATAAAATGCCATGTTCATAAACTCACCATGTGCAGAGTAACTGCTGAGTGGCCTGGGCCGGATGCTGATGTCAGCTCCTCGGGTGCATTTCCACTCCTTCCAATGGATTGTTCTAGCTTTGCACTGGAGCCTGGCTTCTGGCCACAGAGTTTTGCCTTTGGTCGCATCAGACGGGTTGATTCTTGGGGTGTGTGTGCATGTCATGGCCCCTGTGATGCTCCAGCCTGTCAACCTTGGACTCCTTGGGCAGAAGGAAGTGTCAGATCTCAGGAGGTGTGAAGTCCTCACTGAGAGGTTTGTGCTGTGTGGGTGACAAACTGAGTTCAGTGTTGTGAATCTGACCGAGCACATGGCTGCTCCTCCATCGGGAGCTGGGGTGCTCAGGCTGTGCTTCTAATGCTTCTCCAACTTCTCAGCATTAATGAGGAGCAGACGGGTTCCTCATCAAGGATGCAGTTCCTGTTTTCACACTGGAGAGGCAGGGATGTGACACAATACAGGGCAAAAGGATAAGGACACTTGAAAGAATACATGTGGTTTGAGGGAGCTGTGTGGAGCCTGATAATAACACTGGCATCATCATAGGACCATAGAATGGTTTGGGTTGAAAAGGGCCTTAACATCATCTGGTTCCAACCCCTGCCATGGGGGGGTTGTCTCTGTTCTGCTTTTATTTAGAGCTACCTTGACAAGACCTACCACACTTCTGGCACTGCCTCATGGAGCGCTTGTCTTCCAGGCTTCTTTCTCTGGTTGTACTGGACCTGCATTGTGCCACCTCTTACGATGATAAGTTCAGGATCAGCAGTGACAGGAGCTGATTTTTTCCACCCTAATGGGTTCCTGCTGTTTTTGCTGTCCTGCTGCCATTCTGGGTTGCTGGGAGAAGGCTGAGCTGGGCAGTGATGCTGAAGCAGAGGAGAATGGAGAAGGTGGAAATGGGAAGGAGCTGAGGAAGGATTCCCAGGCTGCTTTGGCCAGTGTAAAGTCTTGTGTTGCCAGAATGAAACTGTGCTGCAAAGAAGACCCTATCAGGAAACTGGGGGGTAGGGACAGGGGTATCTTTGGGGGTATGTACTTGTAGGCAGGTTTAAGTAGTAGCTTCCTGTCCACTGCATGAACAGACATGGTGCAATGGAGTCCCAGGGCTGGGCAGGAAGGTGTTTGTACTTCCAGCCAAATGTACGCAGAGGAGACCAAATAAGCGATGCCCTGTGATATTTGTGCAGCCAAAGATGGTATTTGTCCACCTGAAGCCAGTTGTTCCGTACCCGAAGGACAGCAAATGTGTATAAACTTGCTCTTTAAAAGTAAGTTTTTAATTTTGGAGCTTCTTTGAAAATCTGGCCTGTATTTTCTGCTCCGAGTGGCTTCTAAATCTCCACTGAGCAGCCATACATTACAATTCATCCCTTCTAAGCTCTGCTTTGGGGAACTGAACGAGTTGAATCTCTACCCTTTAATGCATATTACTGCCTGGGTAGGGTTTTCACAGTCAAGCTGCTTGAAAATAGTAAATCTGAAAGGAAAATCCATTTTAAAATCATTAAAAGTATTAAAAATGAACTTTACCTGCTGCAAACGTAATCCGTTAATAAAGTGCCTTGTACTGGACAGATAATGGGGATCTTCCACTTGGGGATTAAGGGATTGTGCAAACTCAGAGCTGCTCATTTGCTGGGAAAATATGTAATTTCCTAAAATCAGAGGTGGACTGTGTAGGTACTAATACAGGTACTAACACCCTTAGCAGGACACAAGTCCATCTTCACACCTGCCTCTCAGAATAAGTGTGCTGAGTACTTGGCATCTTTGAGCAAGGGATGATACCACTTTTAGTTATGATGAGTATTTACATCAAGATAGCATCCATGGCCCTTAAACATGGATGAGGCTCCCTGTGTTGTTGGGACATACTTAAGGGGCTTAAATTCAGGTTGCTGGTTTATATTATCCTGCTCTCCTATGTCTTAAAGGAAGAAAACCCAATAAGTACATTATATAAGCGTGAGTTACAGTTATGAGCTGTAACTCAAGGCATGTGCAGTGTGTAAAGCTTGGCAGCCTTTACAGTCAACCTCTTTAGTGATTTTCTACTGTTCATTTTCACACAGGACATAAGTGCTCACCTTGTAGCTCTTGCCCAAAATAGGAACAAAGAGGCTGTGATTAGGGTTAGAGTTGGGATTTCATTGTATGCTTCTGGTGTAATAGGACAGGCAGGATGGATTTCCCAGCTGTAAGTGAACGTGGAGAAGGTTGGGGATGTTGGTGTTGTCACCCTCATCAATCTCAGCTTGCTCAAGTCGCTATTGCAAACAGAAGTTAAATGTTGAGAATGTACCAAGCGGTGCAGACAAAACCTTGCACACCACTTCCTAGAGCTGAGGAGGCTTCGTGGGGGCTGGGATGTGTCAGGTTGATTTATCACACAGCTTGTGGAGAAAATCAACAGTTCTGGTGGCAGGACACAGCTTTCCCCATTGAAGAGCCATCACATTTGCCAGGACAGTAATGGGCTGGAGACAGCCCTTGGGAGCAGGTAGGGCCAGGGCTGCCTGATGCAACAGGAGAAAACAGATGTGCTGTTCTCTATTGTGGCTGCCTGCCCTCTCCCAGCCATCAAGGGAAAACAGACCAGCTACTCTGAATAAACCTCATGTTGGAGGGCTTAGAGCATTTGCTTTGGGCAGCTGGGGAGCGAGTCCAAGTGACATCTGCCCATCATGTGCTGGCCTCATGAGAAGCACATTTGGAATCCCTTGGAAGTCCTCATCCTTGTTAGGTAGGTGGCAGTGTGCTTTGTTCCTTCTCTGGTACACCCTGAGTCCAGCCTTGTGCTCAGGGCTGTTGGTCCAGCATCCTGTGACCTCTGTGCTGCTCCAGCTCCATCCCAGATGGCTCCCAAGCTGATGCAGTGCTGGTGCTGTGTAGCTGCCAGCACAACCCCAGTCTGGGATCTCCAAGCATTATTGTCTTTCTAATAGGGATACAGGAAAAGTGTGTCCAGCTCTTCTGTCGAGCCTCACCAGGGAATCATCCTGATGATACTCATTAGACTTCTGAGATGAATCTCCTCCCATTTATTTTCCTGTTTCTTCACAAGACTCATTCCGAAGACAAGCCTTGCCATAATCCCCTCTCCAAGCGAAAGGAATAGTAAGGGCTGCTCTATGAAAGGTGGAGGTGATGGAAACTCTAGAGCCTCTTCACAGGAGCTTTATGTAATCAATTAACATGGGGTTAACTCTCGAGCGTGGCTGTGTAATTGCATGTGTCTGTGCTCTTGATATTTGTCTGCATTAATTATGTCTGAGTGTGGCTGAATGGAGTCCTCCCAGTGCTGCACAAAGAGCATCCTCTTCACCCTGGGGAAAGACTCCAAACTGAGACAAGGAAGCTCTTTCCCCTGGGTGTGATGAGTGGAGCATGGGATGGGATAGTTTTTGCTGTACTCTTAAGTACTGCCTAACACAGTATCATCAGCTGGTGACTGTGGACCTGGCTAAGATGTAATTGCCTCCAAGCTGTACTGAGTCATCTAAGGATTAGTCCTGTATTTTCTTCCCTTGGAAACCAACAGTATTTAGGCTATCAGCTACTTAGAGATCAATGATCTGCAGCCATCAGTAATAGACAGTACTATGCTATAGAATTGTGCTTCCAGAGCCTGGACTGTTATCCTCATGGGAAAAATGGATTAGATTGGTGAAAACAGTTCTCTTGGATCTCTGGTGAGCTGGCAACAGAGTATAAGGTGAATCCAAGAGTTCTGGTGGGGACCTGGGAGCTTTCTGTTGCACTTGGCAAGTCAGCAGAAGGATGCAGATTGTGGTGGGGTGGGAGAGACAAGAGCATCTATTTAACCAGAGCAGCCTGCTGTGTTTTCTGGTTTCCAGCTATCCATGCTCCTGGGTACATGTGAAACCCATGGTGCATTTATTGTCAGTAAGGATTTCCTGAGCAGCTTAAGTACTTAAGTCTCATTAAAATCCAGCAGGAATTGGGCCTTGCCAGTTTCATTTATGTCTTTGAAAAATCCCAACCTTACATTCTCTCTAGGTAAGGAGTTTTTACTCCTCCTCCGGATGGCCTGTGCTGTGCAGGCTGCAGCACCTAGGACTCTGTGTACTTGCTGTTTGGCTCTGCAGTTTCAGAGCTGCTCACAGGGTACAGCTGGGCTGGTAAGTGATGCTCTAGCCCATTACTGAGGAAGGATGGTGCAAGGGCTGAGTCAGTTAAGTGATTATCCCAGGAATGTATGGGGGGATAAATGTCTCCCTTGCTCATAACCCAGCAGCTAATGTAAAGAGATACTGCCAGGCTGCTCTGCTGCTGCTGGGCTCTACTGCATTTAGATTGCAATTAGGTTGTATATTTAAAAAAAGGCAGAAAAAGCACAGTTCAGCTGTGCTGTAATTCATGGAAGGTGAAACTCACCCCTGTTCAGCAGTGCAAACAAAAGCCTGTGTTTGCACTGCACATCATTGTCTTGATAACATTGAAGCTCTCCTTTAGGCTCCTTGGCCACCGGTTGTCTCAAGGTGAACACCTCACACACAGGTTTGACTTCAGAGGCTGCTTTTCAGCCAGACCCCTTGTGTTTGGAGGCAGTGGAGTGTTGTGCTGCTCTTTGTACTGCTGGAAGCATCAGGAAGAGCTGGATGCCTTGTGTGGTTGCAGAGCAGATGGAGGGTATGTCTGTACTGCAAAGCTCCCCTTTGGATCAAGGTGTCCTGAACTGCAGTCTAGACTTGATATCAAGTTGACAAGTTCCTTGAACCCAAGTGCTTGGGATGCATTTAAATTCAGGTCTCATATGCAGTGTGACTGGGCTAGTCCCTAGATTCCAAGTTTGCCCCAGCCAGCATCCTTTAAAATGCATCCTGCTCCAGGAGTGACCTCTCCTCTTTAACTCCCCCAACTTTGGACATTTACACTAGAGTCGCATTGCCAAAGGCCTGAGGATGGGAAACTCCTTTTATGTTGTGTCCTTCTGAAGGCTGTTTCTCACCAAATAATGTTATCCCAGGAACCGGGAGCAAAACCATTAGTGTGTGATCAAACCTGGCATAGACTGTTAGATTTGGGGAATCAGCTGCTGATTTTTATCCCTAGCAGTGATGGCAGAGCTGTGTCCTTCACATCACACGCACCTGAGAGCTTTGCTTTGCCTGACTTTGTGTGGGTAACATCCACTTGCAGGTTACTGTGAAAGTCAGCAAAAACCAGCCCTGAAACTGCACCTTGAAGGCTTTGAATGCCCCTGGTTTTGAGTGCTGTCCCAGGTGAGCAGTGTGAGGCTGTACCAAGCTGGGCTGATGCAAAGAGCTGTGTTTCAGTGAGTGCTTTATGCTCCTGGCTCCTTGTGGTACAACCACTTGGGCTAGGGAAGGAGTTAGGATGAACTAAAATGAATTAAGGCCTCTTTAAGTCTTAAGAGGAGGGTTTGTGTCATGGTCTAACACAGTTTAATCTACTTGAAAATTAATTTGGTTTAATTTTCCTTAGGGCCCTCGTGTGGATGTACACTTAAACACCTCGAATAAATAACAGGTAACTCAGCTGTAAATCACCACAAGTAATTGTGTACCTACTTGCCTGTTGTAAATCAGCAGTGACTCCAGTGGGGCTGGTTCCTTTTGTGTGTACCTGGAATAAGGAGGAGTAACTTGCTGTAAGTCAGTAAAGCTAATTTTCCTTGTACGTCCCTGGAATAAACCAAGAGTAAGGAGCTCAGCTGAGAGAAAGTCAAACCAAGAAGGTGCATCAACCACCAGAACATCTGCATGGGTCTGCAGTGGGCTCTGGATGCAGACGTTTCCTGTCAAGTTCAGCTCACTTTGTTCAACAGACATTAGTGTGGAGGATGGTCTCTGGGCTGGGATGGGCAGTATCATGCTAAATGAGTGTATTTACTCCTTGCATACAAACCTCTTGGCTTATTAACCCTGGAAGGCCCTGGGAAGGTCAGAAGCACTTACTCGGGTTTGGAAGTGCCAGGCAAGGCTCATTGTGGTGGCTGGGGAGATAGTAAATGAGCCATGCAAGGCTGAGATAGGATTAACACATTCCTCTTGGCTCCTGCAGTTGCAATAGCCATGCTCTTGCTCAGAGGGAAGAATTAGTGTGGAAAACCAAGGAATTAATTCATGCCTGCCACTCCTGCATGCAAGTAACTTGCAATAACCCATTGAGGGCTCCTTAATGGCTGATTGATACAATAAGCTCCTTCCTTGCTTCTGCTGTTTGTCCATCTCCATAAGCCCCAAGTAGGAAAAAGAAGCTGCTATGGAAAGTGCTTACAGGAATGGTGGTATATCATGTGTTACTTTTTCTTCTTTCTGACAATACAGCCTCTGGCAAAGTTTCCACTCAAGTCTATAAATTCCATCTTGCAGAGCCTTGGGCTACGGATGCAGTTTGCACCAATGTGAAATATGACATAAAGAGCAAACCAGCAGAGAACATAATTAGCCAAGTGATTAGAAACCCCATCTGATGGGGTGGCATTTCACACCCGATTTACACAGGAATTAACACCTTCCCTGGCATGCGGGGAACACTGCATTGCATCTGATGAAGGATTTGTCTTGACTGGGACATTGGTTTCAAATCTTCTACTACTCCTTGATGGGGTTCTGTTGTGTTCTCCCCTTGGGGCTCACAGCTCCTGTGCAGGCATCTCCAGCCCCAAAATCGCTATTTTCTTAGTAATGTGGTTCAGCCTTGCATTCGTTGGCTGGATTGATGGCTGTGACTCAGAACTGAACTGCAAACTCTCTGGGGGTTTGTCTTATTTGTGTGGATAAACCCAGTGCTGCTCTCATTTGCAAGACTACAATGCCAGCTGCTCTCCAGCCTGTACCCTTCAGGAGAGTGTTTTGAAGCCTTTCCCTTTATAGCAGAGTGATGGGAAGGCCTAAAGTTAAACTTGAGTTTTAACTGGTTATTGTCAGACACTGTTGATCAGAGATGGACTGGCCTCTGCTTGCATCATGTTCATCATCTAGTCTTAGCGTTGTTAAATTGGAACCAAGAAGGGGGGAACAAGGGAAAGAGCTGCTTCAGAAGCAGCTTTTCTGCTGGGGATCTTTCACCTCCATGATGAGTCACAGTGGAAGATGGATGGAGGGAGGTGAGAATGACTTCACATGCATGACTAGATCTCCCTTAGATGGGTGCCTCATCTATAAAGTGTATTTGCAGATAAGGAAGTTCTAGAGACCTGTATGTGTATTTGTGTGCGTTGACATCACACACATCTGTACACGTGCATGCAAACAGCTTAGTGTGGAATGGAAGTAAAGCTGGATCAGTGCCTGTATGAGCAGCAGCTGTGTGCATGCACAAGTGTGGGAAAGCTCTCTGCTTTTTGCTGTTGGCATAGATAAGCCCCAGGGAAAGCTCACCCAAGCAGAGTCAGTGGCTGAGGATGCACTTGGGGGTCCAGATGAATCGTTTCTGTGTGATCCATACAGGATGCTTTCAGTTCTTTAGTCTTCCCTTAAGGCTAGGCTTTCCCTTCTCCCATATGTATGTTTCTCCGGGTCTCTATTTCTGTGTGCTTTCTCTCCCTACTCTATTTGCCTGTCCTCTTGCTCCCCCAGGGTGCATTTCTGTACCTAAGAGGGATTTTGCAGCATGCTCTGTGTTAGACACTGCCAATAGTAAGTTAAAAGCACAACTAGAGCTCCCGTGGAAGAAGTGGCTGGAATGGTACACGACACGCTTGGGATTGGCTTCAGCAGTGTTCCTCCTTAGCTGCAGACCCCTCCAGCCCTGCTACCTTCCCTTCTGTAAGAGATGCTGTTTGACAGGTCTGATCCTCGGAGTTAAAAGTGTATTCCTCCATCAGCACATTAATGAAATGAGAAACGTAGCTCGGGGAGGAAGGCTTATGAAAAGAAAATCAAACTAAATCTATCCATTCCCTGTCCTGAATAAATGAATCTATTAGCTTGTATGTGGGGTTAGATGCCTGGCAGATAACACGTGTTCCACATGAAATCAAGGGAAAAAAACCCAAGCAGCCCATTTCAAAGCCGCTCTGAGCCCTGGGCTCGTGTGTCTCCTGCGTGCTGTTTGTTAGCTTTCCCATCTGAGTCCCAGCTTTCCAGTTCCTGCCTGGGAAGAGAACGATCCTGGTCTGTGTTAACGGAGGAAATGCCGATAGATGGCGCTTAGGAACGCATGGAGTGCGATGGGGTGGGTGGGCGCGATGGGCTCCGTTGGCTTCGTGCGCTGCAAATAGGCTCCTTTATGAGCTCCCTTTCGTGACAGGAAGCACAGGGGCTGTGAATGCACCTCCCCAGGCCCCAGCCTCGCCTCCTGCTCCCCCACTTGCTCTCACTCTGGTTTTAAACAAGACAGGATCTTTGGAGATAAGCGGGGCAGGTAAAGCCGGGTCACCGAGGAGCTGGCCTGGGAATACGGTGGGTAAATAGCGCTGTGCTGCCTGCTGTGACAGGAGTCATTTGTCTCAGGCTGCACAGAGGTGCTGCTTCCATCCCGAGCAGTGAGGGGCATTCATCACTCTTTGCTATTCCTACAGCAGCAGAGTGTGCTGCTCCCCCCTGCCCCTGAGCCAGCCCCTGCGGACAGATGAGCTGCTATGGGAATGGAGGAGCTCAGGGGTTATATTCACTTGTCTTTTTAACGGTGTAGCTGAAGCCGTCGGTTCTGCAACACTGCCTCCGGCAGGCTCAAAACCTGCCCAGGGAGAGGATGCGGCCGTTGTCTTCTGCTGCTGGCTTCGTAGGTGACTGCATGTGGAAGCCTCTTACTGCATCTGAATGCAACACAAATCCAGCATCCTGCAGAGCATGGGTGGTGAGGAAGGGTTTGGGGGTTCTCAGAGCAGAGACCTCACTGTTAGAAACAAGGGCTGCCTCTTCTCCTGGGGAGAGTCGGATCCTGCACCAGCCAAAGCTCTCCATTCATTTGTTGTGGAACACACAGTTCTGTCTCATTGTGATGCTGAGCTCTGTGTATGTACAAACACCTCCATGTTTTGTCTCCTGGTTCTGTTACATGCATGAATGTCCATTCGTACAGTAGATTATTTCTGAGGGAGATCCACTGAACAGATGCATGTTTCCATTGCCCTGCTGGGGTCTGCCATGCTGGGAGAGCTGTTGCACTCCTGCTGTGCCATGAGGTGTTGGGGTTTTGCTCTTCACTTGTCTTCAGGTTTGAATTATTTGGGCACTGAAGAGCTGTGTTCAGACAGCAAGAGAGAAGAGTGGCTAGCAGAGACCTTCAGCATGATACAGATGCTACATGATCCCTTCATCACTGAAGGGACATTGCTGCAATTACTCTGCCAATCACCTGTCTCTCAGCCTGTCTGTCAGTTATTGTACAGTGAGGATTCACTGCACAGAGCAGCCGAAAGTGGCAGATACCTAAATCTTGAAGAGGCCATTTTGCATAAATCTGTGCACAAGGGAACAGAGCTGGGAGGCTGGATCCCATTTCCATGGGAGATTTCAAGCAAGCAGGTGAGGCCTTTGATGTATTAAGTTCCTGGGACATTGCAGATTGGGAACATTTTATTTGTAATGGTAGAAATTACTTTTGTCTCACATGTCACTCCAGTGAGTTCGTTCAGAGAAAGGACAATGAGGACAAAGGGATGCTCCTTTCCTCTGCCTTCCCCCCGGTTCAGAGGTTTGGAGCTGCGGTGTGTACAATGACTGCAGATAGTGCATTGCTGGGATAAAAGTTGTTGGTGGCTGGTCCTGGTCAGTGCATGGTGAAGACTGGAGGGTGTAGGTTAGGGCAACTGCCCTAGCGCTGCCCTGCAAGGTAGAACTGGATTATGGTTTGAGGGGTTTTCTGTTCATTGTACAACACAAAGCAAATCATCCAGCCTCGGTTGCCTTGTCAGTGATAGAGTGGTGCTTACTTATAGCAATTTATAATGACTTGGGGACAGGCAAAGACCATGTACAGCTACTGAGGGCTTTTTGAAAAGCAAGAAAGGGGCTAGGTCTTCTGGGGAAGCAAACTGGCACTGTTCCCTCAGCTTCAGGGAGCTCCATTGCTTTGTACTCACTGTGGCTATGGTTCAGGGCTTCTCCGATAGCCTCAGTAATAGAGTCATTTGTCTCCCAAAATACTCATTGGCTTCACTGAAGATTTGTGGGTTCTCTTCATTATTAGTATCATTAATTCTTATTTAGACAGAATTTATGATCCTGTCCAATGAAGCTTCTCCAAAGTGGTATCCTGAAAATGCACTTGGAAGCTTGTGGAGGACAGTCCAGTGGTGAGTGTGTGCCCTGACCTGGGCTGAAGCTGGAGGCCCATGGCCAGGTTCCTTTGGGGATGGTACTACTGAAAACTGGAGGCAGCTGACACAAAACATGGTGTGAGCATGTAGGTGGGATTTAAGCTTCCTGTATATCACCCCAAGTGGTACAAGGCTTTGAGTGTCAGTTTCCTATTGCCTTCTTCCTTTGAGGGTATGTGGAGAAACGCTGTACCAGGTATAGACTGGTCAGATCTAACAGGGAGAGAACAGTGTTGCTGTCCTGGATGATTTTTTGCCCTCTTAAACACAGCTTTTCCCCTATAGACATAAATCATGTTGCTCTTGTAGCAGCTCTTAGTCTGAGAGAGGCCCTCTCCCTGCTGAGCCCAGCTGGGGCAAGAGGCTGTGGGCAGCAGGGTTGAGGGCAGGCACCTGCATGTGCTCATACCTCACCCTTCCTTTGCCAAAGATCAATACTTCTGTCTCCTTGCAAAGCTGGAGGCAAGGAACTGGCCGTAGCTCTGGTCCTTGCTGGGACCACAACCCCGGAGGATGCGGATTCAAACCCTGCAGCTGTGTGGAGCTGGCTCCATTGCTGGGAACCCTCCTGCTGCTTTGGGGTTTTCTTACAGTCATTCTTCCACTTAGACTCTTCGTTATCCCTGCCGCTTGCTGGGACTGACAGCTGCTAACAAACACCAAGGGATTCCACACAGCTTTGCAGGCTCTCTTTGAGTGCCTCAGGCAAAGCCTGGAACGCACACAACATGAAAATGATCTGTGCTGTTCCCTCCTTCCTCCCTGGGGTGGGCAGCAGGAGGGGAAGGGAAGCTCAGACCCAGCAGGTGTAGAGATGGTTGTGTTGCAAGGGCCTGGAATTTAATCTGGGGCTCTATTTTTATTCCTGCTGTGGTTATTTATTAGAGAACCTTGTAGGTCCTGGTTTGGGTAAGTAACCTAGTGCACAAGGCATGGTGCAGGCTGGCTGCACCCTCAGGTTGTCAGCTTGACTTCCAAAGGAAGCAGAGCTGATGTGATCCCGGGCTACTGTGTGCATTATCACACACGATAAAGAGCTGAGGTATGCACAACACCCAGGCCTTGTGCTGTCACACAGCTCCAAAGTGAGACCCTGACTGATGGCATTTCTTTGGGGCACAGTGCTTTTGTTTAGCCCTGTGTAGCACTGAACCCAAGTGTCATTTCTTGGGCCTCCCAGGGATGCAGGGAGGCAGATCCCGTCTCCTTCCATCCTCAGCCTGGGAGCAGGGATCCCCAGGCTTCGATGGTGCAGTTCTTGCCTGGAGCTCACTCAGATTCTTTGTACTGGTTTCTGGCTCTGAGACTGTTAAAATGTGCTGGTCAGGTTTATCCTTCCTAATCCTGCATTATTCAAATGGGCTGCTCTGTCTTTCATGTTAAACAGACAAACAAAAAGCCTTAGGAAGCAAAGTCCTGATTTGCTGATTAGACCCAGCGCTGCTGGAATCTCATCCTAAAACCCATCTGAGTGCATCTGGGAGGCTCCCCTGGAGAACTGCATTAGTTTGAGACTTGAAGGGCTGACTTATTTGTCCTCAAGTACAGATCAAAATGACCTGACAAACCCAAGCACAGGTCAGCTGTCTGCAGCATGACTTTGCTGAGCGGTTGTAAAAGAGACTGTCAGTATTAGTGGAGGGAAGCAGAAAGAGCAGGTACACCAGAACATATTTTCTTGTTTCTGTTGATTAGCACTTAAAACACTGGTGCTTTCCTAACGCTTGTCTGTGTTTAGCCAGGAATGAAAAGCAGTGATTCGGCCTGAAGAAAAACCAATGTTCAGGAAAAGAAAAGACCTCTTTCTTCCACACATCATCTGGAGAACATGGAAGAGATGCCAGCAGGCATCCCTGCATGCACTTGTGGTGGGCAAACAAGGAGGTCTCCTTAGTTCTTTCAGTTTTTCCTTCAGTGAAAGGTACATCCTCTAAGAGATTAGTAAGAGCTATGACACCTAAGGGACATTGTTCACTTACTGCTGCTGTGTCCTATCCAGTTTAAAATGATCCCTTTCCTGTTTCTCATCAGGCACCACCTAATGCGTCTGCATCCCTGCTAGGAGCTTTTGCCTGATGCTCAGCTTAATATATTCTGTGCACAGTTTTGCCCCATTATTCCTAGTTAAACTCTGGTGGATCACCCAAAACATGAGGAATGTGCAGCAGCTTCCCACAGCACAGCATAATTAGCTACTTCAAAAACTACCTGCAAAGAGTGATGCCCTCATTATGCTGAGCAGAGGCGAATCTGGTGGGGCAAGATGTCTGCAGGAAGGAGATGCATTTCACTGCTGAGGAAGAACAAGAGGCACCCTTGCCCTCTTGCAGTGAGCGTTATCACTGATTGCCTTGGGAGCTGGACAGCAGATGCAGTGCCCCATGATGAAAGCAAACACCTTCAAATATCCATTAGCTTACGGTCATGAAAATAAAGCTTTGTGGTTCATAGGCTGCTCTGTTCCTAGGAAGTAACTGCAAATGTTGGTTTAAAAATGCTTGCTTTGCTGTTTTGCTCAGAGTCCTGCAAAACACACATGTGGGCACCAGTTTAATCAGCCTTGGTGCCGCAGTGGTGTAAGTAACCCATCACACTGGTGCTGGCTGGAATCCTTCTCTGCCACCATAGTTAAAGTGTGGTTCACCGGTTCCTTTGCTGATAGAGCACAGAGAGCTCAAAGAAGCCAGCATCAGATCATGAGCTGGCCCTCAGTTTTTCCCACTTTCTTCATGGAATCTAGAGCTGGCCAAGCAGTTTCTGGTGTGTGCCTGTGTAATAACAACACTCAATGTTTCTGCAGCATCTTTCATCTAGGATGTCTGTGTGCTTGGCAAACAACACATAAATAAGCTTCCTGTCATCCCTCTGGGGCAGGTATTATGGCATTCACTTAATGCATGTGTAAACAGAGGCACAGAAGCTCAAGATTCTCATGTTCAAAGCACTTTGAAGAAGTACCTGGTAAATCCTCACGCTGGTCCTGTGCAGTGTGTGTTGGTCTCCTGCAAGGGCAGGGCAGTGTCACTGGCAGGACTGAGGGGTCCTGCATGCCAGCCTTGAGGTGCCACCCTAAGCAATGGGGAACTGGCTGGCCCCAGCTCCAGGCAGCCCATGGAGGCTGCTCAGAGCCCTGTCAGGCTCCCTCTTTGATGCTCCCTAAACGCCCAGGCTTGGAGTCTGGAATAGTTCTCAAGCTTTGGAGTCAGGCTCAGATGCTGTCACTCATTACAATGGCTATTTTTGACCAACTTAAATCACTTGCCAACAACTGCAGTCATTAAGTGGCGAGTTACATAACTTTAATACATGTATTTCCAGGGTATGTTACAGCTCATAAGGTTTGCAAAAGACTTTCTGGGTGGAACTGTACTCTAAGAACAAAGGGCTACATATATGTACAGTGTGTGTGTATCTGTGCTCACACGTGAAATGGGGTCAGGATACACTCTGGGGTGAGTTCTTGAGGTGACAAACCAGCATCTCCCTGCTGAAGTCAGTGGATTTACATTAGCGGATGCTCCGATCCCATGAGTTTTCAAAGCTCACATCCTGGAGAGCACTCAAACATTTTATTAGCCTTTAACAAGACAGAGTTATGCCGAGTTTGTTCAGCATTAATTATACTTTCTGCAGTGTTCTACCTCCACCATCAATTATTAATTAATCTCACTCTATATTTTCAGCTGTTACCTGTCCCTAATCACTTTGCTGTTAGAACTTTCTGGTCTCATGCCAGCCTGTGTTGCCAGACCAGTTGAAGACATTAGTATGAATGTAATTACCTCTTTATTGCTTGTGTAATTTTGAATCTCCTATGTCGATTACATTAGACATCCTTTGTGGAGAAGGTGAATGTATTTTTCCTGTGCACGTAGCTGTATTTCTTTCACACCAATGCTTGTCCTTGCTCTGAGACCCATGTGTCACAGTCATGAACCCTCTTGAGCAGCAAGCTGGATGCTGTGAGCCAGCTCCAAACAGCCATCGTGTAGCTGTGCTAGTGCAAAGCTTACTTCATTGAGTAAGTATTGAGTAAGCTCTTCTGCAAGCAGTGTATGAGCTCTCCAGGCCTGCTGTGTGTCTTCGGATGGGAGCTGCTTGCCTCCAAAGGCAGGTACCGGCACCTGCAGCTCCTGGGAGCTCTGGAGAGAAGCTTTTGCCATTTCTCTTCAGCCTTGTGTCTGGTTAATCAGTGATCCAGAGACACTGTCTTCATCAGGAACTTCCTGCCCGTGAGGGCTCTTTCTGCCTGCCAGTTTGGAAGCTGTCACATAACGGGGATGTGACAATGTCAAAGTGAGAGCACAAGGGGGACAGAAGCTCCGTGCAGGCAGCTCCCTGGTGCCTGTGTTGAGGGATTCAGGTTTATCCTGTTTCATACTGAATTCCTCCTGCCTCTTTCATCACAATCATCACGTCCGGATGCTGCCACAAGCTTATTTGTGCCTGTTAAATCTTCCCTACAACTGCGCTGCTCACAGCTGTGGCTGCACTCCTGTGCTCGGGCATGTCCGGGACTGCAGGCGCAGAATTAAACCCTGCCAGGGAGCAGCCTTCCCAGCCAAGGCTCTTTCTGCTGCTTCCCCACTGCTCAGCTGCTTGTTTGTGTGGCTGAACAAATGCCTCCACAGCTGGTTGTGTGGTCATTGCTAGGAAGGAGGCAGTTACAGAAGAGGCTGGTGCTGAAGTTCCTTCCTCTCTGCAGCTGAGCACAGCTGTGTTTGTCAGATGGTGCTGGTGTGCTCCGGGTTGCAGAGCCAGTTCAGCCTGATGGAGCTCTGCGAAGGTCAGGCCCTGGGCTCTGGTACCAAGTCCTTTCTTGATTCCCTCCTGAGAAACACAAAGGGCTGCGGTTGAAGCTGTTCAGCTGCTGGTTTGTGTCAGTGTGTGTGGAGGGGAAGGGTGGGTTTCCTGGGGTAGAGCTGCAAAAGGGGAATGAATACTTGTATTTGCAAGGGGAAGTGGGAAGGAGAGCAGAGGTAATCCAGAGCAGTTGTATCACACAAGCAGTCACACATCCATAGCTGAGGGCTCTGTTCTGACTTTGGAGAGATTTAGGTTACCTACAAGGAAGACATTCTTTACTATGAGGGTGCTGAGGCGCTGGCACAGGGTGCCCAGAGAAGCTGTGGCTGCCCCATCCCTGGCAGTGCTCAAGGCCAGGTTGGACACAGGGGCTTGGAGCAGCTGCTCCAGTGGAAGGGGTCCCTGCCCATGGCAGGGGTTGGAACTGGATGGGCTTCTATGGTTCTGAAACACCAGGATCTCTGAAGTCCCAGCAGCTGCTCTGCTGTCCCTGTGTTTTTCTCTGCTGTCAGGAGTTAAACTGGGAGGCCATGAAGCTCTCCTGTACATGTGGAATGGTGCAGAGGGCTTGAAGGGTAAAGGAGAGCAAGGACGGGCTCTGATGCTCATTTTCCCCTACTCAGAGCTTTCAGTTGGCAGAGCCTGGCCCCTCCTTGCCTGGTTCATCATTTGAACACTTGCACTCTCATTCCAGGAGGATCCAAGGGAAACAAGAGCAACTAGAGGAAAACCCCTTTTGCTTTCAGTGGGGCACTAGTGGGCAGTGTGGATCTGTTATCCCCTAACGACATCCACACAAACTGATGGAACTTGGACAGATACGTTCTGTGTCTCTGATGCTTTCACTGGGCTTAACTGCTGAGTTTGATGGCAAAACCATGTGACAATGCATATGTTAAAAACGATGAAGAAGTTGGTAAAGATTTACTGCCAGGCTGCAGATGAAATGAAGAAGGAAGAGCAGGGAAGTAATTGCACTGCTTGGCCTTGTGAAGTGACAGTGATACGTAGCAGTGTGATGACTGAGCTGGAAAATGACAGTTGGACCTCTTGGGCTTACTCTTCCCTTTGGCTGAAGCGGTTGTTAATAGTAAAGTGAGTTTGAAAGTCACCCTGTTGACAGAGCCAGGAGGCTCCATTCAAAATCCATAAGGAGAATAGGAAAATTGCATTTGAAGCTCCAGGAATGAAGAGGACAAGACAGCCTTAAACCCCTGAGAACAGAGCAGAGAGGCTGAGAGATGCAGATTCCAAACTCAGCTCTAAATAACCTTTTCATCTCTTCAGTCAAGCTTACTCCTGGTCTGACCCTGACAGTTGTAAATCTCAGAGCTGATTCTGAAGAGATGGGAACAATGAGGATAATTGCCCTGTAATTCAGAGCCTTGGTGTGGGGATGGAGGTATGTGAGCACAGGAGGGACGGGAATAACTCCTGTTATTACAGTGAGAAGCAGAAGCTCTACTTGTTATTAAAGCTGAGTGACAGCCGTGCTTGAACTTCTTCATGCCTCTGCCAAAACGTGGATATATGAACCAATACACAGTCCTTCTATAAAAAGACATATTCTAATAAGTGATAACAAAGTGGAATTCCGATGGTTCTGTTTCAGCAGTGCAGTTAAGTTCTGAGTGTTCACTTGAACCTGTTCTTTATGTGTAGTTTTGGGTGGGTTTTCTGTTGTTTTTCTTTTGCTGAACCTCCTGTGGATCCACTGCTTATAACAGGAGAGCTTGTGGCAGCAATGAGCCCCATGGGACAAACCACCCCATGGTCAATAAACTCTGATTCCTTCTTTATCGCGTAACAATGCAAATGTAATAATTGCTTCTCTGCTCCAGTTGTTGCTCAATCCCTGATTAATTCAGAAGTGGGCCAGTAGTGAATATACACTTGAAGTGCTAGCACAGTGTAATATGAAGTTTGGGTTGTTGTCAGATTGCTATTAATAATGCTTGTGATTAGGCACTGACTTTCCCTGAGCTGTTTAAATGTCACAGCCGGAATCAGAGGGTGAAAGGAACCTGATCTCTTTTCCCCAACCCTCACCCTCTGTATCACAGGAACTTGGAAATGTGCAGTTTTTCCTATTGTTCTTCAGTCTATTGTAGAAGTGCTGCAGTGACTAATTCCTGCATAAATCATTGCCATGACAACACCTGTAATACATACTGTCAAATAGTGCTGAAGTGCTGAGATTACTTCAACACAGGCAAAAGGCTAAACAGATACAAGTGTGGGCTCTTTTGCTGGACTGCATTAATGATAAAGGATTGATTCTCATCCACTGGGAAACAGGCAAAGTTGGGCATTGTGTTTAATTAAGGACTTTAAAACAAGCACTTGTGAGGTGATCAATATTTATTAGGACAGGGTAATCTTGTTTTGACTTTTAAATGTGGTGGATTTGATATACGTCATCACCCGGGCTGTAAATGTGCAGCAGTGAGATGTGTTGTTCACTGGGTAACATCTTTTATGATAACCCAAAGCCTAGCTCCAGTTTAATAGCAAATATATCAACCCATTTTTCTGCTGTTCCAACGAGCTTTGCTTTATTCCTTCTAAAGAGAAGGTCTGTGAAGGAATTGAGCAGAGAGGTTACAGATTGCTTTCTACAGCCTTGTCACAAAGGAAAATTTAGTAACACGGGTAACGTAGGAACAACTCACATTAAACAAGTCTCATCAGAAGTATTTAACAGGTAGGACTGGATGAAAAACGAGGTGTGACTTTTAATGCCAATATAGAATCCATCTGTTTAGGTCCATCTACTTTTTTCTTATGCTTTATTCATCCCTGTTGCATGTGAAGTCTCTGGTGATATGTGAAGATCTCGGATTAAAGGCAAGACTTCTCTTTGGACAGTGTTTCCTACTAACATACAAAAGGAAGAAGGAATGGGTACCATGTATAGAACAGTTGGCCCCTGCAGTGACAGCACACTAGGGGTTTGTTTGAAGTATGCTCCTATGGAGTGACTTTATTTATCCAGAGTCCTGGCTCTTGACCCGGTTTTGTACTCTCCGGTATCTCCTGTGGTCACTGACATCTGAGCATGCGAGCACGTTGCTATTCTAGTTTCCCTGAGTATAATGAACACTGCAGAGTAGTGGGGAATAGAGGTTCAGAATTGGACCTTCAGTTAATGTAAATGCTCCAGAGACCATAGGTCATTTTGGATGGTTCCTTGTGTGACCTATTCCTAAAAAGCTCCTGTTATGGAAAATATAAGACTTCCCTATATAAAGATGAAATGGTCAATAAAATCCAGGCATGCTTGAAGGGAAGAGGGTTCGGACTACATTGCCCAGGAAGGAAGTGGGTAGTGATTCTCAGTTGTTTCTGTGCTTGAGTATCCTGAGAGCTGCAGAGCTTTACCCCAGGCTGTGACTGTCCCAGCTGTGACAGTGCACACAGGTTCACCCTGGGGCAGCAGTCGGGACATGCACTGAAATGTGACTTGAGCCTCCTCTTCCAGTTCAATATCTGGGGTTTTGTGTAGATTCATCCCCTTAGAGGGACGGAGGGAGAAGAACCCTTCTGGAGCAAGGCATCGGCTTAGCCACGGGCGGTGACCGCAGGGGAGGAGAACAGGAGCAAACCTGGGCTCCGAGCAGCAGGCGGACCGCCTGGTGCCTGACAAGCAGTGCCTGGAGCGGCTTCCTTCCTCCCTCCTTAGCACCCAGAGGATTCATCCCAACGGAAAGCCTTTGTTTTGGCTAGCGGGAGCGGGCAGGCTGTCTGCAGTGCCACCGGCAGACCTGGGGAATTGGTGCAACAAAGACTTTACTCACCGACAAATGCAGTTTCTGAGTGGGAGGAGGCAAAGCTGTTCGTGAATTTGGGTCAGATTCAGCAAACAGTTTCTGCCAAAAAAAGATAAACCAAATCTTTCCCTTTATTGCTTTTCCAAATAATCAGAATATTTCATTTTCTGTTTCCAAGCAAAGTAAAAATACAATTCAGAATTAACATTTTCTTCTCACTTGGGAGTATCCCACACTGCAAAATACAGATGAGCAGTGACATTTGCTCGTGTATAATTTCGTAGTTAACAAAACCCGTTGTTTTTCACAGGGAAGTACCTGTATGGTTGTGATGGAGATGGGCGCACGTGTTCCTCCCCGCTCCGACGGGGCTGGCTGGTGCAAGGGTGTCCTTTTCGTGCGGCGTTCGCTTGTTAATAGAAGAAAAGCCAGCAGATGGTGCTGGAGAATACCCACCCTGGCTGCGGGAGGTGGCTGATGGGAGCCCAATGTGCGCACCCGGAGCGGTCCTGGGGCTGGAGCTGCAGGTTTGGGTCCCCGGCTGAGCCGTACACGCGGTGAGGAGAGCAGAGGAGAGTTGGGCATCTCCAGACCTTGTCTTGTTTGTTTCTTTTCTGGGGTGTAGATGACCAAGGGGACAAACAAGTGATGGAGGCAGATGTCTGTAGGCATTGTCTTCACGGAGTCCCAGCCTGGGTTAGGTTGAAGGGACCTCAAAGCTCCTCCAGCTCCAACCACGGGCAGGGACCCCTTCCACTGGAGCAGCTGCTCCAAGCCCCTGTGTCCAACCTGGCCTTGAGCACTGCCAGGGATGGGGCAGCCACAGCTTCTCTGGGCATCCACAAGTTCTCATCCACTGGGGCTGAGCAGGTTGGTTTTGTTTGTAGCAAAAGTAGAAGTGCTCATAGACTCTCCTTATCTGCTCCATCCACTCCCTTAATGTGTGAATTAAGCACAGAGGAAACAAAGATGTACAAACATCTGTCCTGCTCCTCTGCCTTTGTGGAGATGCTGTATTGATACCATTGCATTCTGTGTGCACTTGGAACACATAGGGCTGAAATTTCTGTGGCTTCAAATAAAGCCTCTGATGTGATATTTGAGGATGAAGCAATTATTTTCTCCCCATGCTCCCTCACTCTTCAGGCTGTCAGCACTCACACTTGCTGAAGATGGTTTGAGAGCTGAAGGCACTGCTGGCTGGTGGTGGCATGGTGCAATAACATCTGACTTGTGCAGTCAATTCACACTGCTGGTACAGGGCAAAAGGAGCTCTGTGTCTGGTTTTGCACCTCTGAACCATACACGTATGTGCATACCTACATATTTGTACTAAAAAACCCCATAAGGTCTGCAGGCTTGATACCGAGCTGTGCTCATTGGTGTAGAGGGAGGCTTTGAGCTTTGTATGTGCTTGTGAATGTTTACATGCAAAGGAATCTGTGAGAGCCCTCACCTACAGGCAGTGCTCCAGAACTGGAAGAGTCCAACCCTATCTGAGAGAGGCTGCAGCATAGAAACACTTGAGAGAGGGCTCTCAGGAGCTGTTCCTGGTATTTTGTGCTTGGGTTGGCTGCCGTAGTGGAGATCAAATCAGTTAACTGTGATAGGCTTCCAGGCAGCAACAGTTTTGCTGTCTTTGTTCATGCCTTTCTAATCCATATCCTCTGAGGGGAAATTCTAACTTGTATGGACCAAGGTACAGGATATAGGCTAGTTCATCTCCCAGGGAGGTTTGTGTTTTCCATAGGCAGTGCTCAGATGGCCATAGTGTGTATGGAGTTAGGGAGGCTGTTAACATTCATCTGCTTGGTTTCATGCAGTCAATGCCTTCAGCAATGAGCTGAAGAGGCAGAGAGTTGGCAATACCTGCTCTGACCAATTTCATCTCCTCTAGGCTGTGATTACCCACCCTGCATTTCCCATGGGGGCACTGAAATACGTTTAAAGCTGCCTTCTGACACTCTGTGTAGCTTACAGCTAGTGCAGGCTGAGGATATTCTACAAGGTGGAAGCTGTTTCCTTTCCTCTGTCTGGAATTTGTGTCCCCCTCCATCACTCCCCAGCCCAAGAGCTTGGTGTGCTCTCCTTCCTCTCGCTAAAGCACAGTCCTTTGCAGTGATAGCCTTGCCAACTAACTGTGCATTTAAATGGGGGTGAGGTGGGAGAGAAGACTCTTCTCCCTCAGGAGGGGGGATAGGATTGATGTGCTTTGTTTTAGGATGTTTTTATTTTTACAAGAAAAACCATCAGAATCTAATTCCTGTTGCTGTGTATCAGTTGTAGGGACACCACTTTTTCCACTGACCCGGATGAGTACAGCCCTTCCAGTCAGTGCAGAGGCAGTTTCCTTACATCTCTTCAGGAAAGAGCAGGGAGCATCCTCGGGATGTGCTGCCTTCTGCAGGGAAGCCCTGCTCTGGAAGGAAAGGCCCTTAACAAGTCTATGAGCAGTAAGTGGCTGGGGGGTCCCTGCGTGCTCCCCACTTCCCACGTTGTGCTCCCACCTCTCTCCCTCCCCAGCAGTGGTTCCTTTTGACCGTGTCACCGCATCCGGGACCTGGTCTCTGTTAAACCTCCTGACAGAGCAGAGCAGAGCCCAGCAAATGGAGGGGAGAACCTCAGCCACGTCACTCACAGCATTGCCCTCTCTGCTGGTCCTTTCTGCTGCAGTGAAGCCTCTTGTTGTCACTTTTGTAGGGAGCTTTCAGTGCCCTCGACTGTTGTTCATCTACATCCTTAACCTCCTGGTGGCTTGAAGTTTTCTCTCTTACATTTGCTGCATGTCCAGTCAGCAGAGAGACAAGTAAATGACTGTTGTACAGAACAAATACCAGGTTCCAGGGTTACCTGATAATTGTGGGTTTGGTAACATATATATGGTACATGTTTCAGTCAAGGGAAGTAACAGCTTGAGCATGTGGATAGGTCCCTTCAGCCCTGTCAGAAGGCAAAGCTTAGAGACAAACACAGTTATGGACCCTCCATCCTCCTTGGTGTCAAGAAGCCATGTGTGGTGGTGGCTGTTCCCATTGCTGTTACATCCTGAAGTGCTGTACTTGTCTTCTGGAAATGGGATGGCTGTTAGGCAGGGCTGGGAGAGGCTGTAAGTGCTCTGCTGGGACAAAGCTTATGGGTAAAAAGCAGCATTTTTAAGGGTCTTCCCAAAGTAAGATGGAAATAAAGAGGTGCTTTTGTCATGAGGTCAGACCCTGAGTAAGGGTAACCTGGCTCTGAAGCCGTCAGAGGAGCGGTGCCAGTTGATACAGCTGAAGACCCATCCATGATATGAAGAGAAAACAAACCTCATTTATGCTGTGTCCCTGCTGGCATCGCAATCCGTGTGTTAATCCCGTGCAGTCCCAAAGCTACAGCAGGGCAGTCAGAACAGGCAAACGGGATTCTGTGTGCTCGGGATTTGTGGCCTGGAGGAGTTCTGATCCCGTGATTCCTCAGTAAGCACAGGGTGTGAATACTTCCCTGCTGCAGGAGCCCAGAAATAGGCAGAGAGCTTCCGAAAAAGGCATCATGCTGAGAGATGCAGAGCGCTGTTCTCATAGGGAGCAAGGCAGGAGCAAACCTACCCTGGCAGCCCCTTCTCCCATTCCCCCCATCTGCCCCATCCCAATCCCAGACTTGCGCTCCTGGAGTTCTGTTGGTGTAGAACAGCTCGCAGCAGGCACTGGTACGTTCACAGTCTCACAAGTGTTTTGAATGGCAGTGTTTTGTCTTGGCATTAATTACTGTTTGTCAAGTGCTTTCATAGCATCAGATGGAACCTGCTAGAACATTCCTGTCTGCGTGGTTTTCCTCACCCACTTCAGGAGGAGGGTGACTCAGATGCTGTCAGGCTCCAAGTGAGAATGCAGAGCTCAGCTGGACGGCATCCGAGCAGGCACCGAGAGAAAAGCCATGCCCATGCACATGGAATTTGCTTTCCCCTGTCTGCTCAGTGCAGTTAATTTACAGCTCGCTCCTAAATGGTGCATTTTAATACCATTTTCTATCAAAAGTGTTACATATGAATTTGCTGTCCCCGGTGTAAAAGTGTCTGCAGGCACAGGGATCGTTATTGCTGGGCTGCCTGTGAAGGAGTGATGAATCTAGAGAGAAACTACACATCCTCTTCAGAACGGAACCTGGGATTGTGAACTACATTTGTCAATATGGAAATGGTTTCCAGTTCCCTCTCCTACCCCATGCTGATGAGAATTGGGTGTTCCGGTGCCACGTCACTTGTGTGGGAAGAGAATCAACCGGTTCCTGCTCCAGCTGCGGTGACAGGCTCCCGGTGTCGAGCTCTTGCCACAGCCTTAGGTCAGCAGGTTAATTGTGCCTTCAGCAGCAGCAGCAACAGCAGAGCAGAGTGTGGAAGAAGGTAACTGGATTTAGGGAACTCAAAGAGGCATTATGGGCTGCTCACCTTCCAACAGATGGGTGGATGATGGAGTCAGCAGCACAGAAACATCAGGCTTTGCTCCACGCTGTACTCAGACACAAAATGAGCTTCAGTGGAACTTCGTATTCTGGTGCCTAGTGAGAAAGCTCTTCATGGTCTCTGAGCTCCACTCTTGTGCTCCTGTCCCTAAAGAGCATTGTGTGTAGGTAGTGTGATTCTACCTTTGTGTTGTAACGGTGCAGTTTGAAATGGATGTGATAAAGAATTGCGATGGGTTTGGATTTTCCTGCCTGCCAACAGACATTTGCGACCTGCAAGGTTTGTCTGCCTGCTGGAGAACCAGTTCCTTGCTTAGGCTAAACCAGTACAGTGACACTGGTATCCCTGGATCTGTCCTATGTTCTTTAAGCTTGTGGTTTTGGCCTTAAATGTCTCTTGGATGGAAGGCTCGCATGTGAGTGTTTGCAGAGCAGGCTGTCCACATGCAGCCTGCTGCTATTGGAAGTTAGATTTAAGAGAAGTAACTTCTGGAGAGAAAGACAGGAAGAAGGCACACTCTGAAGACATAAAACTGAGTAATAAGATGTGTTTTAGGCCCTCAGGTCCTCCCAGGGGGACCAAACAAACTCAGAACTATCAGAAATGTAATGAAATTCCATCACTGTGATAAATGGCAAAAATCACCCCAGCATCAGGCTAGGAAGATAATTCCATTTTCTCAGCCTGCGGTCATTAGCCAGGAGAGCAGAGAGCTGAGCTTGGGATGCCATTGTCTGCCTGGGAACTCACTGCAATCCCATCAGCACCGACAGAGCTCCTTTCCTTTTATGTTTTAGCAGATTTTGGGGCCTTTTGATTTCTTGGTTTGTTCACATGCTCCTTTGCCTGCCTGCCATAGCTGTCCTCCCATCTGATACCCGGCTGAGCTTCCTGGGGTGAGCGGTGGAGCTGTGCCACTTGATTACATGGTGTTTGTGTGGTCTGTCTGTAAGTGAAGGGGCTTCAGGAGGTTGTGAACAGAGTAAGGATAGGGCTGGTTTGCAGTGAGCTGCCCATCTGTCAGTCCCAGGCTGGCGGTTGACGTGGTGACAGACACACTTCCTTCACTGTTGCTGTGCTGCTTTGCACAGAGAGACGGAGGAGCAGTGGGTGCTGAGTCACTTCAGCACCATCATTGCCTCTGGTTCTGTGGCTCCCAGCTCTGCTGTGTCCCTCTGCAGGTGCTCAGAGGTGCTGTTGTTCACCACTTCCACAGCCTTGGTCAGACCGCTTTTACAGCTCACCCCAATTGCTCTTGGATCCTCCCCAGTCCCAAAGGCTCCATGCCTCCTGCCCACAGCCCATCTCTGCCTCACGTCCAGACCTTTTCCAGTTTGCTACAACTCATCCATCTCCTCCTGGGCTCTAAGCATCCATCACATCCTGGTTTTACTGAGGACTAGAGCCAAACCTGGTTCGAGTCTCTGAAAGTCCCCTCTTGACGTCAGTGAGGCTGAGTCCAGCCTGATGTAAGTGCATGGATGGGTGGCGAACCTCCAGCCCTTGCAGGGCTTAACTGGACGAATGCTCTGCACCAGGATGAGGCTCCATCAAGAAAGAAAACAGGTTCCTTGGGGAAACAAAGTTAATTCCTTTTCCCCACCATGCTGCTGCTACCAGCCAGGATCCCAATGTGGAAACTGGCCTCCCTCTACCTACTTGAAAGGGTCTGGGTTTCTTTTTCCCTTCTCGCTGTGCTTTCAGATACAGTTAATTGTAAGGAGCTGTGTGCCAAAGTCCAGGCTTTGGCTGAGAGTTAAACACCAAGAGTTAAACCCAAGCCGTGGAGTTGCAGAAGGCTCTGCTTTATCAGAGGAGTGTCAGGCTTCCCCTCGCTGTGACTGCTATCAGTAATTAGCACACCCTACAGAGCCTGCTGCTCAACAGTCCACATGCTAAATGCTGCTTTGGCATCAAAGTACAGTAGCTTGTAACTAATTACATCCCAGCTTTATCTGGACCAGTTCTTCCTTTTAAATACACTTAATAACTCTGCCTTTGAATGTTCTAGGCGTAAAAATAACCACTCCAAATAATCTCCTGAAGACACATGCCACATTAGGTATAGAGCTGAAGTAGGCACCTTGGATTATCTGAGCAGGACAAGAGCTCTGGGGCCCTGCTAGGATGCGGATGGAGAGCTGCAGTTCTGGTGTGCTGCTTGTGTGCTGGAGAGGAAGGCTGGAGAGCCAAAGTTCATGTTTTACAAGAGTCCCGTGCGTTCATTGTCATTAAAGATGTGAGGAAGGACAAGTGGACTGTGCCAAAAAAGAGCTGTGATTTGTCTCAGCAGTGACTGACCTGAATGGAAAGACCAACAGTGTCAGGGCTGAAATGCAGCATTAGTCCCAAGGCCTCCTCCATGGCCCGTAGACCATCTGTTTCTCTTCCTAAATCACCTTTGAATGTTTCCAGTTGCACTGGATCCATGACTCTTCTGGCATGCTCTCCCTGACCCTGTCAAAGAAAGACCAAAGGAAACATTCTATTTTCCTGATCTTGGAAGTTCCTGCGGGATGGGAAACACCTTTGCAGGAGGAAGGGCTGCTTGGGGTGGTGTGGAAACTGCATTGGAAGTCAGTGGTGGGATCAGGATGCATGGACCTGGCACCTGTGAGTCTCCACAGGTCTGTTTTGAGACTATGTGCCAGTCATTGAGGCTGGTGCTGTGGAGTCTGGGTACTGTGATAAGGCACTAAAATATCCCATAGGGCAGGATCATTTTTGGCTATACCTGAGTATTTTTGTTGTGTGATTTTTATTATCACTTAGTTTTCTGTTGTACAGTGGGACCATAAAGCCCAGTGATGCCTGGGATGGGTGGGAATGTGCCAGTCTCTAGCAGCTGTGTCTGTGAATTAGGGAAAAGGCAGAACATTCCAAAGCAATCCATATAAGTACCTTGTGAGAAGGGAGGAAGAGAGCAGGACCCTGGGCTGTGGCCCCTCATCCAAAAGCAGCTGCGCCAGCAGTGAAAATGTCATGACTGCAAAGCACTGAGGAGGAAATCAGCTTTAAGAGATAGCAGAAGGGGAATAGATTATGGCACTTTTAAATTAAAGGTGTTTGGGGGATTCCTGGAGGGAAGAGGCTGAGTTTGAAAGGAATTCATTATGGAGAGAGTGACTGTGCTGCTGAATCACATCTGTAGTCTGGGTCCATTAAACTCCTGTCTCTCTGTGCCCTCCGAATGCAGCGGGGCTCACGCAGTGCCAGTGACAGCCTGTTTGTCTAATCTCAAGTGACCTTTAGCAAGGGAGGCTCCGGAGGCAGGATGAATATTCACAGGGCAGCATCTTCCCTGTGCCACCCCTCTGATTGCAGATAAAGGGGGTATCTGTGGTCCTGGCTGGTGTTCAGGCTCTGCTGTGATTGAGTGGCCGGGGGGTTTAATGGTGTTACCGGTTGTCAAATTCAGTGGTGTTTTCTGTCGTTTGAAACCAGAATGTAAAGGAAGGGAGGGCTTTGTGCATGATACAGACAGCAGGCAAAGGCTGCGGAGGACTTTGATCCAAGGGCCTGGTTTGTGTTCAGTTGGGATAAATTCAGGATCAGCTCCAGGACTGAAGCAAGTCTCTGAACTGGGAGCACCTTTAATAGAGCTGTTGTGGATTTATGTCTGGCCTAACCCCAGGAGAGTCACTGCATTTGCATTGTAACTCAGCTCTGCCAGCCTGGACGGTCTCCAGGTGGCTTCCTTGGCTTTGATGTGTCCTGTTATTTTCAACCAGTTCAAATGTGATCGTTAATGGGTATCAATACAGAAAATGAAATGAGCAAAGTTGGTGCTTGTGGCAGATCAGAAAGCACCAGGCAGGACTGAGCCAGGCCACCAGCAGCATCCAGTGCCAGGGATACGTGCTGTGATCCTCCAGGGCTGTTCATCCATGGCCATTCCACCAGCTCCTCCTTGGCTGTGAGGGTGACAACACCATTGCTACAGCCTCATGTGAAGGGGCAAGAGAGAGGTGAGCACTCTCATGGGCTTCCCACAACAGCTTCCTCTCAAGTGCCCCATTGGTCATGGGAGTTCTCACCTGCCTCAGACCCTAAGTTCCATAAGGAATGATTTCAGTGGCCCAGACCCAAGCTGTGATCAGATCTGCTTCCCCTCAGTAACCCCATGTCTCACAGATTGTTCTGCTCTGTTACTAAAGGCAGTAAAACACGTCAGTTTTCAGCTTTAGGTAGAGCTGACAGTTTGCAACTTGCCACAAAAGAAGAAGAGATTGTTTTGTCAACACACATATGGGGCTCATTCGGCTGTACTGGGCCACAATTAATTATGTGAGTCTGCTGTCTATCTGTCAGAGCACTGGAAAGAAAAGCTTTGGGAGGCATTGTTTGTTTAATCTGTAGGGCCTTTTGTTTGCTTCAGAATGTGGATATCTTTTCCATTTATTTCCTTCTTCTTATCTTCCCCCTTTGTACAGCTTTAATTCCTATAATCGGAACGGTCTCTTTTCTCTCATTGCTGCTGATCAGTTATCTGCCGGAGATTAAATGATCTCAGAGGGAAGGAAGGGCAGCAATAAATGCAGAGCTGTGACAAACCTGGCAGAGCAGGAGCATCCCCACCAGGGAGAGGGCTGCATCCTCCCAGGGTGCATGGTCCCAGCTCTGAGTGGAGTTAAGGAGCACAGCTAGGTCAGAGAATCATGGAATGGGTTAAAAGGGACCTTAAACCATGGCAGGGGAGTGGGACTAGATGATCTATAGTGATCTATATAGATGAGCTATAAGGCCCCTTAAGGGGGGCTATGCAGGGCTTGCAAAGCACTTGAACCAGTGTCCTTCTGGCTGCTGTTGCTGTGGCTTGCAGGTAACGTTCCGAGTGCTCTGGCTCTGTTGTCCAGGTGGCAGCTGCTCCAGAGGAAACAGATGTTTTATTCCTAAGGACCTCTAATGGTTGTGCTTGATGCTGGGGAACCGAGGGCAGCAGTGAGGTGCCCCAGGGCTGATTTATGGCGAGGACTGTGTTTGTTAGTGCAGGGGAGAGCCGGGCAAAACATTTCCGTGGGGAGAGGAAGCAGTTGTGAGTGTTGGCTTGCTCTGAAAGCCCTGCACACACTTGGCTGGGGCTGTAGCTGCTGTTATCAGCTGCCCATGGAGCCTGAGAGCAGCAAATGGCTGTTTCCAGAAGCTTCTTAGAAAGAGATGCTCTTGCGCTTGGCAGAATGTGGATGGAGGCTTCTGGGGGGGCTGAGATTGTGCTGGGAGGGTGTCACTGGGTGCCAGGCTCATCCCATCCGGTCCATGGGCTCTGTCAGTGCCACCAGGAAAGAGGATGGGGGATTTTCACCTTCTCCATCAAGAGGAGGTCCCTCTCCTTTGCCTCTGGGGCTGGCTCAAGGACAGGGCACCCCTCAGTCACACAGAAGGGCCTGCAGTAAAATGATGCTTTTACAATGGTAATAAACCAGCCCTACATAAGGTGTGTTTTCCAAGCCTCTGTCTGGCTTTGGAGTCAGGCTCTACATGATTCCCAAATGTTTTGCTTCCAAAACCTTAATGTCAAGTCTTCGAAGTTTAAGTACTCATCTGCATACAGATTCTGCTTAGCTCAGGTCTTTATTTTCTCCTTTGATTCAGTTTGCAATGCAGGGTATTAATTTCATTTGTTAACCAGCTTCTTTTATCCTTGAGACTTGAATGCCAGGCACCTTGGGGCAAACTGGGTGGCCACAGGCTGGGAATAGTCAGTGAGTGAGTTCAAAGGCACTAAAAGCATTTCATCTGTTCAAAGGATGCTGCAGTCCCAACTGCTGATGGTTTTAGGGGTTCTCATAGAAACTAATACTATTTCATTAATAAAAGTTTAAAAATAACTCTTATAAACAGCATTCGAAGGGGTTTGGTTCAAGCTGCTGAGGAGGTAAATGCCTCTGTGCTCCCTCCCTAGCACACCATAATGGAAAACCTCATGGATGTGGTATTTCTGTATGGACTCGGAGCAGTGCTCAGGGTGTTTTCTGGCTCTGTGGGCCAGTTGGTATCACTGCTCCAGAGGTAAGAAGTGGGACGTTACAGGGAGAAGCTTGCTCATCTAATTCAGTGTCCCACTGACCCCAGCTTGGATCCCTGGAGGGGCTATGGGAGTCAAGGAGGTCTTGCTTTGTAGTTTGAGCATCTTTACAGCACTGAATCATGAAGTTTGCTGTCCTGTCCCACACTTGTATTGGTACTGATTATATCTCTGGTTCTTCTTGCTCTCTGTACAGATATCCCCAGCCCTTTCGGTCTGTTTATGCCCAGAAAGGTGGCACTCTGTACCAGGAGGCAGGGCTGTGCATTGGCTGATGTCTGCTGGGATGCCATGACAACTGGAGTGGGGAGAGATGGATTTCAGCAGTTTCACAGCTGTTTAAAGGGCTTGGATTTATTCTGATTCAGGTATCCTGCATTGAACATCTGAATTACAACACAGCTGTGCAAGCCTGTGTCCTTGGCAGGCTCTGTTCCACAGGGTTTAACAAGTTGTTTTATGAGACCATGAGACTTTGCATCCATAGCATCCCGTGGCTTGGAGAACCCCAGTTCTGCATCTTTATATTTGAAACGCACCTCCTTTGCTTGGTTTTGAATGTAGGTTGGACTGATCAGTGGGGTGGAACCACCATCTGCTCCCTTTGTGTTTGCAGGCTGCACAAACCAGGTAACAGCCTGTGAGGTCTCAATGCTCTCTCCCAAGGCACATGGGAAGGTGCAGCAGCATCCAGAGCCTCCTCTCTGTGCTGTTGCACCATCTCAGCCCGGAGCTGCAGCTTTCTGTGGGACTGATGGAGCAGTGAGCAAGTGACCCCATTGAGAACAGCAGTGGATTTACAGGGGAGCAGACAGCACCCACCAGCTGCAGTCACAGCCAGGCTGATCTTTAAGGTAAATGTTATTTAAATTGCTGTATTTCAGCTGCTGTGGGAGCTGCACACCCCAGCTTGGCATGCTAAATATACCTTATTAATTGCCTTGCTCTTTACATACACCGGAGGCTGGTGCATCATTAAATACACCAAGAACTTTTCTTCCTTGAGGTTTTGTTTCTTACTGGAGCATTCCAGTTCTTAGTGGCTCCTGTGGTTGGGATCAGGCTGGACATGGACTATTGCAACTTGCCCTGGTTTTTGCTCCCTCACCAAAGCACAACAGTGCAGTGTCCCAGTATGGGTATTTAAGTACTTCGTGCTTGTACAAAGCAGCACTGTTAAGACTGGATGAGCAAATACCTTCCAAGAGTGTTCAGTTGTGCTATCTCTCTGTATTGCTGCCTTGTCTAAAGGCTGCAGCTGAGCCTATGCAGGGAGAGAGTAAAGTAAAAGCTGGAAGCTCTTCTCTTCCTGATGGGAGCAGACCTGTTCTGGAAGATAACCTTGACTCCGTATCACCTAGAAGCATTTGGAGGGATGGGATTGCTTCAGTTAGGGTAGGGAAAAAGCCTCCGTAAAACATGATCTTTATTGAGAGCCTCTTCCTTTTTTACAGCCCTATTTGTTTTTGCTGTAAAAGGTGGTGAAGTGCCTTACACTGCAGTGCCAGTCACACACACCAGGTTGAGCCAAGCCCTCTGTTCCCTTCCAGTGCCGCAGGACATGGGGTTGTAAGGAGTGCTCTGCCATGGGACAGGGCCTCCAAGGGCCCCTCACAAATCCATTCCTAGGTCAGGCTGCAGTCAGCCTCTGGAGCATCTCCCATTTGCAGAACTTCAGCCCCTCAGTAGTCCTCTTTATACAACTGATTCCTTCAGGCAGTTTCTAGTTGCCGTTTCCATCCCTGACTGCATTGGTAAAGGAAAACACAACAGCAATCACCAGGCAACACATTATTGTATTATTCATGCCCTATACTTGAGAGTGATTGAGGTGGGGAAAAGGAGAAGAAAAAGCCTGCGAAATTCATTACAGCTTCAACACCACAGAACCTCATGGGATTTGGGATATTGTGGCTTTAATCGGAGCTAATGGGTCCCTGTTGCCTGTGCCATGGCTGCTGGAGTGGTGGTGGATCAGAAGCAGAGGTGCCTGGTGCAGGTCTCCAAAGGAGAAGCCCTGAGAGTGAGCTACAGCAGTGACCCACAGCATGGCCCAGTGCTGCTGCTCTCCTGGCCTCTGTATCACTTTACACTTGATCCATCTCCTCTGCTGAGGCTATGGACTGTGGGGCAGAGATTTCTGCCCATTGCCTGCTGCAGCACCCAGCATTTTCCATCTCTGATGTCAACACTTGCTGCAGTATTTGGGTGGAAATACAAAGCAATTCCTGTAATCCTCTTTTAACATGGGCATGTAGTGAGCACAAGCACGACTTCTCAATTCAAGGCAGTAATTTTATTGCTGAATGCTATCTGGAATGTTCTTTTTTCAAAGCATACAACTTTTGTATTTCCCTGGTCTTTATATAGGGAAGGAGATATCTATCTATGCAAGGTATTTATAGGCCTCATTATCTCAGTACCTGGTATCTTACGTGTTTATCCATGCACTGCCTGTTGGCTATTAGGCTGAGTTGTTTTCCCACTTTGCAGGCTGTGACGAGAGGGGAAAGTAAATGTTGAGTGCTGTAGTAGCTTCTTCAATGAGAAACTTAAGGTGGTGGAGCAACAGTCCTGTGTCTTCTAGAGCCTCTGGTTACTGGGTCATGGTCCTTCTGTACAGCAATCACTGAAGCTTCAGACCTGCCACTGACCCTTCAGGTGCCAGTCCCATGGCCACAGGGAACAACAACATTTTTACTGGGGCTTTCTCCCAGGACCCTGCCCTTTAGCCCAACACCTGCATGGCTTCCGTGTTACTTCCCATTCACCATCAGGTCTGCTTCCCAGCTGTGTCCAGCCATGCTGCCGGTTGCCACCAGTGTCACAGTGACTTCCCCCCAGTGCAGAAGGTGACCATGGGTGGATGTGTTTGCTCTGCAGTGTCCCATCTAGTGATGGTAGATGGCTGGGTAGGGCAGTGCAGGATATGGGCAGCCATCAGCAATGCTGGTTGCTGCTTCTGTCCTTCGAGCACGGTTGTCAGTGAGTGTAAGGGAGGCTGTGTGGGACTGGTGTCACTGGCATCCCTTCCAGGCTGCGTTGTTGCCAGGGCTCAAGCACAGTTTCCCCCAGGTTTAACTTGACTGAGTACCAGCCCGATGACAAAACACAGCTTTTGAGATCAGGCTTCTCACAGTAAACGGTTATTTGTTTTTCTGCACAAAAATATTGGCTTATGCTGCCTGATACAGTTCTCTCTCCCACTCCTCTTCCACCTTCGCTGCCTGATTTGTGTGTGTAGTTTAATTAAAATCATACAGTATTTCCACAACTTGGTACGTCTGTGCTGCTAGCCTTGGATGTGATTTATAGACAGCATTCCAGTGAAACTGCCTGGAAAAATTAAATAGACATGAATCAACGTGCCACAGGCTTTAGAAATCAAACATTTCCCAGCTAACTCCCTGCGGACATCTCCTTTCAGCCTGATGCAGGATAAATGTTACTGTAAGCTACTAAGCACAGGGCTGTGTTAAAACGCAGTCATTAGGTTTGGGTTTTGTAATTGTAGCTGTTTGCCAAATCATAGCTTAGGAGCCAGGGAGCACTTTGATTCATTACAGATGATTGTATGATTATTAAAAAAGAAGAAAACCCAAACTACTTAGGCTGTTAGACTTCAATTTGTCTTGGCCTTTGGAATGATTCTAAACCGGTGGCAAACATCAGATGTAAAAACAGTTTCAGCATAAGTGTGTTTGATGAAGCTATCGCAAATGCTCTTCCTGGCTGTGTTTTATCTGGCGGTGGATGCTTTTTGGAGGCTTAGTACATCATAAACAGAGTTAACTCATGAGAATCTCAGTGTTTATCAGTGTGACTTAAAGCAGATCAAAACAAGGGATCAGGCAGAAGACAACCTGACAACATGGGTGCTGCCGTCCCACATGCACATATGTGCCTTTCTCGGGACAAAGACTGACTACCCCAAAGCAGCAGCCAGTTCTCTGCTTACAGCACAGAGCCTCTGAGCATGGAGCCCCCGGGCCCTGCACATCCTCCATCAGCAGTGCTGGGGGGGGCTCTGTCCTAGCAGCAGCCTCAAGTCTTGTGTTGAATCTCCAAAAGGATAAGCAGAAAGAAACCTCCTGTCTGCCTGGAGCCCATCAATTCCCATGCACAGCCAAGCACTGCAGGGCACGTTTCATCCAAGGCTGAACTCCTCTGGTGTTAGGCACCCTGGAGCTTCTGAGATGTCTCTTGTCCTTTCCGTCCTCATGGTAGATGGGAGTGAATCAAGAATTGCCAGCATTATGGAAGACAAAGGGAGCCCACTGTGGGATGTGGGCTCAGCTGTGTCCTTCCAGTAGTTTGTAGTAAGTCTTGGGCTTTAACAATCTAATCACAGGGATTTGGGGAAGGAGGGAATGAATTTGTTTGTTTCCTCCCAGCCACAGGTGATATTACAGTGAATAAAGAAAAATTAATCCCCTTTTCTGGTTTGTCTTACAAATGAGATGCAAATAATATTCAGGGCTGATCAAAACACCAGTGATTACTGGATGGCTGAAAGCGAATACCGGAGCAGGCCCTCTGGAAAGCACTGCCCTTGTGGCTCCCGAGTGCCAGCTGTGAAGATGTCTTCTGCTATTAGATAGCAAAATGCTTAGTTTGGAATTATCTTTAAGGTCATCCATGGAAGTGCGTTGGTCCCATCAGGAGAATGTGGTGGAGGGATGCAGGCAGTGGCCTTGGTTAGGACAGTTTAGGCAGGCTGGGATGCTAAACACGGGGGGAAAGAGGTGAGCTGAGCACCTTCAGAGGGGTGCAGAGCGATGCTTGAAGGAGCAGGGGATGCAGTATCAGACCCAAAGGTGGTAACTGGCTTCATGTTGTGAGCCCAAACTTAGGGAGCCCAAACTGGGATGCAATGGAAGGGAAGAGCATGTGGCAAGTGTGTGCATTGATTGAGGCTCCTCAAGTGCAGTGTGGGAGCTGGGGGGGTCAGCCCTGCCTGCCCTGCTGACCCCGGACATCCTGCCGTGGAGCACAGGACCTGTCATCTCAGGTTTGCGAGTGCCTTTCAATTTAATACATTTTAATCAGCAAATGAATCAGGAAACACCAGTTCAGCAGGATAATTGAACAATGAAGAGACACGATAATTACTGTTTAGTCTAATTAACTTTGTTAAGTCTTTATTGGGAACAGAGACTTCCTGAGTGAGACTTATTAAATGGTTCTCCCTGGAAAACAGAATCCCCATCGGACAGCCTTTGTTCCTCACACTGTGCATTAGGATTGGGTGCCTATGTTTAAATCCTGATTAGAGAAATCAGTAAGTTACCTTCAGTCCAGTCTCCTACATCTTCAATTCATTTACATCTCTTTAATCCATTGCTGTCCTCCTTGCTAGTTTTGAGGTAAGCAGGATTGCATTGCCAACAAAACCTACAGGGTTGTGAGCCCTATGATGCTGCATCCACGTTCAGCTTCGTTCCCATCTCTCATCTTCAGGCGTGTGGAAAATGGACAAGTGATTGGGGATTAACAGCAAAGGAGGCTGGGGGGCCTTGTTCTGCTGCAGTAAATATGTGTATTAAAGCACCAAAGTCTTTGTAGGGCTCTGACAGGATGGAGCTGCTGGGGAGCCTCTAGCACTTGACAGGTACATCAAGGGGGTCAGGATCACAGGGTCTGCGGAGGGCCAGGTCTGAGACAGAGGCACTGGTGTAATGGGCATTGTCAGGGCCATGCTGTTACTGCTGAATACGTGTGCGGGGCCAGAAGGTGTAACCCTGGTGCAAAGCCTTCAGGAATGAAACCTGCCTCCATGTCTGTTCTGTGCTCCTCGGCTCTGACCTCTGTCCTTGCAGCCTTTTGGGGACATCAAGAAATAAGCTGTGTTCATGGGAGAATATTAAGAGGCACAAGGAGCAGCATGTGCATGGGCACAATTAGCATGAAGGAGTGGGTCTGTCTGCTCCGGTCTCTCCTCTGGTTTCACTTTGCTTTGCTTTCCTGTGACATTAAATATTTATCATTTCAGAATGGAGGATTAGAAATAAATATTGATATGAACTTGATTGGCTTTTGATCTGCTGAGAGAGCCCTTTGGCTGGGCGCAGTCCAGTGAGCAACTGACCCACCGGTACCTTGTGCATTATTCATACTAGGTTAGGTCAGGAAGATGAGAGAGACTCAGGATGTGAGCCCTTTAGGAGAAGCATGAAGGAATGTGATTTAATAATCTGTGGCTCTTGGGGTTATTTTCCTGAGGCAATGAGCTATGAACCAGGGGAACTCAGGACCTTAGATCCTGATCTTAGTTTCAGTTGTATCAAATCCGAGACATCTTTTTATAGCCAAGGGATTGACATCCATGTGGCTGGGCAGAATCCAGCTTCCCTGGGGACAGGAGTGCCTGAACCAAGCTGTAATTCTTGGCAATTTAAGGTGAAGCTGGTTTGTTTCCCATCAATAGTAATTGTAAGCCACAGCAACCCTTTTGCAGTGGAGCAGCTCTGCCCTCTCCAAAAACCAGGTATTTTAATGAGAGATTTTGAATGAGAAAAATGCTCTGAAAGACGTTTTGCTACTTCTGCTTCTCGCAAGCTTGATGAGCATGGGTATATCTCAGACCATACCCAATGCACTCTGCCTCACTCCAACCCTTAATGTTTTCATTACAGCTAAGGTACAGGATTGCTCCCCACAGATCCTGTTATGTCCTCCAGTTAATTTGTGCAACTAATAGCCTGAGTGGTTTGAATTCTTGTTGCTGGATGCCACTGCCATTGCATGCAGAATGTACTTGGTTCACTTTGTAATTAAAACAAGTCCTCTCACACTTGATCTTTGCACGTTGCTCTTGGGCTTCCCACCCATGCCATGCTTTGAGGATGCATCATACCCAGCCCCGAGCACAAGGGGACAACTCCATCACTCCTCGTGTTTTCGGGGTCACCCAGTCATGGTGTGTTGTATCTTCACAACCCCAGGTCTGGGTCTGTTGGGAGGGAGCATTGCTGGGCAGAGCAGCCTCACAGCCTTGCCTGCTTCATTATTGCCTTCCCCTCTCTTGCACTGAATCACTGTGCAGCCCCACTGGATGCTGTAGGATCGCTCTGTGGATCTGGCAGCAGCAGTTGCTGTGCACCAGGGAGAGGCAATTAATGGGGTTTCTAGAGGGGCAGCTCTTGAGACACCTCCTGCTTTAATTCCTCCTCCCCTCATCTCCTGCAGCATCACAGGGCAAATAAAACTGCTGGAGCTTTAAAGGCTTCCCCAGCTGCAGCGAGCAAGGGAGTTAATTATTGTTGAAGAGGGGCAATTGGGCAAGGTTAAAAGCTGTGAAATAGAGGAGGAAATCAAAAGGTGAAGCCGCAGAGGGAGGCGGAAGGAAAGAGGTGACGCTTTTCTGTAGCATGGGACTTCTATGGAGCAGTATTTGCATTTCCAGGTGGAAGAACAGGGAAATAATCCTTTTCTTTTTAATTCCGTTTTCCTGCAGCCCTTCCAGGACAAGGAAATGGTGGTTTTCTCCTTCAGAAGGACAGACAGGAACTGGTGAAAGCACTTGTTTTGTTGCAGCCCCATTTGGTATCTCTGCAAATGACTTGACTCCCTATACCTTGCATACACATGCCATTAACCTTTGTGAAGCCAACTGTGGTGCTCTGCAAATCACACCTTAAAACTGCTCTTGGCTGTGCTGCCCTAAGAGTAAAATCCCTATGGCAGTGACTCCCATTTGTCTTGTGTCTTTACAGCAAAGAGCACAGCAGGCAGGATTTGAGAGCAGGATGGAAAGGGCACGGGATTCCCTGGGCACCAACACACAGCAAGTAATTATAAGGATATCATAAAGCCTTAGCAGGGACTTGAGTCTGTTCCTTGAGGTGGTTTTGCCCCTGGGCACAGGCATCATTTGACTGTGCTTAGAAACCCCCAGATACAAAGGTAGTTGTGCTGTGTTCGATCTGCTCCCCAGATCTTGGTCCACACCTTCCTTCTCTTACATAGCTCCGACCCAGAACTGATGTTCTCTATAGGTACATGGGCCTTGCTCTAACAAAGAGCATGGGAATGTTTTACCAACAAAGGCTGTTGCTTCCTGAACTCCCAAAGCCTTTGTGTTTATGCTGTGACAGATGAGACTTGCCTCACCTCACCATTGAGAGCCACAAACCCTTTTACTGCTCAATAGGCAGCGAGTCACAGTCTGCTGAAGAGCTTGCATCACGCTGCTCGGTTCCATCCTGCACCCTGCAGAACAGCTTTTCACAGCTCCTTGTGCAGCCCATTTCTTTTGTCATAAAACTTCTAGTGCTGTGCCTACAGCACTCACCTGCATGGCTGATTTCACATCACTGTAACAGGCAGGCTGCAGAATGCTGAAGAAATGCCTCTTGGTCATTAAAGCCATATTTACAGAGACTTAACAGCTTTCTAATAGGCATAGAGCTTGCTCTGCAGAACTGCGACTGCATAAATATACCAGGATAAGCAGCTGGTAGTTAAAAGCTTTGTAATGTATGGAAAGCTGTAATTTGCTGATTAACAATGGTTGATTGCTGTTGTATTGCAATACCTATTTCCTGGCATCACCAGGAACCTGACCCACTTCCAAAAGGGCAAAATGAAAGGAAAGCACTGTTAGAGCTGCAGGAGAATGGCCGGTAGCTGGAGGTTTGAGCCCAGTATTGGGTTGGTGGTGGTGGAGATGGGTCCTTGCAGTGCTGTCAGCTGGCTGTGGCAGGAGCTGGTGTAGGTCCATGTGTGTCTCCTGTCCCCGTGGCTTTGCACCAGCTGAAGATCTGCTTCTTTATTGCTGGAGCCCAAATCCATGGAAAGCCAATAAAAGCCATCATTTCTTTTCTATTCTCACTCATTTCTCTCTGCTGAGTTGTTGGAGTTCCTCAGCCTGTCACTTCACCCCCATCTGTCTCTTCCTTCTGGGCTGTGCCCTTCCGGGTTGCTGGTGTTTCAGGATGCTGTTTGCTCAGACCCTGATGTCTGTGAAGCTGTTCTTTCTGAAGCCTCCATGTACCTCTGCAGTGTAGATGAATATAGTGATACCATCCTTGTAACTGGCAGGCTTTCAGGAGGATGTAGGTTTACCTTTCACATGAACGTTCTCTTCACCCAGAGGTGTCTTCAGAGTCTTTTAGTCCTTATTCCAAATGACTGTATGTCTTAGGTTGGAAAAAGAGAAGGGGGGAAAAAAGCAAGAGAAAAAGAGGAGTCAGGAACATAAATTAAGCCTTCAAATGCATGTGCAGTTCTCTGTGACACAAACTTTGCTCTTGGGGTTTATGATGCTAATAAAATACTATTCACTGCTAACAGCTCTTTCCTTCCTTGCCTCTCCGAGTGAGACAAATAAGTGCACGTATTGAAGGAGTTCACATTTTATGTCTCTTTGCATCAATATGGCCCAGCTTTATTGACATTTTTAGGTAGAAACTGGCTAGTCATGCCTGGACTACATTAACTATTATTTATTCTTTGGACTGAGGACCCAAACCCTCCTTGTTCTAGGTGGTTGTGCATACAAATCAAAACTATTTGTGTCCCACAAGGCCTCTAAATATTATGAGAGACAAGAAGTAAGTTAAAAAGGCCAAGGAGCAGTGAGCCAGTTTGTGTAACGTGGGATGGGGAGCAGCATGCAACTGGTCCCTTCCAACCCAAACCATTCTGTGACCCTCCGTTGTGTGCTCTTAGGTTTGAACTGTCAGGTACTTGCAGTTATTGTAAGTGATAAGTGAGAATAATTTTTATCATCTTAGAAATAAATCACATTAGGAAGTGAGCAGGACAGCACTGTACTGAGCATCAGAATCTGGGCACTCACCTCACTGGCTCCATGGAGTGATGCATGTATGGAGCCATGTGGGGAAACCACAGTGGAAACCCAGTGCAGAAATCACCCCTCCAAATGGAATTAGCCTTCAGAAAGATCAAGAAAGGGGTTTGTACCCTTCAAGGTATCCTGTGAATCACTGACAATGCAACCAGGTTCAATCTCTGTGCCTAATCTTCTGTCTTTTTAGGGTCTAGACTTGTTTCTGAAAATAGAGCTTTATTCTTTATGTTCACTTCCTAAAGGACATTAACAGGAGGGGGAGAAAATGCCATAAACTGGGACATTTTGTTACAATATTCACTGCACATCTGGGAGCTCTTTTGGTACATAATTGCTGCATAATGCTGTTCACAAGGTACAGCCTCATACACATCCTCTTGGAAGCGGCTGTTGTGATGCTGCATAGCCCCTGCTTTGGAAATGGAGCGTGACCTGTCAGCCATGTACACAGCTCACAGAGTGGAAAACTCTTGGTTCCTTCTCTTTGCTCCATGAGGTCTTGGCCAGGCTGCTGTTGTGCAAGTGTTTGAGGCTCTAAAAGCCTCATTGCTCCCAAATCCACTGCTCAGCAGAGGGAAGTGCATTGTTCAAGTCCTAAAGGTAGTTCTGTGGTGGGACTGAATGTGTGGCTCTCTGCAAGGCTGTGACACTGGCAGCTGGAGCGAGGGAGATGCCTTCATGCAGCCTTTGCTCCGCTTGCTAGTGACAGGGAGACACAGCATGTTTTGGACATCAGTGTCTGGCAATGGATTAATACAGGTTTAGAGCAGCAGTGATTGAGTAAACATCTACCATGTTAACTTGGAAGCGGTGTGCACATGGCAACAATGATAAATTGCAGCGAATCTGGGATCTGGAGCCATCAAATTTCCTTCTCTGTCTTTCTTAACCTTGGGACAAATTAAATCAAATTCTGCTGTGAGGCCCAAAGTCATAAAATGTATGTGCTGTAACAGTATATTCTGCAGAGCAGTCAGCATTCCCTGCTAGTAATTACTTCCTTCCCTAAGTTAAACAAATGATGGGATATCTTGAACCAGGGGGAGGCCACTCAGGACTGGATAAAGGATGCAGAGATGTTCCTGTCAGTGCACACCTAAACTCTCTATGCTAATTTGCTGTTGAGAGCAATAATCTGCTCTGAAGCTGCCTCTATTCCTGGGCGCTATCATCCCAAGTATGAGCATCATTAATAGGACTGCTTGAACAATGCATCCGAACAGTAACCACTTGTGTGCTGAGTGGGGTGGCTGCTCCAGGTCCTTTCCATTAGCTCTCCTCTTCTGGGGTGAATGTGTCTTTCCCAGAGAGCCAGGCCTGGGCTGGGAGCAGCAGCTGCTGGAGGCAGCTTGGGTTGTTCCAATGATTCATTATCCCATTTAGAGGAAGAAATGCAAGTGTTATTTGGAATTGAAATCTGGCTGCCTTTAATTCCCACTCAGAGATTCTCTCTCTGCTCTGCTCTCGCTACCTGAGAGTTTCTTCCTGTGAAAGTGCTTGTGCTCTATAATGAAATTATACTTTGAATTTCTTGCTGATAAGTTAAAGAGATTAATCTGTTCATAGTCTTCCTGCTGAGGCGCTGGGCTCCACTCGTGTGCCTCCTCAGGTTCCCATCTCCACATTAGTGTCTTCCAGCACTACACAGGTGCTGCAGATCGGTGCAGTGCTGTTAAGCTGAGCTCAGGAATAGCCCAGGGTGCTGGTTTGGGTGCCCATGCTGGGCCCAGGACATCGCAGCAGGATGTCAGAGAACCCAGGGGTGAAACCTGTGAGAAGCAGTTGTAGTGTTTGAAATGAAATTGCATTTACAGCAGCACCTTTCTAATGCAAAGCTGTTATTAATGAATCTGGGGGAAACCAGGCAGAGAGCTCCTCATACGTCTTGATTTGAAAGGCTTTTTCACTGTCCCTATGTCTCAACTTCGATCTGTCGTTTTATTTTCCCCTCTGCTGTTTCTTTCCATTCTGGCAGAAGATGGAGAGCAGGTACTGTGAACACGGTGCTAAATAGGCACCTGATTTATTGCCTGCATTATTCTACTGAAGTGGCTGTGTTTAGTTTTACCCTCCAGGCACTTGGGACATGTCTGTGTTCAGTCCAGTGCTCTGGGATGGGTCCTGCACCAGGAGCAGGGTGCTCCCCAGCCTAGCTGCTGGGATGTCCAGCTCACTAAATCCAAAGCGAAGCTCTCGAGGATTTTTTTTATGAAGCCCATAAAAGGGCCAAGAATTGGGGCTGGTTTTAGAAAAGATATTAAAATGCAGAACAGGGAAGAGAGGCAGGGTGGCCGGGGAAGCTGCTCTTGCAGTGTGATGCTCAGCTCATCAGTGCTCTGTGCCCTCAGCAGCATTGCACACTTGCGCTGGTATTAAACTTAATTTATACTGTAGAAAACCAGGGGGAGGGTGTACAAAGGAAAAGCAAAAGCTCCATCCTGCCAGATGCTGAGTGCTTGTGAAGTGCTGAGTTGGCAGAAGTCAGAGCTGCTCAGCACCTCTCAACCCTCCTCCTCTTGCTTTATTGTCAGTCTGCAGAGCTGGCTGTAAAACAGCACAAGAGATTTCCAGTGGAATGAAAGTCATGTCCAAGTGTTAAGATCCGGATACTTCACTGTACAGAGTCATTCCAGAAGGTGAAATGCTGATTTGTCATCAGTCCTATGCAGAGGAGAAAAAAGGATGTTATTGTCGATGACTACAAAGCTCCTACAGCAGAAGGATTGAGGTGGTGGAGGGAATAGCCCAAGAGGTACATCCACAAAACATCCCTTTGTGCTGCCCAGCTCTGTTTTCACTCTCTGCTCCATGGGTTGTGTCAACATTGCTCTAGGAGTGAGCAGGCTTTTGAAGGAGGGTTCAGACCTCCAAGTCATCACTCAGAATTACTGCCATGCATCTGGCCCAACACTTGCTGCCCGTATTTATAACACAGAGCAGCAGCCAGCATCTCCTGGGAGGTTTCAAAGCTGAAAGTAAACTGTAGGTACATAATGCTGCAGCATATATAGGGCAATGAAAAGTGAGGGGGGTGTTTGCTGCCAGCTCCCTGTGTACCTGCATGGGAAGAGGTAACCTTCTTCCACAGGGTTACGTGTGTCTCAGTTGGTGTTGGGATATACAGCACGTGGTAGATGGTGTCCAGATCTGAGAATGGTACCTGGGAGATAAAAATGCTTCTGCACAAAGGCTGCCTCACACTTTGAATGTGATGCTTTAAAACCAGAAAGTTGAGCAGCAAGGTGAGTTTTACAGTCTCACAGTGCTCCAGGAGGCACCTCGTGCCCATAAACAAGCCCCCATCTCTCCAGTCCACCATAAAATCCTTCAGTAATGATCATCATGACAACTATAAATCTGTTGTTTCCGTTCCCTGTGATTTATTGAGCTGGTGGAAGAGGTGGGGCTGCTCCTTTGGTTGGGATGATCAAATGTTTGCAGAGGCAGAATACAATCTGCATTCCTCCAAGGCCACTGTTGTACACTGAATCATGAATACATTTCCTTTCCTATTAGCAGTTTAACACTGTAGGACACACAAACACTTCTTCAACATGAGTTTGTTTTGAAGTGAAGTCCTGGCTCTATGGGAGTGAATGCAGGAGCCCTTGCAGCCGTGGGAGAGCTGCCTGGAGCCTTCCCCCTGGATTTCATTCTTCTTAGTTTTGAAAGTTGAGGGGTTTGTTCCTAATAGGGATGGAGCCACATTGCAGAATGCCAGAAGCCTCCATGAAGCAGCAGTTTCCTTCTCTCAACAGCTCTGATAGAGATAATCAACTGTCCTGTCCTCCTGAGCCTCGGATAATGGGGAAGAGGGGCAGTCGAGCAGGCACAGTGTGTATGGGACAGCTGAGGACAGAGGACTGTGCTCCAGAGAGAGAAAACAGGATGAAGGGAAACAAATCCTTTGTGTCTGTCATGTGCTGGATGAGCCGGGCACATGTAGAGAGGAGATAAATGATGCATGGGGCAAGCATGGATTTTAGCCTTGCACTCTGTGGCCATTTCTCCCTGTTAAATAATTCCCATTGTTTTCTGCTGAGCTCACAGCCTGCACAGGTACTCTGGAGAATCTGTGTTTAATAGTGGCAAATGTGTAATCGAATACAATTAATGCTGGTAATTGTAGTAACCAGCGCGCTGTTGTAATTGACCTAAATGTGTCTTACTAATTAGAACAACTACAGTTCAGAAATCATTCTCAGGCTGGAAGCAGTACTTCATATTGGAAAACCCGGTCTGTGACACACCTCAGTGTTAGCACAGCAATGTCCCAGAGCACGTTTTATTCTGCCATTAGGTTTCTTTGCATTTTCTGGGAATATAAGAGCTGGTTGGACCTAAGGAACCATTCCCACATGTTGTAGGTTTATCTCCTGTTGTTGAACACTCACCTCTCTGTCCATTCACAAGGGATGTGACCTTTCTGCAACACAGATGTCACCCTGTCACGCGTCCAGCACAGGCAACGTGTCTGGATTCATTTGCTTAAACAAACCAGGATCTTTCCCCCAAGGACAGCCATAAACCTTCCTCCATCTTCCATCCGTGTTGTCATTCCTACTCCTGCAACAGGAATATGAAACACTTCAGGAAAGTGAAGTCAAAAGCAAATTTGTTCTTGAGAGTTTATTTCTGGTTTATGCTTTGAGCTGAATTGTTGGGGGTTGTGCAAAGCAGAACCAACCCGGGTCCAAAGCCTCTGTGTCTGTGAATCTGCCTGTTCCAGAAGCTCCACTGTGACACCTCGGTCCTCCACGTGGGAGGTGTGAACAGGCGGAAGGCGTAAGGACCATGGGGTTTGTGAGTGATGGCAGCTCTGATGGGGTTTGATGTTAAACGCTGTTCACGTGCTTGGCTGGACCAAAGCCAGGACACTGACTCCTGCAGCCTTGCTCCTGTGCGGTGTCCTCAGCCCCACGGACCTGCCCAGGTACCCACTGGAGGAAGCAGAACTCCACCAGTGTGGATCACACATCACGGCCTCTGTGCTTGGAGCTCATCTCAACAGTGTTGTCACGTACATCGGGTCAGAAGGAGATGCTGGGGGCCAGATCCTGGTGGTGGTACTCATGAGAGTTCCACAGCTGGAAGTGGAACGGATGGGACAGCACCAGCTGAGGAGGGCTGTTTGCTGAAGAGATTCATTGTGCTGTAGGTCCCCAGCAGAGCATTGCCACCGCAGCCATCCCTCACCCAGCAGCCCAGCTCACACACAAGACCATGGAAGCACTGGGTGATGCGACTCCAGTTGCCGTGGAGGCAGAGGTTGGCTTTGTAGGCGAATCAAAAGAGAGCAGTTAAAGGCCTTGACAGTTGGTTGCCCAAAGCGACCACAAACATGTGTCTCGCCCTCGTAGGTCTCATCAACACAACTCAAATGTCATCTGATCCTGACAAGTGAGAGCCAGGAAAGGAAGACTGTCCTGGCTGGAAAATAATGAGCAGAGGGAGCAGAGACCAGTCCCAGGCGGGTTGTGTCTGCTTTGTGTTCCTGCTCTCCCCCTGTTTGTCCAAGGTACTGATGTGGGGGTTATAAACATGCCAGTTTTGCAGTAGCACTGGTATTCCCCTGTGCCAGGCTCTGTAATTTATATACGGGAGGAGAAAGCACCAGCCCCTAAAGTGGCTGCTGTGCAACCAGCGAACACTCGACACAAGCCACTAGGCACTGATCCAAACAGGCTTTAGGAGATAAAAGTTCAATTCCCAAATTTAACATGCACTCCTCTGTGTGATCTGTAGGCAGTTCTCTTAATCCCTTTGTGCCTTAGTTCTCCAGCTTAAAGCGTATTAGAGATGGTTTAGGTAGAGCTGATCCTGCGCTGGGAGGATGGGGCTGCGTACAGGACAGAGTGGGAACAGCCGTGTTGGAGGGGAGCAGCCTGCATGGACTCGTACCCAGCTAGCAATCCAGAGAGATGCCAGAACCCATTCCTTGTGTGCAGCATTCAGATGCCATCTCCCTGCTGGCCCTGTCTGGAGCTGATCATTAGCAGTGCCCTGCATCATCTCCCACTGGCCAGGTTTGCTCCTGCCTGTGGATTCAGCAGCAGGTCCAGCTCGAGGCGGCTGCACTGGGCTCGCTCTGTGTTTCCTCTCACCACACACCCTCACTTATCTTTTTCACTTCTAATGCCAGGCTGAGGCTGAAGCACAAGCTCAAAGGGACATGCATACAGGACAAAGCACGGGGCACCCTCTCTCTTCCAGCCCAGAGCTTTGTTAAACCCTCTTCACATCTCTGCACACAGCTGAATAATGGCGCTCTCTCCCATAGAAATACGTACTGCTTCCTCACTGCATTAAGCATTGGCTTCAAGTGAATTTCTTTCACAAGCAGGACTAATAAAAGGTCTAAAATCTGCCGGATTCCACTTGGCAAATGGCTCAAAAGAGGACATCTTCTGAATACTTTTAGCGTTTGCAGTGATTGATCAGGGTGGACTTAGAAGCAGTTGACCTGTTGAGGATTTTCAGAGGGGGGATGATGGAGGGATGATAATGCTCCTTTCTTCTTGATCACTGTAATTTTTGCTTGTTGCAGATGACATAGGCAGTGTCCAGAAATCACCACCTGCGTTTTGGAACTAGCCCAGGAATAGAATTTAAATCCAGGCATACTGACTGTGCATCTATCTGTCAATTCACTATTCATCTTAGTCACATGCTGGGCATCAGATGACACGTGCTGTGATTGCTGCTGTAGACGTGGAGAGAGAGAGTCCTGCCTCAAAGTGCTTTATGGTCCGGAATGAAGGTCACACAACAGCTCGGATCAGAGCCTGGCATCCATCCCTGCAGCAGCTCCAGCACGGGGCTGTCGGCAGCCTGGCTCTTCCTCTTCATTTAAACTGTGTCAGTCTCTCCTGCAAGAGCTCAGTAAGGCCCTGCTCAAAGGTGGATGAAGTTTTGCTTGGCTGGAGCAGGCAGGAGAACATTCTGGAGCAGGAGCTGCTCCTGCTTGGCACATCCAGCATCCAGCTGTAGGCAGTACAAGCTGGGCATCATAACTGGAAACAGGAGAGGCCGAAGGATGAGGGACAAGCCCTGCCTCTGAGCTCGGGCAGGTCACCTCCTCCTAAGAAAGCCATATTTCTGTCAATAAAACCCAGAGTATTCTCCTCCCACAGTACTGAGTGCTTTGAGATCCCTAAACATCCAGGGCAGCTGTGCTAGCTCCTCTCAGCCAGACAAGGTGATGCAGGGACAGAGATGCAGGTCTGGGCTGTTAACTGCTGGAGTCATCCCACACGTTTATCTCATCAAACACAGTTTCAGGCCCTGGTGACAGTTGGTTTTGCCTACATAACACAAATTAATTCATTAGGAGGAGCCACACCGAGACCACATCAGGAACCCTGCTGAGGATTTCAGATGCTTCATCTCCCTGTGGATCACAGGAAGCCAGACGTGTGCTGCGTCCAGGCTGTCAGGTGGAAGAGTCAATGGCTCCTCCTTGCGCTGGCTGTGCAGGTGAATGCTCTCTTGTTTAATTGATGTCCTATTTACCATTGAAGCGTTGCCCTTTTTCTTCTCTGTGTCTTGCTTCTCTGCCCAGGAGCCAGGATTTGGTTCCAGGATTGGCCATGAGAGATTAGCAAACAAGCTGGAACAGTTGCTCTGGAACGTGTTTGAAATCAGGCAGCTCTTCCTGACCCAGCTCTTGTCTCCCTCCCTCCCAGCAGCTTTCCCTGAGTGCATTAGGAGACTGAGTGGAGACTTGGTGGAGGTGGCTTTTCCCAGAGAGCCAGGAGCGCAGCTGTCTGATTTATCATTGTGTGCAGCAGATAAAAGCAATTCCATGTTTTACTCTGAAACCCCTTGTTCATGTTATGAATAACTGCTGTAAGTATCGCTTCAGAAGCTTATTCAGCAAAGTGAAGGAGAACGGATACACATGGGATGTCCAGGAGAAACAGGGAGACCAAATTCTGTCTGCAAGTTGGATGCCTGGGGGTATTTTTGTAACTCATCCTGGTGGGCTGGTGCTCAGGGAGAGCAGAGCTGGAACTGGAACTGGCACAAAGCCACTTTTGCAGCTTCTCTGTGATGCTTTAAAGCACAGCGCTGTGGAAGCAGGGCAGCTGGAGCATGTTCTCCATCCTTGCAAAGCCCTGCAGGAGCTGTTAAGGTGGGATGTAACTGGAGTTCATTTAGCCTTCTGCAAGCTTTGAGCAGCTCCTTTCAGCCTCCTTTCCTCTGCAGGAGACTGGCCCTGAGAGTTGAAGCCTTAAATCCATGCAGAGCATCTGGAAGATGGGCAAGAGGAAGCTCACCCATGTCATCACCAAGGACAAGTGCCAGGAGAACTGGCCACATTTAAGAGCTCTAGAGGAAAACCAGGGAGTAAAGTCCTGTGCTTATGACTTCCCTGGAGGAACTTGAGATGACTTTTCAGGGAGTTCTGACCCAAAACGGCCCATGAAGTGTTTGCTCCTTGAGGAGCTGAGTAATGCACTGAGTGCAAGACAGCTCCTGCTGCTTCCCATCCGATGGGAATGAATCGTGCTTGTGTTGGCACAGACCCAGGCTGAGGGCGGGCTGACTCCTCATCCATTGATTAGGGCTTAAGTTTCAAGAACGAAAAATCGACCTGAACTTCTCAATACAGCCTGAGCCAGGAATGATGGATTGGTCAGGGAGAGCTGCACCGAGAGCTGTCCCTTGAACAAGACCTGAGCTAGGGTTGAGCCCTTGTACCTGGAACAGGATTGGTGCTGCAGTGCTCTCACTGATGCAAATGGAGACACATGGGGTAGCGTGGAGACTTAGTGAACCTGGCATTCACAGCCTCATTTACCTCAGATCAATGCCAAAGTGTTTGTTGCTGATGATCCACATTGGCTTAGGCTGGGACTTGGCAGCACACGGGGTTTGGGTCACTAAAACATCTTCCCAAGGTTGTCCTTCAGGTTTCTGCTCTGGGTAAGGAGCTGGAGGTGTCAGGCAGGGGCTGTCAGACCACAGAGCATCACCCCTGAACATGGCACCTGCCCCTCTGTGCCAGAGCTGCACGTCTGCAGATGCTGTGAAGGGGAGATCGGCACTAAGCTGCCTGAAGGGTCCTGCTTGGGTTGCTCTTGTCATTGGCACATGCTTACAGAGATGCATTTAATTTAAGAGAATGACCCTTGAAAGCCAAGAGCCATCCCGGTGCTCACTGCTCTTGCCCTGAGGAGCCCTGATGGCAAAGCTCCTGCTGCACAGGCAGGAGAAGCCAACTGAGCATCCCATAGAGCTGAGCTGAACTCATCCCTTGTCTTCTCACAGAGCATTGATCACATCCCTGCTTCAGCAGTGCAGACCTGCCCACAGCCCCATTACTTATTGCTTAACAAGTGCATTAGTGTAAATCAAGAGGCATGTTTCAATTATCTAATAGAAGAATTATTGATCTGCACTCTCATTCTGAATGTTCAAATGTTCCAGCAGGAGAAACAATATTTGTATTCGCTATAAAAGTCTGAAGTGTGTTTTTATGTTTCACTTTGATTGTACTACTTAGAAAGCCATTGCAAGATGCTTTTGTGGAAGCAGCTGTGGCTCAGATGGGGTCCACAGCCTGGTTTCTGCTGCTGGGATGCTGGTTCTGCTTGTGGTCAGTGGATTGTGCAGCAATGAGAGCACTAGATGACAGTTCCATCCTTTAGGATGTTGTGCAGGGAAGCCCAGGGCTTCACCTTTAACTCATCGTCCACTGAAAAGAGTAGCGGTTCTTCAGAATGCCAAATTTAGTGTAAGTACATTAAATCATAACCATTTTCTTCCCTTTTCTGCACTGTGGATCTGAAAGTTGGGGGGAGGATGGGGACTTGTACTTCTTGAAGCCATGACACGAGTGTGTGGAGCCTTAGGCATGTGGCTGATAAAGCAAGCATCCTGCAGGAGAGTTAATACAATAGTGGAGTTATCCTAAACCTTCTGGCTTTTAGTCCATTGTCCTTTGGTAACTGTGTAAAATGCAATTGAAGGATGTTCCTATTTCCCTTTGATATAAAACATGGGGCTATTTTAGAAACTTAAAACCCATTCCAGGCTCTTCTCAGCACTTCTTTTTAAAGCAGCTCAGCTCAGCTGTCAGTCCCTAGCTCCACTTCAATTAAAATAGCTTTGTAGCCTTCACTGACAAGCAAACATCTACAGTAAGTTGCAAACTGCAGAGCAATTCTTCTCAGCTTAAGAAAGATGCCAAAGAAAATGTCACTTGCCACCTCTCTGCGAGAGCTCTCTGTACTTCAGAATGAATACCCAAATAACGTTGTCAACTGGGAAGTTGCTGATAACCTTTCTGTGGGACAAGAAGCGTGGATGAGCCATAATAGCAGTTGTCAGCGCACTTCATGCAGTCCCAAACTGTTGCCAGAGACTCCGTGGCCCTGATGGTTTTGTCTTGCAGTGGGACTGTTTGAACACTTCATTGTCAGACCAGGATTTCCCTGCTGATACGAGGCACCTGATGAACCTGTCACTGCTTTCATGTTCTGTTTATTGAATACTGAAAACACCCTCAGAAAGCAAATAAGATAAACCCAGAACAAACATGTGCAGAGCAGCAAAATCCTGCTGCAGGTTTATTACTGTCACCACTATTAATAAGTTTCTTTCCGTAGGCTGTTTCCTGTTGTGTTTTTCAATGTTTAAAGCTTTTAAAGTCCCCTGAAGGTCTTAAGTTAGGGGAGGTGAATCTCTTCTCCCCCTGTTTGGGGGTCTTTAAGGAAACCTGTGCAGCTCCAGCCAGTGCTGAGCTGTCTCCCAGGCGATGCTCGCAGTCTTCTGCACAGAAGGGTTGATACTTGCAAGGGCTCCAACACTCATTTCCCAGCTCCTTCCTTCCCCAGCCCCGGTTCATGCTGCTCCAGTTCATAACCCTGCAGGAGCCTATTCTACACCCCTTTATTGAGCGCAGCATCCTCTCCTGAGCTGAGCAGCGTTGTTGATCTCTCCAGGTGGGAAGCACAAAGAGAGGACAGTGGTTGTATTTTCCCTCTCCTGTTTACACACTGGTTTAATTAGGAGGGTGCTTTTGATTAGCTAAGGGAAAAGAAAAGCTCTGTCAAAATGAATTCCTCTCTCGGAATCTGCTCTGTGCAAAGTTCGGGTGGTTTGTTGGGAGCTGGAATGTGGGCAGTGGAGTGAGAGAAATCAATTTTCCTACCAGGTCTAATCATGACCAGTGTGAAATTAAGTTGTCTCCCAGTACCTCTAATATGCATGTCTAAGTGCATGTTCAACTGTTTGCTGAGGCAATTTGCAGGAACCTGGTTCTTTTCCATCCCTTGCACTTGAACCAGACTCCCTTGTTATAAAACACTTACGGGCAAACCGCGATGTGACATGTTGACACCAGGGAGGTACTGAAGTTTCAGAGGAGAGGAGGAGGGCATGTAATAGCAATATAAACTGTTATGAATCAAGAAGCTATTTATGAGCCATTTACTTACTTAGCCCTAAAAATAGCTAGGGCTGTATGTGAAGATAAGTCTGTGATTGAAATCAAGCCCTAGACATGATGTAATGGGGAAAGGGGGGCACGAAGACAGATGTAATCGGTTATTCTAGGAATAGACCTGCTGTCCGCTCCATGGATGGGGCAAGAGGCTCTTGCTGCCAGGTAATGCCTGGGTGAGTGTGGCTGGAGGAACTGCCTTGGCTTGGACCAGTGTTTGCTGCCAGGCTGAAGGCAATAGGAACACCTCAAAGCCCCAGCCATTGCCACCGGGCTGGAGTCTCCTGGCTGGTGCTGTCCTCAGTGCATTGGTGTAGATACCTGCAAAGCAGGGCTGTACTCAAAAGGGCCATGGGGCTTTCAGTGAAGTTACAAGTCTCTCCTTACCCAGACTTAACTGCTGAGTTGTGCTTGCTGGAAAGAGCTGTCTGTGGTGTAGCCCCTTTGATCTCCTGCTTCCATCTGGAATTGTATTCCTCTTGCAGTGTTTAGCTGTTTAACCCAAGAGGTGGCATCCTCCCTGTGACCCACTGTGCTCCTTCGGGTCCCTCACTGTCAGTGCAGACGTGTATCAAGTCACCAGCTCTGCCTATGTGTGCTGTGGCCTCGCTGGTGCTGAGCAGATCCTTTGCATGGGCTACAGGGGCAGTCCTGGCCCATCTGCTTTTCCTGTCTTAAGCACAGCAAAAGCAGGGTGCTGCATCCTGGTTTCCTTTGAAATCAGGGGGATTCAGCACCCCTGTGGCTGGGGAGAGGGAGTGGGAGTGGAGGCTGAGCTGTGGTGCTGTGGTGCGAGGTGGGATTTATGGCTTGTGACTGGTTTTCAAGTTAGAATCATTGATTTTTATACTTTTGCCCAGTTTTTCTCTTTGAAATGCAATAAATCCCCTGAAGCACCTGGTTTCCCAGGGATCCAAGGCCATTCCCCTCTCATGTTGTGGAGCTGTGCTGGATGCTCTGCAGCCAGAAGTGCTGGAGGTGGCTGAACACTGGAGCTGCAGGGGGGACATGGGTTCTCCAGAGTCTTTAGATTCAGTTTTTCTTCATGGCCCTCCCATTTTCCCTGCAGCAATTCATGATCCACCAGGAAGGAAATCCATGCTTTGTTTCTGAGCTTGCTTTGTTAATGCCAAAACAGTTCTGTTTGTGCTGCCTATTCCAATACAAAAGCAAATAAATTCTTTCTATGTAAACCTGCAGTTATTTGCCCTGAACGAGCTGTTTTGATACTGTTTGAAAGGTTACAGTAAGTTCTGTTGGTAGGTGCTAAAGCCATGAAGTGCATTTGGGCTGGAAAAGGCTACTTCTGATCAATTCTGCTTCCTCCTGCCTTTACAAAGTTAATATGTCAGGCACAGCATTGAATTTGGGGGTGAGAGCTTTGCCACTGCATATCTCTCTTACCCTCTCTGAATAATGGATGGCTGGGAGACCTGGTTCAGTTGTTAGCTCTCCTGCTAAGTCACATACCATCTGTGATACTAGATATAAATGGGAATAGCAACATTTTGCTCTCCAAAATGGGAGCTGAGGATTGATTAATACTTGTGAGGTGATCAGAGAGCTGATGGAACGCGCTGCGGGCAAACAGGGCATCCAGTTAGAGACTGGATGTCTACCTGGAGATGACAGGGTAGTTGTGGGCCTCCCCAGGCTTATCCCTGATCCCTGTCCAGTGTGAGAGCATACATCAGAGAACCTTGCTGGGCCATGCATGGGGGCACAAGGAGACAATGAATACATATATATTTTAAAAGCACAATTACTAGTTTAAAACCAGATGAATGAGATGAATTAAGCCCTTCATATGGGAAGGAATGTAGGCTATTGGTGCTACTTAAAGGAAAAAGCATTCTGAACTGAAATAGCCGATGCCTTTAGATCTCGGGATGAATATTCTGCAATTACTCAACTCTGTTATAGTTTTTCAAACATTTTTAGATCCTCAAAGAGAAATGCTGTTTATCACCTCTAATTTCCACAACTGGGTCTGAAAACTAATTAGTAAAATAGACTGTGCCATATGCTTCCTTGGTATGTGCTCCTGCTAGAACTAGTTCTATTTTAAGTTGGGGTTTTTGCTTTGTAAAATTGCTATTGCTTCTAAAATGACTCGATTCTACCTGTTGTCGGGTTATTGTGCATCGTATTCTGCTCCTTATGTATCTGCATCTCTTCTTGGCATAAAGATTACCTGAGAGGAAGGAAACATAAAACAAAACTTAATCCTTGCCATTCTTCCTGCACAAACATGTCTGGGTTCTATTCCTGGGGGCAACTATTACAGAAAACACTGCAGAGTTCGCAGTAAGAAAGCAGCTCCTCATGCAAGGAAGCTTCCTCCATGGAGAGGGAGCAGGAAAACGGGACTCGGAGTCCCTGAAAGCAGGGATGTTACAGGCTGAGCCCTGCACTGGGGAGCTTGTGGAGCTGCTGTAAGTCAGCCAGGGCTGTGCTCATGGCTATTGGATTGACTGCCACTCCTCGGAGCAGGACGGGATGGATGCTTCTGCCATGTCAAAGCAGGTTCTGACAGAGCCTGCAGTGTTCAGTGATGCTCCATGGTAGAGTTTTCCCCTAATACTCTGCTTAAATTTTCCACTACTCATTTTAATATTGTTATTCCTGTTTCTATGCTAAACAACTCTTCTTCCCTGCTGGTTCATGTCCTCATTGCGTCTGCTTTCTGGAAGAAAGCCTCTGCTTGAGAGCAAGATGCTATCCTTAATGTAAACTCAGTGCTGAAAACTTTCCAGCCCTGGTTTGCACCTGCAGCATGGCTGATGCTTCCCGGAGTTTCACTCCCAGCTGCACTGAGGTTTGTTTTCCAGCCCATGGGGAAGGATTTGTGATGCTGTGGATGAGTAAGTGAAGACTTTTCAGCAGTGGAGTGAGCAGCATTTCCCTTCTGAAATGGGGAACTGCAATGAGCCTGGCAGGAGAGCCATTATCAGGTGGCTGTTCCTTTGCCCTGCCTTTGTGGATGTAAATCCTGATTCCTTGTTCCATTTTTCAGGCATTATTTCTTTTCCTGTCCCATTCAAAAGAACAAAAAGGAGTTGTGAGCCTTGGGGTTTGAGAGGTTTTGCTTGGTGATGGCATTGCTGATTTCTTCCCCTCCCTTTGCATCAAAAATAGCTTTTCCTTTTACTTATGGACATGAAGGGGAGGAGGGAAGAAGGGAAGGACTGAATGGTGAAAGCTGGAGGAGGTTTAACCTGAAGTAGTGATTGAAGTGATTTGATTGTTTGAGCCTTCTGAGGGTCATCCCAGCTCCTCAATAAGCTCTTGCTGTCTCTCTGCTTCCCCACCAGCTGAAGGTGCAGTGAAGTGCTGGGCTCTGTAGTGACTGTGCAGTTGTTGCCTTCCCGGTTCATTCCCCTCTCCCTGCCTCTCCAGCTGCTCTCATTTCCATTGGGAATATATATGGGATGAGAGGCATACAAGGGAGCAGGCAGGAGTTATGGCCAGCAGACAGCATTTAGTACAGATGTGCAGAGCAGCAAGTAGCGGTTGCCAGCAAACCCTCAGGAGATATACATCACAAGAGAAAGTTGTCAGCAATTCATTTTCAGAGGGCTAAACATCACCCATTTTTTAATAGAAGGGGAGCCTGAGGGACCACAGAGAGAATAAATCAGTTGGACTCATGGGAGGTTTATAGCTACTTTCCAGAGCATTCTTTCTGTCCCTTCCTAATCACTTTCTGTGATTCTTCTCCTTTGCAACAAGTGGAACATTAACCACTGAGACAAAGCTTCTCAAACGGGCAAGACTTAAAGAGATAAATAGCATTTAAAATGGCTTTTCTTTGTGAGATTCCTTCTATCATTCCCCAGAGAAGGATGCCAAACACTCAGGTACAGGTCTGGTTGATCCTGTAGGTGATGTTCGGGTGCCACAGCGAGGGCTGGGCAGCATAGAGAAGAGCCCTTTTCCTTTGTTTTCCCCTAGCTATAATGGGTGGAAATGGGAAGTTTGCTGACAGGGTTGAGACTCTTCTCAAACTAGCTTATGGGTTTGTTTTCTTTCTTTGCAGCTTGCTCTAACAAGGTAGCCACAGAGCAGTGAGGGAATCCAGTCTCTTCACTGCAGAGATGGCACTGATTTAATGATGGTCCATGGTTGTAGTTGACTCCCTGATGTTTTAATGGGTCTGTATTAGGAAAGGACAGATTATGTTCTTTCTGCAGAGCCTCAGTTCGTCAAAGCATTTCAGCACATGGTTAAACATATTGAAGTCCAGCACTACTATGCTCTGTGTTAATGGCATGTAAGTGTGTAACACCCGATCAGGGTTGCCGAGCACAAACTGACTCTCAGTGCGGTGGCTTTTCATTTCCATTAACTTTTCCATTTCCATTGCCATTAACTTAATTCTCTTTCCATATTAAAAACCCCTCCTGCAATGAAGCACAAACCCTCATGTATTCAGGATGCTGTGGGCAGCTCCCACCATTTCTGCAGTGCAAAATGGGATGGGTGGTAAAAGCTCCTGCAAGGCATCAGCAGCCCTTTGGCTGCCATCAGCAGAGCTGCCTTCCCCCAGGTGAGGCAGTGGTCTGGAAAGCTCAGGAGATAAAGAACTTGAGCAGAGTCATTGCCAAAGCCCCACTCTGTCATATTTCTCTTTATTACCCCTTCCTCTGGGCCGTGATGGGATTAGTGAGATTGCCATTTGTCTGCTTTATGTATTTTGTTTTCCCTTCCTCTGACAAATGATTCCGGAATGAAAAGTTTGTCAGGCCTTGGAGTTCAGCAAGAGGCTCTCTGCAATTCATTGGGGAGGGAGCAGGCATCTAAAAAACTGCTATTTGATTCAACTTTGCCTTCCTATCAGAAAACGGTTATTTTAGCTCAGTGGTGGGTGTAGGACACAGAGCTGGGTGGGAAACACAGTCTATTTATTTGTCAGATGCCGGAAGATGTGAAAACCAAAGCAGCAGTCACAGGCTGGGGAAACACAAGTTTGCTGCACCTGCTTGCTTCCTAAGCGTTAGGGATTCCAGGGCAGAAGCAGCAGCAGCAGCAGCAAGTACATTGACCTTGAGTGAAACACAGGCGTGAGCTGAGGTCTGTCAGAGCTGGAGGCCCAGCAGAAGCAGCCTCCAATGGTGCTGGTGTGAAACGGCTTCTTGACTTTATCATCCTCCCTGTAGCCTCTCAAGGCCTCGAGCTAATTGGAGGGGTTTGTCCTGACACCTGCTGCAATCACAGCTAAATACTTTCCATACCAAATCAATGCCAGTAAGGAAGCCTTTGCGGTGCTCTTGTCTCCATGCTGTGTCTTTAACACTGGTTTCCACTTGTTCCTGGTTGCTCCACCACTGCTTCCACTTGGAGCACCTTCCTGTAGCCACCTCCCAATGATTTTTAGCCTGAAGACTTGTGGATCTTTCCTGCTCCCACAGTTCAGCCTTCCTCTTCTGCTCACTTATCTCACAATGTCCATAATCATATCAAAGTACCTGCAGTGATTTCTGGCTCAGCAACAAGATGAGGGATCCCATCCAATCTTCCTACCTGGCACCATCGTGGTTTCCTGCTGGAGCTTCCAGAGGTGGAGGCACAATGTGGGATCCTCTTCCTTGGGGCTGTGCAGGTCCATGACAAGCAAAGGGAAACAGTTTTGTCTCCCTCCATATTAGTGATTGCTGATGGATGATGCACTCTTCCTTTAAGTAACCTCTGCAAGGACTGATGGTGCAAGTGTGTGAGTGGTGTTGGTGTGGTTGGAGCTGTGTCAGGGGAGAAGCCACACAGTTATTTGACAGCTCTTCCTGATGTTCTGGAGTCCCCAGGTAAACCCCAGCATCCTCCCTCTGGTTATAGCAAAGTGAATATTCATCAGCTGAAAATACCATCACAGTAACTGGCTAAGCTGTTTTCTGCCTGCTGCAAGGTGTGATAGCTGGATCATAAGGTAATCCTGAGTGGCTCCTCTGAGACCATCACCCTGTGATGGCAGCAGGTTCCATGCTGGGCTCCTCATCCTGCCTCTTTCAAGCTTCCTACTTTGGGGACAGTGCAGGAGAATTGGCTTCTTCCTGAGCAGGGAGCAGGGAACAGGTATTGGATCATCAATGCCCTGAGACTGCTGAGCCCATCCCCAGCCCTGCCTGTGACCACTGTCAGCAAACAGACCCGGGAGAAGGGAAGAGTGGGATCCTTCAGCTTTGGTTGCCCAGGATAAATGAAGCAGTCACAAATGATGACTGGTTCATGCTGCTGCCTTTAACTTGTGTCTCACCAAGGAGCAGAACCAGCATTTGAGCTGAGAACCAGGACCCCATCCATGGAAAATCAGGTCTCTCCTTTCATGTTCAGGAGGGACTCTGGGTGCCTGCTGCCAGAGGGGTTATTATCTTGCTTTCTGTGGAGGGTTCCCACAGTCATCTGCCATCCCTGCTTACCCTAACCCGCCTGGGCTGGCAGTGGGGGAATTGCACTGGAATACAGAGCTCTTACTTCCAATCAGCTGGAAAGGCCACACAAGAGCTGCGCCGTCCGGGTGTGGGATTAGGGGCTTTACCATTCACACGACTGTGGCAATCATTCTATAGGGTTTAATGAAGCCAATACTTATACATTAGGATATTTTTAATTGATGGAGGTAAAACTCCCGCGGGAAGAGTGTGTTTGCTGCTGTGAGGCTTAGAGGTAATTAGAATCCCCTTTTTGACACTGCACTGGTGGGAATCAGCGCCAGCAGTTCCATTTGAGGCTTTATTTGATTATTTTTCTCATTCTGCACAACATTATTACATTAACCTGCCACTCCTGACTCCTCATCCTACCATGGCATTTATGCATGACAAGGGCTGTGCTCTGAAAGGAGCATCAAACTGAAGAATGCTCCATGATGATGGAAAGGCTCCTGTTTATCCTGTGCTTTTGGAATAAGAGCTGATTTTTGGCTTTAGAAGCAAATGCGACCTAGTTTGGATCCAAAATGTAATCTGGTCCTTTATCCACACAGCTCAGCTCGTCATTGAGGACTGAAAGTACTCGACTGGGGTTCTGGGGTTATTTCATTTGTTTCTGTAGGAGTGCTTTTATGGTGTATACACACACACAAACAGAACGTGTTCGGGGTGGGGAGGCAATGACTTTGTTTCTCCCTGCCTGTGCCTATGCTTTGTGATAAAGCCTTTAAGTGCAGGAGCATGTGCTGGGGTTGAAGCTTCTCACTTTTGGGCAGAATCATGGACCAGGTGATGTCCATACCCTCTGGGTGATGTGGTGGCTTCCTGAAGGTATGTGAGCAGGGGGAACAGTCCCCATTGCTGTGATGCCGAGAGCCCTTTTCTTGCCATGTCCCAGCCTTCATCCCCTCTCCAGCCCAGTTAAACCAGAGGGGCAGGAGGAGGCTGCTCCAGTATGAGCCTGAGGGTGCTGAGGCGCTGGCACAGGGTGCCCAGAGAAGCTGTGGCTGCCCCATCCCTGGCAGTGCTCAAGGCCAGGTTGGACACAGGGGCTTGGAGCAGCTGCTCCAGTGGAAGGGGTCCCTGCCCATGGCAGGGGTTGGAGCTGGAGGAGCTTTGAGGTCCCTTCCAACACAACCCAGGCTGGGATTCTGGGATTCCCTTCTGACCAGGCTTGCAGATGATGCCATCAGGCCGCAAGAGAAATCTCACCCCACCAGGGGACCCTGCTCCTGTTTTTCCTTCCAGTCTCTGCACACTGACCTGAATGCAGTTTGGTTTCTGGGTCATTCTTCTGGTCTGTACAACGTTACATGCCTTGCTTTTTAATTGCTTACTTTTAATTAAATCTCATTACTTGAAAGACCCCAAGGAAGAACTTACAGATCTTTAATTTGATTTTTATTTTCATTAAGCTAAAGCTTCTATGACAAGTTCCCAAGAGCTTTTGCTAAATGCACTTTGTTTTCCTGCAGGGCTGTTCTCAATAGAAGCCCCATTCCTGCCACAGGGATGTGGGCAGGAAGGGGATGTTCACCTGGTTTCTGTGACCCTGCTGACCTGTCTTTGTTATTAAGATTGTGACAAGCAGGGAAAGCAATGAAATACTGCGTTAGATGGAGTGGGTTTAACCTTAGGTTGTCACACATTGTGTTGGCATAAAAAGCCGGGGGAAGAAGATTGTTCACACAGAGCAGGGGATGCTTCTTGGGCCTTATGAAATTAATTATTTTATATTCCATAACTGAAACTTGTAACTCAGTGTAATTGGCAGGAGAGGTCCCACAGTAACAATCACAGAGCCTGTTATTGTTTCCTCTAGTGCTCCACTGTGGGAATGCTGGAAAAACAGCCTCCCATTCTGGTGGTTATTGGCAAACGTTACAATAAATCATGCCAAGCTTGTACAATAAGCTCAGCCATAAACAATTTCTTCTCTTGAAATGTGAAGTGTTAGAGGAGGGAGGAAGGGGGGCAGGCAGGTTCTGTGGGACCCATTTAGCTGGGGTTGTGGTTTATGGCATAGGAGAGCTGGAAGGGTTTGGAAAACTTTGTTCTCTTCCCAGTCTGCCAATGCCTTGCTTTGTGACCATAGCAGGGCATGGATTCATCTTGTCTTGCCTCCGTGCGCTGTTAAAATAAAGCCATAATGGGTGAAAATAACCATTAATGGGTTATTTTAAACTCAGTGGACTTTGGTCCATCCTCATGTGGAGCACTTGGTGTCGAGGAGCCCCTTCCAGCTGAGCCAAGCCAACACAGGCTCTTTGCCATGCAGGAGCTGAGTGCTTACCCAGGGGCTGGTGCTGATGTTCTGTCTCCATGGCATGGGGATCCCATGCTTGTCTTCTCTGGTGGCAGTGGCTGGGGAGAGGGAAGCAGCTCTGGGAATGGTTGGTCAGTGGGTGCAGGTTCAGCCCTGCCTGAGCTCTTTCCCAATCCCAGCTATTGCTGATGATAGGAGGGGAAAGGAACCTGTGTGCTGCTCATCCAGGCTGACACTGGAACGGGGGTGACACCTTCCTGTGATGATGCCATGAGGCTATGTAGGTGCTCGGGAGGATGCAGAGCACCTGTGGGAAGCTGGTGATGGAGCAGATGTGTCCGGTTGCACAGCCGGCTGCATCCCTGCAGACAGATGTGCTCGGTGCTTCAACAGGGGCCAAGGCTGCAGGCTGCTGACAGGAGATGCTGGTTAGGCCATAGAGCCTGGAAGCATCCCCAGAGAATGCTACAGAATTGTATTTGTGGGGATCCATGGAGGGGAGTGTTTTAATGCAGCACTTTTGGCCAGCTTTGGGTCGGAAGTGTCCATCCTCACCAGAAGCATCATGCCTGTATCTCCCTCCTGTCGGGCATTTGTTTGCACTTTGTTAAATCCAGCACCAGGGGATTCTTCCTCCCTTTGCTTTCAAAGACCTCATTTCAACTTCCCCTTGACTCTGGGATGCCAATTAAGTAGCTTGAAGCAGGGAGGGCTGTGGATATTATTGATTAAGGCTCTAATTGCTTATCTCGCCACGCTGTCCAAGTGAAATGGACTGTATGGAGATGCACTAAGTGAGATAGGGATATGGCTGCGTGCCGCTTGCATTGAAACGTGCATGGCTCCTCAACACAGGGATATTTCGGAGCTATTGTTTCTGTGGTGCTGCCTTTGTCTCGCTGCTGTTGTCCCTTCCAACCTCACTGCTTCCACGTTGTGATCAGCCAAGGGGGCAGTGGAAGGCAGCCCACTGCAGGCGCATCCCATTTGCTGCTGTGAGCACTTCCCAAGCAGCCAGTGCTGCAGCAGAGAGGCTGCATAGCATCAATCAATGGGTAATTAATTTCCTTACAGCCCAGAACCAATGCTGGGCATTTTCCAGGCATCGTTGCAGGGCAGCAAGGGGCAAGTTCACAGACAGAGCAGAGGCAGTGGTTGAAAGCCCCATCTCTTAAGTTGCAGATTTGGGGTATGTGTTCTCAAGCTATGAGGTGATCACAGCTTTGTTCACTCAGTGACCCTGAAGAGGAGGGGAAGCCTCATCACAGACTGATGCAGTTGGTCACAGTGAGATGTGGACAGCATCAAGAGCCAGGACTTCCAGGCAAAGCAGCCCTCTGCCCATAACCCTGGGCTGTTCCTGGCCTGGGAGGCATCAGGCCCTTAGCCAGGAGAAAACAAGGTTTGCTGTTTGTGAGTCGCTGCAGGAATCTTTGCCCCCCTCTGAGCAGGGGGATGACTCCAGAGCTGTCTAATTGAGCAGGCAAATGGTGGCAAAAGGATTTCACATCCATATCTGAAAGAGCTCAAATTGACCGATGGAGTCAAGGAAAGGCTGAAGCTCATTCACAGCCTCTGCACAAACGGAACCACCTGGCTGGGGATGAGAAGCTTCACACTGGCTCTCTGCTTGGGGGACGTTTCATCAGAATGGGCTGATAATTGCATTGTAAAGGCAGAATCGAGCAGGGTGAATTTACCTTGGAGGCCCATGAAGGACAAGATCAAATCAACCGCACAACAGTATCAGACTTTGCAAGACAAAGCATAAACCCTGAGAGGACTTTGTGAACTCCACATCAGCCTGTGGGTGTTCAAGGCCGACAGTAAGACGGGAAGGTGCCGTCAGGGTAGGGGATGCACGTTCATCACTGCAATGTCAGGACATTGTCATCAGGTTCAGCAAGTGCTTCTCTTCTCTAAGGGAAGATTGGGTGCAATCAATGGAGTGTCTTGATGTGGTTTGGGCTGCTCTCTGGAAACTGCTTTGTGTTAGAGATCAGGGAGAGGCCTCGAACCTGCAGGTAAGGCACAAAGTGCTTTGCTCCCAGGGAAGCCCTTTTCCCTGCCTGGGCAGCTCCCAGAGGATACCAGTGCTTCTTTCCAGGTGTGCTGCACCTCTGGGGCAGACAGAAAACGCTGCAGTGCTGGAGAAGCCAATGAGGACAGTGGTGCCCTTCTTCCTTAGGGGATTCTTCATGTACTCTGGGTAGAAACCAACAAAGACCTTGCAGAGGAGAGCACATACATTCAAGGTGGCTGCGAGCAGCAGTGCAGGTACTGGGGATTGGAGGTAGTGAATCTGCCTTTAGGTAAACTTTTGATTTTCAGATCTGATCTGCATATTTATCCCCTATCTACACGCACACTTAATCCCCGGTCGCAATGGGACATGAGAAGTGCCTGTTATTTCAAGCTCTTTCTCGGTGCAATTTCCTGTTGCTAATGCAGCTCAGTCCCTTGTTTGTATTCCAGTCAAATGATGCCCGTTGTCTTTTCCGAGGTCATTGTGTTGCCTTAAACCCCCCCCACCTCTGTGTTCACAGAATAAAGAGCTCTCTCTAAGGAGCTGCTGAGCCAAGTTGCCACAGCCAAGTGAGCACAGACCTGAAGGAGCATCTCCATCACTTGATTAGCTGCCAGTCCTGCTGCTCCAAGCACAAACATGCTTGGCTTCAGATGCATAGAGATGTGTGGTCTGACTTTATTTATGAACTCTTCATATCTAGATAGTCCTTAGACTATCGATTTATATAATGCAGGTCTGGAGACAAAACCTCTGGCTCCCTTTGCCTCTCTCCTGCCTACTTAGGCAAAGAGGGAGATGGTTGAGGGGTGGGTAGAAGGGATGAGCAGCGCTGCCTCTCTCAGGAGCTGCTGTTTCATAAAGGTGCAAGCACTGATGCTCAAGGGAGGGAGAGCAAGGCTCAGAATTCTACCAAATGGGCTGGATGGCAGTAATAGATAAAACTTTCTGCTTTTCTTATAAGCAAGCAAAATGTGGAGTGGCAAAGGTGGCTCATTTCTGCAGAGCTGCCTCTGACAATAAACACATTGAAGTGTCGGCGCGAGGAGCAGCAAGTTGTATTCTCGAATCTCTCTTGTGAGTAACAATGCATTGTGCTTCATCCGTGTTCAAAAGAAACCTGCTGTTCTTCTGAGGATCCTGTCCCACTTTGCCACTCTTTATTCTGCTTTCTGTGAGTCACGAACTGAGAGGGGAGGTCAGGCGCTGGGCTGGAGGTGCAGTGGATCCAGAGAGCATCCCTGGCCAGCTTAACCCGGGGGTCTGTGTTCCTGTTTGGATTTGCTGTAATAAATCCTCTGATGAAATGAACAGGATGGAGACATCATTAAGTGCAAACCAGATACAGCCACAAAGCCTGTGTTACCTGGCAGTGCTCTGGGTGCTGGCCCTTCCCCAGGCTTGCAGCTTCTCTGCCTGCATGGCTGGAAGGAGGAAACCCTGCGCTGTGTCTGAAGCACCTGGAGCCTGGCTCTGTTGGTGAGGTGGCTTTGTCCCTCTGCCAGAAGATTCCTACAGGTACATTTATCCTGTGCACGCTGCTGGCATAGGCACAGGTGTGCAGCAGGCATCCACTGGAGCTGGCAAGCTGGAGAAGTAAGTGTCTGCAGGGACAATGCACACTCCCTGTTGGTGCCTTCCTCCCCTCTGCTGGCAGTTTCTCTGCACATCTCAGAGCTTTCATCCTGCTGCCCCTGAGAGACAGAGATGAAACATTCTCATCACAGCAGTGGCATTTTTCTCTCCAAGTTCTCCCATGTTTTGCTGATATCGAGAGCTGTAGATGTCACAGATTGGGATGGATGGATGGATGGATGGATGGATGGATGGATGGACATGCAGCTGAATGGGACAGCTGCATATCTGACTTTTCCATTGCAAAATCTGACCCCTCTTCTCTGCCTTCACTTTGATTTCATGCCCCTTCTGACACCTTCTTCCATGGAGCTGGGAGCTGTGTGGAATCTGAGGCTTCATGTCCAGTGAGCTCATCGGGTCTCAGCCCACAGCAGTGAACTCATTGCCAGGATCAGCACTGGTGACCATCCCTTGGTTCCAGATGTGAGCACATGGTGTGTTGGAGGGACTGAGCTGCCCTCCTGCTGCAGAGGCTGTTTTCTCCTCAGGAATGCAGGGTTGGACTTGATCATCTGAAAGGTCTTCTCCAACCCAGTTGATTCTGTGTGGGCTCAGCCCCTGGGTTTCTCAAGGTGACACCGCAGGGCAGTGAGGAGTCATGCAGCAGTGAGAGGCTCAGGTCACAAGCAATCCTCTTACACAGAAGGCAGCTCAATGTTCCCCCCTTGCACTAGTGCAGGTCAGGAATGGTGGGGTTCAGTTGGATCACTGGGATTGTATTCTTAGTGTGGTGCAACCAGAAATCACAGCCCCAAAGCCAGCAGGAGGGGCTCTCAGCTTGGCCTTGTGGAAGGACAGCAGGGCAGAACAGTTGCCTCTTGCATGGCTGCAGACAAGGACATGCTGGTGGCTCTGTGGGCCCCTCTCTGGACCCTGCTGTGGTTGTCTCTGCAGCACCATCAGCACCGAAGTGTTTCCTGCTGCAGGGCTGAAGCAGCAGAAGTACAGCACGTACAGCTGGAGCTGAGGAGGCTCAGCACCCCCTCTTCTTGTTTCATGTTTAATTAGCTGGTGTGTGAAGGATGGAGTGGATAGAACAAGGAAGCAGGAGGGAGAAGGAAGGTTAATCTATCCTGTAGCCTTGCTGTTCCTTCTTCCTTGTGATCTTGTGAAGCAAGGAGATGATGTGTCCTTTGAAGTGCAAACTACTCCCCATCCTACTCCCCATCCTTCTCCCCGAAGTGGTCTCCTCCTCCTCCTCCTCCCAGCCTCAGTCCAGCTGCTTCCTGCAAAGTGCTGCTGATGGCTGAGGTGCTGCAAGGGAGGCTTAGAAACAGCATTTCGGGACTGGCTTTTCTCAGCACCCTCAAAGCCATGTGCTTGTGCAGACAGGCCTGAAACATCAGGGAGCTGCCAAGTGCGAGGAGTTCGGGGTCACTGAACAGGAGGAAGAGTTGGGGCTGCTCAGGGGCAGGATGCTGGGAAGCTGCAGCGTAACCTGGGGTCTCACCATGTCCTCAGGTCTTAGAGAGCCATAGCCCGAGCTGGTATCTGTAAGGAGGGGAACTGGGCTCCCTCCTCCAGGGCTCTGCAATAGCTCTGCTCAGTTTTCAGTGAACTCCTTCAGAGCAACAGCTCGGGACCATCAGCACAGAAGGAGCAGGCTGTAGCCAACAGCCCTTTCCCAGGACCCGTGTTCTCCCCAAGTCATCCTAATTGAACTGCTTTAATATTAATATCTTCTCTGAGCCCTGCTGATGGGAGGGAGGGAGGGAGGGATGTTTCTTCCAAAATAGTCTTAAGCTAATGCAGAGAAGTATGAATAAATCTCTCAGAGATTATAGTCCCTGGAAAGCTCCTGTGAATATCAGAAAGATCCTTCCTGCTAGGGGAGGTTTGATTGAATTACAAATTTGAGGCAACTCCAGAGCAAACCTGATTAAGTCTTTTCTTTTTCCCTCTCTTGTTGTAGCTTTTTTTAAGTGCTAAAGCTTTTTAATCACCAGAAATCCTGTCTGTAAATGGTTCTCATTGGCATTGTGTCCACAGAGTTATGCACCGAAGCAGAATACTTGCAAAGCACAAGCCTGTTATGAGCAGCATTATCACTCATTATCTCCCAGGGAGGGTTTGTGTTAGGGGAGGATCACCCTGGGGTATGGAGAAAGCAGTGGGAAAGTGGGGTGATGTCCAAGAGGTGACCCCATGGGTGCTGCAGGGGGTGATGGGGAGAGGTGGGGATGGGAACCTCCCCAACCAGTGGCACTGGCTCCGTACCCCTTGGAAGTGAGGTTTTTACTGGGGAAACCAGCAAAGTCCCCATTCCCCAGGCACTAAGTGCTTGCAGAGCGGGGCTGGCTCAGCTCTTCCCATGGGATGAGCCGTACCCGTGCCCACAGTGAGTGCCGTGTTTGGTAACGTTGTCACTGTGCTGCTGGTGTCTAACGCATTGCTTTGTAAAACATTGTGGTGTAAAGACAGTATAGAAATCCCCTCATTCAGTTCTCCTCTGTTATACCAGAGATTAAAACAGTAGACAAAGCAAAAGCATTGTCCCACAGAAGCTTCAGTCTCCTGCAGGGCTGTCTGTATGGAGAAGACAGCTGTGGTCTTTAGCAGCTTTTGACAAGTGATTTTTCCAACAATCAGATGGGAGAACATGCTCCGTTAGGCTTATAATTGATAATACACCACTGCTGAAATATGCCTGTCAGTTCTGCAGCTAGGTAAAATCATATCATTGGGATTTCATAACAGTTTTCATAGGCAGCATCCGAAACCACGTCCTCCCCCTGGCAGATGAAAGGTTAGACAGGAAGCTGTGTCAGCAGGATCTGGCCTTCTGCCCCACATGGAGAGGGGATTGGAGCCCAGTGCAGACCTCCAGCCCCGGCTCTGTGTGTATGGCAGATCCACACACGTTTGAAGCCTTTCGCAGGACACAGCAGATGCTCTGCACTGGGGGGATACAGCTGGCTCTAAACCGTCTGTACCACAGAGGGGTTAAATCAGGACTTCAAATGACCTAACCCAAGTCATAAAGCCAGCTTTACAAACAGAAAAGGCAGTTAACTATTGGGCACTTGAGAAAGTGAATGGAGATGTTACTGCAGATCTGGAGTCTGCAGGCAGGGAGGGCAGAAGGCCCAATGCATGCACTGATTCGGGTCCTGCAGCTGAAAACACTGACAAAGGGAAAAGCAGATCTGGAGGGCAGAGGAACAAATGGTTCCGTTCTGCTCCTGAGCAGGTGGAAAGCAGCAGGTGAGGCACAAGGTGAGGACCTGGCAGGGCTCACAGCTCCTCTTTGCCAGCCTTGCCTTGGGGGAAGGACACAGCAGCTTCTGCTTTCTCAGTCCTCCCTTCTCCTTCTTTCCTTCCTTCTTCCCCTCTCTTTTTCCTTCCTTTATTGCCTTCCTGGCACAGAACTCGAATGGGTTGATTGCAAGAGCAGTTACATGACATTTCCATCACCCCTTTTACTGTGCCCCTCTGGTGGCTGCTCAGCCACCAGCTCCTCGCTACAGCCCTCACAGTGGCTTGGGCAGAGGCTGTTCACCCACAGCCTCAGCCATTTAGGCCCCCAATTAGCACCTTGCACCAAGACACCAAGCTCTGCCTGGCATTAGCTCTTTGGGCTGCAGCTTCTTCCCATTCATTAGTGTTACTAACATTTGGAGGCAAATTAAAGGCGTGTAGCTAATAGTGAGCTCAGGAATTCTCTTCAGGGTTGGCTGCGCTGAGTGAAATTAGAGTTCCTGACTTCCCCATTCTCCTCCCCCTTCCTGATGAGCCCTCTCCTGCTCTTAGAGGCTGACATTTAAAACGAACTCAGCTAAAATGAGTATTTTTGTCACCAGGCTTCTTGGTACTGATAAGAGGAACACAGAGGGGAAAGAAAGTCCTGACCTAGAGGGCAGGTGCCCTGGAGAAGCCATGGAGGTCCCTTGGGTTGATCCATTCCGGGGGTGTTTGGCTCCTGATGGAGGTCCCTTCATCCCCTTTAGAGATGCAGGAGTCAGAACATTCTGGGCTAAGTCTGCACATCCCCGGCTGCCGTTTGCCACTGAGCTGACTCTGCTGAGCCAAACACAGAGCACAGACACGAGTTTCAGCAGCGCTGTGTGACCAAGCTGCCAGGCTCTTAAACCCCCAATTTCCTGGCTTTTGATGGGTTTAAATCAGGATGGGTGTGATAATAATGCTAACTGGTACTTCCATGGCACTTTAACTTAAAAGCCCTGTACAAACATTAATTAATTACAGACACAGGCAGTGTGTGCACATGTATGGCTGCAGATGCACCCGGCTTCAGAGCCATGCATAGCTTATAGCCGGGAGTCTTCCAGCATGAGAGAGCACAGATGACATCTGCTGCAGCCCAGTGCAGGCAGAGCGGCTTTGCTCTGCTGTTACCTGCTGTGGGTGGCAGCTTCAAGGAGCTGGCCCCAAAAGGTGACAAGAGACAACCTGTGCCCGTGTGTGTCTGGAAGCACATCCCTGGCACAGCAGGGCTGGGGCCAGGGCCCCTCCTCATGCATGGGCTCTCTTCACACCAGCTTCCTGACAGCTCTGCGGGTGAAAGGATGCTGGTGGTGGGTGATGCTGCTGTGTCCCAGTGCATCCCTTTGTGCCTCATCCTCTACCTGACAAAGTGCTGAGTGTGAAATCTGTCTATGTCTGGACCAGTACAAGGCATTTTTACTGCTGCCTGTGGCTGGCTAGAGGGGGGTTAAGCTTTGGTGGTAAGCTCCTGGTTCAGGGCAGTTTGCCCTGTCTGGGCAAGACAGAGAATGAGTAACCAAGTCCTGTCTGCTTTATCAGCCTCCTTATGGTTGTAGGAGGATGCTTTGGGGGATGCTGTGGTACCTACAATTTACAGGAGATGCAGAGATGAAAACTGCCCATCTCCTGCTTCTCCAAAGTAAACCAAGCACCCCAGTACTGCATGGAAGCTTGCTGTTGGCAGTTAGAAACTGCAGCTGCACCAGCCCTGCTCTCCAAACAGATGCTGCCCAACTGGGATGTGATGTTGTGTCTTGGGGATGCTCCATCTCCAGCCAGGAGGGAGGGAGGGCAGCAGCAGCCATGTAGGAAGGCAGGCTCTGTCTTCATAACCTTTCTCCATCTCTGACCACATGGTGGACATGCAAAAGATCCCTGTTTCCTTGGAAACTGGTTCTTTCTGCATGTGCTGCAGTGAGTCGGGAAAGTTTGCCTTCATCAAACCCCCACGGTGAAGAGAATAAGCTCCAGAGATGCTGTCCTAGGGACAGCAGCCTGATTGCTGCTGCTTTTCTTATTTACATCCCTTTCAGAAAAGGAAAGGGAAAATGAAACCCTCCTGCCCCTTGCAGAGGAGTTCTCTCCTGATTCCTTGCTGGGAATCAGAGGAAATGACTTCAATCACAGACCCATCACTGAGCACCCCAAGCCTGTGCATCCCCTCTGCAAAGCATGGGCTGCAGATGCTGCTCCCCTGTGCAGTGGCAAACTGGGAGCAGCACAGGGACGTGTTAGATGTCTGACCAGCTCAGCATAAAGGGCTTCCTGGGAGGTGCCCTCGCCTGCAGCATGCAGCAGGTTTGCATTGACATCCTACTTGACCAGGTTCCATAGAATCACACAATGCTTTGGGTGGAAAGGACCTTAAAGCTCATCTCATTGCAACCCCCTGGGTCCTGCCGTGCTGCAGGTCCTGAGCATCCCAACCATAGCTGCAGCCAGAGCTCAGAAAGTGCTGCGGTGAAGTAGCAATGCTTAAAGGGGCTTTTTATTGCAGAAACACACACAAAAAAGCCAAAGCTCAAGCTCAGTTTATTCATTGCCTGAATATTTCCAGAGGGAGAACCAAGAAAAAAGGTCAAGTGTTTCTAATAATGGGGCTTTGTTACTCAACCAGGATTTGCCGAACTAAACCAAAACCTCGAAGTTTCAAGTCTTGATCCAGAGTGGGTGGGCAAATGTCATGAACATCTCTGCCATTCTCTTGTGCTTGTTTTGACTGCGTGTACCTCTGAAGGCTTGTTTGAATCCGAGTGAGTTTTAATTTGGTTGTTTTTACAGCTGGAAAGCAATGGAGAATGAATAAATTCTCTTTGCTGAACACTGAGAAAATAGCTAAAAAAGCACTGAATCGGTGATGGAGTGATTGGGGTTGAGAATTTGGTTAATCATCGTTTGAAAGCTGCTCTGGTATCACTGCAAGCTGAGGGATCTCATGGAATGTTTCAGTTGTTTTGCTGTTGTAAGTATTGGGGACAGACACTGTGCAGATGCAGTGCTCTGGTGCTCGGGTGCAAACTGCTCCGGTTCCCAGCGCAGACAGGTGCCGGTGTAGGAATGTCTGTCCCATTGGAGTGAACATCCACTACTGCAGTAGATGTATGGCCAGGGGGGGTTTGGGTTGCCCTGTCACAGTGTTTTGCTCAGCCCACGTTTGCACAGGGATGAGTTACCTGGATGGGTTTGGAACCTGCTCTATAAATGGGACAAAATGTGACATCCACCAAAATCTTGTGATTCTTGGACATTCTGACCATGCTCCCTATGAGTGGCTGTGGATTTGCTGAAGTCACTGGCAGGTTTTCCAATGATCACCTCAGCTCTTCAGCTGCCTGGTGCTCATGGGCTTATTTTGCAGAGAATCTGCTCCCTTTGAGCAATACGGATGCGGGTTATGGAACTGATGCTCAGCTGCCTCCTTTGGTCTCAGTATAAATCCCAGGAGGGATCAGGATGTTGCTTTAAAATCTTTGAGCGGCTCAAACAGAGGGATGGATAAAGAGGAATGTTTGCACAATCTCTTTGCAAATCAAACCCTTAACGTTCGTGCATTGCTCTGAGGAGGTGGAGGGGAAAGATAATCCCGGATTTTGACTTTGAGTTTGCAAGGCAAAGCTGTCCCTCAGTGGAAAACCAGTGGGAGTTTGTCCCGCGGTGGAACCAGAGGATCCGGCATCCGGAGACATGGAAACAAATCACACCAGGACCTTCTCAGCCTGACTCCGGGAGGTTTTGTCTTGTGCCGAGCACACGCCGAGTGTGAGCGTTTGAACGTGTTCTCCTAATCCTGGGATTTAGAGAGCGCTTAGCGACACACACAGAAGTGATTCATTACTGCAGCAGCACCGCGGCCTCAGATGCAAGGCAGGGAGAGCCACCGGTGGCTGCCTGCCATGGCCCTCACCTCACACACCCCAGTGCTGATGCTCGTGCACAGCCAGCACCTTTTGGGGTTGTTTCTGGGGGGCTCCTCAGGGTATCACACAGTGCGGAAGCCTCATGACCATCGGTGCGTCCAGGTCTGTGCTCGCCACATCTCCATGTTCTCTCTTGCTGTATGGAAAAGGGAAGGATGTGCCAAGGGACAGAGCCAGGAGCAACCCTGGGGTCCCAGCCCCATCCATACTATGTAGGTCCTGGGGTGCTGTCAGTGCTGCCAGAGCAGCTTTCACATTTTCCTCTTTGCAAAACTGATTCCTCAACATCTTGCAATTCCCAGAATGTCTGTAGATGTGAAATACCAGCCCCTTCCTAACGCTGCTGTCCTGATTCCATAGGCAGTGAATAAATCCTGGGGTTTACGGCTTTGGGCTGAGCTTTGGAGGGACGGAGGTGGTGCTCAGTGTCTTTAGGACCTTAAAATGCCTCCACAAAGCTGGCGCTTGGTAAGCAGCCAGGGAGCATCACCCAGCGTGGTGGCCAGCCCGTGGTGCAGGGAACCAGTGTAACGCGCGCTCATTATCTCTGCCTTGCTCGGAAAGGATATTGTGATTTTAATAACATCTTGGATCCGTTTTTTCCCTGGTAGCTCCTGTTGCCTTGGATACAGGCTCTGGAGAGGCTCAGCCCTGCTAAAGATGGTAGATCATTTAAATGGAATAGAAGATGAGGTGTGGATTTGCAAACTGCTTTCTGCTCTCGCAGCCGGGCTGGGAGCGCTCCAGCAGAGCCGCACTTCCATGGGCCATGCCAGCCTGGCAGGAAGGATGCTGCTCCCGGAATGTGATGCCAGAACTCCCTCAGCACAAGGTCAGATGCAGCATCCGATGTGTCTGTGTGACAGCACCAGAGCGAACTGAGCCCGCGGCTTTGGGAAGTGGTTTGCACTGATTCCATGGGCACCGTGACCAGGAGCAGAGCAGGATCGTGGCATCTTTCCTAAAGGGCTTCAAGGAGCTGCTGCCATCCTCTTCCTCCTTGGGCACGGCCTCTGTGTTCGCTTAGGAATCCCCACAGGATGTGCAGGGTGGGTTGGAGGCATCAGCTTTGTCGGTGTGTGTCCACAGCACTCCAGTTCTCCTGATGTGCTGACTCAAAGTGTGATCCCCACACACCCTCATTCCCTTCCTCCCAGCCCATCTACACAAGCAGTTTATCTATAGATAAGCCATGCAAATCAGAGAGATCCTTATGTAGGAGGTTACCCACCTGTAAAGGTCACCAGAACTAGTAACAAGCCCCTGCTCTCACCATGCCCAGGGCTTTGGGCACCTCATTTGCTTTGCTTTGGTCAAATTTCATGCTGCTGTAGTTTTTGATGTATGCACTTTGAAAGTCTTCTGCTGTGCTGGAGAAAGCTTGTTCGTGGTGCCTGTTGTAATCAAATAGCTCTAGATCTTCTGAGATGCCTTTGCTTCTTTTAATGACTCTGGGGTGTCCAAGCCCATCCTGATGGTAAACACACTAAATGAATTGCTTTGCTTCCTGGCCCTCATCATAAACAGATTTGGCCATGACGCCTGCCTGACGAGGCATTAGGATCATTTGATCACTGTCAGAATAAATCAGGCTGACTTGAGACAATGCCCTGAGCCCCGCTCTGCTGCCGGGTTAGGCACGAGATGCTAATGACACCGCTCCTGGAAATGAGTTCTTAATTGCTTTAGAGTGGCTGGTGCAGATCAAAGGCTGTGTTAGGTGACCTGGCAGAACTGCACCCTCACAACCCAGCTCTGCCCATGCCCAGGGGCAGCGGGAGAGAGGCCAAACCCATGGGGCAGCTCTGGCTGAAGGTCCTCTCCCTGCACAGCTGAGGATACAGATGCGCAGGACCAGGAGAGCTTCTTTCTTGTGGGCTAACCTGGAGTTTCAGCTCTTTTGCCCTGAGGGCAGATCCCAGGAGCTCACAGAACCATGGAATGGTTTGGGTTGAAGGGACCTTAAAGCTCCTCCAGCTCCAACCCCTGCCACGGGCAGGGACCCCTTCCACTGGAGCAGCTGCTCCAAGCCCCTGTGTCCAACCTGGCCTTGAGCACTGCCAGGGATGGGGCAGCCACAGCTTCTCTGGGCACCCTGTGCCAGCGCCTCAGCACCCTCACAGGGAACAGCTTCTGCCTCAGAGCTCAGCTCAGTCTCCCCTCGGGCAGGTTCATCCCATTCCCCTTGGCCTGTCCCTACATCCCTTGTCCCAAGCCCCTCTCCAGGTTTCCTGCAGCCCCTTTAGGCACTGGAGCTGCTCTCAGGTCTCCCTGGAGCCAAACAAACCCAACTCCTGCCATTGCCTCCCAGTTTGTGCCCATGGATGCCCCTGTGCTGGATCAAGTCTCACCTATGTCTGTGCCTGGCTGCCAGTGGGAAGGACTCCCAGACCCCTCTGGAGCTTCACCCTTGGTGCTGCCTGGGGACAGGGCAATGGGGCCAGGAGGGGAAGGAGAACTCGGTCAGGAAGAAGCAGCAGAACAAAGCAGAAGGAACAAACTCTTTCTTCTTTGCTTAAAAAGAAACCTCGTCCTTCCTGGAGAGGAGAAGAGAGGAGAAGGGAGGGAGAGGCACCGCACAAAGAGAAGGAGATGTGCTGAGAAACCACAAGGTGTTTAAAAGCTCACGCAGGAAACCAAACCCGCTTTGATATCCCCTCTCATTGGAAATGTTTGAGGGCAGGATAATGCTGCCGTGATTTATCACACAAAGGGATGAGAAAGTGAGTGGATCCGAGAGCTCCTTTCTGGTTCTTAGGACACAAAAAAACCCTTTGTATTAAATTACAATGTATAAGCAGAAGCCCCTTAATAAAATGTCTATTTGCAGGCATGTATTCGTTGAGCAGTGACATGTGTGCCCTGCCAGGAGCAGGCACCTGAGGAGGTGATGGCTGTTGTGCAGGAGAGGAGCCACCTTCAGCAGTGTGAGAACATCCCTGCCCTGCTTAACACGGTTACAGAGCCCTGCGCTGAGCACCGGGGTCACTGCTCCAAAGGGTCCCTCCGTCAGCCCTTGGGAAGGGGTTGGCAGTCACTGGGTTTCATGGCCAAGGGGAAACTGAGGCACAAACAGGGAATTCTCCCACGCCAGAGCCTGTGAGTACAAAGGAGCCATGTTCCAGGCCAGAGCTCGTGCCCCGAAGCGTTGGCCCTGCCTTAATGTCACCTCTCCTATCTCATAGGGGCCCAGCATGGCTTGGGTTGAAGGGACCTTAAAGCTCCTCCAGCTCCAACCCTGCCACGGGCAGGGACCCCTTCCACTGGAGCAGCTGCTCCAAGCCCCGTGTCCAACCTGGCCTTGAGCACTGCCAGGGATGGGGCAGCCACAGCTTCCACAGTTCATCAACAGCTCAGCTCTGGCTTCTGCTTGTTTAGGGTGATTTTATGGACAGAGGAGCTGCTTTGGCTGTGTGGCCATTTCCAGGTGAGTGTCTGAACCAGCACCGGCAGCCGCAGCAGTGCCTGCGGTAGCTGCATGGAGCTGAGTGGGGTTTGCTTCTTCCTTCAGTGCTGAGTGGATGGGACCCGAGTCCTTCAGAGGAGGAGAAAAACCTCAGCAAACTACTTTTCCTTAAGCATTCCTCCAGTGGAGCAGCTCCTGCTGAGCGTGTGACATGTGGAGCTGCAGCAAACCCAGCTTTTTAACAGGGAAATGTTTATTATACACTGTGCGGGTTGGGTTTTTTCCCCTGATGAAAAAGAAAAGTGTCCAAAATGAACATTTTTAAACTGATGAAAAAATCAATGTTAGAAAAAGAAACACTTAATTTTTCATTAAACATGTCCCCATTTCTTAACTTCCTGATGACATTCGCAGTGATTTCTGCCCATCACAAAGAAGCTGCACCAACAGCTTCACAGACACCTGGTTCTTTAGGTTATTCCAGCTCTGTCTGAAACGGAGGAAAGCTGGATTACAGCCCACAGGAGGGGGATGTGCCTCAGATACAAACACTGACAATGAGGGGAGGTTTGGAATAACAGGGGGGGCAGGAATGCTGTGGCAAAGCCATGCAGGACACCCCAAGGATGGCTACAGAAGGCAGAGGGGCACCTCAAGCCGAGGTTCCTGTCCCCACTGGTGACTTCAGGGGCAGGCAGCTGGCGAGAGACCCCCCCCTTAAAGTCCAGCTGATCCCACAAAACCCTCTCCAAGGTAATTACATGGGAAGGCACAGGAGGCAAAGGCCAATTTGCATTTTGAGCAGCGCTGCTCTCAGGTCTCCCGGTGGCCTTTGAAGGTTAATGGGTTCCCAGTATGTCTTGTAGCCACCATTTGGTCCTCAGCAAGGTCAGCCTCAGCACGCAGAGCTCTGGAGAGGAGGCAGCTGCTGCTCCAGTTGGTATCAGTGCGGGAGGCAGGGTGTAAGCAGGCAGGATGCAGGATGCAGGATGCAGGATGCTTTTAGGAGTCAGTGCAGTTGAGCTCTGAGTGCTGAGTGAGGTCCTGCAGAGCCAGCATCCGCTCCCTCGCCGGCAGCTGGGCCAGGAGATGCAGGTGACATCCTCTGTCACCTACACAGGTCCAGTGCAGGACCACAGACCCTACCCATGCGGGATGCTTGGGGCTCCTCAGGTCCATGTTAGGCACTGATTTCCTTCTAGGTCTAACGTGCCTCCAGAGCAAACCTCTTGCTAGTGAAGAGCAGACCCTGCCCCTTCCCAGCCCTCACTCCTACATGGTGATACGGTGGTGTCCAAACACACACACAGTGATCCCTATTCAACAGATGCATTAATCCTCCTACTGCAGCTTCGGCCAAGGCTGTGCTACCTGCAGCCAGAGCCTAATTCTGCTCCCAGCTCCTGTGATTTATCTTTATTCCCTGCATATGCAATGAGGTGTAAAGCAGCCCCTGCCACCATCAGCATCACCTGAGCTTGATTTGTTTCAGCAAGAGAGTGCTATTTTTTCTCTTTATCCTAAGCAAAATGCACATTTGAACGGGATTAAATCTAAACCCCTTCAAATGCTTAATTCTGACCGGAATGCAAATGGTCCCTGGCGACTGCAGCAGTGGTTCCAGACAGCAGGGTGAGGATGGCAGTGGTGTTATTTCTCCAAGATATTTCCAATTGCAAAACAAAAGTGGGAAGAGAGGCCTTAAATGATGTGAAAATAACACTGTTTGAATTAATGTGTCAGCCCTGATGGATGCTTGTGCTGCCCACACTTTTGAAAAGGCTCTGACGGGTAAGATATTACCAGGTGAGATTTACCTACAGCCCTCGACTTCTAGTCAGCAAAATCTTAGATGAAAACCTATCCTTCACCCTACACTGACTTCCAAAGAATATTGAATCAAGATAAAGTCCTAGAGGGCCACATACAGAAAGGCATTTTGACATCTAAATCCCATTAATTTTGATGCAGGTTTTGCCATTTTCAGGTATTATCTTTAATTTAGTCAAGTAAAGGAGGGCCGGTGCTGATCCCCATCTCCCTCTGTGTGAGCACAGGTGAAGGGCCAGGCTGTGGATGAAGCTGCCAGCCCTGCAGCTCTCATGGGGACGGGGGCTGTGGGTGCTGCACCAAGTGTGTTGTTCCCTATCATCATTTCAAAGCTGCACACTTGTGTATATGTTTTACTCCACATTTGTCTTCCAGAGAATGACCTACACATGTAGGTGTTAAAGCCTGGAAGATGCTGGACTTTATAAACTGGGTTGTATAAGGATTTGAATCAGCAGCACCCGGCTTCTTTCCAGACAGGCACACGCATTCCTGGATGGGGACTATGCTTATGGGCACATCTTTCCTACTTCCTTTACTCTCTCCTCTTCCTCTCCATGCCTGGGTTGGGCACTGATTCATGGCACTAACCCGCAGAGCAGCCCAGTGCCATGGCCTGGGACAGCAGCACTCCAGAATGGGAGCTTCCCCCTCCATCCCATATGCAGATCTTCTGCTGGCTTCTGCTCCTCATGCAGTTGAAGGGGGGATTTGCTGGTTGGGGTCTCACCATTCCATGTGGGATCAGGGCCTCAGCCTCCCCATGCCTTAGAAAATGCCATCCCAGTGTGTTCATCATTCTTACTTTGCTGGTTCATCAACCAGCTCCTCTCTCAGCACTAAATCTTGGCTGCATTTGTAGCTTCCAGCTTTTCCAGGCAACCACTCTTTGCCTGGGCGCTAAGAAAACTGGGCCCTGATTGCTGATGAGATGTAACCACTGCCAAAATATTGGGAAACATGAACAAAAGTGAGAGGGAAAAAGTTATTTCAGGGAAGTGGGGCCACAAAACAAACCACTAATAATGTATTATTAATGCATTAATGCCAGCATTAATAGTAATGCAATGCTTTGCAGCTGGTGTAGTAATAATGCTACAGCTTTATGTGTTAGGAGGTGTAGCAGTATTAGTGCCACTTTCTGCAATAATAACATGGATAATAGCATTGCTTCTCAGGGCTGTGCAAGACTTCTGCTGCTTGCACTTCCTGCCCAGGCAGCATCACTGATGGGAAGAGTACACCCAGGGCAGCATCCCATTGTGCACAGGGCTGAGGCACCTCTGAGATGCTGTTGCTGTGTTTCCTGTGTGATTCCCATGAACAGGCAGAACCAACAGTTCTCTGGTTTTACAGCCTCAAGTTCTTTACTCCATATTCCTGTGCAGGGGCCTGGCTGCATCCTCAAGGAGAGGACAGAAAGAGGCACCTGTATCCCACTTACAACTTTCTAGTCTTCTTTTGAGGCTATGGGTGGCTTTCAGACTAGGCAGGAAAAGAGGCTGTGATTAAATCAGCTGGTTCAAGGCTCTGATAACAACCAAATGAGTCCTTCCACCCTGTACTTAATGAGAGTGCTGCTGGGGGGGGTAGTTTCTTTGTAAGGTTGGTGGGCAGGAGGATGTTGGCTGGGGAGCAGCCTGGGTGATGCTGCTGGGAAAAGGGGAGAGTCCAACTGACCAACCCCCAAATGGGGGTTTTAATGGAGCTGTTACAGTCCTAAGTTAGAAGGAAGTGGATGGAGGATGCGTGGCTTAGTGCCCCACAGCAGAGGAGCTGGGTTATCAGCCCCAGGTAAGGAGGTGGCCGGGTGTGCTGGTGAGAAGAGCTGGCTCCATGCTGTGGTCCTGTGCTGGTTCTCTGGGAGCTGCCAGTGACAGGGGCTGGAGTTCAGTGATGCAGGGGATGGGCTGTGGTGTCTTTGGGGTGCTTTGCATCACAGATGGAGAATGTTGCAGGCACCCTGTGAGAACTGTGGGTTGGAGAGTCAGGATTTCACTGATCAAAGGCATCTGTCCCAGGTCGTGGCTCCTGCTCCTTGCACCCAGTGCCTGAAACTGTTGGGTACAATGATGCTATTAGCTGAAAATGAAGCTTTATCACTTGGCTGATGGCTGGAATCCTCTCCTGCGTGTGCAAAGCTCCCAGGTCCTCACTGCTGGGATTCAGCCCCCAGAAGTCTTCTGGCTTGTTTGTGGTTGCTCTGATTTACAGCAAGGGGTAGCCCAGCTCCAACCTGGGTTTCTATGAAGAGCTCGGGAGCCTGCAGGCTCCTTGTTGCTGTTTTTCTTTCTTAATTGGCTTTGAGTGTGGCTGTGTGGATGTGCATGCGCCTGCCTCCCTCATCAGCAGCACCCCTGGTACTCAGCACAGTAATTAGAACATCTAAATCTTCCCTATATGTCATCCAGACTTTGTGAAATTAACTGTGATTACTGGCACCAGCCTGCAGACGTGCCGCATCCCACCCCAGCTCCAGATAAGCATAATTGCTCCTCATTGTTCTGCTGGAAGGTCTGGAGCTGGCTGCCATGCGCGCAGTTAAATGACTTTGGCTTTTGTTGGCTCTGAGAGGATTTATGAGGAGCTGCACGCAACTGAAATCAGAAGTGCTGCTTGATTGCTGAGCAAACAAAAGGCCTGGGTCTGGTGATGGCTCTTGAAGTGATTCCTTCCCCTTCTCCTCCTTCCCTGACCCCTCGTAGGAGTCAGCAGTAGGTTGAGTTGCCTGGGGTATGGTGGAAGACGTGGTTCTACCCTAGGTACAGCCCATGGTGGAGGCCTGCCCTCTACCAAAGAGCCCTGAACCTCCCCAAGGGCACACATATATATATATGTGTGTGTGTATATATATATTTGCTACATCTAAACCCAAAAGTCTCTAGATCTAAACCCAGTGTAAACATGCAGGCGGTTTGGAGGACCCATCTCGATGCCTTTCCCTACAGGACTGCATCTTCCAACACAAATGGCAGTTCATCCATTAGGATTGTCACCTTTTCCAGGTGTTAATCAGGTGTTACTGACCTGTGATTGGGTGGTGCTGGCTAAGGAGTGGCTTTGGATCATTGTTAGGCTCTTGTTAAATGGGGTAGGACATTGACCTCTTACCACTCCCTTGCAGCACAGGTTCAATGGTGTGTAGAAATACAGAACTTCCCTTCCTGAAGATTGCTTTTCCTCCTTTTCCCTGTCCCAGCCCCACTGGCACCTAGAGATCACCACACTTTGTCTTCCCAGCTCGATAGCTTTCCTTTTTCTCCATTATTTCCTTAAGGAAGTTGGACTTTGTGATCTTCAAGGTCTTTTCCAACATGGTTGATTCTATGCTGGGTGTCCCGTGCCATTCCCAATGAGAAGTAAAAGCCAGGGAACTAACTTTGTTAATGACTTTGCTGACAGGAGTCATTCAGTCCATCTCAGCATCATGGCAGCTCCCTCTGCTTTCAGGACCAACACTCATTGCTGGTTTAGTTTAAATGTTGGACAGAATCTGTCACTTTCCCCTGGCGTGGGTCATGGGGGAACCCATCACTGTTCCTTGGGGTGAGGGGATGGAGGCAGGAGGGATGAGGAGCCTTGGGCAGCACTGTCAAGGACCTAACTCCAGAGCATTGAGAAACCTGGTGATGATGGGGAGATTGCTTCACAACTCAAGGACAAGGAGGCAAGGGTGGCATTTCCAGCAGGAAGGCTCATGCTCTGCTGTCTCTCTGCTCTCGTTATGTGCTCTCCCATTGCTCTTACATGTGCTTCACAGGTTAATAACTGTTTGTGCTGAGTTAATGCAGGCGGGTGCAGTCCAGGGGATGCTGCCCTCAGTGATAAACTCTGCCTCTGTAGTCCTAGCCACCAACTTCAGTAGTTCCACAGCTCACCCGGGAGGTGCCTCAAGATGAGGCTGATGGGGGCTCAGGGGTGTCTGGGGAAGGCTGGTTTAGGGGCTGCTGCTCCTCCAAGAGAGCCACCCCTAGACTGGGATCCATGCTTTGGATCTGAGGTCCTTCCATCCCTAAGCAATGTCCAAACTTCCCTCTGGCTCCATGTGTGTGTGGGGTTAGGATGCACCTGAGGTGCTTGTGGCTGGGGAAGCTGAAGCCACAGGCTCCATCTCTGATTTTCATGAGTTACCAGTGCCCTTCCATCTGCAGTGAGTGGGGACAAGGTGGGATTTGGTTGGTGGGAAGGGAGAGGCGATTTCCCAGCTCACATTAGCTGGCAATAATTGCTTTGAGAGCAGAGGTTTAACCTCGGGACTTCCTACACAAGTGTCCCTCAAGCCTCTTTGCAGTGATGTCTGTTCCTGACGTGGTGGCTGACCCCTTCCCCAAGAGCTGCATCTGAGGTCTCCTTAAAGACTCCTGAAATCCAGAGTGGGGCTGGAGCTCCCACAGCTCCAAAGGCACCTCCTGCAGCCAGGCCTGCTGCTCAGGATGGGATTGCAGCCTGGAATCCATAGGCAGGGACCCACAGGATACCAGTGTCCCAGAGCAGGCTCCCAGTTTGCCTCAGCCCCTGCATCTTTGCAACACGAAGGTCGAGTGAATTCATTACAGTGTACAAATGAAGTTCTCTCATTGAAGGTTCCTCTTTCACACTTCAGATGAATGTGTTGGTTTGCTTGATGGAATGCTTTAAAGGTCCATTATAAAATACCCTTTTATGTGATAAGCAATTTCTTTACATCATTTTTCTTTTCCTTAATTTTTGTGGAACATAATTATCCTTTCCCCTCACCTCCTTTTCTTTTTAATGGATTTTTTTCTTTCCCCTCCCCAGTAGGAAGCAAGCAGCATCATTTAAAGGGACACAGTTAAGATACAGGGTATGATGGATACAGTGGGTGGAAGATGAGATGGATCCATCCATCTCAGACTTTGAAAGGCTTCCATCACTCGATTTCAGTCTCCTGTTTTCAGGGTGAGCAAAGCTGGAGGCAGTGGGATGCTCAGGTTCAAAGCATCTTCCCATGCTTGTGTTGGGAAGGGGAGAGATGTTGGGGGGGTCCTTGGGGCTGAAGGCCTCCATTTCCCAGCCACTGTTCAGCAGGTTGTGTCCTGCTAAAGGGCAATGGAATAGTTCCTCAGGGCACAGTTATGGCACCCACTGGATAATCTTCTTCACAATTAATTCCTCTGCCCTGGTTTGCCTTGCAGAAAATCCTGAGCACACTGAAAAGAGATTTGCTGCCCATTTGTACAGTGCTGCTGAGCAGGGAAAACAGGGACAAAAGGGAGAATGATCCCATCTGAGGCTGGGTGAGGAGCAGCTCTGGCTCCGGGGGAGGCTTGCAGCAGGCAGTATAATTCATGCCCAAGTCATGATAATGAATGACTACATCCAGCTAAATGGAGACTAAATAGGAGTGAATTAGTGGCATGAGCTAATGCAGGCCCAGGAGTTAACAGGAGCTGGGTGCTGGAAGGGTGGCTCTCGCCTCTTGGAGCAGGTTGTGTTGATGTCCACATCTGGGAGCATCTCCTTGCTGATTCCCAGGTGCTGACCAGGGATGAGGCAGGGATCTGTTTGCAGACCCCTGACCTGGGCAGCAGGCAGCAGCTTTGGCTGGGATTGGCTTGAGCTTACCCAGACCATGGGGAGGTTAACACCAAAGCCCTGCCTCACTCTTCTGCGTTGCAGTTTCCTCTCTGGTATTTGAGTAGTGGTGACCTTTGAAGCAGGAGTTTGGAGAGACTCTCACTGCACGGGGCTGAAATGCACCTGAGGCCTCCCCTCTGTGTACACTCAACAATAGTGTCAAGTAACAGCCAAATGGGGATAAAGCTGCTGGACCACAAACTGTCTGCAGAGGAAAAGCAGGTGAACGTGTGCTGGTGACTCAGCTTGAGCGATGCTCTTTAAAGCTGGGCTGAAGAGATCAAACTGTTCAAGCTCAATTACTTCATTGATTATAACCTTAATCAACAGTTGAGGTGCACAGCCCTGACCGAAAGGCAGCAGCCAAGCAGAGGGTGCAGGATGTTGTTACACTCACTGTCAGAAAACCTTGCTCTTTGTGAAGGGCACTTGCCTCTCCCTTTTCCTAGAGCGGAGCTGGGTCCAGCAGCAGTGCTCCTGCTCTGGGGCTGATGGAGGATGCTGTGCCAGGGCTGAGGGGACTGAGCAGGACAATGTGCTTCATTCCCATATTAAGAACAAGAATTCCCAGTGTCTGCTGGTGCCCCAGGGGGTGGTCACTGGGGACCTCTGTGTCTGACCAGGTGCTAGTGCTTGTGCAGTGTGAGTAATGCACCTTGTCAGCTCTGATAAACCCTGGAATCTATCACCCAGCCAAAGGTTTTGTTACTGAGAAAAGTAATTACAGTTTGTCCTTAATTCCATGAGTGCCTGGGAAAGGGCTGGGGAGGAGATGGGGAGGAGGGGGCTGGTCCAGGGCAGGGCCATGGCAGAGCTGCAGCCGCTGCTCACCTCCAGAGCAGCTTCCTTGGTGGCTCCTGTAGCTGCTGTTCATGGTATAGGGATGGAAAGGTGGGGAAGTGGCTGCCCTGGAGCAGCCCCTGCAGTGCTGGTGCTCCCACAGCTCCTGGCCATGCTGGTGATGAGTTGTGCCCCATGAGCATCTCTGCAAAGCCCCTGCCCAGGGCAGGATCATCCTCTTGGTTGATGGGATTGTACAGAGTTTGTTTTTCAACCCCAGTTGTTCAATGGAAGGGGAAAAGCCTTTTCCCTGCCTCTGGATCTGATGCAATGAGACATCTGACACAGAAGATGAATTGAGGGCTGCATCTGAAGTGCCAGATACATAATCCATCCTAAATAGGCTTCATTAGTGGTAACAATTAAAGTTACCATTGTGGATTGGATATGTTTTCTATTAACTTTGCCCTTGTCTGCAACTTGGACTCGCCTCATAATAATGAGCGGTGTCACTTCTGATCTATTTCTCATAAGAGCTCCTTTCTCTTCTAAATCTGGGCAAAATATGATTTATAGGCAGGGCCATTGTCTCTGAAGCAGCCCTGAGCCCCAAACCTCCTGCAGCAGTGATCTGCCTGCCTCTGCCTCAATAATACCCAAGGCCTCTGTCCCATAGGAGGGGCTCAGTCCTGGATGCTCCAGCATCCAAGTGAAGTTTTTCCCAGGGCAAGTGTTTTCCAGGTATTTGTCTTCCCCTCACCTTTCTTGCTTCAGCTGAGCATGAGTGATGGCTTTCTTATGGCTGTGTCACACGTGTGCCCAGCCACTGCTCCCGGGTCCTGGTTCTTGATGTAGCCCAAGGGACTGAGACTTGGAGCCACCCTCTTCACACTGGCCAGGACTGTGATCAAGAGGGTGTCTGGAAACCAGCCCCTGTGAGCCTGCTCCAGTCCCCTCCACGTCTGAATCCCCTCTCAGAAGAGCTCCAAACTTCTGCCAGCTGGAGCGTGAGCCACAGGAGTGCCAGCAGCCCTCCTGACAAACACCCCCCCTTGGGAAGCTGCTGTCATCTCATTATATCAACAGTGATTAAGAGAGGAAACTGGCAGTTAATCCCCTGCTAGGTATTTTGATGATTAAATTGTGAGTGTCTGGTATAAAGCTGTAGCATATTTAATGTGCCTGGGGTGGGTAAGAGGGGAGGCAGCAGTGATGTGATTCCTTCTTGTTTCAGGGCAGCGCTCTCAGCCCCAGCACCTCCGAGTTGAATGAATTCCTTCTTACTTTTCACTGTGGCTCCCATGTTTCATGCAGGCAGAGCCAGGAGAGGTTCCCACTTGGTGATGTTGTCAGGCCTGGAGCCTGCTTAGTCCTGGCTCAGCAGCAGGACATGATGGGCAGAGCTGTAGGTTGGTTGTCCAGGGTTAGCACCCCCTGTCCCTGTGTGGGTTTGTGCTGAGAAATAACATGCAGGAGCTAAAAAGAAGAGGATTATGACAAATACACTTCTGCCAGCCTGAGCTGAGCAGACTGTGAGGCTTCAGGACCCTTTCTGACAGTTAAAACCAACGTGGTGGCTCTTTGCTGGTGAGAACTGATTCTGTCACTTGGCATTATAGAAGCCTCCTTGCCAGGCAGGGTGACCGGTTGGCACTGGGGTGGTGCTGGAGTGCTCTGATGAGGCTGTTTGTGGTCACCTCCTCTGTGCTGTGTGTTTATGGGCAGCCAGGGCTCACTCCTGCCCCTGTCACCCTCTCACTGCTGCTGGCTTGTCCCCAAGCAGCATCCGTGAGCAGGGCAGCATCACTGCCAGCAGTTGCCATGGCAACGCGGCTCTAACAGCACATCATGATTGTTGTTTATTATGTCAATCGTGCCCCGGTCCACTGGGCATGGAGCAGGATGAGACCCCCTGTGGTCCTGTGTTCAGCTCTGGGACACCAGCACAAGAGGGACATGGAGCTGTTGGAGTGAGTGCAGAGGATGATATGGAGCTGCTGTGAGGGCTGGAGCAGCTCTGCTCTGGAGCCAGGCTGAGAGAGCTGGGCTGGGGCAGGCTGGGGAAGAGAAGGCTCCTGAAGGGGAGACCCCAGAGCAGCTCCAGTGCCTAAAGGGGCTGCAGGAAACCTGGAGAGGGGCTTGGGACAAGGGATGTAGGGACAGGCCAAGGGGAATGGCTTGAACCTGCCCGAGGGGAGACTGAGCTGAGCTCTTAGGCAGAAGCTCTTCCCTGGGAGGGTGCTGAGGGCCTAACTGGTTGGGGCTTGATTTTGCTTGCCGGGTCCTGAAGTCACAGCATCACATCAGCTCAGGCAGAGCCCTACTCAGAGCTCTGCTAAGCTCGGTCCATGGCTGAGCAGAGCCCACCCCATATAGCTGTGTCCCCGTGTTCCCCCCCAAGCTCCAGCATCCCATATTGGCTGAGCGTATTGCCCCCAGGTGTGCCCTTGCTCTTGGGCCTGCTGAGCAGCAGGGAAAGGGGTTGTAAGCCCCTCACAGTGGGGTGTTCCCTCTGTAGATCATGCATGCAGTGAGGCTTTGTCAATGCCCACACACTGCCATCCTGCTTGAAGCACATCCTGCACTGCACGGGTACCTCGATGGCAGCCCAAGGTCACCAGGATGTCACAGCAGACCTTGGAATTGAGATTTCATCTTCTTGAGCTGTTCAGTGCTTTGCTCTCAAAGCCATCCTTCATCCTTCCTAAGGGAAGGGACTGCCTCGCCAGAGGCACACGGAGCTTTTCATGTGCGCGGTATCAATCTCCGTAAGGGAAGCACTTTTCTATTGAAGATCTGATGGAGGAATAAATTCCCATAGAAGTAGAAAGCAGGAGCTAATAGGCTTTTTCACAATGAAAGAATAGATCTGCTGACAAAGGCATTTCCAGGGCATCAAAATAAACTGTTTGCTATGAAGACCCAGGCTCTTCCAGAGCTCCTGTGCTGGCAGCTCGGCTGAGAGCAGCCATCCCAGGACACTCAGACCTGGCTCCTGAGCCCTTGGGGGGTCTGTGCCATCTGTCACCCACATGGAGCAGTCCTGTGCATGGTGCCTCTTGGCTCAGTTATGTCTCCCTTTGCTCCTGATCCCTCTGTGCATCCCCTGCTTGCCTGGACATGAGTCTCCTGCATCCGACCTGCCTTGTCAGAGCCCATCTGCTCTTGTTCTTCTCCATTGCAGGATTCCTGAGCCTTGGTTTGTTTTACTTTGCTTGTTTTAATCCCACTGCATTCCTCTGATTCCTTTTGCTGGCTCAGGCTTTGCTTTCTGTGTGAGTGCATCCCTGCCCTGATGAACCATCTCCTGTGCAGCCCCTGCCTCTGCCCCAGCTCCTGCTGTGACCCCACTCACTGGGCTGTCTCAGGTAGTTTGGGAATGCCCTGGTTCCCACTATCACTGGGTCTTGCCAATGTCTTCGGCAGCAGTTGCAGGATGGGGAAGCTCATGCTGCCCAGATAATCCTTCTGCTTAAGCCTCTTATCTGAAAGCAGCTCTTTGGAAGCGATAGGTAGAATTAGCCTTCAACCTGCATCTTCTGTGCACTGCAGGCGGAATTCCCAGCTGGGATAACCCTGCACATCAATGTGTCTTCCTCACTGTCCCGCATCCAGTGCTGTGTGTGCATGAGGCTGGGGCAGGATCCTGCTGCCACATCCATACTCAGCTCCAGCCCCCTTTCATTCTGGAGAGCCTTTACCCATGGCCCTTCCTCTCCCTCTTCCCCATCACTGCTCTGGCACTGGGGCAGCTCTGACACCACAGGGGGAAGCTGGGACCCCGAGCAGGTCACTCCAAGCTTATCCTGGTGCTTCCAAGACTTAGGAATGGTTATCCCAGTGGTCACAGTGGTTCCCCAGAGCTGCAGCAAAGAGGAGGACAGGCTCCAGGCTCGGTTTCATTTCCCCTTTTGGAAAGCTACACGTTCATTTGTCTTTGCTCTCAATTGATTTTGCCGTTAGAGCTACTCTCTGCCCGCCCTTCATTCCCACCCTGCCCGAAGAGCAGCCCTATAAAAGAAATGGATACCCCCATTGCTTAAGAGACTGAAATTTACTGAAGACATATGCGCTCTGGTCCCCAAAGGGCGCGAGAGGAAATGATTTGTTCAATTAATTATAAATGTTTTAATTTAAATGGCTAATGTAGAAGATAGTCAGATATAAACCAGCAAACTACTGAAGTGGTTTATGGGTCCTTAAAGACCACTAAAAGCTTGTTCTGATTCTGCTAAGATCACTCAAATGACTTTTCCTCTTGCATTCACTGGGTGCAGTGGGAGGCCGAGGGGAGAGGTTTCCTGTTGTATTTTACATACCTCCAGGCAAGTGGTGATAAACGTTGAGTTGGGATTTGCCTTTGAGAAACAGAAAACATCTCATGTGCTGTGGAGAGGTGAAAAGAAAAGATGGAGAAGAAGGAACCTTCTGGGTCAAGGTCACCTCTTGCTGTAGGTCACTTAAGAACTGCATTGTCTCAGTTCCTTTTCCCCCTGCTCTCCCCACACTGTCCTGGAGCTCAGGGTCTGGCTCTGGAGCTGTTGCCCAAACTGAATGGCTTTTCTTTTCATGCTTCAGCAAAATCTCTCCTTGTTCCAGCACAACCCATCTGTTCCCAGGCCATACGGATACCAGCACAGCAGCAAAACATATTCACTCTCCCCAAGTAAATGTTTGGGGCTTATCCCTCAAAACCTGAAACCCCATTGATATGAATAGATTCTTTCCTTACTGTCCATTACTGCAGGCAGCAATGTAGAGCAGAAACATCTGGGGAGGCCACAAATGCTGTCGGATGCTCTGGTCCAAGAACATCCATGAGGAGTCCTTGCTCTTGGACTGCAGACTCGTTGGTTGATGTGAGCCTGTTTTGCTGAGCTTGGGACATGTCCTTGCAGAGGAATTTGGGTCTCATGATTGTAGAGGTTTGCTTTGACTTTTGTCTTGAGGTTTCTTACCCTTTCCTGAAGAGGAGGATTCAAGCCTGTAGCTTTCAAAGGGGGCTTCCCATTGAAGGGTTTGTTTCCATTGGTGGGGCAGTGCCAGACCCCACATCACAGCAGGGCAGGTGGAGGGAGGTGGCTGCTGGGTCGGGAGCAGCAGCATGCAGTGCCTGCGAGCTGAGCTCTGACCTGCCTTGTTAGAAAGCACAAAGTCTCTCACAAATGGATTTCCAATTTCCCGGCCGCCTGCTTAGCTGAGACAGGTCTCTTGCTTTCTAATTACTTTCTGGGTCCTCGCAGGATCCGGTATCCAGGCAACTTGATGCCTCTTAAATCCTCTTGTAAATCTGTGTTTTCCTGTTGGTTTTTAGGTGTTGGAGAAACATCAACCAAAGTCTTCAGGCAGAGACTGCTTTCTTCATGGCTGTTTCTCTTTCCCAGAGCCTGCTGGGCAGCACGATGCTGTGGCACTGGTTTGGGGTGTCATGGAGCAGCTCCTACAGCTGCTGCCTGCTGAAGCTGGCAGGGCACTGGTGCCTCTCTGCATGGCAGCTCTTGGTCTTGTTTCTGATAAGACACCAGCCAAAGCCAGCTCCTGTTAGCAGTGTATCGTGTTCCCAACAGCACCTTGAGGCAGTGGCTTAAGTCTGTCCCTGCTCCACAAGGCATTCAGGCAGATGCTCAGGACCTATGGACCTGTCCAGCTCAGGGCCAGGCTGAAGATGCTTTTATTGAGGCAAAGTCATAGTTAATCATGCTGGTGAGCTCTCTGTGGATGGCCCATCATGGGGATGGTGCAGGAACAGAGTCCAAGCTCTGACTTTCCCCTCCTCCTGTTCATTTACATTTTCATGGACAACCAAAGGAGGGAGGGAGGAAGGATATCTATGATACAGCATATGCTGCTGTTACAGGCCCCAGCAGTCTCTTCATTACTATGCAAAAAGCACCAGCAAGTCAAGACATCCTTCAAGAGGTTGCACATCCACACACTGCAGGGATTTGACCTCTGTTGGGTGAAGTGTAATTTAATTAACTTTGGGTTGGTTGTTCACGTGCTGGAATAATGTGGGAATCTGCACCTGGGTCACATCAAGGGTGCCTGTCCACTCGCCTGGCTCCCAGCATTGTCCCCTTCTCCCTCTCCTCTCAGTCTGGGCATCCTTCCATGCAGAGCAGTTGGGCTTAAAGCTATTGCTTGTGGTCCTGGTGGCAACAATTAGGCCATCAATCAATAAACTAATACTCTCATTTACAGTCATTAGGGACTGCAGATCTAAGCATCTGCTTTTGCTAATGAGTTTAGAAGTTGGCTAAATATGGCAGACCTGTTCTCGTGGAGAAGGGAGAAGCAGGAGTTGGATGCAGAACTGGACTCTGGTGAAGATGACATCAATTTTAATCAGTCAGCTTCCATGATTTCCCAGCTAACCCAAGATAAACAGGGGATGGGATGGTGCCAGTGGGGCAGGAGCACTGCTGGGGCTCCCTGAGGAGCTCAGCTTCCCATTCCCTCATGGGGGAACCACTCACAGGTACCTTCCCTTCCCAGCACCAGTGGTCTGTGCTCAGCACTCCCTCGGATGTGGCTCAGCTGCAGCGTTCCTCTGCTGTCACATATATCTTTTAATCTGACATGGAGTCATTTATTTGCACCTCCAGGCCTAACACAGTGGCTACCCTGGGGATGCTGAAGTTTAAATAGCCCTATCATAGATCTGTTGTAACCTAGAGGGAAGGTAAAAAGCTTTTCCTGTCGCTAAATGACTATAAATGATTTTTTCTTGGCGATTGTGGCTCACAGGGGACCAGCAATTGATGAGCTGGTGTTTGCCTTGATAGATGGAGACCTCCATCACCTTCCTGAGTCTCCTCCCTCCCTGCAGTCATGGCCTTCAGCAGAGCCCAGAGCCTGCATCCTGCACAGGAGGACCCTGGCTACCAGCCACCAAATGTGCATCCTCACAGCACAGAGGCTCTTTAAGGGAGAGGAAGAAATATAAAGATGCATGGAGCTATACATAGAGTCATGGACTGGTTTGTGTTGGAAGGGACCTCAAAGCTCCTCCAGCTCCAACCCCTGCCATGGGCAGGGACCCCTTCCACTGGAGCAGCTGCTCCAAGCCCCTGTGTCCAACCTGGCCTTGAGCACTGCCAGGGATGGGGCAGCCACAGCTCCTCTGGGCACTGAGACTTTTCAGGTCAGCCTTGCTCAGGAGGAGCTGGAAGGCAAAACTGAAACATCTGCAGCCCAGTTCCCCAAAATGCCTTGAATCAGAAGCAGCAGTGCTTGGATTTTACCTGTTGTGTGAGGCTGGCTGGCTGCTGACATGCCCCCGAGCAGCACAGCTGGAATTACACCAATGCATAGAGCAAAATGCTTCAGTAGAGCCTTGTTAGCTTCATACTGTGCAGCTGAGAAACATCTGGTCCTGCTGCAGCCATGGGCCTGATCCTGGACCACGTGGATGTGTTGAATCTAAAGTGAGTCAATCCTATTTGCCTAAATCAATATTCCCTTTTTTTTTCCTAAGTAGGCAGGTTAACAGAATTAGTGATGAAAAGAAAGATGTCATTTGGGAAGGGAATTATGCAAAAGCAAATGTATTCTTGAGAAAATCCAGACCATTTTGAGCAGGGAGCCTGACACATCACTGCTTTATATCCATCATCTCGCTAAGGTTTGATGCAGGAGTTGCCCCATGGATCACCATAGGAGGTGGTTAGACCCTGGTGTGTTATCCGGAGCGTCAGTGGGCAGGGGATGGAGCACTCCCCACCTCGCACAGCCCAACCCCATCCTCTCACAGCAGCACCATCATTTTCCTGATAGATGTATTTCTGCAGAGCATCAGCCACATCCTGGTTTCTCAGGGATCTCACATTTCTCAGCACAGGTTAAAGCAGCAGATAAAAGGAACCATTTGAAAAGTCCTTTCTCCTTTTCTTGTGGTGAGTCACACTGAGGCATTACCAGCTGTCAGGGGTGTTTTAAGGCATGGCTTTCTCTGGATAAAAGCAAAGTCCAGGCACAGGATTTGGCTTTCAGTGAAGATTTCTCTTCCTGAGCCGTTACTCCTGGGCTGCCCCAGCGTGTACCCACGTCCCTGCTGCGTGTTGCTCCCACTCACAGCCTCTGATCAGAACAAGGTTATGGACAGCTCAGCTCGCAGGGTGGTTTTATTTTAGCTCCTATGGGGAAGTTCTGATGAGTTTACAAAAGAGAAAATCAGTCTTATTCTATGAGGTGATTCTTTTTTCCTTGCAGTACCTACAGGCATCTGCAGACCCAGAAAGGTCCGTGTGTGGCTGAGGATAATCCCTGCTCACACAGTGTGCCTTTCGGTGCCTGTGCCGTGCCAGATGTGTGCAGCTGGTGGGTATAGCACAGCTTGGAAAGGTGAAGTTTGGTGGGTTCCTGGGGCTTTCAGGAGAGCATCCTTGAAAGGGTGAATAACCAAGACCTGGCTTAGGGAGGCTGGAACAGGGGAAAAGCTCTTCCTGAAATAAAACCCTGTCAGCTACAGAGCAGGGAGAGTTTGGCAGCGTTTTGAATGGAGGGAGGTGACCCAGAGGCTGTTTAATGCCTGCTTGGAGGGACACACTGAGATCTGACTGCCAGAGGGTGGATGTGTGTGAAGGGATGTCTGCTCCAGCCAGGGTGCTCACCAAGGGCTGGGCTTTAGGAGGACCCCAGCCAGGGGGGATGAACCAGCAGCAGCCTGGGTGCTGCAGTGTGCTGAGTGCCGGGCAGAGCTGCTGCAAGCCTCCATAGCTGAAGCTCTTGATGCTCTTTTTAATACATATATTAAAAGGGTGATAATAAGCAAATCCGTCAGTTATGCAAATGAGTGGCAATTGCATCTTGAAGAGCATCCCACAGTTTAATTACATCATAATTGCAATGTAACACTTTAATTACCATATGCATCACAAAATCATGAGCACTGTTTCTAATCTCTTCACTAATATTTCAAATCAAACAGATTGCACAGGGCTCAGGATCACACTGCAATGCTGCAAGGGAAAACGTGGGATATATCCTCACACAGCAGCGATGCAGAGGTCTGGAGGTTGGGAAGCTGCTCTCGGCATCCTCACGAGATGCCGTTAGCAGATGGCTGGATGAGTGGCCTTGGCGGGTGTCTCAAACCACATCCAGTGTTGGGGATTCACAGGGACAGCACCGTGGAGGCTGGTGTGCATTGGGATGAGAGGGGTGAAGTGGCTGCTTTGGAAAGCAGCTTGAGCCAATGGGGCTATATCCCTGGCTGCCTGGGCTGGGGATGACCGCAGCAGCCAGAGAAAGGGATGAAGGTTTGGAACCAGCTTTTCTGGAAGAAGCAGTTTGATGCTGCTCTTGATCCTCCCAGCACAGGAGAATGAATTTCACATTCTCCTGATCACCCTCGAGAGGGAAACAATAACACTTTCTGGGACACGGCTTTAGCTGGAAACCTGTGGATTTGATTTAATCCCAGTTATTTTGTAAATCATCCCACTTTGCATGCTTTAGTTTTCCTCCCATCCCTCTTCTTTCTTTGTTTCCCCCATAAAGGGACATCCAATAAATGACTTAAGAAAAATAACAGATGGGCTTAACAATGGTCTGAAATTCATGACTGGGGACTTGGAGAGGAGCGTTCTGGAGCGGTGACATGTGTGATATGATGGATCAGGAGGGACGTGTGCTGGGGAGATGAACTCACTCCAATCTTCAGCAGTGTCTCTGTGTTGGGATGGGGCTCAAGGTGCTCAGCAGGTCCCTGTGCCCGTGATCCCAGTGATTCCCATGATCCCACTCCCCAATGAGCAGTGGGAGCAGCCCTGCCTGTCACCAGTGCTTTTGCTGCAGGTTGCAGGTTGCTGCTCTGCTTTGCCGTGAGCTGGCAGTGATTTAAAATCATCCTGTGCTAATCCATATAAATTCTTTTAATCGTGGATTTAATCTTTTAAGCATGCAGTAATTAAATTACATGCCAGTCAGAGGCACGTCCGTGTAACATGGGAGGTTGGCAGCCCCATGGGCAGTGCGGGAGAGCTTCAGGACAGCCGGCCCCATGGCTGGGACATTCTGCCTCTTGCTCTCTCCACTGTTTCCTTGTTTTCGTCCCCAACATCCCGGGAGGGGATTTGCTTTTGGAAAGCCAAAGGTGGGTACATCTGAGGGTGTCCCCTCAGCAGAGCAGGCTGAGGAGCATCCCAAGAGAAGATATTTCCTCCTAAGCCCTTTTAACCTGTCCCAAAACCTCCCTGCATCCTTCAGGAGCTGAGAGCATCACATTGGGCAGGAGCCGGGGCTGCCTGAGCCCCAGCAGTGGAGGCACATCTGCTTCTGTGCTTAAAGATGCCAGGAGAAGGAAGAGGAGGGACAGGGTAGGAAAGGATAAAGCCCCAGGCCAAGAGCACTCCTCTATGTGCTGGGATACCCTTGGAGAGTGGGAGGAGACCCAGAGAGGGGAGCTCCAGAGCTCCCTGTTCAGGACACTGATGGGCTGGTGGTAATGGAGCAAAACACCGAGACACAAGGAGCAACAGATTAAACTTTGTGGTGAGAAGGGGAAAGTGGAGCTGAACTGCTCAGTAGAGAGATGCCAGGCTTTGGGAATGACAATTACTATACTTAATATCTTTCTAATATTAAGAGCCAAATAGCAGCATATATTTAATTCATTAAACCAGTATGAAGTAGCTCCCTCCATCCCAATGCAGTTAATCGGTGCTCAGTGTCTCCTAATGAAAGGGTCCCTGTAAGGTCAGCCTGGCACTTGTTAGCTAATCGGAGACTTATTTGTTTTGCAAATTGCTCTCCCGTTTTGAGCACTGTGCAGTCATTTCCATGGCAGGGAAGCAGGAGAGGGTTCAGGGGCTGGTTTGTGAAGCCCTCGATCTGTCACTGGGATGAGGATGGAAATAGCCTGGGAAAGAGGAGCAGGGTGCTGGGTTTGTTCCAGGCCATCCAGCCCTGGCTCCCCTTGCCTGGCCGGGCACAGGGCATCACCATCCTGCCCTTCCCAGCTCTGCTGTCAGCCTCCTGAGGGAATCGTGTGGTCCATGGGGGTCCTGCTGCTGCTGCCCATGTTCTCTGTCCGAACACCTGCATTAGGTGAGCAGAAATCTGTGCACAGAACCACGTTACCTGGTTCTCTGGTAGCAGCCTGGGATGCAGCTCTTTGACCAGGAACCCATCCTGTGCAGATGGGGAGCTGCCCTCCTCTCCATGGGAACATTGTAGTTCAGCATCTCCCCATGCTGAGGCATCTCCAGTGCAACATGGCAAATCCTGAACCTTCCTCCAGTTCTCCTCTTGGAGACCTTCCTGGTGCTCCTCTTCCAGCATCTCCAGAAACCTGGGATTTGGTTAATTCCTGGAGCAGCTTGCAAGAAGCAGAGATAGCAGAGAAAGAGACAAGTGGCAAAGCAGCCTGGAAGCATCAGCAGCACCTGTCTTCTGCACAAGGAAAGTCTTGTAGCAGATGGGAGCTGTGGGCATCACCAGGGGAGCTGGTGTCTCCTTGGTTCCTCCCCATTCTTGGTCCCTGGGATAGCTTTGCTGATCTGGCTTCACATTAGTACAGATGGACCCTGTTGCCTTCTTCAGGCACTTGCTGAGCTTGTGTTATGGTGTCTGGCCTGGACATCAGCTTGTGCTGATGAACAGACAGGCTCATGAGGAGTCTTTTCTTCTTGCCATCAGGGCAACTCTGCTTTCTACTCATGGATGATGCCAGTAGCAAGTTCATGTTCTTCCAGGGCAGTGGGGCACAGCCCCAAGTGACTGCTTGCCATCATAACTCATGGGATCTCCTTTCCCTCACAAGCACTAGAGTTTGGGGCAAAGTTGCCCAAGCAGGAAACAAGAGTCACAGTCTCTCTCTCATGAGAACATAGAATCATAGAATCCCAGCCTGGTTTGTGTTGGAAGGGACCTTAAAGCTCATCCAGTCCTAACCCCTGCCATGGGCAGGGACACCTTCCACTGGAGCAGCTGCTCCAAGCCACATCCAACATGAAGGCGTTTTTCAATCCCAACAACCTCAGTTTCCTCCTGGAGCCCCTTTTCTCCTCCCCCTAAGGCCCAACCTCTGGCACCAGCGCAGTTGCATGAACGCTGCCCGCCGTCCTCAGAGCTACATCAAGTGTGATCCAAGGCTGACCCTCCTCGGCGTGCAGGAGGCGGTGGAGCGGTACATGTAATACATACACATACCTCTGTCTCCAGGAGGCAGGCTCTGAGCTTGAAAGCCACCATCCCCGGGTCATGGCCCGCAGCGTGGGGCCGGGAGCAGCTCCATCCCTCACTCGGTGCTACCAATGGTTCCCTGCTCCTTCCGAGCGGGTCCAGGCTTCAATTGCAGGAGGAGGGAACGCTTCGCCTTGATCAGGAGGGATAAGAATAGCGAGCGGCAGGCGGCAGCCGGTGGGGTGCGGATGAAAGGCCTCTCATCCTGCCCCTTCTTTCTTCGAGCCATAATTGCAGGCCATGCCGCAGATGAGTGTCACACTCCACCAAAGCCAGAGCACCGCGAGGCCAGGGCTTCCAGGCTCTCCGTCAATGAGTGGGGAGGCGGAGAGGATGCTTTTGATCCGACTCTTCTTCCTCTGCCATGCTGAAGGATTATTAGGCTCTGAGGAAGGTATTTGTCTAGCATGAGCTTTCTCTTGCCCTGCAAAGGAGACCAACTGCTGCTCTGCCGTGCCGAGAGGGCTGTGCCGGTGGCCTGTGTGGCATGAGCCAATCTCACAGAAGATGCTCGTTGGGCTTCAGGACAAGTTCAGACCCAAAACCAGCATCCCTGAGCCCTCTGTGGCACACAGCCATTGTGATGGTGACCTTTCAGTGGCTTGTGCTCTTGGACATCATGCTGGAGACAGCCTTGTCTGAGGCACCGCAGCCCTTTGAGGTCTTGTGCCACCTCGGCACTGATTAATGAGATGGAGATTGAAGTGATGCACTAGAAAACTGTGACACCTTTATATGGGAGAACTCCAACTGGGGGTTTCCTTTTGGATGAAGGACCTGGCAGCAGTGCTGGAAGGAGATGGAAGAGAAAACCCTGATACTGGTGGTTACAAATGGGAATGGAGGTAGAAGAACAATGGGGAAGCCAGCATTGCCTTAGGAGGTTGCCCTGCAGCTCCATCCGCTTCAGCACATCATCCCTACCGCTGGCTGGTATTCTGGGGCTCTGTTTCGTCCTGGTTTTAGGAGATGCTTTAGATGGCAGCTTATTAAAGTGCTGACATTTTAAGACACGATGATGCGAAATCTCTTGCTTTGAGCCAAGTCTGGGCCGTTTACAGAGTTCAGTTCATGGATTTGCTGCCCAGAATCCCTGGGAGCAGTGCAAGCAAATTAGGAGGGATGATGTGTTGTTGTTAAAGTGGTGGTTTTCTTAGGGTATGAGCAAGTTTTTAGCCTTTGGCAGGATGATGTAATGTCAGGCTGCAGCATCCGGGAGATTCTGAGATCTCCGGGAAAAGCTGAGCTCCTGGGGTAATGGTTGGACTTGATGATCTTAAAGGTCTTTTCAGCCTCCTTGAGTCTATGGTTCTCTCTGGCAGAGGTGCCTGTGAGTGTTTGAGTTTTGGCTCTGCTGTGTGGTACCCAACTTGGGCAGGGAGAACAGGGGAGGGGGAGTTCCAGCACCATGGGATGGGGGGAGGCAGGAGAGCAGCCCCAGAAACTGTAACATCAGCCCAGCAGCTCTCCCCTGCTAAAGCAGAGTGATGTGAAGCCCAGCTTTGATGTTCTCCAGAAGACTGGAAGCTTTTGAGGTACCCCTGGGAGGAGAGGCTGCAGCGGTGCCATTCCATGTGCCATCAGCACAGAGCGGAGGTGTGGTGTTGAGGCTGGGGCTGGCTGGAGGGGAGCGAGCTGCAATCAGGAGATGTATTGTGGCTGTTGAACTGCCTGCACAATGCAGCATTTAGGAGACAAAGAGCAGAAGTCGCCTCGGCACCGTGGGGATGCTGGAGGTGAACAGGGGAAGGAGATGCTGGCCCTGAGGTGCAGGAGGGCGCTGGAGGTGATGGGCAGCCGGCAAAAGGGGAAGGAGCGCAGCTGATCCTGGCTGCTGCAGGCAGTTCTGGCTCTAACGCGGTGCTGCAGGTCTGCAGGGTGAGCATGGGCCACCCCACAAAGAACATCCCAGGCTTGTTCCCATGAGGCCTGGGAACCCCAGCCCCATGGATACTGATGGACCTGGCGAGGGGGCAGCAGGTTCAGCTTTGAACTCATTTTAAAGCCCTGCTCCACCCTTGTAGGGGCATCCAGCTGCCTGTTACCCAACTGGGCATGCACCCATGGAGCCCCTGCATGGCGCTGCTGGTGCCAGCGCTGGCAACTGGGCTCTGGGGAGCAGCCAGCAGCTCTGGGAGGTGCGGACCCCAGCTCCTCACTGGGAACGAAACAAAACGTGCTGGGAGGAAGCACTGGAGCAGCAGAGCAGGCGAACACCAGCACTCAGCCAACGTGCTGGCCATGGGGCACCGCTTGGTGCGGGTCGGTGTGGGGATGGATGGAGGTGAGCTCGGCAGCCTCCCCACCCAGCAGAGACATTTTCTGCTCCGTCATCCTGAGTTTTCCGCTCCGCTTTGCCAGAGTGTTCCAGGGAAGGCGGCCGAGGATGCTGCGTTCTCCCAATGCCATCTAGCGTCTGCTCCGGCGGCCCCAGCGCTTCTGAGGCATCAGAGCTTATTTATTGCAGAGCGATCTTCGAGGGCCAACAGGCTGCTGGGGCTGATGATTAACGGGGTACCTGCGGCACGGGGACGGACTGGGGGTGCACAGCCTGGGCTCCATTGTTTTCTCTACCGCTCCCGTTTCGCACTCGAAGCCCGAGCATGGAGCGAGGATGCAGTGGGTGATTAAAGCCTTTCAGCCTTCAGCCACTTGTCTTTAGCCCCGACATCACCTGAGGCTTAATCACTCAGAAAAGTGCTGTCATGTCCCATTGTCACCGTATTGGGGGCATGACCTCTTTCCCATTTAGCTGCCATTTCAAAAGAATATAACTTGCCAGGGGACAGGCATGACTCAGGAGACTGGTAATAGGATATAAAGACTTTGACCCGTGGGTCGCCCATTCGAATGCTGCCAAGGTCAGTGGCAAGAGCAAAGATGTCATTTGTGCGTTGATTATTTGGCCAAACAACCCAATACAGACGTAACTGGGCCCTTTGTGGCAGTCAGCAGGGGCTGGGGGCTGGGTTGGACTCTGCTCCCACTTCCAGAGCATCCAGGGACCCCAGTCCTTCCCTGCCTGGGTTTCAGGACCGTGGGACTGCCCTCAGTGCCCTCCAGCTAATGTGTTTGTCCTCCACATTCTTTCCTCCCCGTCCCTGGAGGGGCATGGTCTGTACAGACTTGCACTCTTATTTCTCCCTCACAGGGACCAAGTGCCACAGCATCTCCCTTTTGTGCCCCGTTGATTTGCTTCCCAGTGCAAAGAAAGGGTTTGCAGGACAGGCATCCCTTCCTCCCACCATCATCATCTGCCATGGTTTGAGTCCCTGTAACCTCATCCCCATCCTCAGCCACCATTGGCCATGTGAATTTATCTCATCGAGTCAGTTTGATTCCATGATTAATTAAGCCCTCCCTAGAAATGAGGTTACTCCTTGCAGTCTCACTCATAAATGTGAGCAGATTAACGGGTGCTGGCCATGTTACCTGGTCATTACCAGGCTGGGCTGGGGAGGGTTTGCCTGATTTCATGCAGACAGTCCTTGATTACAAGTTTGCCACAGGAGAGCTTCTGAGCAGACCCAACATATCTGCAAACCACCATCCTGCCATGTGAAGGAAACCTGTGCCAGGGGAAGCATTAATATCAGCGGCTCTTATGGCAGCCTGGGATTGATGCTGACATGAAGCAGCAGAAGGTCCTTTCAGCATCACTGTACTGGCAGTTGCTTCTCACTGTTTCATGGTACCCACAGGTCCAGCTGCAGCAGCATCTCAGTGATGCTGGGTGCAGATGCCTTTGCCAGCAGACCCCATCATTAGCTCCCTGCCCTCGGCTGCTGCTGTGCCAGGGCGGTTTCATTGCTGTCAGCCTCATCAACAGCTCCTCCTTCTCACCACCCTCCTGTAATTGCAGCCTCCCTCCTTCCCCAGCAGCACTGGGTGAAATGCTTTGGGTGGGAATCTCCCGGGGCCCTGTTGGGCCTGATTAAAACAGGGTTTGCAGCCCTGGTTCCCCCTGTCCCTTCCTGCTGAGCCCTGTGGAGCTGGGGCTGCACTGGCTCTTCCCGTGGGTGCTGGAGATGGGAGGTCAGTCCCATGGCTCAAGTCCCTGAGCATCTGCACTGTTCTTTGCTGGCACCTCCTGCTAGAGGTGGAGGCTAAAAAGGTGTGGGAGCCCCTCTAGGAAGTGCTGAGGGTCTCTGTAACAGCACTGGCAGCTTGGGGAGGTGGTGAATGCCCCTGTGAGCTCTGGGATGGAGGATGCAGGGGACAGCAGTGGGGAGCCATGGGCTGGTGGATGGAAGGGGCTGACCCAGGCATGGAGCTGCAGCAGCTGAGCCCCCATCCAGCCTCTGTTCATTTGCACTGATCTCTTTGGGGACTTTTAATTATCTGCAAACAAGGTGCCACCTTCTTTACATAACAATGGTGCTGGGCACAGGGAGCGCTTCCCTGCTCCCCACCCGCTCTCTGTCTTCACCCAGGACCTGTTTTTCTCTATTCAGTATCAATAATGGGATTCCGCCCTGCTAACCAGCATCTGCATGTAACATCACCGGCAGCAGGAGCGATTCCTGCTGAGTTAGTGTATGAAAGCTTTTGCAATCATCTTGTGCTACACGTCTGAAGGAGGATTTAAATATATGGCTCTTTAATAAGATGAAAATAGCCCTTTCCGCAGCGCTTTCCTGCCTGCTCTTGCCGCAGCAGCCCTCGGGTTGTGTCAGGGCTCGTCTGGCCGTGGGCTGACAGGGTTCCAAGCTGCTCCGAGCTTCTCCCCTCCTGCTCCATCAGGAACGTGGCGCTGGCTCCTGCTGCTCCTCTCCACGTGTGTTTGGACCTACAACTTCCGCAGCACAGATGTAAACCATGTCTCCTATCTTGGAACCTGCAGGAGCCACAGGGTTTGCTGTGCTTCACATCTGCAAGGCCTGGCAAGGAAGCGACCAGAAGGACAAAAAGAGCTGTTATTATTATCATCACTGTGTTCACAAAGTGAACAAACTTCTCTTGCCATTCCAAAAGCTCCCAGGAAAAAGGCACATGCTGTGGCCAGAGGAAGTGTTTTGCTTTTCCACAGCAACTTTTGCCTGATGATAGCAAAACCCCACAGAACACATGGGCCAGGCAGAGATGCCCCATGCAGGGTGGGTGTCCCCATGGCTTCAGAGCGGTGCCATCCTCTGAGAGAGGGCAGAAGAGCGCTGGTGGTCTCACCCGTGACAGGCATGGAGGAAACCCTGTGCCTTGGTGTGTGCTGTAGGAAAACGGGTATAATCCTATTTACCTGCCTCCTCCGGAGCGGGCTGTGGTGCTTGATTCATGTCAGGAGCTTGGCTGGTGACTCCTGGATGAATGACGCTATATAAATGCAAAGCGTTATTAATATTTCATGTTGTAGTGAAAATGTACTAATGGGGCTTGTTCCTGGAAGATAAAGTGCTGCCATTAATACACCTCCATGTCCCCAGCACTGTGGGGTGGCTGTGTTCACCTGGTGGACAGTGCAGCCTTCAGCACCCCTCTTCTGCCTCTGCCAAACCGCAATCCCCAGCCAGGGTGAGCAGTGGGATGGCAGCTTTGGCCATGGGAGCTCAGTGCCCACCAGCCCAAGGGCAGAGGATGCTCCATGAGCTGCTCCTGTTGGGCTCTCACTGGCTGGTGTCAGCCCTGCCTCTTCCTTCTCACCCTGTTGATTCAGTTTGTGCCTCCCCCAGGCCTGGTAGATAAGGGCTGATCTCCACATCGGATCTGCGGGACCAGATGTCCCCATGGGGGGACACAGCCCTCGGCACAGCCACTGCACAGACAGTTATAATAACTAACTAAACCCTGGCTTGTTTGATTTCCAGCTGCAGAGCCCTCCCCCGGAGCCGTCCTCAAGCAGTGCTAATTTACTGCACCACTGGTTGGATTTGTTCCTCTCCATCACTTTGGTTTCCAAACCCAGCAGAGCTGCAGCCCGAGCCTGTGTGTGCTCCTCAGGTGCCTCCTGCTGCCCCTGAGCTCCTGCACCCCACACAGCAGCACCCACTCCTTGGACCCTGCTGCACCCCAGAGCTGGGGGTCAGGCCTCAGAGAGGGGGTTCTCTGTGCTGGGAGCTGGCTCCTGGGCCCTGTGCCCAGTGATGGGGAAGGGACTTGCCCCAGCTTGCAGGGAGGGGAGCAGTGGGAAAGTGATTAATGAACCTCCAGTGAAATAACCAACACCCCCCTCGGCAGGAGGGGAGGGATAAAGGCTCTTTGTAAATCACTGCTATGGTGCAGAGTTTGTGTGAACTTTGAAGGGAGGTGTTTGCTGAGTGGCTCCCAGTGCCTCAGGCTCCCAAGGCTTTGGCCACATCATCCCTGCAGGTCTGAGCAAGGGCAGATGGGTGCAGGTAAGGACCCCAGGCAGCGCAGGGCAACAGATGCAGCAGGATCGGACCCTTCACCCTGGGGTTCCTACAGCTACAGGACACGTGTGGATCTGCCTTGAGCCTCATCCCTTCCCCTTTGGGAATCTCCTCCTCGCGCAGGAGCCCAAGGATGACTCACGTGGCGCTGGCACCACTCACATGCACCGGGCAATGCGATCCTGCCGTGGGCAAGCACCGGCAGCACCGGCCTCGGCGGAGGACACCCCGCAGGTAAGTGGCATGAACACCCCCTGCTGCAGCCCCCAGCCCTGGGGAGGTGCACACTGCAGAGCCTGACCCGACGGTGATGGGCACATCTGAGAGTGTGCTTGGGGAAGGAGAAATGGGGCTCTGTGTGTGTGTGTCCTGAGCCAACCAGTGAGACAGGAGCTGTGTGAATGGGGAGCGATGGCTGCACCGGACGGGTTGTGCAGAGCAGTGGATGGTTTCACCACAGGAGCCCTGCCAGGAAGGGGGAGTCTCATTTTACTGATAGGTAAAATGTTTAAGGAGAGCCAATGCCAAATCCAGCCCTGGGGATCCCACTCGGCTGCAGCCCCACACTGCCTGAGGTGCCCTTATCCAGCACAATGCAGGGCAGGGGCAGCTCATCTGCCTGGGTCCTGGTGCAGGCTGCGGTGGGTCTGAGCCGATGAAGCCTGGTTCTGTGCATCCCGCATGGCTGTGCCCGGCGCAGGTCGGCACCGGGATCCTCCCGCGCTGCCGGGCAGGAGCGGAGGCGATGGCAGATTCCAGCGATGGGAGAGGAGCTGCTGGGCTCCGGGTGCGTCACACCCCAGCTGCTCCCACTTGTGTGTGCCGGGGCCAGGCCTGGCAACGTGAGGAGCATTCACCACAAATACCTGTGCGGGGAGGCAAGGATGGGGCAGGCACAGGACAGAACCACAGACCTTCAAAGGTCACCTTTGAAGGATGGCAGAGCCATGGACCGCAGCTCTGATGGATGAAGGATGAAGTGAAGGATGCTCTTGCCACTGGAGAGCCATGGTCCCCATGACCAGTGAGCATGCAGAAGGGGATGGTGCTCTGCAGAGACCAGGTCTGAGCTGGGGCACGTGTCTGTGTGTGTCCATGTGCAAGGAAAGGACAGAGGTGGTCCCCAAGGCCACCCAGGCAGGAGTGTGGCTCAGTGCTTTGGGGCACGTGGGTGTTCTGATTGGGACTTCTTGCTGCTTCTTTGGTGTCACTGTATCATAGGATGGTCAGGGCTGGAAGGGATGTTGGAGACCATCTCTCACCTGTCTTCTCTCTCTGCCCAGGCTAGCTAACAGGATCGGGGGACCATGAACTGGGATCTGTTCGAAGGGCTCCTCAGTGGGGTCAACAAGTACTCCACAGCCTTCGGCCGCATCTGGCTCTCCCTCGTCTTCATCTTCCGCCTGCTGGTCTACGTGGTGGCAGCCGAGCGGGTCTGGAGCGACGACCACAAGGACTTTGACTGCAACACGCGGCAGCCTGGCTGTACCAACGTCTGCTTCGACCACTTCTTCCCTGTCTCCCACATCCGCCTGTGGGCCCTGCAGCTCATCCTGGTGACCTGTCCATCCCTGCTCGTCATCATGCACGTGGCATACCGGGAGGCCAAGGAGCAGAGGTACCGCGCTGCCGGCGGGGACAACGGCCGCTGCCTGTACCCCAACCCCGGCAAGAAGCACGGTGGGCTGTGGTGGACGTACATGCTCAGCCTGGTCTTCAAGGCCGGCGTGGACATCGTCTTCCTCTACATCTTCTACCACTTGTACAGGAACTACACCCTGCCCCGGCTGGTGAAGTGTGAGCTGTCCCCTTGCCCCAACATGGTGGATTGCTTCATCTCCCGGCCCACCGAGAAGAACATCTTCACCCTCTTCATGGTGGTCACCACCTGCATCTGTATCTTGCTGAGCCTCATCGAGGCCACCTACCTCATTGGCAAGCGGTGCCGCGAGTGCGTCCTGGCCGGCAGCGGGGACAGCCAGGACTGCTCCCCATCCAGCGCTGAGCCCATGGGCATGGAGGGGCAGGTTTTCCATGGGGTGGACTACAAACCCCCCACAGCCTCCATCCCACACATGGCCTCCAGCCCTGAGCAGCCGCCCGAGGAGGAGACTCTTCCCTAGAGCATCCCTTGGGCAGCTCTAGGAGAAGCCTTCATCCCCCTTCTCTTCCTCTTCCTCCTCCTCCTCTGTCCCGCTGGTGCAGGAGCACTGGGGTGGCAGCAGCTTGGGTTCAGGCTCTGCCCGTGGGCTCTGTGTCCCTTCCGTCCTGGGGAGGGCACGTTGTGTTGTTCTGATGAACTTGGGGTACAACCAGGTCCTGTGGGACATGTGCAGTCCCCAAGAGCCCACAGGGACAAGCAGCTCTGTGATGGGCAGCAGTACCCAGAGGTTGAGCTGGTCCTGGGGGTATCCTTGCAATGAATAGAAATTCCTATCCCTTAGAAGTGATGACCAGCGCAGTTCTTCTGCTCCTTGGGCATAATCCTTGGATCATAATCCAAGAGCATCCACCCCTGGAAAGGCATCGCTGCCACAGGCAGCTCCAGGCTGGATTTGGAGCAGCAGTGACAAACCAAAGCTCATCCTTGTGCCCAGCTGCGGTCAGCAGGCACTGGCTGCAGGCGAGCAGAGGGCAGGGTCTGCCATTACCTCCCTGTAACCCCAGGCTTTACAATGAATATGTGAATTCTCCATTTCAAACGGGCTGCTGGGCACAGGCAGGTGCACCCAGAGGTGGGAGCATCCCTGAGGACCCATGGGTGGCAGAGCCCTTTGCGGCTGTGGGACAGTTGAAACATGGCACAAGTCTTCAAAGCAGCTCAGAGGTGGTGGAGAGGGAAGAGGGGCCAGTGAGGGCCCCTGTCCCCATCCCTCACCCTACACGAGCCCCAGCACAGGACCATTTCAGACTGATGTGATCGTCATTAATAACACTCATTAACTGAGTGGGGAAGGAGCACGTGTTCATTGTGGCACCATCGTGGTGCAGGGTGAGGCTTGTCGTGGGCTGCTGGCTCTTCCTGCCTGGCCAGAGGAAAACACCTGAGCAAAACAGCTGAATAAAGGAGAGGAAAACCACCCCAACCATCGATTAAACTATAACATTAAATGGCAGAATGTGATCTTGTTTATTGCTGTAATATGTCGCGTTCTGCCATGACTCAGCGCTGCAATTTAAGGCCATCAGCGGTAACTGAGCATTAGCTGGGATGAATAATTAACAATAATTTCATGGCAAATGCACTCGTAAGTAACATGAACATTGAACATGCAGCTCGAGCTGTTGCTGGATTCGCTTTATTTAGAAGGGGTGGTTATTGTTTTCTTCCACGAGCATTTGCTGTCTCTGCTGGGAAGGATGCGGGATGGGGCTGACATCGCTATGGCCTTTTGGACCAGGATGCTCTCGGTCGTTGCCCCGTTGCAGCACTCCTGACCCAGTGAACCAGCTCCCCCTGGAAGGGCTCATGGGGCAGAGCTGGGCTCCTTCCCACAGCCCACCCTGGGGAAAGGAACCAGCCTGGGTGTGCTGGAGGAGGATGCTGAGGGCAGGCAGGGCTGCAGCATCCGAAGGGAGGACAGGGACCGGACCGACTGCCCCACAAAGGTGGGGATGGCTGAGGAGCCCCAGAAGGATCCCTGCTGCCTGCATGGGACTCTCGGGCACGCTGACACCAGTGAGGTTCAAGACATGAAATGGAGGTGGATTCCTTCCATCCCTTTTCAAGTGAAGCTGTGCTGATCTCTACCTTCCTTCTGTCCACTCTCACTGCTGTGCTTGCTGGTTTGGGCTGGAAGGGACCTTAAAGCTCCTCCAGCTCCAACCCCTGCCATGGGCAGGGACCCCTTCCACTGGAGCAGCTGCTCCAAGCCCCTGTGTCCAACCTGGCCTTGAACACTTCCACATGAAAACTTCCTTTATTAAAGCCTTCAACATCTGAGGGTAGAAGCTGTTCTCTGTGTGCCATCGCCTCTGGTCCAGAGAGCTAGGGCTGGGCTGCTTGTTTTCCAGCCTGCTCTTGATCAAGGCTGTCCTCAATTAGCACAAGCCCGAGGTGTTCCCCAGCTGCAAGCACTGATGGCAGCAGAGGTGAGACCAGAGCAGCCACCCTGCCCGCCTGCCCTGCTTCTGCACATCAAAGTGGCAGCAGGAGCTGCTGCCCACTGGGAGAGACCTGATGAGCCGGTTGCATTTGTTGTGCTGCTTTATCTCGCTCAGAGCGAGCATTGCAGCCACCCCGCAAAGCTCCGGGTGTCTTGCACCATCCAGGCTTGGGATCAGCAGTGGGATAAACAGGGATTTGGTTTCTTTTTGATGCATTTCTGTGCTCTGCACCAAGGGGAGCTGAGGTTGCCCCGCTTGGTGCTGCAGAAGAGTGGGGCTGGAGGATGCACAACAGTAGGTTAAGAGGCAGGATTGGTGTCAGTGGTAAAGCAAATCAGCTGTGGATGTCAGGGTAAAAGCTCTGTATTTCCCAGACTTTGTGTCATTACACAGATGGAAAATGCTTGTGGGGTGCCCAGAAGGCCCCTGGAATTTGAGGAGAGAGGATTTAAAACTAAACCACCCCTAATTCCAGCTCAGCCAGGGATGTCGAGCAGTTTAGGTGTGCAGCAGCACGGGTCGGGGGTAGCCCATCCTTCCCAGCAGGGGTTTGGTTGTTCCCTGCCTGAAAGCTTCCGACTGATTGCTGGGAATGCCGAAAACCTCTTTGCTGGGAACCAGGAGAAACTGTGATTGGTGTCCAGGGTGCCGGCTCCCAGGCTCCCATGACCCAGCACTTGTGGGGAGGTCTCCTCCCTGGGTACACAGCCCTGGAGTGGGATGGATGGGATGCTGCTGGCAGACAGGGAACTGGACATAAAGGCTGGGCTGGCTCCCGGCCCTGGACAGTGGCTGCCTCCCAGGGGTGCCCCATTTAAGACCCTTTTAAAGAGATTCTGAGGCTTCCTGCTGGTTTGGCTGCGCCTGCTCCTTGGGATTTTCCTTTATGGGTCAGGCCAGAGGAAGTCACCGGATGTTTTAGGGATCACATCCAGCACCGAAGCCTTTCACCCGTCACCCTCCGGGTTGGAGCAGGACCCCGATCACGGACACAAAGCTCCTCTGAGGGCTCCCTGGCACTGAGAGCTGCTGAACCACACTGGCACCTTGCCCTGTGCCCACACCGGATCACTCAGCAGAGGGGTGGTGGGGGAGGCACCGGGACCTGCCCTTTGGTGGGACACCCAAATCCCCTGCTCAGCACCACAAAACATGGCAAAACACTGCAAAACACCACAAAACACCTCAAAACACCAGAAAACACAGCAAAACACCAGAAAACACCTCAAAACACCACAAAACACCTCAAAACACCAGAAAACACAGCAAAACACCACAAAACACCTCAAAACACCAGAAAACACTGCAAAACACCAGAAAACACCTCAAAACACCAGTTGTTTCCATTTCCCACCCAGCTGCCTTAGGGAAAATCTGCCCATGCCAAAAGACACCTGAACTCTCTCCCCATGGCCCCATGGCCTCTCTGAGATTCCAGAGCTGGGGAGCAGGGGTTGCTGGAGGCACCAGCCCCTCTGCAGCTGCTCAGGGAGCTCTGCAGGCAGCACACCAGCCACTGCCTCTCCCCTGGGTTCAACTCGAGGGCCACAGCCCCAGATCCCTGCTCCGGTCTCTGCAGCATAGCTCAGATTCCTGATGCTGCCGATAGGACGGGGCAGAGGCACCCGGGTCAGGGGAGGCTCCTGGCTCCGGAGCTCCCGTTAAGGGTCCCCCCCTCCGGGCTCACCCTGCATTCCACATTCCCAGGAGTGTTTGCTTTGGGTCTCTTGGGCTCCCATTGCTGCAGCCTCTCCCTGCTGCTGTTCCCAACCCAGCAAACCCTCACACGCTTTATGTGACCTCCTGGAGCTGCTGGGAAAGCAGCTCCTTGTGTCCATGGGGAGCAAAGCTCTCAGGGCACTGAGCACCCGGTGGGGCTCTGGGAGCACATCCCTATGGGATGGGTGACCCCAGTGCAGCACTGGGGGAAACCCTGCGTGTGCTTGGCCGGGTGAACCAGGCAAGAGGAAACACATTCCTGGCCGGGCCACGGGGGTATGGAATGGGGCTGTCACAGGGGGAGGCTCTGGGGAGAGGGATGGGAGCTCCCTTGCAGGGACACATCCCAGGTTCCATGAGGACACGGCAGGAGGCAGGGTCCTGCTGGGTGGGAACGCTGCTTCCATGACCTGACACCCGTTCTGTGCCATGGTTTGGGAGAGGTCTAATCCAGGACACCCGGTGCCAGCAGGGCGGTGGCTGCAGGTCGCTGTGGGTTGGAGATACCGATGAGCTGTTGCAAAACTATTACTAAGGCAAAAGTAATGCGTGAAGTGGGTTGTGATTGTGTAATCTGGGGTTCTTAGCAACGGGTGCTGGCTGACTGCAGCCGGGGGGTTGCTGTGAGCCTGGGGTTCGCCCCCCTGCTCTCACCCAGGGTTTGCTGCACACAGAGCCACCCGTGCAGGGACTGAGCATCACCTGGGCAGGAGCTGCTGGTGCTGCCTGTGGAGGAATCCAGCTCCATCGCTCTGGCTGCAGGATTTGACCCGCCTTTATTGTTCAACCTGAACGTGTATGTGCATGTGCCAGACAGGAGCCTCTACAGAGCTGTTTGCCAGACTCACCCAGTTACAGGAACAGAACAAACCACCCTTCCCTGCCCGCACCCTCAGCACCACCGACACAACCTGGGCACGCAGGAGGGCTGCAGACAGCGCACACGGGAAAGAGATCCCCTACTCCGACCCCGGATCCAACCACCTCCCTCTGGCCCTTTCCCGGCTGGGCAGGTACCTCCAGGGTGCTCACAGGGTGGGGGTATAGGGGGACAGATCCCGTGGGGTTAACGGGGTGCCGGTGGGGCTGGGGCTGCTGTGCCTGAGGGGGCCCCAATATTGCAGTGCCCATTGGGACCCTACCGACAGTACTGGGGCCATTGCTCACTGGGGCTGCACACCCGGGTGAGGGGGGCGATGCAGAGGGATGGCATGGCCCAAGGAGCAGGAATGGCCACCCCAGGCCTTGCTCCTCTCTCCCACCGTTGTCCCCAGGGTCTGAGAAAGGCTGAGCCCCCATAAAGGTGCTGTTCTTGCACCCCGGGCAGGAGCTGGGTGCTTTCAGCCCCACACCCTGCACCCACGCGGGGCAGGACCCGGTACCCAGTGTGACGCAGGGGGCTGGCACGCCGGGGGCTGGAGATGGTGCTGGGCTCCCCGAGAGGCAAACCAGTGCTGCCCACAGAGCCCAGCACACCGGGAGCGCTGTCCCTCTCCGTGTGCTCCGTGGGGCACACAGCACACACCTTTGGGAGCTTGGAGCTCCCAACACCTTCTTGCCCTGCTGTGGGTCCATGGCTGGAGCTGCTGCTGGACTGAGCCACACACGTGGGTACCGGGGCAGATGGGTGCTGGGTATCATGGGTGGCACTAGGAATGGGCATGGGGGCATTGGCTGGAGAGGGGGCATTGACCATGGGGCTGTGCAGGGACTCTGGGCTTCAGCCACCAGCACCAGCTTTTGGCTGAGGAGGGGAAAGCAGGGGCAGCCCCACCGGCTCCGGGCAGTGCTTCAGGCTCTGTTCCTCCCCTGCAGCACCAGGACTCCCCGGACGAGAGGAACGTGATCATCCCTGTGCCATTGCACCCCCGGCCATGCCCTGTGCTAGGCACTGCCCATCACACAGCCCCCGGTGAGCCGGGAAGGAGCCTGAGCCCCCTCCAGGTACCACTCGGGGGCCAGCGGGTGGGCAATGAACAGCAGCTCCTTGGGGGTGGGAATTGTACTGTGAGGGTGCTGAGGCACTGGCACAGGGTGCCCAGAGAAGCTGTGGCTGCCCCATCCCTGGCAGTGCTCAAGGCCAGGTTGGACACAGGGGCTTGGAGCAGCTGCTCCAGTGGAAGGGGTCCCTGCCCGTGGCAGGGGTTGGAGCTGGAGGAGCTTTAAGGTCCCTTCAACCCAAACCATTCCATGGTTCTCAGGTTCTGTGTGAGCACACGATGCTGCTTGACCTGAGAACCTGGGTTGGAAGGAACTGGCGCTTGGGGTTGAATGATCTGGTGGTATCTGGGACATGTTCCCACTGGAAGCATTTGCCAGCCCCGGTGCCCCCTCGGGCCCTGGCCTCAGCTGGCTCTGCCCTGCTCCTCACCCCTACCCTGCAGCCCCCCTGTGCTCATGTCAGTGGCAGTGGGCACTGCTCAGCTCCACAAAAGCAGGGTCAGACCCAGCCTGGCTGTGAAGCTGTGCCAGGGCAGCACCTGTACAGCACAGTGAGGAGCTGCCAGCTCAGCCCTGCCTGCAACCCACTGGGTTCATCAGTGCAGGCAGCAGCAGCGCTCCAGGTCCAGGTTAGAGCCTCGCACTGGGGCAGCCCCAGGAGCTGTGGAGCTGGTTTGGCCGGTGCAGGGCCCTGGGGCCCCTGGCAGTGCTGCCAGGGCAGGGAGGTGCTGGTGACACACATGGACTCTCGCTTTCAGCAGCCCCACTCTCAGCCATGCACGGCTGCCTCGGGCATCACCTGCGGCAGCAAACACCGGTCCCGGTGTCTCCCTGCATCCCAGCTCTGCAGCAGCCGCTGCCCCTTCGGCTCTGGCATTAGCAAAGCATGGTGGCTGGTTTGACCCATTTTACCCATGGAGACACTGAGGCTCAGGGAAGGCTGGGACCAGCTGGGATCCCATGGGATGTCCATAAGGTGCCGCATCCATCCCCACAGTGTCCTGGTGCCACGTGTGCAGGGGAGTGTACTGGGGTGTGTTGCTGCTCTGGTGCTGCACCCATGGGCAGCCAGCTCAGCCCTGCCCCTGCCAGGGTGGGTTTCCAGGGGGCTCCCGCTGCCCCCCATCCTTCCCACCATGGAAAGGGAGCATGAAGCAACCACTGACCCTGTGCCTCAGTGCTGGGAAGCTGAAGGGGCTGGCAAGGCACTGGGGTCCATCCTGGTGGGCACCAGCACACGCGCCTGCAGGCAGTGGGGGAGACGGAAGACACGGTTGGGGATGGAAATGTGCTGTAGGGTCCCCTTGCTCCCTGCCCCAAGGAACCTGGTGTGCACACAGACCTTTGCTTTGCTGACATGCCAAGCTCCCCCCTCTGCTGCCCGGGCACAGCCTCTCCCTGTTGACCCTGGCCTGCTCCAGTGGAGCACGCTGCCAGCTTACACCATCACACGCAGTCAGGCTGGATTTGGTGACAGGCATTTGGCTGCGTGGCTCATCCCTTACGGCAAAGGCTCCGTCAGACGGAAGTGGAGAGGCTGAGTCACCTCCCTCACCAGAGGAGTGTCTGCAGGTGGGATTGTCCCCACATCCCAAACCCAGTTCAGAACCCGGGGGAGGGCAGAACAAAGCATAGCAAACAACGAGGTGCCCCCATTGCTCTTCACCCACTGCTTCTGCTGCGGTTTCTCCAGGTCGGGTGACTCCGGTCTCCATCCACCACCATGGACTGGAAGACGCTGCAGGCGCTGCTCAGTGGGGTCAACAAGTATTCCACAGCCTTCGGCCGCATCTGGCTCTCCGTGGTCTTCGTTTTCCGGGTGCTGGTGTATGTGGTGGCTGCCGAGCGCGTGTGGGGGGACGAGCAGAAGGACTTTGACTGCAACACGCGGCAGCCCGGCTGCACCAACGTCTGCTATGACCACTTCTTCCCCATCTCCCACATCCGCCTCTGGGCCCTGCAGCTCATCTTCGTCACTTGTCCTTCCCTCCTGGTCATCATGCACGTGGCCTACAGGGAGGACCGCGAGAAGAAGAACCGGGAGAAGAACGGGGAGGACTGCCCCAAGCTCTACAGCAACACGGGCAAGAAGCACGGGGGGCTGTGGTGGACATACCTGCTCAGCCTCTTCTTCAAGCTCATCATAGAGATCCTGTTCCTCTACCTCCTCCACAAGATGTGGGACAGCTTCGACTTGCCCCGGCTGGTCAAGTGCTCCAACGTGGACCCCTGCCCCAACATTGTAGACTGCTACATCGCTCGGCCGACCGAGAAGAGAGTCTTCACTTACTTCATGGTCGGGGCTTCCTCCATCTGCATCGTCCTCACCGTCTGTGAGATCTTCTACCTCATCTTCAAGCGGGTTGTGCGGCGTGCGCGGCGGTGGAAGAAGTCCACCAAGCGCTCGGTCAGCTACAGCAAGGCCTCCACGTGCCGGTGCCACCTCAAGAACGAGGATAAGGACAACAAGTCCCAGACGAGGTTTGTGACCACCCTGCAAGCCTCAGCTCCCAGCATCACTGCTGTCTGATGGGCTGCTGGGAGGGCAGGAGGCAGGGAGCAGTGTGCAGGGATGGCAGGACCTCAATGGCTGTAAGGGACACATCCATGGGGAAGCTCCTGTCTGGGACTATGGGCACAGGGAGGTTGGTGCTGGCTGCCTGTGGGCATGCCTGAGGGTGTCTGTTCTTCCCACAGAGGAGAGGAGCTGTGAGCAAGCCCATCCCAGCGGCCTCGCCTCCCCGTGGCCCAGATGCTTTTCAAGCCTCCGAGTCCCTGAACCCTCAAGGTGCAAGAAACGACTGAACCCAATGGCTGAAGTCCCCCATGAGAGGCCCCTGTGCGGCTGAGCAGACGCAGGTAAGGCGAGGGCAGCCCTGGAGCTGGGCTGGCTGCTCACAGTGGTGCCATGGGCTTGGACATGACAGCAGTGACCTAAAGAGATGCTGAGCTCAGCGCCGTGGCCAGAGCCCTCTTCATGCGCCAAAGGAGTCACGGAGGAGCAGGGCTTGGTTGGCTCCATTTGCCCAGTTGGCCAGTACTGGGGCAGGACACCAGGCCCCTTTGCTCATGCAGGCACCGTGCTGGTGTCCTACCCAGATGCCCTCGCTGGCTCTGCTGCTTCCCTCAGTGCCTTTGCATCCCCCTCACCTTGGACAGATGTCACACATAGCATGAGCTATGGATCCAAAAGGCCAATAAATGTGTTGTCTGTGGACACTGGGATCTGCTTTGATCACTGTTAACTGGGGGGACTGGTGAGGGCAGAAGAAATGGATTTGCAGAGGTTCCCCAGGAGACCACAGCTGCCCCCCCCCTCCCACCCGCAGTGTGGGTTGAGCCCTGGCACCAGTGTGCTCAGTGTCCATCGCTGCCTCCTCCCGGCTTGTCACGCGTCATTAAACTCCAATTCACCCAGAACCGCATACTGGTCCCCAAGGAAATCAAGGCGGGATCAGCATCAATTATTTACTAAACCTTGATGAATACTACAATAAATAGCAATGCTTTCCATTTAATCTCTCCTTAAGCAGCAGGGTCTGCTGATGCCCAGTCAGCCGTGTTTCCCTAATGGGGCACAGAGCATCACTGAGCACAGGCACCAAGAGGGGCCATGCCACTGGGGCAGCCACAGCCCAGGGATGGCAGAGGGGAAGCGGCATTCCCAGTGGGATGGCTGGATTCTGCAGCACCCTGGTGTCATGGAGCAGCACATGAGCATTCCTGAAGGGTGGCAATTATTTGCTATTAAGTATTAGGACACTGTTCCAGCCCTGACACTGTCTGAGGAGGAAATGCCACATCCTGGCGTGGGAGAGATGGAAACTCCCGCTTGTGTGTCCAGGCTGGCGTAGTTTTCTGGTTCTAATATCCCACATCCAAGGTCCCCACGGCCCGTGCCAAGCCCTCTGCAGCTCTGCAGGACACCGAGTGTGGGCTTACATAGGAAGCCAGCAGGACTGAAGCCTGTGGACCGAGCAGCAGCGCTTGTCCCCTCGCTGCCCCGCTCCAGAGCTGGGCAATGCGGGGCTCCGGTGGGGCTCCAGCACCACCCAGCGCCCGTCGCGCCGCACGGCCCCGCTGCCGCAGCGGGCAGCGAGCGGAGCACCGCGGGGTCGTCCCACTGCACCCCCAGGGTCACCGCTCAGGCTCCGTGCAGCGCCGGGGGCCCCGTCCCGATGAGCGCTGCGGAGCCGCAGCCGGGGCAGAGCGCTCCGGAGCACGGGGGGTCCCCACCGACCCCACCGGCTTCGGCCCCGACGGTCCCCGCTGTGCCGGGAGCCGGAGCTCCGCGGAGCCGGCCCATGGGGCCGCCCCCCGGGGGCAGTGGACGGGGCGGCCCCGCACACCTGCGGCCCAGCGCTGAGCCCCGGCCCCTTGCTTCCTGCCCGCGCTCCTCCCCCGGCTCCCCCGGTCCCGCACGGCCAGAGCCGCCCCGCACACCCCAGCGCGGCCCGAGCCAGGCGGGACGTGCCCGGAGCACGGAGGTGAGTGCAGGGTACCGGGGACCCCCTCGGGGCACCGCTCGGGAACGCTGTGCCTGGGGTAGCCCTTTAACGGTGCAGCTGGCACCTCTGCCTGCTTAATTGGCAGGGGTTAATTAGGAGCCAGGGCTGCGGCCGCTTCCCACCTCCCTCAGCCGGGCTGGGCTCGCTGCAGCACGGGGGAGACTGAGGGGCTCCGGAGCAGCAGCGGGTCTGTGCGGTGAGTGTGCTCTTAGGGGGGCCCTGGGCAAGGGGGAGTGCTCTGGGGCGGGGGTGTCCTCGCCCCATGGAAAGGGAGCTGCGTAGGGACTGACCCTTCAGTTTGGGGTGAGCCCTGACTAGGCACTGGGGGGCTGCTGTAGCCCCGGGTTTGCAGTTCCCCTCCTGCACCCCCCCTGCTTTCTGCTCTTTGGTAAAGCTGAGCTGTAAGAGAGGCAAATCTGCCCCTGCTGTGCCCCCTCTCTGGGTGTTGTGGGCACCTGGGGCAGCCCCAAACCAAAAGGCAATGAGCCCTTTGCTGTGGGGTATCCTGTGGGAGCCACAAACCACCAGTGCTGTGAGTTGGGTGCTGCTGGAGGAGGTAAGTCCCTGTGCTGCCTCTTGTCCCCCAGCCCCGTGTTTCCCTATTGGGCTGTGGGGTGCAGGAGGAGCACTCCTGAGCCAGGCTCCATCCCTCTGGGGTGGGATGTTCCCCTGTGGGTTTGCTGAGCCCCTGTGCAGAGCAGTGTCCTGAGAAAGCATGGGATTTAGGTGGCTCTGTCTGTGCTCTCCAGCATGGAAACAGAGCATTGACTTGGCTCCTCTCCCCTCTCCATCAGCAGAGGCACGAGGCTCCATAGGAGATGGGTGACTGGGGTTTCCTGGAGAAACTGCTGGACCAAGTCCAGGAGCACTCGACTGTGATCGGGAAGATCTGGCTCACTGTGCTCTTCATCTTCCGCATCCTCATCCTGGGCTTGGCTGGGGAGTCTGTGTGGGGGGACGAGCAGTCGGATTTCGTGTGCAACACCAAGCAGCCCGGCTGCACCAATGTCTGCTATGACAAAGCCTTCCCCATCTCCCACATCCGCTACTGGGTGCTCCAGTTCCTCTTTGTCAGCACCCCAACCCTGGTTTACCTGGGCCACGTTGTCTATCTCTCACGGAAGGAGGAGAAGCTGAAGCAGCAGGAGAGTGAGCTCCGGGCTGTCCACAGCAAGGACCCGAAGATCGAGCAGGCACTGGCAGCCATAGAGAAGAAGATGTCCAAGATCTACGTGTCAGAGGATGGGAGGCTCAAGATCCGAGGGGCACTGATGTGGACGTACATCATCAGTGTGATCTGCAAGAGCATCTTTGAGGCTGGTTTCCTTGTTGGTCAGTGGTACCTGTACGGCTTCTCCATGGTGCCCCGCTATGTGTGCAAGAGGGACCCCTGCCCACATCAGGTGGACTGCTTCATCTCCCGCCCTACCGAGAAGAGCATCTTCATCATCTTCATGCTGGTCATGGGCCTCATCTCCTTAATCCTGAACCTCCTGGAGCTCTTCCACCTCTGCTGCAAGAACCTGCTCAGCAACATCAAGAAGGTGTCGGACCCAGCCATCCCAAGCCGGGACGCCTTTGCCCCTGACATGGTCTCAGGTGCGTGCCCACACAAGCACTACCCCTTCCTGCCCATGGCCGAGAGCCACACGCCGTCCTTCCAGGCCTTCCACGAGCTCTCCAACCAGCAGAACTGGGCCAACATCCACAACGAGGAGAACCTGGCACTGGGCAGCAACAGCAGATCCCTGCCAGACCCCTATGCCCCCAGGGCTGCCGATGCCCCCATCCCAGAGGAGAAGCTGTGCAGCCGGCCCGGGAGCTCAGCCTCTAAGAAGCAGTATGTCTAGAGCCAGGCTGGCCCTGGCTGGCCAGGGGGGGACGTTCCTTGGCCCCCTGTGCCTTGAAGGTGCTGGCCATGGGCAGGCAGCTGCCTCCTGCCTGGTGCTGTGTGGCAGCCAGGCCCCTCGGTGGCTGTGCCCACACTGACCTGCCTGCTATGGGACTTGATGCTCAGGCTTGGGGCTGAGCACTGCCCTGGAGCGGAGCCTCTGCTCCCTCCTGTTTTCCCCACTAGACCCTGCAAGGAAGGAAACCACACAGAGTTCCCTGGGACACCATGTCCCATCCGTGGGAAAGGGAGAAATCCCTGGAGCCAGGCGGCTGGGAACAGGCTGTCCCCGGGGCCATGGCCGGAGGATGCTGCCCTTTAGGAGCCGTGGCTTGACCGGACCCTGGGGCCTTCTGGAGATCCCCAAGCGTGTGGCCGTGGGAAGCTGCTTGACCCCAGCCTCTGCTTGGAGCCTGGCAGGGCCGGGGCAGCGCTGCCTGAGGGGTCCTGGCCACCAGCCCCTTCCTGTCACCCTGGAGGTGGGACCAGTGGCTCCTGACCAGGGTTTGCTGGGACATGGTGGGTTAAGCCAGCAGCAGGGCTCTGCAGTGATCCCGATGGCTGCAGGGTCACCACTCTGGTGCCCTGGGAGCACAATTCCCCCCCCCCCCGCGCCTCCTGTCCCGGGATCCTTTCCCATGGGATGCGTGTGTCTTAAGTTATTTTTAACCTGCTGGCCTGAGCATGGAGTTTTCTGCCTTAAAGGAGCAGTTGTGCAGGGGCTTGGGGAGCTGTGTCCAGCCTGGCTATGTGCCCCTGAGCCCATGGGGGTTTTATGGGGGGGGAATGAGCCTCATAACTACTGGTTTGGTGTTACTGGTTTTACTGCTTTGCACTGGTTGTCTCCTGCTGTGGACTGAGGTGCTGGGGAGGGATGGAAGAACCAACTGCTGCCACATGAGCATTGCCTCTGACTCTGCATCCCACCAGTGCTGTGAAAGGGGAAGGTCCTGCGTGACCCAGGCATGAGGGTGGGATGCGGGCACTGCCCTCTGTGCTGTTCCTTCCCTCCTGGCAGACTCAGTGCTGTACCTTGTTGAATAAAGCTGGATGAATGAACAGAAGTGATGTGGGATGTGACTGCTTCCTGCAGCTGCCTCTGGGATGATGGGTAAGGGTTTGGGGATGAGGGATGGGGATGGGTGAAGGGAAGTTGTACTGCCAATGCTATGCACCCACTGCAAGCACAACCCTCACTGCTATAGCATCCTGTCCCCTCCAGCCCAGCAGCAGCCCAGGGTCTGTCTGGGGCCATCGGGCTCCTGGTGACCCAAAGCAGAGCTCAGCCCCTCTCACCCTGCCCCAGCTCTGCTGCAGATAAACCCAGTGGAGCCGCTTGTGGCTGCATAATAGGTGGAAATGAGCCACAGATAAATGCACACAATGTGGCTGGGGCTGTTGTTTAGGTTCTCTGGCCAAGCCAGCCCAGGGCAGAGCCTGCTTTCTGCCAAGGGCCCCTTCAGCAAGGGTGGGACGGCCTAAAAATACCCTGGAGAGAATGAAATATGGGTGACGATAGGGGTAATATCGCTGCCATCAGCTGCTGAAGGAAGTGCAGAGGGAGGCACCCCTGGTGCTGAGCCTGCCTTTGGCTCCTCTCCCTGCTGGGGATGAGGGGGGTGACAGCCCCTGAGGGGTGCTGGGGTGCACGCACAGCCCTCCCCTCTGATGCTGGGGCAGATCCCTCTGCGGGACCCTGTTCCTGTTGCCTGGGGGGGTTCCCCAAAGCAAGAGGGGCCGCAGCCCCGTGCACCCCAGGCACCAGCAGAGCAGCAGCTCTGGGGGAGCAGCCCCGTGCTCCCCAGGCACCAGCAGAGCAGCAGCTCTGGGGGAGCAGCCCCGTGCTCCCCAGGCACCAGCAGAGCAGCAGCTCTGGGGGAGCAGCCCCCCATCCTCAGGCAGGAGGAAATGCCCGTGTGAAAGGTAACGGCGCAGCCGGGCCGTGGGCTCCCCCCTCCGCTCCGCTCTCCGGGGCTGATATTTGTGTTGGCACCGGGGGAGCATCACGCTCGGAAAGCTGGAAAACAACGAGGGACGAGAGCTCCTCCGCTTGGCCGCGGTGCCCGGCGCCGGCAAACACGGCTCCGAGCCCCGCTATTGTTCCCGTGTTGTGACAAGGCGGCTGCGCTGACCCGGTGCCCGTGGCACAGGCCAACAACAACAGTGAGGGTCTCACCTGCGGGGGGGCCGGGCAGGGGCTGCAGTGGGGCTGGTGGTGGCAGCAGCCCCCCCAAAGGCAGGCGGCCCTTAGGCAAATAGAAGTTTGCTGCTGATAAGGGCGCAGGCAGGGCTTTGGCACAGCCTGGGAACAGATAGCGGCGGCCGGACAGGGACAGGCTCGGCCTTTCTCACAGCTCCCAGCTCCATCCTGAGTAAACAGGCTCCGCCGGTCCTTTCCTGGGAATGACACTCGCTATCCCAGTGCGGGGCCATGAACTGTGATGGATGCTGAGCCCTGGGACAGCATGGGCAGCCTGGGCGCTGCAGTGAGGGGCTCCCCATGGGCACCCCGAGACCCAGCTCTGGACCCAGAGACCCAGTCCATGCTGGGCTCCCCCTGCCTTGACATGGTCTGGGGGCCAGAACCCACAGCAAGGCTCTGCCCAAGGCGCTGCCTGAGCACCAAGGGTTTATATTTAAGCTCTCCCAGTGTACAGAAAGCAGCAAGTGCCTCAATCCAAGTGCCATGGGAAGAGCCACAGCGGGAGCAAAGCTGCATCTGAGAGAGGAGGAAGGGCACAGGGCTGGGCAGGGGGATGCCAGCCAGGGCCACGCCACATCCATCCCACACACCCAGTGCTGGACCCCCATGCACACCCAGGGCTCTGCCACAGCTTCCCAGCACCCCATTTCCTGCAGCCCCTCAGGGTGCTTGGGCAGGAGCATCCTCCTGAGCTGGGCACAGACCCCAGAGCCCCAGCACCCTGTGTCAGCAGCACCCACCATTGAGGAGACACCAAACCAGGTACAATCCTGCCCTTGTCAGCACTGCTGCCAACAGCACAGAGCAAACCCCACCGAGCTCCCTTCCTCCCTGGGCCCAGGTTATATTTAGCCCTCCACGCGCGGGCACAGCAGACAATGAATGTGGCCCCGTGTGAGAACCGGGGGGAGGAAACGCGCTCAATAGCCCCATGACTTCCCACATCCTGACATTGTCGCTCCCCTCCAGCCGCTTCCTTGTGCCGAAACAAGGGGACCGTGGTGCCTGGCACCCACTGCCCACCGTGGGCTGGGAACGGCCCCTGCCAGGGCATCGTCCCACTGCAGCACTGCGAGAGCAGGAGCTGCTGCAGCCGCTTTCCCTGGTGTTGGAGGGTGATGTGGCCTGAAAGCAATGAGGAGATGGGGATGGGGAGTCAGCCTTGAGCTGTGGCTGAGAGAGGTGATGCCAAGTGGGAAGGGGCCATGTCCCACTGTGGCTGTCCCCAGCCAGGACCCAGGGATGTGTTCCAGTGCACAGCAAAGCTGCTCCTCTCCCACAGCACTTCAGGGCTCTGCTGGCTGCAGAACGGAGCCATCAGGCAGGGCAGGAGCACAGGCAAAGGGAGGGATGAGCGAGACGTGGAGGCTGGGAAAGGAAAGGGCAGAACTAGAGCCTGGGAAAACAGCCTCAGCTTTGGGATGGGAGGGAGCAGATGTCCCCAGAGGCTGCAGGGGATGCATCGTTTGTGCTCCAGTGGAGCTGGGGTGAGCACCCTCCATGTCCCTGGACACTGGCTCCCTGCATGTCCTGGGTGCTCCAGGGTGACTGCACTGCTCCAGGATGGGACATGGGAGCGTGAGGCCCTCAGGCCCCAGAGCCCTCCCAGAGCAACATCACTCCAGGCCTTGCTGGCTCTGAGCTCCCAGCCCATGCAACTGGTGCATCCCTGACCGGACACCACTGAGCCGTGCCAAGCAGCTCCCACTGCTCCTGCCTGCACAGCAGCCGTCCCCGTCCCCTGGGCTGACCCCAACGAGCTGGGGCACAGCTCACCCCTGCACAGCCCCAGTTTGCCCCATCCTGCCTTGGAAACCACCACCTCTCCCAAGCTGCTTGTGATGGAGCCCCAGGAGCAGACCCTGCACCAGGAAGGGCAGAGGCTCAGCCTGGATGCTGCAGCAATGCAGCAGGGCCATGACAAGAACTAGAGCCAGCTTGCTGCTCCTGAGCCTGGGGCATGGCCACCAGATTCCATCCCTGCTCTATGGCACAATGCAGCCGGCCCCAGAAGCTGGACCAGCCCTCGGAGGATGCTCTCCCACAGAACACAGGCCTGGGGACAATGCAGTCCCACTGCAGCACCAGCTGTGCCATGCTGGGAACAGCTGGATTACAAAGGGCAGGACCAGGCCAAGGACTTGCACTCAAGGGGCTGTGTGCAGTTCATTCAACAAAGCTTCCTCTCACTCTTCATGATCCTCTGTGCTGCTCACCCCAGCCCTGAGCACTCGCCGGCTCCTATTCTTGTCCAGCCGGCGCTTCCCAGGCAGCACATTGTTGGGATTCAATGGGAGGAAGGGTGGGTTTACGGCACCAAGGCCTTAGGAGAAAGGCGACTGGTCTCTGGGAAGCAGGGACTCCACAGCCAGCGTCTGCTGCAGGGATGGACGGGAGACACATGGAAACCAGTGGGAAAGGCAGCGGGACCAGCAAGGCAGCAGTGCTGGGAACAGGGCAGAGGCTGCCCCATGAGATGCCACCGGTGCCCATGCAGCCGCATCAGGACTCAGCCCTTCCCAATGGCACTGCAAGGAGCAGCCCCCCTGACCCACACCGTGTGGGCCCAGGGGAGGAAATGGGGCAGCGAGGCCCCGACAAAGCCCGATTGTGCCTGGCCAGGCCTGGGAACAGGCAGATCAATGGGCTATAAACAGCCGAGGGAGCCGCTCCGGCGCAGGGAACAAAGGCATTGCAGAAGACGTTTCCGAGCTGGTCCCAGCTCGGGGGAAGGGACTCGACCATTCCCACCCCAGAGCACAATAGGGAACCCTCAACCAGGCTGGGGAAGCAAGAGGCCAAGGGCAGGGGGACCATGGTGGTGGCACAAGAGGTGCTGTGAGCCCTAGTGCAGGAGGCAGCAGTGGGGCAGAGCTGGGACAGCCTTGGTGCTGTCCCCAGCCCCACGTGCTGTGACAGCAGAGGCTTCCTGGTGGTGCTGGGCACTGGGCCCGGCCGGAGGGCAGCGATCCAGCTGAGGACAGCAGGGCTGGAGGTGAGGACAGCACCGGCATGGAGATGTCAGCAGGGCTGAGGAAGCAGGAGGAAGCAGCACGGAGCGGTGGGAAACACCAAACCTGACCCCAAGGCTTCACACCAGGCACGGAAACACCAAACCTGACCTCAGGGCTTCGCACCAGGCACGGCAGATTTATTGTCCCTGTGGGGGGAAGGCAGGGCCAGGGCAGAGTGAGGCCAAGTGCAGGCACCAGGGGAAAAACAAGGCAGGAGGTAGTGATAACCACAGAGAGCCCAGGATAACCACACACAGCCCAGGATAACCAGCACACAGCCCAGGATAACCACACAGAGCCCAGGATAACCACACAGAGCCAAAGATAACCAGCGCACACAACCCAGCCCAATGGGATCCCCTGTCCCCTGGGCCATCACCCAGCCCTTCTTGTCTAGGTAAGGAGCTGAGGGGAAGCAGATGATGAGGCTGGGGAGCTGGAAGGAGGAACAGCCACAGCACGGGCTGGGGTCTCGGTGCTTTCCCCTCCTGCCACCCCACTGCCAGGCCCCGAGGTCAGTGTCCCTCAGGGCATTGCTGCCAGGGTAGAAGGGGTTGAAAACACAGGGAGCAGAAGCACAGCATGAGCCAGGGCTGGGGTCAGGGCTGGTGCAGAACACACAGAGGCCCAAGGACAGACAGAAGTTTATTCTGGCTGTTTCCATACAGGGCAGAGATGTCCCTGTTCTTTACACACCAGCCCAAAGCTCCACCACAGCAGCAGGGCCAGGACTTCCACCTGCCCTGTGCCTCCTTCCTCACTCTGAAGCCTGGGGATGATGCAGAGAGGGGTTCCCTGGAGGTGTCCATTGCTGCTCAGGCTCCTGGTGTGTGATGCGGTAGTGCGGTGCTGTGGTTGGGGCTGCACAGAGCCATGGCAGAGCTGTAAGCAGGGCAGCAGGTCCTCCCGAAGCCTGACCCCAGCCCCGTGCCCCTCAGGACCTTGTTTCTTCTCTCCTCACACAATGGGAGAACCCAAACCTAGAGAGATGTGGGAGGAACCAGGCCCAGTTCTGTGCTCCAGGGGCTGGGGATGAGCTGCAGCAGGCTCCACCTCCAGAGCACGGCTCCTGCCCCACAGGAGGCCTGGGAGCTGTGCTGGAGGCCAAACCCCGACCCTCCGGAGGGCTGCGGGGGTCAGAGCAGCAAGGGGCGCAGTGCACGGGGCAGGCCAGGGCCGTGTGGAGGCCGTGCGGGTGACGGGGGAGCCCCAGCCCGGTGCTGTGGGACACAGCCCTCCGGCTCCGGGGCTCCGGTGCGGCCTCAGCACACAGCCCTCCGGCTCCGGTGCAGCCTCAGCACACAGCCCTCCGGCTCCGGAGCTCCGGTGCGGCCGCCCCCCCGCCTCAGCTCTTCTCGGGCCGGTTCCTGTTGAGCACGGCGCGGGGGGCGAACTCCATCTTGTCCTTGAGGCTCAGCACCGCGGTCAGGTCCTGCCCCGCGCTCTCCCGCAGCTTGCGCTCCTCCCGCTGCTCCGCGATGCTCCGCTCGTCGTGGGCCGCGGCCGGCGGCTCCCCCCGGAGCAGCCGCTCCAGCTGCTGCCCCACCAGCCCCACCACGAAGGCCACAGGGAAGGTGATGTAGTGCGCCTTGGAGCGCACGGCCGCCCACAGCACGGACCACATGGCACCGGGGGGGGGACACGCAGCGTGCGGGCAGCGCCGGCTCCGCAGCACCCACCCGCAGGGGCTCGGGCCCCGCGGGGCTCCCGCAGCCGCAGCCCCGCTCACCTCGGCCCGGCCGCCGCCGCCGTCACCGCCGCTTCCGGTGAGGGACAACACGGGACCGGCTGCGTCCCCCCCCCCCCCCGCGGGGTGGTGCTGCCCTCTGGCGGACATTGCGGTGCTGGAGGAACGGGCCCGGATGAGGGTGCACATGGGAAGGGTGAGGGAGAGAACAGGGGAGATCCATGGGGAGATCCATGGGGGAAACCATGGGAGAGAACCATGGGGAGAGAACCATGGGGAGACACACAGCAAAAGAGCCATGGGAGACCCACATGGAGAGACCCACATGGAGAGACCCATGGGGAGAGCCATGGGGAGAGACACGCAGTGGAGAAAGCCACTGGGAGACCCAAGGGGTGATCTATGGGGAAGACCCCCAGGGAGAATCATGGGGAGACACCCATGGGGAGAGCCATGGGGAGAGCCATGGGGATAAACTCACAGGGGGAGAGAGCCACAGGGAGAAACCCATGGGGAGAGCCATGTAAGTGCCCACAGGGAGACCCACGGGGACAGCACAGGGAGAGCCCCATGGATGCCTGCAGACACCCCCCAGCTGCCCCACGGCGAGATCCGCTCCCACCCCCCCGACACGAAGGGGCAGCAGACGGGGGAAAGGCGAGCCCGGTGCCGGCCGTGTCCCCGCAGGGAGGCGGCCGCTGGCCCGGAGTAACCAAAGTCATCTTTATTAACTGCGGCGGTCCGGTCCGGTCCGGTCCGGTCCGGTTCGGTACAATAAAAAGGGAGCCACGTGTCACGGTCACTGCACGGCGCTGGCCGGGGCGGGGGGACCCTTCCCGGGAGCATCCCTAAATCCAGGGTGCAGGGGGAGCGGGGAGGGAAAGGGCTTTGGGTGGCGGAGCGGGCGCTGCCGTCCCAGAGGTGTTTAGCACCAGCAGAACCCCCTGGAGCAAGGGACCCCCGTGCTTGGTCCTGGCCCCCTCCTGGAACATGGGGGGCACAAGATCCCCCCTCCCCAGCTGCCTCCATTCCCACTGCACTGCCCCAGGGCCCTGGGAGACGTTTGGCCATGGGTTTCAGGAGCTCCCGGCACCTGCCGGCCCTGCCTGGGGTGGCTGGTGATGCTGCGTGGCAGGGTGAGGGACAGGGATGGGGTCCTCCCCTCTTCTGCCACCATAAGGGACAGTGGTGGGGACAGGATGCTTAGAGATGGACCAGGGGGCACCAAGCACATGGCAGCCCCGTCTTGGGGTGTCCCATCCTATGGGAGAAAGGGTGATCCATCAGGGGGATCTCCAGCAGCCCCACACTAAGTAGCAGCTGCTGGTCATGTCCATGCTCCCATCCAACCCACCGGCAGAGCCACGGCAGTCCCTGGCACCACAGGCAGGTCTCCCCATCACCACCACCTCACTCACACACTGGGAAGTGGCTCCCATCGGTGGCAAGGCACAGGGGGACCGTATCCCCCCATCCCTGGCCAGTGCTGCGCTGCAGACGTGCTCCCAGACTCCAGGCTGGCAGGAGGGAAGGACTGAGGGATGGAGGGACAGACGGATGGGGAAGGAGGGCTGAGCAGGAAGGGGAGAAGCGCATCGCGATGCTCCGTGCGAGGGAAGCGGGGCCATGTCCGGGGGCTCCTGCTGCTCTGGTCCATCCCGCCAGGCAGAACACAGCGCTGGGCACGGGGAGTTTCTGGTTTATTCCTCAGGTTATACTTATAGATGTATATAGGGAAGGAGCCCTGGGTCCCCCGTGGCACCTGAGCTGGAGGCAGGCAGGGGCAGCGCAAAGGATCCCTGTGTCCCTGCCGCATCCCAAAGCCTGGTGCTGGTGGGGCTGGGGGTCCCGTCCCCACTGGGTTTGGGGGGATTGCACTGAATACAGAGAGGCTGGGGGGGGCCTGCCTGCAGCCCCCTCCCCTCCAGCCCAGGGGGGCCGGAGGCTGGGGGTCACCTCTCTTTCAGTGGGGGCACAGGCTGGGGAGGGGGTACAGGAGGGGTAGGAAGGGACATGGCCCCAGGGAGGGCAGAGGGAGGGAGAGCCCCGGACCCCGGGAGAGGCTGGCAGGGGCATGCGGGCAGGGGGGCAATGGGACGGGGCAGAACCAGGCTTGAGTTCCCCACCGTCAGATCCACGGAAGGTCTAAGATAGAAAAGAGAGAAGCTGTGAGCGGGGCCAAGCGCTGCCCCCGGTGCCCCGCGGCCCCCGTCACAGTGAGTACGGCCGCGCCGTCCAGTCCGGGTAGAAAAGCGGCGGCTGCGGCTGCGGTCAGAGCCGGGTCTGCGCCTCGGGGATGTAGATCTCGATGCTGTCCGCGCTCTCGGTGGCCGAGCTCTGGCGGAAGGAAGCAGCGCGCTTGGCTGCCAGGAGGCGCTTGCGGGCCTCCTGCCGCTGCCGGTCCACCGAGTCCAGGGAGCGCTCCTTCACCGGGTGCACCTTGGAGCGCGGCGGCTTCTTTGGTATCGGGGGAGGCACCTTCTTCTCCTCCTGCACGGACAACAGCGGCCTCAGGAGGGGATCTCATCCCGGCACAGGCAGCGGGCGTGTGAGACCCCTCCGTGCGTGGTGAGTGCCGTAGCCACGGTGAGATGGGCCCACAAACCCTCCTGCGCACCAAGGTGCACGTCCTCTCATCTGCCTGCACTGGTGTGAAGGTTCCTGCCGCAGGATGCCCGTGCCAAGACCCTGCCTGTCCCTATGCAGGCAGCGCTGCCCAGAAACACCCAGCGAGCCCATGGAAGGGAACCAGCCCCTTCTTTACCCTTGTGTTTTCCAGCTCTATTTTCCAAGTGTTTGCTAAGAGCAGTCCCCTGCAGCAGCCCAGCAAAGCAGCGGTGTTTTGGGTGCAGATATGCTTGAGGAGGAGGAGGAGGTAGGGAGAGGTGACGGGGGACAAGTCCCCACAGCAGAGCCCTGTCCTTACCTTGGGCTCCACAATCTTCCACCCATTGGCCTTGAGCTGCAGGAGCTCTGCAAACTTCATGCTGACATCCTCAATGGAGAGCTGCAGGAGGTCCCAGAAGCCGGCCAGGTCTTGGAAGGTGGGCACAGGGAATGCGTTGGGATCCTGTGGGGACACAGTGTTATCCACATCACCCTGTGGGACATCGTTTCCGCTGGCCATGCGGTCATCCCACTGCCTCGCTGCTGGGGATCTGTGTCCCCATGGTGTTACCAGGACCCTTTCCCACTGGCCATGGCTGACCCCATTGCACCACTGCCTGGCACTCACCATGTTCTGCTGGCAGAGGCGGTAAAACTGCTGCACCTTCTGGGACATGAGGAGCTGGGCACTGCCCACGGCGCTCCGGATCTTCTCCAGGACTGGCAGGGGGGAGAGCAGACAGTCAGCGCTCCCATGGGCACAGAGCCTGTCCCTGCATGGTGGGGACCTGCACCCCCTTGCACCCCACTAACCCATGGGGCATCTCCTCCCTCCTCCAGACCCCACTGATCCTAGAGGGTTTCCTGGTGTTTCTTGTCCCCACTCATCCTCTTTAGCCTTGGCAGGGAAGATGCTCCAAAGTGCTCCCAAGGTGGTCCCAGTGTCTCCCGACCCCACAACCCCCCCACACTCACTCTCCTCCGGCAGGTCATAGTCCTCAGCCTCCCTCTCCATCTGCTGGCACCAGCCCTCCATCTTCTCCACCTCTGCCTGCAGCAGCTTGATGAACCATTCCCCATCGCGGTGGCAGGGGGAGGCACGTCCGGAGTCGGGAAGGCTGCGGGAGCCCCTTTCCATCCAGGCATCCCTCCGGGGCACCTCCACCGTGTCATACTGCAGCTGATAGTCCTCCCGGTACGCCCACTGCCCCTGTGTGTGCACCGTCTTGTACACCGCGTACTGCCGGCCGGTCTCGGGCTCCGAGGAATGCCGCTGGAAGGGGCGCCCGAACTGCAGTGCTTTGTCCTCGGTGGCCACGGCCAGGCCGGTGAAGCCCTCGAGCTCCAGGTCTGCCTGCACACCTGCAGTCACACTGTTGGAGCGCTTGAAGCGCGCTCGCCTGTGGAGAGCAGGAGTGCATGGGGACCCCTGCAGCCAACAGGGACAGCCCCGGTTCCCCATCACCCTGCTGGACAGGGGCAGAGATTCCCATAGGTGGGATGGGGCTGGGGATGCTGGGATCAGTCTGGATCCTGGAGCATCTGGGGCCATGTGAATGGCTCTGAGCAGCTGTAGACAACAAGGACAGCCCTACTGCTCCGTCCCCTTGGTTACTGTGGCAGGCAGGGGTAGAGGGAGGGATGCCCACAGCCACAGTGGGGCTGGGGATGCCGGTATCAATCTGAATCCTGGAGCATTTGGGGCCATAGGAACAGCTCTGAGCAGCCACAACCTGCTGGTCCCTTATCTCCTCTGCTCTTAGCCCGTTTCCATGGCTACCAGCGCTGGACCAAGGATGGAGGAGCATGCACCAGGCTGCGTGGGCACATTGCAGGAGCTCCCCTCCCGCAGGCCGTGCAGGTCCTGCCACTCAGCATTCCCAACCCAGCCAAAATGTCATGCTCAGCTGCAGGAAAGCCCAAAGCTTTCATGTGTGCAAAGCCCAGGGCTGAGCCCCAGCAGAAGGGACCCGAGCACAGGGAGGGGAGCAGGCAGTCTGCTTGCAGCAGTGAGGTACAAGGGCAAAGGGAGGGCAGATCCTGCCCAGGATGGGGACAGTGCTGAGCTCTGGGAGTCTCAGCCAGAGGAGAGAATGAAAAGCTGCTGTGGGGCAGTGATGGAGGGTGCTGCTCAGGGACCCACAGTGCAGTGAGTGTGGCAGGTCTCAGCCCAGCCCAGTCCTGCGGTACCTTTTGTCCTCCTCCACCTGCACCCCAATGGAGTGGAATTCCCTCTGGCTCCGGCTCTCCGTATCCGAGTCGGAGATGGCCTCAACCTGACGAGGGACAGAGGGAGGATGCTGGTACAGCAGCTCACTGTGGCCCAGGCCACTCAGGCAGGCTCGGAGCCAGCTCGGAGCCCACAGGGAGGAGCGCATCCCACCTGGACACCAATGGAGGGACGCCACTTCCTCTGCCGAGCCAAGCTCCGCAGCTCCTCCCGGCCGGGAATGGCCTTGATGATGAGTGTGGAGGGCTTGGGAGCAGCACGGGGCTGGACCGGGGGCAGGTCGAGGGCCACGGACGTCACCTTGGAGGTGTCCAGGCTCTCGGCCGAGTTGCAGCGGGCAGCGGAGTCCTTGGACCATGCGGAGCCGCGCGTGGCCTCGCCGGGCAGGTAGCTCTCATGGGCAGACTCGGTGCTGCTCTGAGCCGTGACGGAGATGAGGGGCTTGGCTTTGGTTCCTGGAGGGATGGGAGGTGGAGCTTTTCTGTAACTGAAGGCTGTGGTGGGAGAGGCGCAGGATGGAAAGGATGTGAACACACAGACACTTGCTCATTTCCCACCACGAGCAGGGGCCCCGGGAATGGTGCCCACCCCTCCCACAGCAGGGGGCTCAGGAACCCAGAGGTTTGCACCTCAGCCGGATGAGATCCAGGCTGGAGCTCGGGGGGGGGGTTTGGCCTGTTTATCCCCACTGGAAACCACCCCAGACCCATGCTGGCCATGCCCCCAGAGCACCCTCAAGGGGCAGAGATGGGGATGGAAGCAGGGGGATGGAGCGAACAGCAGACGGGTGCTGGGGGCACAGAGCAGCTCCCTGAGCAGGACTGAGCCACGAGCAGGATGCTCACACCCTGTGCCAGGGTTGTGCAGGGCTGGGGCAGGAGTGGGGACATCAGCAGCCCCTGGCACGTTCCCAGATGAAGGCAGGGAGATGTGGGGTCCCTCGCATGGCCAAGCCCTCACCACCGCCCGGGACTCACAAGTGCTGGGCTTCAGGATGCTGCTGGTGATGGACGGCCCAGCAGGGGCCGACATGGAGAAGAGCGAGAGGCAGTCATCGTCCTGGGAGCAGCCGGCCTGGATGGCCCGCAGGTAGCTGTGGCTCCGCATGCGGAAGCAGCCGGGCAGATCCAGCGCCTCCACGGCCTGAGACTCCACCTCCCCAAACACGGACTCGCAGACGGCTTCGAACTGGTGGTTGAGCTCGTCGTTGATCTGGGGAGAGCAGCGGGTGAGGCTGGGGGTGCTGAGCTGGGGAGATGCTATGGGGAGCACCTACACCTCCCTGCCCCAGCGCTGCCCCATGGCACCAGGACCGTACCTGGCCGGTGGTGAAGGAGCGCCCGTAGCTCTGTCCCCGCGGGAGCATTCGCGGTGGCGTGCAGCAGCTGGGACAGTTACAGATATATGAATCAGAATAGTGCCTACTTGCAAACCTAATGAGAGACAGTGGGAATAGAAGGGATCGCACCAAAAGCAACAAATTCAAGCAGAGCATTTGGATACACAGCCTTAGTGATGCTCGCTATGGCCACCACTGCTGACCCCACTCCTCACTGCCCCAAAACGCAGTCCTGGGGTTATGGAGCCATCCCCCAGAAGTGCGAGACTGATGGAGAGCTATGTGCCTGATCCAGGCAGTGGGAATGGGGACAAGGAGCCAGCCTGCCACCCTCCAGGACTGGGGCATGTCCCAGTCCTCTGCATCCCTCCAGGATGGGCACGTTTCAGTCATCTCCTCTTGAACGTGCCCCTTTCCCCAGCCCTGCTCTGGCTGCAGCAGCAGCTCCCACCCCAAAGCCCAGCGCAGCCATGCCCACCCCAGCACCCACCAGGAGCAGCCACAGCTCAGGGGCAGGGCTCAGCACCCCTGCACTGGGCTGTAAGCACAGATCATCCTGCTCATCCTCCCAGGGAGCTGCAGCCCATGGCCCCATTGCTGCCCCAGGGCTGGGATGGGTCTGGGAGGGGACAGCCCTTACTTGGTCCTGGCCTGGTCGGCGCTGGACGAGCGGCGGTAGCTGTCTCGCCGCGTGGCTGCCCTGGGCAACACTTTGGTGCTGATGTCCGAGTCGGCGCTGTCCTCGTCGCCCATGGCCTTGATGTAGCTGCCGCTGCGCATCCGCCGGCAGGGAATCTCCCCGTCCTTGCCCACCGCCGGGTACCCGCTCCACTCGTCCTGGGGCACCTGGAGCGGGAGGCAGGCATGGGAGGATGCGGTGGCTGCGGTGCCGTGGTCGGGATGCCAAGCCCAGTGCCTGCCACGTGGCCTGTGCCATCCTGAGCCCCGGTGTGCATGCATGGCCCAAACACAAGGCTGGTGCCTGCACTGGCACCACTCTCCCCCCTCCCCACAGCTGCAGGGACAGGCTCTGGGGCCTCTGAGAAAGCCCCTAAATGCAGGGGGCTGAGCCCTCCCAGCAGCTCCCTGTGCCCCATTCCTAAACCACAGCACAACGCAGCCTCCCCCACCTCGCAGCCCCCCCGGCAGGCATGGCTGGGCCAGATCCCACCCATGCCAGCACAGCCACAGCCGCTGGTCCCGCCAGCACCACGGGGTCCTTACCAGGCTGTGGCAGGGGGACGGTGTCCCCCGAGCCCCACGGGGAGGGCAGTGGGGCCGGCCCCCTGCCCAGATGCCCCCGTTACTGGCAGAGAGGGGCCCCGGCCACCCCCCTCGCTGCCCAGCGCGGCATTGCCAATCCCTGTCTCCTTCCCCCGGGAAAGGAAGGGAAAAGTTAATTAGATTTTAATTGGCAGAGGGGTGACCCAGAAGGGACCAGTGACGAGGCAGGGGTGGCAACCAGCCAGGAACAAGGGGGATAAAAGCCACAAGGAGGGAGCAGAGGAGGGGCCACCGAGCCAGCAGACCCCAAATCCATCAGGTACAGGGCAGATGGGGGACAGCAGGGACCAGCGCAGGACACGGAGCAGAGCTGGAGCATCCCCACAGCATCCCTGCGGTGCTGGGGTGGAAGGTCCCAGCCCTGGCTCAGCCCACGGCATCACCAGCCCCTCACCTGCAGGTACTGGTACGCTCGGTCTTTGGCCTTTGATTCCTGAAGCATCAAGGTCTTCTCGGTGCTGCCGGCGCTGGGGTAGGCTTCCCGTGCCTGGCTGACGGTCATGGTGTGCCAGGCGCTCCTCTTGACTGTCTGGCCGTCCAGAGACATGGACATGCCGGCACAAGCCAGGCATTTTCCTTCCCCGCCGCCTTTTAGACTCTTCAAGGTCAAGTCTCTGAAGGCACTTTCGGGAGCGTCCACGCAGTACTGGGTGCCCTGGTCGGCAGCGTGCCGGCCGGACACCATGTAGCTGCTGTCGCTGTCCAGGTTGTCATCGGAGCTCCACCAGCCCATCACCTTGGACCGGTGCCGGGAGTCCACCTTGCGGTCCTTGCTCTTGCTGCGCTTGCCGTGCCGGGACTGGTGGTGGTGATGGTGGTGGTGATGGTGATGGTGGTGGTAGCCGTCCCCGCGGCCGTCCATCTTGGCACCGTTGTACTCCCGCTTGGCCGGCGCCTCCAGGGAGTGGGACTTGGCGAAGAGCTTCTGGACGGAGTGGACGAGGTGGCGGATGCGGCTGGGGCTCTCGCTGCGGGGCTCAGCACCCCCGGCCCGCGGGTACTGCAGGGTATGGAAGCCGTCGTGGTGCAGCGGGAGCTGCTTCTCGAACTGGTCCAGCAGCGTGGGGGGCAGGCGGTTGATCTTGCCGGAGGGATGCGCTGCTGTCGCCATGCATTCGTCGCAGGAGTCGTAGGGCTGCTGCGCGTGGTGCATCCTCGGGAAGGTGCTGCTGGCGCTGGCCGAGGGCAGCTCGCTCAAGGGCCCGCCCGGGCACTCGCTGGCTGTGCCAGGGCTCCGCGCCGGGCAGTAGGGATGCTCCAAGGAACACGGCTCGCTGGGGCTGAGGGGATACGGCTGCCGGCCCTCGGGGCCGGGCTGGATGTAGTCGGGATGCTGGCAGTCCTCTGGGATGCAGCGGCAGCGGTGGCCGGAGGAGGGCTGAACCTGGCTACGCTCCCCATGGTAGCCCTTCATGGTGTTAGCACCCGCCCCATAGCTTCGGCATCCTGCAGGGCTGTCCCTGCAGGCTCATCTGTGGGGACAGAACAGACACAGCGTCACAAACCCCTGCACCCCACAGCCAGGAAAACACTGGGGTCCCCCATAGGAATGGACTAAGAGGGCTGGGAAGCTCCCAGGGCAGGATCTGGCCCTGGTGGAGCCCCTGGAATGCCAGAAAGCTGGTTCTCCATGGGGCAAGGGGGGCACGGTGCCGGCAGTGGGAAGGAGAAGGCGGCGGCAGCAGTGACGCAGGCAGCAGGGGCTGCAGACGGCGAGGGAGGACACGCTGCCATCACCAGAAACTTGTTTTCTTCCCCGACACCAAATATTATGAAGTGTTTCTCCATGAGGAAATGGTTCTGGCTGGGATTTCAGCCGCTGCGATTCACGGAGCCGTTAATGAGCTGCCGCAGGGCGCGGGGGAGCCGCGCTCTGATGGCTCCATCCAGCACATCCTCCCTGCACCGTGGATGGAGACCCACAAGTGGCTGCCCCACAGCCCTTCCAGCCCCACGGATGGAGATCCAGGGAGCGGAGATGGCTCAGCTGCGTGTGGGCATCCCCACAGGAGGATGGAAGGTGTTGAGCCAGGCTGGCCTTGGGGACACTGGAGCTGTGTGCACCCACAGAGGTTTGTTTTCCTCATGGTCCTCAAAGGCTGTGCCTTCGGTATGACTGTAAATGAGGAAATTACTTATTCCCCAGTGTAGCTCAGCTAATTAACAGGCATCGTTAAGGCTCTTGTTATCATATGCAGGCAGGGTGCTGCGGGCAGCCCGTATCCAACACTGACTGCGGGATAAAGGTGACCGTGGGATGGGAAAGGTGACCATGGCATGGTCCCCGTGCACAGGGGTCTGTCTGACACGTGGGGATCAGAGGGATACCGGGAACCCAGGGAGGGGAAAGGGGCTGGAGGCCCCTGATGGCCACAGTAGTGATGTGTGTGTTGGTGGCAAGCAGCAGACAGGATGCAGCAGCACCCAGGGAACACATCTGCCCTAATGAGCCTCCACCGCCTCCTTCCTTCAGGCTCCAAGGCTGGATGCTCGGTCCTGAGCCTCTTCCCCTGCCCTCCCAGTCCTGCTCCAGCTGTAATGAGGCTCCATAATTGCTGCATCTTAACCAAAGGATGCTGCAGCCTCCTGGGAGAGCTGCTGCCAGGGACGGAGCCTGCAATCGGCAGCAGGATGGACAGACAGACACACCGGTCCCGGCTCTGCCTCCACCTCGGCAGGCTGAGGGAAGCTCTCCGGTGATCCAAACATTGCTGCTGCAGCAGGGAGAAGGAATCAAAGCAGCTCAGCAGCCCATCAGCAGGAGCCCAGCGGGGCTTTGTGTGCAGCAAGGGCAAGAGTCAAACAAAGCTGGGCCCTGCCACAGCAATCCCACAGCCACCAGTGGAGCAGGAGATGGCAGAGGATGGGGATGAGCCATGGTGAAGGATGCTGCAGCCCAGCCAGAACCAGCTCACCAAAGCCACGCAAGCACCTGAGCTCTGGCCAGGGACCAAGTGGTGCCTCTGTGGGCACCCTGCGGATGGGGAAGGGGTTGGGAGCGATGCTGTGGGTCTGGGTCCCCAAACCTATTGAAGAGGTCAGAGAAGCCATCAAGCCTGCTCCTCTGTCCTGCCCAGCATGGGCAGTGCAGGCAGGAGGCTGCCACATGGGCCAGGGGGATCCAGCCAGATCCGTGTCCCACTGAAGGCCTCACACTGCACATCTCTTGGGAAGGGAGGGATCTGTGCCACCAAAACACAGACTCAAAAAGGGGGGGGACAAACCCAGACTGGCTGAATTTTGTGCCATTTAACACCAGGGTAATTACCACCAGTGGGAACCTACCGCCCACATGATTATGTGCTAGGATAAACTGGAAGAGCATAATTACCATTACACATAACTCACTCCTTGCCTTTATTGCATCCAAAGCCTGGAGAAACTCCCACTGGCAATTCCCCACCGCCAGCTCCCCTCTGACATCTGCTCCTGCCATGTCAATCCCCACCACGAGGGTCAGCACGGGGAGGAGAAGGGTCAAATCCAGCCTCCTGCTTGGTTTCCCATAGGAGCACTTGGCAGAGGCGCTTCTGCTTCCCAGCAGCCACCCAGTGAGATCTCTGCCTTAGAGGCAGCAACGTACTGGGCCCAAGGACATGGGGCAGCCCCAGCAGGACCCTGTGGCACCCAAGGCCCCCCAGCCTTCCTCCAGCTTCAGGACTAGCAGTGGGGAGGTGATGGGACAGCAAACCCCCACCACAGCATCTCGTCCAGCAAACCACCCCGCACAGGGCAAGAATGGGGTTTCCAACATTTCCAGGTCAAACCCCAAGAGCTGGGGCTGATGGACCCATACCTGTGGGTCCTGACCCCCCACTCCATGGGCAGCGTGTGCCAGGGTGAAGCCCATCAGTGGTACTTACCGCCCTGCGCTCAGGGGGATGCTGTCCTCATGGCCCCAGCCACCGATGGCTCCTCCACACTGGCTCTCCTGGGGGCAGCAGGCTCTGGGGGAGCAACACAAGGGGGATGAAGGCCAGGGAGGAAGAGTGAGGATGCTCCTCCCCAGACCCAGCCTGACCCCACTCCCTGTGCATTATAACACAGCCTTCCCTGCTCCCCGGAGGCCTCCCCGCACCAGCAGCGACGGGGACAGCTCAGCACGGCCACAGCCACGTGTTTTATACCCAGCTTAGCCCAAAACCATCCCCAGCCCCATCCTCTTATGCAATCCCTGCCAGCGGGCGCCAGAGCTGCCCCAGCGGCCACCTCGCCATCCACTTTGATTTGCTCTGGATGCAGCCATATGTTCCTCAAAGCCTCCTCCTGCCACCCCAGCTCTCCGGTGGGACCAAAGGGATCTGATCCCAGCCGCTGGCCCAGCCGAGGTGTGAGCTCAGCCCAAGGCTTTGCCAGCACAGATCCTGCTGTGGGGCTTTGTGGGCAGGGATGAAAGCAGCAGAGAACAAACACACAGTGTGAGCGCCTGCACCACACACAAACTGGAGCCGGGAGGAGAGGAAAGAGCCTGAAGTGGTTTTCCCACTTAGGAGTTGCGTGGATCTGAGCTACGGTCATGGGAAGGAAACACATAGGGAATATCACCAGGTCGCTCCCACCGCACGTGTCGTCTATTGACTTTCCCCCAGCTCAGTGTAAGCGAGAAGGGCTGTGGAAAGCAAACATCTTATTTTATTACTAATTGCTCTGTTATTTCATTAGTCTGTATTAGGAAAATTTACTCAGCCTGGAAAAAAAACATAAAATGAGAGGGGTTTAGTGAGAAATTGCCTAATTTAGCACGAAATTCTGTGCCAAGTCATTATTTTCTTCAAAGTTGAATTAGCTGCAAGCAGCTCAGTGGTGGTTCCTTAGGTCAGGCAGGAAGGGTGTCCTTAAGGAGGGGTTGGTTACCCCAGGAACCAGGGGTAAGGGCTGGCCAGGGCAAGGGGCATGAATAGGGTGCAAAGATGGCAGCAAACGCGCTCGATGCAATCCCGAAATCAAACCCAATTCCTGCTAATAGAAGAAAACCGAGCGGGCTGCAGGTGGGAGGGTTGTGAGGGGCAGGAACGGACTGGGTGCTGCTGGCAATAAGGGATAAGGCAGGATGCTGGGAAAGCCATGAAGGGCAAATACCCACTGAGGAGTTGTGAAGGTGAGTGGGGCGAGAAGTGGCTATTGAGGCTGCTGACAGCGGCTGCTGGAGCCGGGGGGTCCCTGGCACCCGATGCTCAGCCCTTGCCCTGCACATGGCTCCTCACTGGGCACTTCCCAGGTACCAAAGCAGCGCCCCCAGGCTCCAGCCAGCGCTGCCTCCATGCACCGGGATGCTGAGGACAGGCTGTCGGGCAGGTTATCAGGTTATTAAGCACAAGATTAATCTTGGCACTGGCTGCCTGGCAGATCCCTCTCCAGGGCTGGGGAGAGCGAGCGTGAGAGGTGCTGCCTCTGCTGATGCAGCGGTTGGTGGGATGAAAAATCCTGCAATGCAGCACTGCTTCTTAATGAGCCATTTGTCTTTGAGTCTTCTCCACTCATTACCATGCCGGGAGAGGAATGGGAGTTGCCCCAAATCCCCATCTGAGCAATTACTCCTGGAGCAGAGCGAGGAAATACGGCCACGATGCGCCCCAGCTGCCAGGGATCCCGCACGGCCGCCAGCACCGGGACTCCCTGGCACAGTGTGTGCCTCCGGCTGCTGCCGCTGCAGGGAGCAGGACCCCTCCATCCAACCCATGCACAGCCCGGACACCCTGGTACCCAGCGCCAATGTCCCCAGGGCAGGAGCCATGCTCTGAGGTGTCCTGGAGAGCCAAAGCATCTCAGCTGCCAGGACAGAAGCAGTGCAGAAGGGAGCCTGGTGTCGCATCTCTACAGAGACCAAACCTGGATCTTGGTGGAAGAGCCACTTCTTCCAAAGCCCTGTACGAGAGGATGGGGCCGGCAGGCAGAGCCCACAGGGAAGTGGCTTAGAAGCAAAGAGGTGGCACAGAGAAGGGTGGGAGCAGGCAGAGGCAGGGCTGGCAGGGTGAGCTGCACCTCCGGCCCCTCAGCCCTGCGGTGATGCTCATCCTGCCCATGGGAGCTGGGACACCACACATGGGACCGACTGCCAGAGGTGAGACCCCACAGCCGGAACAGCAGAAGCCAACTGGGTTGGGAGATCACCCTGGAGGGATCCTCAGGCCAAGCAAGGCCCTGGGGACCCCATCCCACTGCAGCTGGTGCAGGGTTCATGGGCGCTGCACTGCACACATGAGCACCCATCACCGGTTATCCCCATGGACAGCTTTCCTCCCATGGATGCACTCGACATCTGCCCATGCTTCCGAGGGCCAGCAGCAGCCAGCACGCTCCCCCAGTGCCCCTGCAGTGCTTGGGAAGGGGGGGACATGCAGGTGACCCCAGGGAGCCCCATGGGACAGAGAGCTGACACCAAACCAACGTGCCCAATATTCACCTGCAGCAAAGGGAAGGGATGAGCAGAGGCATCCCCTGAGCCACACTCTGCCTGCATCCCCACTGGACACTTTGCTCCAGTGTCCATCAATGCCCCACACCATCAGTGGGCTCTGGGCATCCCCAGGAGTTAGACCTGCCCCATCAGAGAGCCCTTTCCAGGCATCTGGGGCCCACAGCAGCCCCCATTCGTGCCCCAGGCTGTGCCATTTCTTCCTCCCTGCTCCATCGGCAGGATGGGCCATGCTGCCTGGGCTTAAAAAGCCACTTACATCCCTGGACACACGGCGTAATGACTTAAGCCAGGGATCACTCCAAAGCTGCTTTGGGAGCTCAGGGCACCAAGCACAGCAGCAGTGATGATCTCTGCCTGTTCCTGCTCAAGTAACACCCACCCCACACAGTTCCCTTTGAACACCATCCCATCCCACGGGTCTTCTTGCAGCAGAGCCACAGGGCCAGGATTTCCAGCAAGCAGGACCTGGGAATGGTGAGGAAGCAGAGCCATTGGTCCCTGGGCCGGCATGGATGCTCCCGGCCATTGTGCCCCATTCCCAGGCTGCATCCCCCCCATAGGGCCCAGTGCTGGGATGGGTACAAGGAGCCTGGGGCACAGCACAGTCCCCAGTCACCGGCGGAGGACCCAAACTGCTGCTTTAATGGATGGGCTTAATTTGCAAAGCTGATGAAAACCTAAATATTTAAATACATAATTCTGCACAATGCTCTTAGCACAGCCCCCACACAGGGCAGAGCGAGGCGGGGGGGGTACAGGGTGAGGGGGGGCACAGCAGTGATGGGGAACACTCTGGTGGGACCACACTGAGCACTGGCATCCCCATCTCATACAGCATGGGGATGGTGCCTGCCCTCACAGCAGGCAGTGCAGGTTGGGGGGTAACGGGGTTCTCTGCCATGAGCACTGGGTCCTGCTCCATCACCAGCCTCCGAAGCATCTCATGGGAAGACGCAGGGAGAAGGAGGCACAGTCATGGAATCAACTGGATTGAAAGACCTTTAACATCACCAAGTGCAACCTTTACCCCAGCCCTGCCAAGGCCACCACTAACCCATGGCACTGACCTCACCTGCAGTGTGTGAACACTTGCAGGGTCTGGGGAGCTGTGCAGGGCTGCAGGCTGGGCCCCGCAGGGATTACAGCACCGATATTCCTGTGACAAGAGCTCAGAGATAGAAGAGATTTGCAGGATTTACCAGCACTACACATGGAATATTTAATTCCAGCTGCAGGGGAGGAGCGGGGGCTCAGCCCCAGGGGCACAGGGAGCTGTGCAGCAGGCTCGGGGCTGCCCTGCCTCCAGGGAGGCATTTCCAGCTCTATGGGGAACAGATTCCAGCGCTGTCACCAGGACCAGGCACCCTCTGCCCAACCTGCCCCTGATCCCACCCATGGAGCAGCACAGCTCCTGCCAGCACGTGCCAGCATCACCATGGGATGAACCACGTGTGTGGCTCCAGTGCCAGGGATGCCCTGGGGGACTCAGGGGGGACCATGTCCCCACACGCTGCCCATGGGCCAGCCCAGAGCCAACACTGCTGCTGCTGCTCTGCTGTGCTCCCTCCCTGCCCTGGCATGGATGTCCCCAACAAGGCTATCCCTGGATGAGGCCGTTTGCCATGGACTGTTCCAGGCAATGGGCCTGGAGGCAGCAGGAAGGGAGGATGGAGCTGAGCACCCTCTAGGACACGGTGGAGAAACCCCAAAGAGGCCCCAGCCACCCCCTGCAAGGCCAGGCCCCAAAAGCCCCCAAGCAGCCACGGGGACAGGACCCCAGCCCCACCATGGGGGACCCTATGGTGCCACCAAGGCAGGCACCCATCCTGCTCCATCACACCATGGCCGGGAGCGCAGCAGCGGCGCGGGTGCTGCCACGGGGCGGGCTGGGGGAGGACAGAGGAAGATGAATGAGGGAGTCGGGAGGCTAATGGCATTGTCTGGAAAGTAGGTCGTGTGCTGAGCACAAAGATATTTATATCGGAGCTCGTTCCCCCGCACAAGCTCCAGAGCCAGGTGCAGGCAGCACCACGGGCCCATGGCCACAGCCCTGCACCCCACAGCACCCCCTGCCCAGCCCCACATCCAGCGCTGCCATCCTGGCTACCCGCATCCCACCAGCCCCGGGCTGCCCACCATAGTGGGGTGGCAGTGCCAGAGATGGGGGTATCCCTGCAGCAGCCCTTTGCCTTTTGCTGACCTGGCTGCAGGTGCCGGGTTACTGGCACTGGGTTACTTTTGTTTTCATATAACCTTTGCCAAGGTGCAACATTCCCATGGATGCTCCCTAAATGGGCACAGTCAGCCTGCACCAGGCCAGTCACAACAGGTCCTGCTCATCATACAACATCATGGTCCATCTCCCCTTCATCGGCTCCAGCCACTGGAGCTGATGGAGCTCCATCATCCAGACTCCATCCTGAAAGCCAGTGTCACCCCTGTGCTGAGCTTCAGCCAGGCCTCAGCCACCTTGTTTCTTGCTTAGGGAGACCCACGCTCCGAGTCCCTTCCCTCCCACCTCCGGCCTCCCTAAAAAGCAGAGAACCCATCCCAGAGAACCAAATGCCTGTCAAGAGGTGTTGCCCCTTCCAGCCATGCTGTCCCAATGGCTGCAGACACAACCCAGCCAGCCCTGCTCTCGTGTCCCCATCGCTGTCCCCATCCCACGCTGGGCAGCTCCTGCACAGGAGCAGGTTCATTTCCCATAATAGCTGTGTCGGCTGAATTTACAGCCTTGCTCTGAGTTATTAATAATAATGGGCTCACTCTTAAGTAGGGCTTTTCATCTGCCTCAGAGCCCTTTCCAGAGGACGTCTGCAGCATTATCACCATTTCATTCCTGCTTCCGCGGGCAGGAGGCTGAGACAGAGCAGGGGCTGTGGCTGCTGCGGAGCAGCGCAGTGCGTGACTCCGCAGGGAGCCCATCCTGAGGAGCGCTGGGAAGGCTGGAACACCCCGGCCCGATGGATGCAGGCACCGTGCCCCGGCTCACGCTGACCGCACCGCAGTGATGTACACCGGCACAGCCCCGGCCCCGCCGCACACATAAATCCACTCCAGGCAGCCATAAACCAGCGTCACCGCCTCGGGAATGCGCAGCGCTCCCGGTGCGGGGACACAGCGACGGCCAAAGGCTCCCCCCGCCGCTCGTGTGCCGATGAACCCGGTCCTGCGTCAGCGGAGGCGCTGGGGAGGTCTCCGGGGTGGAAATCCCTGGCTGGAGGGGTGGGATCCAAGGAGGATGCCAGGCACAGGGCACCGGGACGGGGATGGACCCACGTGGAGCAGGGACATCCCTGTGTGTCACCCCATGGGATGCCCACCCGGCACCGCCATCTCTGTGCCGCAGCAGGGCTCTACCAGATTTATTTCCCCTGTAAAAGAGCTTTGATCTGAAGTTATTTTCTGTTTACTAGCAACAAGGTATTGTAAATACATCCTTGCTGATAATTATAGAGTCTGGGCGCACACCTTCATCTCCATAACATATCAGATGCTACAATTTGCCTGATTTAATGAGATTGGAGGCTGATCAGCCGCTGAGGTAAGCTGTAAACTTGGAGGGGGGAGGAGGGAAATGATTGCAAATGTGCTAAAACGCCTTCATCCCCCTCCTCCTCCTGCCGCTGCCACGTGCCCAGCCTGGCAGCGTGTGCCCAGCACCACAGCCCCCAGCCCAGCTCCCGGCGTGGACCGGGGCTGTGCCGGCAGCAGCTTCACGCAGGGATGGGCATTTAGGGCAAATGGAGCTTTTTATACCATTTACCTCATTAAAACTCCAAGACCTGGGAGCAGCACCGGGACCTCACTGAGCTGCTGCCGGGCTCAGCCTCGGCACGCTCCGCACCCTGTGCCGAGGAGGGATGCACGCGTGTGCATCATGTGCGGCACTGCCTGGCACCACCGGCCATGCCAAGGACAAGCTGGGGTTGGGGGTCCATGGTGGAGGGGCCCAGCCCATGGGGAGCTGCACACCCGATGCCACCAGCCTGCATGGGCACAGCTGGGACACCACATCCCTCCCCAGACAGAGGGGTCTGTGTGGTCTCAGGAGAGGGAATGGGGGTCCCCCTCCTGCAGTGATGGGGGGGCCCTGCCTGGGAAGCAGGAAGCTCCTCCTGGTACCGAGCACCACCGTTTCCACAGCAACCTTAAAGGCCTGCAGCATCTTCCACCAAGGAACCTGCACTGATGGAGCTCCCCGGGGACACCGAGCCCCGTCCATCACCCCAGGCTCGGACCATGGCATCTCCCCCCACCCCATAACCCCTGCCTGGTGCCTGGGCTCACCCAGACCCCCCCTCCCTGCAATGAGACCCCAAAGCACAGACCCCCTGCACCGAGAGGGATGGGTACCCCCAAACCACCCCTGCTCCCACCCAGATGGGCGCAAGGAGCCAGCAGTGACCTACAAATGTCAGAGTGATGGGTTAATTAATTCCTCTCTTCCTCAGGCCCTTATCAGATGGAAGAGGACATCACCTGGGACTTTTAATTGGGCTAATTATGCCAGGCTCAGATTTTAAATAATTAGTTACTGTTGTCTCCAGCTTTACTTAAACCATTTCCTGAAGTCAGGTGGCTCCCAGCTCCCAGAACCCATCAGACAGGGCAGAGTGGGCTGCAGTGGGGGCCCAAACACACCAAGACCCCCATCTGGGGACACTGGGGACAGCACGGTCCCCCCAGCACTACAGTGGGAGCCCATCTCATGCTCCCACTGGATCAGGCAGGAGAGGGGCATCCTGTGCCTTGATGGCAACAGGAGGAAACCAGAAGTGAGAACGGGAGATGAAGGCAAAAAGTGAAGGATTAGGGACAGGAGGCCCCTTCCCCAGTCCCCTCCCACCTCCCTTCATCCAAACAGTGATGCTAAGCTCCCCCACCTGATCAAGCCACAGTAATCCCCCAGCAGTGCCCCAGGGACCCAATTCCTCCTTGTTTAAGGTGTGACTCCCATGGGGGGGAACCTCAGCCCTGCAGCCTCAGCAATGGGATGTCCATGGGGTTCCCTGACTGTTCTGCACAAACACAAGCACCATTGGCACTGGACAGGAGACACGCAGGCAACACCTGCCCTGCACAGGGTCACGGTGGCCAAGGCCATAGCTGTCCATGGGCTGTCCACAAGGATCCTCCATCGGGGAGGTGGGTGCCTAGGACAAGCAGAGCCAGCTCCTCATCCTTCAAGGAGCACCAGCTTCCTCCCAGCCTCACCCCCGCTATTAATAACCCTCAGTAGCCTCCTCAGGAGCCATTTGCATATTTGATTGCAACTCCGAGGCGGGGCAGAGCCCTTCAATCAGCCGCTCCCGCAGCCTCATCTGCATGGCTCAGCACCCTGCTCTGGGGTGGGCACAGCATCCCCATCAGCACTGCCCTGGGCCTGCTGCCCCCAGCCCATCACCAGCAGCACCCAACCCCTCAGGCTTGGGAGGTGTCCCTGGGTGCCCTGCCCTGTCCTCGTCCAACCTGTGCAGTGGGGCAATTACCAGCGCCCGGTGTCGGGCACGGCTCTGGGGTGCTTGCCCAGCCCTGTCTGGAGCTGCTGCACATCAAGAGACAGGGCAGGCTGGGTCATCTCCAGGGATGGGGGATCCCGAGCCTCAGCATGCGCACCAGTACTGCAGGCTGGGACATGCAGTGGGTGATGGGTGATCACAGGTAGGGTGATCACGGGGGAATCAGCACCGCTGCCACCATGGCTACGATGGTCACCATTGCTACCATGGCCATCACCAACACCACCAGCATGAACCACACTCAGCTGCCCCATGGCCCCACCAGCAGCCCCAGGCCAGGGACGTGCCAAGCAGGGACAGGAGGAGCCGGGCGGCTCCAGGCCCCAGGCAGACGTGGCCGGGAGCTGTGTCCCAGGACGCCTTTGCTTGCCCCGGGCTCTTGGCAACACTTGGTAGGAAAAAACAACCCAGGGTGAGGTGTGGGATGGAGCCTGAGGAGGGTGGGAATTGGGAGAGGACTCTGCTACTTCCCTCCCTTCTGCCTCAGTTTCCCCTGCAAGGAAACACACCGCACGTTACCAGTTGGTCTCATGGAGAGCAAGGTGGTGGGGGAAATCCATGGGGAGGAACAGAGGGACCCAACTGTCACTGCAGCCGTGCCAAGGAGTGAACTGAGCACAGGCAGGGCTCGAAGCACAGATGTCGGCACCGGCTGTGCCGCTCCGCAGCAGCGGGGCCGTCTGGCAGGCAGAGCCGGGGCTCCCCATGGGCTCCAACCCCAGCACACCGAGGGCCCTGCTCCCATTGCACAGCCCCTGAGCCCCAGCATGCACAGCCCACAGCCCAGTGCAGCCCTGCAGGGAAAGGGAGGAGAGGGAGGCTGGGAGCTCCCATCCCGGCTCCGTGTATTCGAGGCTGTGCCGAGGCTTGCCTGGGCGAGCGCTGGCCGGGAGCCATACGCTGCACACCGAGACGAGGAGGTGGCTGCCAAGGAGGAGGATTCGGGCAGGAAAGGGTTAGGAGCAGCTCCAAGGGCTGCCGGGGGCTCCCGCTCCGGCTGCACCGGCACCGACGGGCACAAAGTGGGGCTCCCCCACGAGAGGGGCTCTGCGGGGCACGGACCCCCCTGCACGGAGCCAGACCCGCTCCCATCCCACCCGCACCCTCGTGTCCTGCCCGCACCACCGCACTCACCCTGCGCCGCGGCTGCTAAGCCGTGGGGTCCGCGGGGGAGCGGCGGAGCAGTGCGGCCGGATGCGCTCCGTCCCTCCAGCACCGCTGCGGGCTGCCCATGCCGCGGAGCGAGCGGGCACCCCCCGGGGCCCACCGGCACCGTCCCGCTGGTGCCGAGGCGGAGGTGGCGGAGCCGGCGTCCCCACGAGCCGGGGACACACCCCCGTGCGCGGCCACGCGCCCCCGGGAAGGGGCTGCCCACGCACCGCCCACCGGATGGAGGGAGGGAGGGATGAGGGAGGAAGGGATGGAGGAGGGATGAGGAATGGATGAGGAAGGGATGGATGAAGGGTGATGGAGGGATGAGGGGTGAGGGAGGGATGAGGGGTGAGGGAGGAAGGGATGGATGAGGGATGAGGGATGGAGGGATGAGGGATGGAGGGATGAGGGATGGATCACAGACACACGGCTGCTCCTCACCTCTGCACCCATGTGCACCGCGCCCCACAGCCCCAGCGTTCCCACCCCACACGGCCCCCACACCCCCCCCCTCACTGCTTTCTACGTGCAGCTCCCCGACACCCACAGAACCCCTGGCACCCCCGGCGTGGGGCTCTTCTGAGCTCCCCCCCCCAACCCAGGGGGGGTCCAGGAGCCCCGAGCAGATGAATGTCATGGCATGAAACACCGAACCCATCGCTGGCACGGCCATGGCAGGGACATCCCCATCCAACACATGCAGCGTTCCCCATTAGCAACCCCGTCATCCTCAAACCAAGGACCCCTGGTTCCACCACAGCCCCTCAGTGCCAGGGATGGGACACCAGCAGATCCCCCACTGGGCATCACTCCGGGATTCGGTACCTCCATCTCTCACAGTCCTCTCGCACCCCCACACACCCACAGACAGGCTGTTCTCCCTCTCCGCTCTGCCCACCAAGAACTCCAGCTAATTCCCAGCCCAAACAGCTCCTTGCCCTGCCGAGGAGAGGCCAGGCAGGGAGAGGGGCTCCTGCCACTGCCTGGGGCCCGAGGCTGCCTGTTTAAGGCCAAACAAACCCTTGGTGAAACACGGAGCACTGGCAACCGCACCGCAAACATCTGCTCTTCCAATGGCATCATGATTCACAGGCTATTAATTGGGGCTTGGCAGCGCTGGGAAGTGTTTGCATCCCCTGGCTTCGCTCAGAGCCACAACTCGCTGCCGACCAGGTCCTGGTGCCGGGGAAGGAGCCAAAGCCAGCATTTGGCTGCAGTGGAACTGCACCAGGATGGGGCATGGTGCCCAGCTCCCACCAGCCCCCAAGGAGCAACACAGAATGAGCCCCAGGAAAGCAGCATCAGCACTCGGTGCTTGCCAGGAGCAGCCAGCACCACCAGCACAGCATCACTGCACGGCAGCCCCGTGCTCATCAGCACCGGGCTGTGGCTTTGGCTCCCTCCCTGCATGGTCTGTGGGTGCTGGTGATGCTCTTCCGAGTTCCAGGCTCCAAACAACACTTGGGTCCCCCGGCACTGAGCCACTTGCTCCGTGGGTCACCAGGGTGGCATCAAAGGGACCCACAGAGCAGCTCCCTGCTCCGGCAGCAGCAGACAAAGACAAGGAGAAGCCTCCTCCAAGAGCAGCTTTCGCCCATGTGATGGCTCCTTCCTGCTCCAGCATCTGGGGAGGAGGGAGCTGGATGGGGGGGCAGTGACACGGGAACACAGGGAGGGGGACACTGAGCACCCCAGCACCTCTGGCCCCGCAGGAACACGGGAAGGACAAATTAATTCTCCTTAATCTGATGGGCACTTGCCCCACTGCCATGTGCCAGCACCATGGTGGGCAGGGAGCCCCCAGCTCCCCGTGGCTCTGATGCATGCCCGGGGTGGCCGGGCCGGTGCCATATGGCCTTGGGGATGAGCTGCTGGGTGCTGGGCATGGGGAGCAAGAGGAGACCAATCCTGCCCAGCTTGGGGGAGCAGAAGGGGCTCGATCCTGCCCAGCTTGGGGGAGGTGAGCGTGGGGTGCTGAGCTCACAGCCTGTCCCCTTCCTTGGCTCCTGGGGTGCCCCCTCAATGCTGCTGCTCCAAGGGGGACTGCGCATCATAGGGCCATTGAGAGAGCCGCAGCCCTGAAGCCACTTTGGCTTTACACCCAGTTCTCGGGGCTGGCAGAGCCCCAAGGCCACCGCTGATGGGCACTACTCGGGGTCAGCAGCACCAAGCACCGCTCTGCACGTGTCCCCCCTGCCACCCTCCGTGCCCCTGCCACCTGCACCAAAGGGATGTCCCCCTCCTGCGAGGGAGGTGGATGCCACCTCCATCCATCCCATCACTGGGATGTCCCCAGGACACGTCCAGCCCCCGGCCCTCCCCGCGCATCCCCCGGCTGCTGGCATGGCTCACCAGCTATTCTTAGCTCTCCAGCGCTGCGCTCTGCCGGCAATGGCACCGTGTATTACTATTATTGCTGGCTGCCAACGTCTTGAAGCAGGCAGCCAGGATCGTGGTGGGGCTCCCACCCCCCCGGCCACCTCTCATGCGGTCCCTGCCGGCTCTGCTCTTCAACAGGCTATTTCAGGAAAGCCGATGAGATGGGCAGAAGGAGCACAAGAACAGCGTTCAGCTCCTGAGCTGGATCCAGGCTCCTCGTGGCACTGTCAGATCCACATTTTACCTTCGCCCATGACAGCAATAAGGGCCAAGAGTCACCTTTGGCTCCAGATCCAAATTTCTGTCTGGGTGGGATCCAGGGTTTTGGATCAGCTTGTCAGGGAGATGGGAATATCTGCAAAACCTGGAGCTGGAGCCCTAGCCCCAGCTGCAGCAGCACCGCTTGGTACAAGACCCCAGTGTGAGCCTGATCCTGCCTTCGTGGGTGGGCAGACCCATGGAGACCCACACACCAGCACTGCACCAGCCTGGGGGCTCCTGCATGGGTTCTGTGTCCTGCAGGTCCTGGCTCTGCCTCGGAGCTGGTGATGGAGAGGCTGAAGGAAGGACTCCCAGTAACCCCCAGCCTTGCCCAAGGCTGCTGGGGTGCTGGTGGCTGCTCCTCCAGCCCACATGGCACAAGCCCTGGCACTCAGGAGGGAGATTTGGGCACTGAGGGCTCAGCACTGACTCACCCAGGCTGGATGGGGACACCAGGGTTGTGTCATCCCATTCCCACAGCAGGGATGCTCCTGGTGCCCAGGCTCAGTGCTGTAACAACACCCAAAGCAGCCCCACATACGGCTCATGCCCACGCCACCCCGCACCAATACACTCACCACCCCCACAGCCAAGTGGATCCCTCCAGCTCAGATGCTCCAGAGTCATTTTGATGGTGATTTTCCTCCCTGTCAGCCCTGCTGGAGCTTGAATAATGCTTTGAAAGGGCTGACGTGCCCCCTCCAGCCTCCCGAGCGTGGCTGTGGTCTCCCAGTGGCCATCCCCACACTCCATCCCGCAGCAGACAGGGTGCCCAGGGGCTGGGAGCCGTGGATGCATGCGGGAGGACAGTGGGAACACCAGGAACCGAGGGAGACGAGAAATTACATCCATTTCCTAAAGGAGAACCTGTGCTGCTGGCCAGATCCTGCCCTGATTTACACCACCTGAGGCCACCTGCTCCCAGTCCGGACACCCAGCACCCAGCTCTGTCCCCTCCTGCCTGCTCGGGGCTCCATGCCCATCCCCAGGAGCTGGCAGGGACCCGCTGTGGTCACCACAGCTCCCTGTGCCCATGGCTCCCTGCACTCCACGCGGGAGGCGACGTGCAGGGCTGGATGTCATGGGATGGAGGGAGATGAAGCGGTCCCAGAGCCAACTTGCTCTGCAGGTTTGGCACAGGGTGGAGGGACCAGATTGGCTCCTCCAACAAAACCCAACCATCCAGGGAGGCGACAAGAGAGAGACACCCAGGCCCAGGCCCCCAAAATGCAACCCTTGCCTGCCAGGCTGGGTTCTGCCATGGAGCCTGGATGCACAGTGAAAGCCACAGCTCTGCCCGTGCTCCAGCACCCGCCGGCAGCCCCAGACCCAGTGCCAACCCTTCCTGCACCCCAGGCTGGCCAGGGGGGAGACCACCGGGCTGGGGAGGGGTCCTGGGCCTGCCCAACCCTGGCCCGAGCACTCCGCAGGGGGAGGGCGCCTGGATGGCTGGGGATGGTTTGGGGATGCTTGGGGATGGAAGGCATCGCCTCCTGGGGAGGAAGCTGGAGGGACCGAGCTCTTCAGCCCCCTCCCCGAAGCCTCCCGCAGCAGGAGATGGGGATGCCCGCACTCCTCCTCCCGCACCCACCGCAGCTGCTGAGCTGAGCACCGCGGTGCCGGTGGGATGCCCCCAGCCATCTTGACATCCCCCCCCCCCCAGCAGCACACGGGGGGACGGATGGGTCCCCGTCCCGGTGCCCCTATGGGGAGACCCGAACCCCCCTCATCCCCCCGCTCCGGGCACCGCGGACCCACCGGCATCGGTGCCGCACCGGTCACCGCAGCTCTTACCCCGCTCCCGCTGCCTACATCGTCCGTCGGCTGCCGGGCGGCTCCCCGACGGCCCAGCCCGGCTGCTCCCGGAGGGGCTCGGCTGGCAGCATGCGAGTGGCGGCGGCCCCGCAGTGCAGCGCGGATGGGCGCGGAGCGGTGCGGAGCGGAGCGGGGCCGCCGCCGCCGCGGCGCAGACAAGACACGGCGGTGGATTTACACCGGGAGTCAGAGCGGGCGGCGGCGGCGCAAGATGGCTCCGGTGCGGCTCTGCCGCCGCCTCCCGGTGCCCCCGGTACCCGGACCCGAGGAGCGACGGGACGGGCGGCGGGGCCGGCAGATGCCGGTGATGGGGCTTGGGTGGGTTCTGCTACCGGGGAGGTGATACCCACCCGTGAGCATCCCCCTGGGCACCCTGGGACCCAGCACTCACCCGTGCCTGTGGGTACCCGGCCTGGCCGGGATGTGCGGGGGTACCAGGAGACCCCTGGTAACCGGGACAGCCCCAAGGATGCAGCAGACTGGGGGGCCCAGCGGCTGCCGCCCGCCCGTGGAGCCCCTCGTACCACACTGTGCAATTTGCTAATAACAATAATAACAGCAACAGCACCAATGACAATGGCAATGCGTGGGTTAGGAGTGCAGCAGCACAATAACCTGGCTAATGCGTTGCTGTGCGGTGGTGGGAGCCATGGCACGTGCCTGGCACTGGTGTCACACTGGGCATGAAGCTGCCACCGTGGTGTGCGGGAGCCCCTGAGCCAAGCATGGTGGGACACAGCCCATGGAAGTGCCTGGAGTGGGTTTTTAATCATCGAATCTGAGAACCATCGAATCATGGAATGGTTTGGGTTGAAGGGACCTTAAATGTCTTCCAGTTCCAACCCCTGCCACAGGCAGGGACCCCTTCCACTGGAGCAGCTGCTCCAAGCCCCTGTGTCCAACCTGGCCTTGAGCACTGCCAGGGATGGAGCAGCCACAGCAATGGCACCATCAGCCATCCAGCGGGATTGAATGGACACGAGTGTTTCCCTGGGGCAGCAGGAGAGCAGCAGGACATGGGGAGGGCAAAGCAAAGCCAGATCCAGGCCCTGCTCCCAGCGCTGTGACTCCACAGAGCCACCCCCATCAGCTCAGGAGCCCCATGGCTCCATCACCATCCGCTCCCTTCCCTGGACACCAGAGGTGGAGTTGGGGCATGCAGAGAGCCCCCACCAGGTCCTGCTGCCCCCAGGGAGGGCACCCCCATCCCCGCCTGCTCCAGGTCCTGCAGCACCCTGCATTGCCATTGCACGGCTGCTCCTGCTGTGTGCAGGGAGCAGAGCTCTGCCCACCCCCTGCGCAGTTATATAATGGGATTAAAATTTAATAGGAACTTCAAAAGGGGAAAAAAGGGTCCAGGATGGGGGGGGGGCAGGGCCTGGTGCGGGGCAGGGGCAGCCTCGGCCATGTCCTGGCTCTGCTGAGATGCGGCACTGGGCACACGGTGACCAGCTCCATCCAGCTCATCCCATGCAAAGTGCCTGGGCAGCACGGGCTCCCTGCTGTCCTTGCAGCCCACAATAAGGCGTCTGTGCCATGGTCTTCCTGAGTCACCATAGTGCACAATCCCCATGGCACATGGAGACCCCCTCCCCCTGATTCTGGCCTTGCTCTTACACCTTCGCCTCCCCCCTGGCAGTCGAGCAGCCTTTAATATCCCCCCACTGACCAGCACAGCATCACCCACCCATCCCAGGGCCAGGGACACTGGGGGCAGCCCCTGTGCAGGCTCCTGCTGCAGGACTGGGACTGAGCTGGGGCTGTACCCAGGAGCAGGACGTGCACCCAGCAGCAAAGAGACCGGGAAGCCTTTGGCTCATTCGTGTTTAATCCTAGCGAGAGCAGGAGGATGCAGGTATGAGGCTGGGACATGCTGGAGAATGGGATCAGCCACAGGACCCCAGACTGCCCCTTCCCAGGCAGCCCAGCTCATGCCATGGGTGTCTGTGACCACACATGTCCCTGAGGGATGGAGACCCCTGGGAGGGGACAGGAACCCCAGGGCATCCTTCCCCATCCTGTCTCACCGCATCCCACCATGGCTCTGCCCCCCTCACTGCATGAGCCGCTCTTCCAGTGCCTGGGAATGCCGGGGGCAGGATCCACACGTGAACAGAAGCCGTGGGCCCATGAGCACAGGAGGATGCGCAGTGAGCAGAGCAGGGTGGGAGGAGTAGGAGGGGTGCACAAAGCCAGAGCTCCCCACAAGCTGCTCCCCATCCCTATCCTGGCACCAGGGACCCCATCCCGATGGGACTGCGGCAATGGGGCAGGTGGGGGGCAGGACCCCGGTGCCCACCCTGCTATGAGGAGGCGAAGGAGGACACACGGGCACTGGGCACTGGGGGGGCCGATGGGGGGAGCGGGAGGCACCGTCCCATCTTGCGCAGGGTCCGGCCCAGGTCGGCGCGGAAGTGCCGGATGGAGAAGCAGTAGACGAGGGGGTCGAGGCAGCTGTTGAGGCTCAGCAGGGCCACGCTCAGCGTGTGCAGCACATCCAGGGCACCAGGGGTCCCGCAGAGCGGCACCGGGGGCCGGGTGCCCACCCAGGGCGCCAGCGTCAGGTGGTAGGGAGCCACGCACACCACAAACACCAGCAGCATCCCCAGCACCATGGCACGCGCCTGCTGCCGGTGCGAGCCCGGCGAGGCTGCGGCAGGCACCGAGAGCGCGCGGGCGACGGAGGCGTAGGTGCCCAGCAGCACCAGGAAGGCGATGCCAAAGAAGCCCACCATGGCATAGGCGTACACCCGCTGCCGGCCGTGCTGCTCGAAGCAGGCGGTGGCTCCGGTGCCGGTGCGGAAGGTCTGGTGCGAGGCCAGGGTGGGCACGGCACAGCCCAGCCCCAGCAGCCAGGCCAGGACAGAGGCCACGGCGGCACCACGGGGCCCCGTGAGCGGCAGCTCGCGCCGCGCCGCCCGCACCGCGCTGTACCGGTTGAAGCTGATGAGCACCATGAAGGTGATGGCACTGTAGGTCGCCAGGTAATAGGCGGCACCGGCCAGGCGGCACGCGGCCTCCGAGAGCAGCCAGTTCCCCCCTGCCAGGTAATAGGGGATCCAGAGGGGCAGCGTGAGGTTGAAGAGGATGTCGGCCAGCGTGAGGTTGATGAGGTAGATGCGGATGGCCTTCCTCACCTTGCCGCTCTGCAGGAACACTGCCAAAGCCACCAGGTTGCCCGGCAGCCCCACGCACAGCACCAGGCAGTAGACGGTGGGTACCAGCACGAACTGCACCGGGTCCCTGGGCACGCAGTGGTCGGGGTGCCCTGCTGGCAGCGGCTCCAGCACTGAGCCGTTCATCCCGGGATCCTGTGAAGATGGGGGCACAGTGAATGGCACAGGACAATGGCACCAGCAGGAGCTGGTGGGGTCTGGAGGCAGAACCTCCTTCGGGAATGCCATCATCTGCCAGAGGGGCTCAGCCTCCAGCATCACAGGAGGTGAGAGGCTCTGGAATCTTCTCCCAACCCAAGCATATCTCCCATGTTCCAAGGCAGCAGCCAGAGGGGCTGTGCTGGCTCCAGCAGGCAGCTGTGGAGCTTAACGCTTCCCAGCATCCCTCCACAGAGCCCATCCATGGGGAAGCCATCCACAAGCACCAGAATGGAGACCCCATGGCGAGGGGGGCACAGGCACGGGGCTGGCATCCCAAGCTCTGCACCAGGCACTTCTGCCGCTGCTGTTTCGCAGTCGTGGCCATGGAAAACCACCCTGTGCCACAAGGGCTGTATCCAGGGCTGCAGCTTTCACCTCCCATCACTGCCTGCCCACACCTTGCCGACAGCACTGAGTCACCCAGCGGGTGTTTTCCAGCACGGCAGGGCCGGATTCAGCACACGCAGCACCCAGCACCGGGTTGAAACACAGAGGGCATGAGCTGCCGAGCACGGGGGGAGCCAGGGCCCATCCTGGGGGGCTTCCGTTGAATTGCAGAGCCTGCTTAGGCCCCCATGTACCCCCCAGCACCCCCAATGGTCTCCCTTCCCTTTTCCTCCCCCTGTCCCTGTTGGCATGGGGGATGCTCCATCTCACCCATGCCAAGCTGGTTACTTACCCACGGCACTGGGCTGGAGCGGCTGCGTCCCTCCGGCTGCTCCTCACTGTCTGATCCGGTCAGGCTGGGGGAGGCTTTAAGTGCCGGGGGAGGCAGGGGCTGCCTGATCCCCCCTCTGCACCCCAAGGCCCGGTGGGGACAGCAGCGGTGGGGACAGCACCTGCGTGTGTTTGTAACGGGGGATTCCCTGCTGGAGCCATGCTAAGACCCCTGCGCCGGCTGCTGGGGCACGGGGGGGCCCCCAGACCCATCTCGGACCAGTTCCCAGGGCCCTTTTCCCACCCACGCCGGGATGAAAGCAGTAGAGGGTCAGGTTTCCACACCCGGCAGCTGGGGGGAAGAGGGATGCCCTGAAAGGGATCAAAGCTGGAATCTGCCTCCTCACAGCTCTTTGTGCTTGTGTTGGCTTCAAAGCTGGATTGAGGGGGAGCAGCACCCCCAGACCCACCCCCCGGCTCTGTGAGGATCCAGCTCAATGCTTTGCAAGGCCTTGCAATTGGTGGATATTCGTTTGGGAAACCCAAGGTGGCTCCGGTCCTGCTGTGGGTACAGGGGGTTATCCCAGACAGCCACTGTCCCCTCCCGGCCATCCCAGCTGCCTGCTGGGAGGTGCAGGGGGTTCAAACACGATCCTGGGGTTCATCCCGAGGGGATGGGGTTGGCTGTGTCCATCTGGATCCCTGCTGATGTGGAATCCACTGCAGCAAGATCCCATGTCTACCCAAGGCACATGGCCTGGGGGGGTCACGCTGCTGCTGTCACCCCCTGGATGTGCAGCAAGGGGCCTGGCACATCACTGGGTGGCTCTGGGGGGGCTCCTGTCCCCCCGCACTCGTCCCAGGGACCACGATGTCCCCTCAGCTCCCACTGGGGGGGAGCAGAAGCAAACGGGGGAGGTACGACTTGAAAAACAAGAGGTTTTATTCCAAAGTACGAAAGTCCCCCCAGGAGAGCAGCCCCAAACCCGGGGGGAGCCGGGCACGTTGTGGGATAGCAGCGGAGCTGTGGGGACAGCATCACCCCTGCGGTGTGGGGCACCCAGAGCCCTGCGGCAGCGGGAGCACAGCCGGTGCTCGGCATAGGGAGCACAGCCGGTGCTCGGCAGCGGGAGCACAGCCGGTGCTCGGCAGCAGGCTCCCAGCGCAGGATGCGGCCCCGTCCCCAGCAGGACACCGCCTCCCATCACTCGAGCTTGGGCCGGGGGGGGTCCCCGTGCCCGCGGATGTTGAGCAGCAGCAGGAGGCCGAGGCAGACGGCGGCCGGGGCGCACATGGCCAGCGGCTCCTGCAGCACCAGCAGCGTGTAGATGGCACCTGGGCGAGAGCAGAGCGTGGGGATGGGGGTCCCTGCCCGAACCCCCCCCCCGAGGCCCTGCGGCTCTCACCGATCATGAGGACGCTGAGGATGAAGTTGCTGATCTCCTGCAGCAGCTGCGGCCCGATCGCCAGCAGCAGCCCGGCCGCCGCCTCCAGCCAGCCCACGGCCTGCAGGTACCGGCCCGGCTCCGGCTGCCAGCCCAGCGCCTTCAACGGGAACACGGCCGCGAACCGCACGAACTGGGAGCTCTGCGGGCGGAGCGGCCCCGAGCCGGGGTTGGGGGCTCGGTCCCAGCACTGCTCCGCACCCGAGGGGCTCAGCTCCGCACCCGAGGGGCTCAGCCCCGCAGCCAGAGGGGCTCAGCTCCGCACCCCGAGGGGCTCAGCCCCGCTCCCCAGCTCCGCACCCGAGGGGCTCAGATCCGCACCCGAGGGGCTCAGCCCTGCTCCCGAGGGGGTCAGCTCTGCACCCCGAGGGGCTCAGCTCCGCACCCCGAGGGGCTCAGCTCCGCTCCCGAGGGGCTCAGCTCCACACCCGAGGGGCTCAGCCCCACACCCGAGGGGCTCAGCTCCGCTCCCGAGGGGCTCAGCCCCGCTCCCCAGCCCCGCTCCCCCCGCACCCCCCTCACCATGTGCCGGTGCAGCTCTGCCCAGGGCAGCTCCCACAGCTTCACGGCCCCCGCCAGCACGAAGAAGAGCCCGAGCAGGACCCGGAGGGCGGTGAACGCCGCCGCCATTGCGGGGCCGGCCGGGGCGGGGCCGGGGCGGAGCGGCTGGGGCACCGCAGCCTCACCCCCCCCATCCAGCACCAACATCCCCAGGCCTGAACTGGGGGGGAAAGGGTGAGGAAATGGGGGAAACCGACCCAAAACCTGGGGGGGGGGGGGTGCGGGTGATGTCAGCCCCATGGCAGGCAGCAGAGCAGCGGGGCTGGGGTAAAGGAGGCGGCTGCCGCCCTCCCCACGTTCCCAGGTCTGTGCTGATCCCGGTATCCCGGGTACCGGCAGCTCGGGGTTGGAAAGCTGAGGCCCAGAGCAAAGTCTGCCGGTGAATCATGAACTGCTTCCCAGGCACCGGGAACGCCGTGTGGCACCAGCACCAACCCTGGCACAGGGGCTGCAGGGATGAGGGCACTGGTTTTGCTCCTGGCAGAGCATCCTTCATGAGCTCTGCTGGGAGAGCTGCTCCCGGCTCTGGCTCGTGTGCTACAGAACAGCAAACAACAACAGGCCAGGGCCAGCTCCAGCTCCAGCCCTTTGTGCCTCAGAAAACCCCTGGAGGGGAAACGAGAAAACAACGTAAAGAGATGAAAAATGACCATCCAGCTCAGAACAACAGGTGACAGCTGCAGCGTTGGGTCCGGCTTTGTTCCCGCAGGCAGCAGCTCAGGTTCGTTGTTAACTCTCCTTCCTTGGGAGGCCGCCCCCAGCTTTGCCCACACAGCTTAGCCCAGCCCGGGGCAGAGGCTGGGTTTGTGCAGTCATTGCAACACCCCTTCAGTCTGTTTGCATTGCCCAGCGCCTGGGGCACCGCTCTGTCCATCACCCCAAGCCCCTCATGGCAGAGGCACCTGGTGGCAGGGCTGGCACAGGATGCCCTCACCATCCACGTTTATGACCTGCTCTCAGCCTTTTAGTTACCGAGGAGGTCACAGTAACCCTGGGGCTGGTGCCCAGCTGGGGATGGAAAACCTCCACCCCATCCGCTCTCTGAAAGGCATCGAGGGACTTCTCACTATTCCCAAAACACCTCCCATTCCAAAACACTGTGGAGTGGGAGGAGGTGCAGTTCAGCACTGACTGCCAGAAACACAGCCAGGCTGGAAGAGTTTCAGAGGAAGCAGCCAGGGCTGCAACAGTGGCAAAGAAACTGGGGCAAGTTACTGGAAAATAACAGAACTTGAGGGAAAAAGGCTGCGTAAGCCTGCAATGGCTGTGGAGACAAAGACACCAAAAACCAACCCCTTGCGGTGCAGCTATAGAGAAACCACAAAACCACTTCTGCTGGAGCCTTGTCAGACTCTAGATAATGCCATAAAGGAGTTCAATCAAAGAGTGGAATTCCTGTTATCCCACACCTGACTGCAGGATTGCAGGATGAAGTGAAAAGCAGGAGGCAGCAGCTTTTACTGCACCAGGTCCTAGCAAGGATTTAAAGCAGAAGTGAGCTGTGTTCCAGCTGTGTTCTACTATAACCCCACAGAACTGGCCCCCCAGACACACCTTAAGGATTCCCTATGACTTTACCAGATTAAATCCCATTTAGTTTGGTCTTTTCTAGTCTGGCAAGGCAGCTCCCAGCCAAACATTCATGACTCCTTGTGCCACTGCAGGGCAAACCCTTGTTACAATGCAGCTGTATGGCCAGCTACCACTGGTGTATTTTAACACACTGCACTGAACTACTTCGGATTTAAGGGAAGGATTATATTTAACAAGTGACAGCATGGACTACGTATGTGTGCAGTACAGCTGTCCAAAGAATCAAATGAAGGAACATGAACCTTGGTAGTGTGGGCTGCAAGAGCCAAACCCAGCACTTCCCCGGCTTCCAAAGCACTCCAACTTCGGCATCTCAGCTTTAGTTACTGAAGTCATCACCAAGAAAACTATTAAAAACCCAACCAGGCACATGTAAACCTTTAGAATTCTAAGACCTAAATAGACAAGGCCTTGAGATGGGGGAAGGAATGGGTGAAACTTCCAGGAATACTTCAAGTGCCTTAGGTGCAAGTGTGGCTCACAAAAACCAGGAACTGCTGCAGTCACTTTGCAGAGGCGCCTGTGGCTGCACGCCACCAGGAATGCAGCCAGCCCGGGACTGGAGCTTTCTAACTACAAGAGAAGCCTCATGGCACAACCGCAGCAGGCAAAAATACTGTGTTATGTACCAGTCAGTTCTTACTGGTGACAAGTGGTTTCTCTTTTGCAGGACCCAACAACCCCAGCCCTCCCCATGCAGCACTCCCTTTCCACAGCCTCATCTGTGGCAGCATTCCCCACTCACCCACAGTGCACTGGACAGATTTGCTCACTCACTGAATACACTCTGCAATAAAACAGAAGCTGTTTATAAAAATATTAAATATTTTATTTTTGGAAGTTGCATGTTCCTGGCTCCTCTTCCCTGCATTCAGACTTCATCTTCATCTGCAAGTGCAAAGCATACAATCAGCAAGAGCATCAACAATGCCAGCAGAGATCACACATGACACGGAAAGAGAATCAGCACATCACAATGGGCTGTGCACCCATCAAGTGTTCCCGAGGACCACAAATCCTTGTATAAGATGTGAGATTAAACAAACAGCATTCACATTTTCATCTGCTTCATAAACTTCAAAGATGTGAAAGAGCTTCCTGTTGACTACCCTAAGAACAAGAGCAGTGACCAGTCATACATGATTCAATCTCACTGGCTTTGCATCTCCCAGGTTCAGCTGTGCCATATCTGTTACTTACCTGTGACTCCTGAGTTAAGGTACCTTGCATGCTGCACACAAGATTCTAAATATCTGAAGTTCCCCCTTGTAGTTTTAGTGGTAAATCAGAGGGAAAAGGTCATTAATTCTAGCTCTAAGTTAGTTTATTTCCCTAAACCACCACCTGCCTACACTCCTGTATGTGCCAAGTTTACATTCCAGGTTATTCAGAAAGTTCAATTTTCACTGAAATATTAAAGTTGCTTTTTACCAGCTTCTAGTTGGATTAACACATGAGGAAGCTGTTCTATTGCTCCTTTTCCCTTCCTGACAATCACGCACCCAGTTCACTGAAGCCAGAATACAGAAGTAGTTGTCTGACCACCAACAGCATTCAGGACAGTTTATTTGATGCTGCAGGGCTGAAAAGCCCTCAACAGTGGTTATATCCTTGCTCTACAAAAGAAAGATTCAGAAGTTTTATATAAAATTAAGATTAATCAAAGGCAAATTCCAGGCAGGAACTATGTAAAACCTCACAGGGTGCTGGGCCACCAAGCTCCCACAGCAGTAGGACACTAACTACTTACTTCTCTTGATCTCTTGGTCCCTCCACGTACCACTGGGCATCATGCTGGATGTGCTCATGCTCGGCTCCTGAACTGGAAGAACATTCACATGTTATCCCCACAGTGCTTATGAAACCTCTTCTACAAATCCACACCTAGACAGGTATTTTAACCACTGCTGCCAAGGTACCAAGCCCAGACAGAGTGCAAGTGGTTGACCCCACAGCTTGACAACAGGTACCAAGTTTAAAGTGTTCACTTGTACCCATTTCTCAATATTCACCGATTCAAAGGTGAAGATCAATGCCCAGAAGCCTTCATTACTTCACCCGCACAGAACAAGACCAGAAGTTATGCTTACTTCCCATGGATGAGCACACCGGTTTCACTCAGCTTTCATCTTCACCTAAAGGATAACAACCAAAGTTACTACAGTAGTGCACAGAAAATTCTGACCATTTCAATACTAACTTAAAAATAAGTTTTTAAAATACATGGACTCGTTAGTTATGAGGGGGGATTTATAAATTATGCCAAAATACTGAGTGGAAGAATAAGGGGCAGAAATAGGCTAACCTAAACGCTTGTGAAGAGATGAAGGAATATGCAGGTAGTTGACTCAAGAACTGCACCTTGTCTGAGCACAAACCGTAAATCACCAGTCTGAGTACAAGAAGTTTGATGGCAGCCAGAGGTATACTATCCCTTATGTGAAGGTATTAATTTTGTCAAGCTACTTCAACTCTTTTATCCTAGTTTGTCTCCTGTAGTAACACCCTCTTTCTTCCCCTTCATGAAGGAGGGCAATGTCCCTGGACTCCTAACAGCCCTTAGGTTCAATAGTCCTAGAAGTGCTTCAAAAGCTAAAGGAAGACACTAGAGGTTAGCACTGAGTCTACTACTTTGGTCCTTAGCAACAGATTCTTCCCTTCTGAAGACCCAGCCTTTTACTGTAGCTAAGATGAGGGCAAACTGCAATGCTGAGCAGCCAAGGGATGCAGTACACACCTCTAGTTAGGAGGCAAATCACACCATGGACATGATGTGATCTGACCAGGCAGGGAGAAGTTTAGTCTCAAACCCACCACCTGGGTTTTATCATGGCCCTCAGGAGCAGAGAGGTATAGTATGCACGTTTTGTCTTCTATGCTATAGCAACAAACACCATGCATAAGGGATACTATATCTTTGTGCATCCTTTTAACACTCCAGATTCACTTCTAGCCACGCTCCTCCCAACCCTCCCCAGTTAGCTCTTCAGTACTGGTGTTCAGAAGCAACATTTATAGAGATGGGGTATTCACAGACCACTGCGGGACTGCACAGCCAAGTCCTAATGTGTCAATCATTATCTAGCAGCAATGACAGAGGTGGGAGAAGGCCAATCCTCCCTTTTTTTTCCTTTTCCAGTAAGCAGCTATTTAACAGCCCCACTAGCTGGTATGGAGAGGAGAAGAAATCTGAAGCTAATTAGTTGATTCCAAACTTGCTAGTAGTGGAAGAAGCCAAGGAATTACCCACAACAGCATACTTTTTATGCATCCTTTCCAACATGCTTAGCCTCATTGAACATAATGAAACAAGACACTGGCCTTCCTGATCATGTCACTGCAGCTGGCAATGATTAACAGAGACATGCAACCCCATTACTGCTCGAGTCCTAGAACTACTCACAGGCCTCAGTGTTCAGCTATGGGGGAAAACTGCAAGCAAATCAACACTTTGTATGCTTAATGTTACAGTGAAGCCCCCATACACGCTGTGCTCTCTCCTGACAGCACCAGTATCTGGATCTGAGGGCCTAGCAGTACGCAGATGTATTCTGACACCACACTTCTGAGCTTCAGATAAGCTTTTGAGAAAAAGTGTATTTCACACACAGATAAAACCAAGATGAAACACAATGCAAGCACTTTAATGTCATTTCTGGTACCCACTTGTTACAGACTGACTTAGAGCAGACATGACTATTGCTTTTAAGTTAACTACCACACCAAGTTTCATTACTGCAGTCAGAGCTCATGAGACCCATGCTTCAGTCCCAAACTGCTTGCTCCAAGAGTGTCAAAAACCTGCCAGTTCAAGTACGCAGGACAGGGCAGATGTGCCAATAACCCCTCCATGACATTCCTGCAGGTCAAGTCAAGTATCCAGAGCACACTGGAAAAAAACCCTAGGCAGATCTGAGCACTGGATTAAGGATCAGTAATTCAGTGTTGCTACATGACAGTACACATACTGCCACCAGTTTCGGTTCTCAGTTCTAGTCACAGGTAAGAGTAAGCCATCACAAAAAGCCAAACTGACTTTGTGACAAGTGATGTCACTGCTTGACTAGCTGGAGTTGGGCTACACTTGCTGTGGTGTAACCAAAGACCTGCTGTTATTATCTTAAAGTGCAGCTGCTACTTCAAACTTTCAGTGGAACATGAAAGGATAGCCACAGCAGAGGGCAAGACTGGCCAGCAGATTCCCTCTTCAAGCAGCAAGTCTTGCCTGGAAGGTAACACAGAAAGGTCCAAATGTGACAATAATACCAGAAACAAGTATGCAAGGCAGAACTTTGCAGAACAAGCAGGAAAACACGTTACAACACCCCTGAAATAAACTGAACATCAGACAAGAGAGCTAGATCATGTGCTGAAACAAGGGACCTTGAAATTCAGGTTCAAGAGCTAATGCAAAAGAGCTAGAGATCAGCATGTCTGAATGTCTGGAAACATAAGCATGTTAATTCTGGAGCACTAAAGTCGGTGTTTCTAGTAATTAAGAGTTTGGAATTACATTCTCAAGAATGATGAAAATGAAATTCAGCATTACACTACCAAGATGACTTTACGAGGCAGAAATACAGAATCCCATCACTGTCAGTTAAAGGCAGAGGAATGCTTGTCAAAAAGACAACTGAGATGTCCAGTAAGCTCTATAAGCTACTCACAGTGATCATCATTCAAGCACTTATTTGTATGCCCTCAAAAACATTCCAAAAATCAGTCTCAGAGCTGACTCTTAGCAAGTTGGAAGTGACTATCACATAGTGCACACAAGGCTAAAGCAGTGATTACTAAAGCATTTCCTATGAGCCAAGACTCTACAAAGAGATGCACTGTAGATGGGCCATGTTGTCACTGCAGAAAGTTTAAACAGTCCTTTTCTAGGCACAGCGAGCAGTCAATCCTGTTGACTAGGTTGAGCGAGTTTAAGATCACATTCCCTCTTCCCCACAGAGCTCATCCAAGAGTATCTTCATTACATCAGAACTAAGAAAAATCCACACAAGCCGAGTCGTATGTACAAAGGAATCGGGTCTGAAAATACTTATCTAAGAATCACAGTAAGTTGCTTATTGACTCTGAACAAGACAAAGCTTAAAACCGAAAACCACGCAGAGCTTTGATGCAAGCTTAACATACAGGTATGAAGAGTGCTGCACTGTAATTCCACAGTCAGAAGTGTGATGTCAGAATACCCACAGTATAAGATTACATAGAAAGTCACCAAGTTAGATTATATTGCTTGTTACCTACCTGTACGCAGTCGGCAATGAGAATCTTGGAGCAAGCAGGAATACTACATCCGGGTCCTAATGTCCATTGCCATTTGTGGTACTACGTTCCTCACAGTTATGAACTGCAGAAATGCTGGCTAAGTGCAGTTATGTAGCAGGCCACTAGTTATAAGTGTAAATTGCAGTCTCAAAACTCCAGCAAAAACTTGCTGCCACAGTAAATGGTTGCCAAGGAGAAGCCAAGAATTTTTCTACCACAAAAATACCACAAAATCTCAAAAGCAGTTGCAGTTTCTCATCAGCTGTATAAATGATTAGTGTCATGTGTCTACACCAGAAGATAAAGATTATTCTGCATTCATTTCTGATCAAAGTGTGAAGATCTCTGTATAACGATACCACTTTCTACAGGCTGCAGTTTTTTAGAGATCTAAGTGTTAAAATGGACTCACAAATTTGATTAAGCAAGCTAAATTGCAACAGCCAATGTCCTCTAAGTCCAGTACAAAAATGTGTGACGTGATCCAGACTGTCCAAAAACAGATCTGGCCAACAAAGCACTTTTCTAAATGGTTTTAAAGATTCAATTATAGAAATCTGGTTTTATGAAAAAAGTCCAAAACCTCAGAGGAACAGATCAAAGGAACATAACTCTCACCTCCCACATTTAGCAGATTTTAAAGTTGACATGTTTGCCAGCTTTTAAGACACCACCTTAAAAAAAAGGCTTGAAAAAGAAGTTGGCTAGTTAATTGTATGCCTTTTTAATACATGCAACTCAAAGCAGAACTTGTTTTAGAAGTTCTGCTTCTGCAGCTACAACAAGGCTAGATTTAACCCAACTTTCAGATGTTTTGAAAACTGCCAAATCTTTCAGTAGTTACTCATCATGGTTTTGCAACTCAGCTATTTTTAATACCTAGCAACGGGAGCTTACGTACAAAACAGGGGTACCAAAAGACAACCTCTGTAAGGTACAAGGACATCAGCATCCTTCACTCTTCCAAGTTACAGAACTACAAAAGAACATACTTTAGGATATGCACCGGCATCTCTTTAATAAAGAATGACATGTAATCTGAAAAATAAACTGAAAAAATTAATTTAATGTTTATGTTCAGAATTCCCCATCTCAGACACCTTCACCTTCTGTGGGTGTCCCACGAACACCCTCCACAACACATAGGCATTGGTTAATACTACTTAAATAAAGCAAATTGCATTGGTACTGCTGATTTTTAAACTAAGTATCCAATACAAGTACTCCCAAATACTTGCTATGCCATTTCAGAGCTGCCAATTGGGAATTTCCTAAAGAGCAATTCGTTGTTATCAACCCCCAAACTTTTCTGGGAAAATAAGCAGCATTCACCAAGCAAACTGAGTCACTCTTTAGTACACTTGGTATTTCAAGTCAGTGTTACCTGGTATCAGCATTTCCCAACAGGCTATTTTTTCACTTAAGGAGTAATAGCACTTACAGCAAGTACTTCCAAGAGGGATCACCTGCACTCTAAAATACTGCAATCTGAAACTAAGTTTTAACCACAGAGAAAATTTAGTACAGAATTTAGAATTAGCCAATGCTCAGCACAAGGAATGGGAAAGATCTTGGGAAGGCATTAAAGCTACTCACAGAATGCTCAGTAGTTGGGGAAATCATGTGAAGGTACAGCCAAACTAAGTTTACCTACTTTGTGCCAATGCAGGATATGTCAACCTGCTTAACACCAAGGTCTTTTACACTGGGAAGTCAGGTTCCCAGCTTAGCTGGTACAATGTAATAATAACCAAAGAAACTACCTTATCAATGAGTCCAGAATGCTCTGAAATTCTTCTGGGGCTTAATAAAATGAACAGCAAGCTAATGAATTCATCAGATGTTCTACAAAAAAAACCTTAAAGGGAGTTTATTCGTACTGTGAAGTATTAACTCTTAAACTCCAGATTCAGATACTACTTTTGATGCATTATCTCCAAACATCAATAATAAGAGCAATAACCATCATGCAAGCAAGCTGATTTCTGTGTTTTACATACATTTGTAGGATTTGCCCACCAGCTACACGATTTAAGAATAGTTCCTGCAGTCCCCATAAAACAAATGATTGTATTCTGAACTAGGCAATTAGTCCACTCAGTTAGCATGAGGACATAAGCAAGTTAACCTTCATCACTACAGTAACACTTCTGGTCTTTTTGCCAAGCAGTCTGAGGTAAGTATACAATACGGAGCAAGGCCAGATCCTGTAATCTCAAGACAGCTTAAGAGCATATAAATATCACATTAACAATCCTTTAGTTAGGAAGTCAGCCAATACAAGTCATTCTATCAATTTAGTTTAAAATAACCATTGCTAGTCTTCTGCTTAAAGTCTTTAAATTAGATTCCAAGCAGTAACTACCAAGGTGGTTAAGTGCTACCATCCCACCACCCATTATCCAGAGCTAAAATAGGAACATCGTTACATACTGCACTGCTTGCAGTGTAGCTTGATTTAGAGCATCTTGCAGCACTTGCAAGATTTCCATTTGCTTCCTTATTGCAGCACAATTAATGCTCAAAAAAAGATCTGCACCTACTGCAAAGTTAGGCTACTATTTGACCCAATCTTAAGAGAGAGGCATTTTGGGAAGAGATCTCACTCTTCCCTGCAGTTCCACACCCTGGTCTAGGTTTGACCTGTGCTCAAGACTCTCCGTTTACTGCAGAAGGTGTGGTTTTTAGCCTCATTATGTTTAACCACGAATGGCAAGAAGAGCTACTACATTTAGTTTTCTATTTATTTGAAGCACAGTAAAAAAAAGTTGGTACACTTTGGGAATTCAGTGGCACAAGGTACACTGCCATCAAGTTAGGGACGTTATACATCAAAAAAAACAGCTAAGTTTGTTTTGAAACACTGCATTACATAATTAAATTGTACTCGCCCAAACAGACCACTTACAAATATTAGGTCAGTAAGTTTTCTAACATCCATAAAAACGTAGCTTTCTTACTAAAATGCAAGAATTGAAAAGTTGGTGTCTAAACAAGACAGACAAAAAACAAACTGGAATGAAACTACAGGTCACATCTAAAATCGGGGCTTTTTGTTTGGGCCTTCATATTCTTCTCTCCCTCTACCATATCCTGTTGGTGTTCCAGGCCCCATTCCTCTAGGACCCTGGCCACCCACAGGCCCCGCACCTCCCTGCCCAAAGCGCTCAGGACGCTATTGGAACAGAATTAACAGTTCATTATATGTAGTTGATGTCCATGTGTGTTAAGTATATATTTTTAGAAGGTTCCGTAGTCAAGGTTCGTCGATACAATCACCATTGAGCCGATCCACAGGTACCGGGAACATAGAAAGGAAAAAAGGGTAATTTAAAAATTAGTTTATTGTAATACATGCCTTGAGGTATGTTCCCACTTGATGCATTCTCATACATCTGTTACAAAGAACAGATCCTCCCTGCAGTGCTAGAAACGTAAGCATTAGTGCAGATGTGAATTAACAACTTTTCCAAATGAGCTCTAGCAATTTTCAATCAAGTTAATGCAAATAGCTTGCAAACTTCTCACCTTTAGTGCAGTAAAAGCTTAGATTCCATCACTGTCATTTCCAAATAAGCCTAGCCAGAGAACGTATCTTCAGTTCACTGAAGTATGAGCTGACATTCATAAAATGTCATTGTAAACAGAATGCCTACTCACCAGTTAATGGCATGTGCTGCAATAGAGACCATGTGCTTTTCAAGATGGGGTTAAGACTACGGTCTGCTGACTAAACTGCAGAGGCCTTAGGCAGTAACCAAAAGTGATTGTGAGCACTACTGGATTGCAAGAAGAAAAACAAAAAGTGTGAAAAAAGCTCGTGACCAGTGATTTAGCTGTACCTAACCACCACGATGCTAGAGCAAAGGACACTTCGGAACTGCTGCTGGAGAATACACAGGCATGTTCAAAGAGCTATTTATCCAGTGTTTCCAGTTAGAACTCTGCACAAAGGGTTGTGTGCATCCAGTCAGTATCTCCCTTCCCACCCCGCCTTCACCACAAGCTCTTGGAAAATTCACAACTTCACAGCACTGAAAGGTTTCACACCAAGATGTAAAAGCTACATCGCCCTGCAATAAAGCAGAGACTTTAGGTATTTTTCACTAGTACCTCTAGTTGCATGTATTTCATTTAGTTACTGTCTGAGTAGGTGTGATCAGCAGTCAACCTATAGAGCTGACAAATTATAAACTCAAAGACAGCTTTAAACTTTCACTTCAGGCAAGTTTTCCCACTACCGAGTATAGAACAGTGGTAGGTTGGTTGTTACAAAAAGTATCTGCAACTGAAAATTCACACCTCAAGTTCTTGACTTCTGAAAGTCGGTCTGAATCCTTCCAAGAAAGGAACTTCAGAAAGATTACCTAGGTTCTTTCTGCCTAATTCATGGCAGCTTCAGCTTTTCTCCAATTCTGTTTAAAAAGTATTGGCCCAGTAACTGTGACAGCACTGCGTGGCAGAGATCCCCATCCTAACAAACTCAAGGCAGTTAAACCATCTTACTGCCACAGCTTTTGACCATAGCATGTTTTCAAGTGTTACACAAGTTCAGCATGCACCTGTACCATGATTGTACACAGCATTCACCACAGAAAGCCTAACTGCTCACGGGAAACTAAGGATCTGCTTCAGTATCAGTAGATTAGATACATTAAGGCCAACAGCACTGAATCACTGATGCTCTGAAAAGTTATCATTCCAAAGATATGGTTCCCCCAAAAAACAGAAGATTCCTGACAAGCTACTATGGTAGCTCACCACATTAAGCCAGAGGCCTAAACCCACCCAAAAATCATTTAGTTCAGCTTGTGCTACAGAGGGTACACCCCTTCAGGAGGGTGAAAGCACAGTCATATTGCCACCTAAGCCAACAGTTTTCCACTCTACCCATTAAGCATTTCCTTAACCTACATCCATCTTGCTTCAGTGTGATAACACCAAGCAGGCTCAAAGCCCAGTAACACATATAGTGTGTCAAAAATAGTACACTTAGGAAACATACCTCGGAAGGTGAGATATGCTGTAGCTTTATCAAACTACCTACACAGTCATGCCCAACATGAGAAAAGAATGGGCTATCATTCCTTTGTAAGGTAGGAATCACAAAATGGCTACAGTCAAGGATCACTGCAAGAGGCCTAAAACTAAACCCCAGCATTTCTGCTCTTCTATAGCAAACATCAGCATACAGAGTAAGTGATATGCTGTTTACCATTGATTACTTAAGATAATCTGCTGCTTAAGCAGACATGAGCGCAGATTTTGGAAATAACAGCATACCCATACCAACATGCATCGATCCTAACTAGGCTTGGAAGGGCCAAAAATAAATGCAGTGTTACACGTTGGAAAGAACAAAAATCTCTCTTGCCCATTAATACAGAATGTGGAATTACTGAAAAGCTACATTATGTTTCCATCATGAAATCTGTCATTCACTAGACTTTATTAAAAAATCCTTCCAAGCCCAACAGTGACGCAGAATTTCCCAAGTCCAATGAAGTCACAGTTAATTGCAAATATGCTGAACAGCACATCTGAATTCACTTCCAAACAACTTCCAACTGGGTAAACTACCAGAATGGTTAAGTACTAATCTACCAAACTGCCACTCTAGTCTTCCACATTGAACACCTGACAAGAAAGCCAGCAGTTAACAGTGAAATTACACAACCATCCGAACACTGGTAGAGAACTCGATTCCCAACCACAACATCTCCCTTGTGCTAAGCTAAAGCCACCACAGGATACATTACCATGTCACTTCCCATCATAGAACCACTCATGGCTGCTTGGCCAACTCCTGGATTAGCTTCATAACCTATGCCGCCACCACCTCCAAGAGGTGGGAATTTCTGGGCTGCAGAAGCATAAGGATCTAAGGAAGAGAAATACATAATCATATTCTGACACTTTCTAAGTTAGCCACAAAAAGTAATCATTGAAGAATTCTTTACCTCCCATGTTCATTGTGGTGGCACCACCCATCCTCATGTCTCTCTCCCTCTGCATGGAAGAAACAGCTTTTAGCATAGGTAACCAGCTACTGAAGTCTGTACCTTTTCAGGAGATAAAAGCACACGTACAGCCAACTACCACCCTTTTACCTACACCAAGGCAACGTGTTATCTAACCTAGGGGAAGCAAAATGCATCAATCTCAAAAATAAATCCAAACAATTCCTGAACATGATGATGTGTCCAAAAAACAGCATGACTTCACTTACTGGATCCATGTAACCCATTCTACTGTAATTCTCTTCCCTCTGTCTTCTCATTTGTTCCTCCATCTCCCGCTGACGTATCATCATCTCCTCCTCTCGCCTGCGACGCTCCTCCTCCTGCCTAATCACCCCAAAGCAGACTGTTAAAACCCAGGAGTGTAACACATTCACTCATCAACATCACTTGCATCAGCAATTTAAAACACACCAAGTGATTGCACTTAATCAAAAAGATACTCTATGATGCTCAAGCTCTCAAGGAGTAACTTACACTGCAGTTCAATTTCTCATGCACAAAGTGAAGCAGCGATGGTGTTTCTTGAAAAATAAAAACCTCTATATAAGTAATTGGGAAAAAAAATGAAATTAATGTAACATTAAAAAAAATCCCATGAAAGCCAAACCAACCTCAGCTGAATTTCCTTGCGTTTCTGCATTTCTTGGTTATGGAGCTCTTCCATACGTCTCAACTCTTCCTGACGCCTCATGAGGTCTGCAGAAATGAAGCCCTGTCAGCAGCTATTTCACAGACTCGTGTCAGATTTACACTCAGATTTGGGAGAGATCAGCCTCAGCAGCACGATGGCAGGCAGCCACGTCCCAAGTGTCACTGGTTGTAACAACACTTCATTAAAATGAAAATTGAGAAACTATCAGTTGCTCTTTAAGTCTAAAATTCTCAAGTTAGCAGAGGAAGCATGAATTTATTCATGAAACCATCAGCCAGCCAACCATTTCATCTAGCACTGAAAGCAAAAAGATGATCTACAACTCACAGCCAATTACCTTGACGCAAGAGGTTTGCCTGATGCTCATGATAAGCATCTTCCATCTCACTTTCAAGTTTGTCCTTGGCATCTTTCATGTTTTTTGCTACTTGCTCTCTCTGTTGTTTTTCCATTTCATCTAAAGATTTCCACCTCTGGGAATATTCAAATTCAAAACTGCCAGGCTGAGCAAAGCGGGGAGGAGTCTCTCTTTCCCTGCAAAAGGAAGATGCTCGTTCAGACTGGGAAAATCTGGAATCTGAAGGTCAACTAAAAGCCACAAGCAGAATAGCAGGACTATCAGGAATCAGCCCTAAACATACGACTTCAGAGTGTTGTGATAGAAGACTTGTGAGAGCATGCTGGTAACAGTGCATCAGCATTTTACACGCTTAAACAGCAGCATTTCATGTAAATCTTGTGACTACCACAGCAATGATGGAGACTCCTGCACTGTCACACCCAAGCAGATCTCCCCACTTACAGTTCTACTGCATGTTTATCTTCTTCCTTAGATACTCCACTGCTAGCAACTGTCAAGGGCCAAATACTCAAACAAGACAGCCTTTTGCCCAAGTACACAGAGCTGCTCATAACAACAGCGTATGAAGAGATGGAGCTTTTCAGGGCCAACTTACCCAAAGCACTACATGCCAAAGGCAAGTAATAATCTTCACCTGAACTTTAACAGCTTTCAAAGGGCCAACAATTCATCTCATCATATAAAGAAACAGGAGTCTAAGACTCAGTAAAGGAACAAAATTTGGGAAATTCAAAAGCCTTCCATACATTAGCAATGTAAGGCAGTTCAGCTTTTTAGGAACACCATATTAACGTGCACTGTTTTCAAAGGCACTGCCTTTAAACTGGTCCTAGTTGTTGATCAAAGCTAGCAATTCTGAACACTTTTTCATACAGACAAGACAGACTGGATCTCTCCCCTGCACTCCCTTTTATGACCCAGGAAAATACAGCATTCTTACAACACACAGGTACAATATACATATCCTAACTTAAATCTCCTATGTAGGAAGACTCTTATCTACTCTTTTACGCTCAGTGGTCAGGCTCCTGAGGCAAACCTGGCGGCAGGTTTTTTTATTAATCATGGAATGAGTTAAAGTTTTACTTAATTCCTCATCTCACACCACAAACATCCGTGTATAAGTTCCCTTTTAGACCATCAATATGAAATACATCATGAGATGGCAGTTCTCAAGAGGATGAGCAAACAGCTCAAGTCTGCTTTGTTATATATATATCAAAACCATCCGCTAATGAGCAGCTATTTAAGCCTTTACTGTTTCTTTGTGATACAATGTAGAAAATTGCTTCGGGAATGCTTAGTGAATATACTAAGCAGATCTGTACGTTATCTGAAGCCAAACTACCACCAAAAACCCAACAAGAACTAAAAATGCTACTCAAAATTCAAAGCCTGTTTCTGAAGCACTACTCCATCTCCTTTAAAGCTGAGGACAATACTATATACATCATTTACATATGCTTAATGCCAAAGAAAAGTGCCTACTTTTGATACATTGGATTCTTCTGAGCAAGCTTTTCTGGAAGACCATCTTCATCATCCAGCTGTTCCAAGGGCTCCACAATAACTGGCCTAGGAGTGCTGAACACAAAACACTCAGTTTACTTCCCCATCAGAACCTCCAACCTGAGCAACCGATAGCTGACAGCTTGAGTCAGCTCACAGCTCCAACTCAACTGCAAAATACTTACGTCGTCAACAAAAACACTCCTTCAGTACACCGTTCAAAGGCTTTCCTTGCCGCTGGCTTTGACGCAAACTCAACAATGCCTTTTCCTGTTGATCTACCTCGATCATCTACAATCACAACCGCTCTTTCCACTGGACCGAACTGGGAAAACGCTTCCTCCAGCAACTCGTTGGACACATAGGGTGAAAGATTGCGCACTGAGAGAGCAGCGGCATGGGTGGCAAACCGAACACGAAGCTGACGACCCCTCATCGGGGTATCATCCAGTTCTGCCTTCGCAATTTCTGCAAGAGCTCTGGATTCCTAAGGGAAGTTTTAAGACCCGGTTTTAGAAAACCAAGCTGTAAATTACTATTTCGGAGGAATTAAACGGGTGAAATTAATAGAACAAAAGCCTACCAATTTAATGAAGCCAAAGCCTTTCCCCTTGTTGATAAAAACCTCTCCTGGCTCCCCATATTTGGCAAACAGTCTTTTAAAATCTTCGTCTGTTATATCAGCAGGCAAATTCCCAACAAACAAGCGGCAACGCTGAGTATAGGTCTTCTCCCCGGGTCGCCTCAGCAGAGAGAGGTTTGCTTTAAATCCCTATGAAGAAGCAGACCAGTTGGAGCCATCACCGCCAAGATAACGGGCGTTATCCCGTTAGGACACCGGAGCACGGCCGGTACAACCCGCGCTGCCTCAGCCCCCTCGGGGGCCGCAGGCACTGAGGGAAGGCGCTCCTCCCCTTAAGATGGCGGCTGAGGCGCGCAGCCGCCGCCATCTTGTGGCTCGGGGAGGGGGAAGGGGCCATGACTCACCTCGTCCGAGAGCTTCTCGCCGCCGCCGGCCGGTCCCTGCTGCGAGGAGAGGCTCTGCTGTCCCTGGTGCTGCTGTCCGCGGCCGCGCTGCTCTCCGCCCGGTCCGCCGCGGTGCCCCGGCCCGCCCTTGTGCGGCCCGCCGGGCCCCTGCTGAGGGCCACCCGGCCCCTTGGGCCCACCGCCGGGTGATTGTCCTTGTCCTTTCTTAGGGCCGCCAGCCGGGGTAGGGCTAGGGCTCGGCTTGGGCTGCGGCTGCCCACCCGGGCCGGAAGGAGTCGATGAAGGTGTCGACACCGGGGGCTGCTGCTGCGGCGTCTGCCCCGAGGGCAGCGCGGACGACGGAGGCGCTCCGGGGCCGGCCTGGCTGCCGGCGGGCCCCGCTGTGGTGGCGGCTGACGAAGAAGACGAGGAAGGCGGAGCGGAGGTCGACGCGGGCGGCTTCGGGGGCTCGGGCTTCGGGCCTCCGCCCGGCGGGCCGCCCGGGCCTTGCGGGCCGCCCCCCATAGGGCCCCGGTTCTGGCCCATGCCCATGCCGGGCGGCGGAGAGCGGAAATCGTGATTGGGGCCTCCGCGGCCACCGCCTCCGCCGCGCCGGTGGAAGCCGCCTCCACCGCCGCCACGGCTACGGAACCGATCCCGCGACATGGTGATGGTGGAGAGAGGAGAAGTGCTCCGGATGCGGCTGCCGCTCCTCAGAGCCCGCTGCGCAAAATGGCGGCGAACGGCAGGGCCTCACCGCCGCCTTTGTCCTCCCCTCATATAGCTTCCCCGCCCCCGGAAGCCCCTCCCTCCGCCTCGGCGGCGCGGGCCGACTGCTGCATCCACCAATCGTGTGCCCCGATTCCGCCAACTCTTTGATCCCATTGGTGGAAGCCCTGCCCTCTGTCGATTGGTTGGTTTAACCGCCGATGGGGCGATCCGTTACCGTCCTGCGCGCTGATTGGGCAGTTTGATCGGCGGGAGGCTCCCCATTGGCTGCCTGGGGAGTCAGTCAGGGGCTGCCGGTAGCGCCGCGTTGTGCAGGCCCCGCGGGCAGGATGGGGCCGGTCGCCCGCTGAGCGGACGGAGCACGGGGCCTTAGGGCACCCCCGGCTGAGCCCACACCGGCTCCGTCCCGGGCAATGCCCGATCAGTGCATGTGGAACTAACGCCATCTGTGTGTCTTCGGCGCAGCCGGCAACCCTTGCTCCGGCGCTGACAGCGAACTGGATGTGAAGCACCCTGTGTACTCGTTCAAGAGGGGCAGTGGCAGCACAGGTCGTGTTCACTCCGCTCCCTGTCAGTGCTCTCAATGCTGTCTCCTCGGCTGACAAAGCGGGTGTCAGATCCCCAAAACGTAAAACTGTCAGTAGGAAAACAAAGCAGTTGTGCACATTTATGGTGGTTGTGGTCACTCTAGTCCTCGTTCTAACACTGACAATGAACCCCAAGTGCTCCCCATCTGTTTGAGGTTTTAAGTTTTCAGTGCGCTGCAGTGGAGACACCAATGTTACAACACGATGCTTTCATGCTTTCACTGCAGAAGGGTTTCGCTCCATCCAGCTCCCGAGCTCCTGTTGATGTTTCACATTCGGTTTTGGGTCTGAAGAACCAAACCCCACGTGAAACCCAAGCGAAAGCCGCAGGTTTGGGTTATATACACAAACCCCTGGCACTACAGCACTCAATCTCGTAACTACCTGTGAAGCCCCGGGCAGCCAAAGGAGTGACTTCAGAGTAAAGCGAGTTTCCTTTGGGTTTACATCTTCCAAGTAGAACTGTGCTCTAGATCGATCTTTCCCCCAAATCAGCACCAGCCCCACGGCTTCACCCACCTCCAAGCGCAGCAGAATGGGAGCCCCACGTTGCTTTAAAATGGATTCTGTCCAGATGTCAGCCCCTCTCTGCAAGCAGTAAATGTTTCCACCACGAGGTGTCTCAGAGGTTAAAGCGCTGGAAGAAGGAATTTGGGACGGGCTCCTGCACACAAACCTGGCATTGCCTTGCTGTCACACCTGGCTGCGTCTGTTCAGGAAGCAGCAAAAAACACTGCATGTAAAAGGGCTGGTTTCGCCTTTGTTGTGTCCCAAGTATAAGTGAACCGTGTTTTAAAGAGTTGTTAATTTTCAGCATCCTTTGGAAGAAATAAAGATAATTCTGTTCTCAGTCCCATGAAAATCTGTTCAACTCCTCTGAGGTCCACAAAGTGGCTTTGAATTTCCACGTATCTAGTAGAGGCCAGGACGTGATTACATGTTTTGTAACTGCAATATAAGTGTTTATCCTGGGCTTGAAAACAAAGGAACATTGATGTTGCTATGAGGACTTGAAATAAAACTGACCTCTGGTGACAGTCACCTGTTTGTAAATACTCACATTAGGCAGCTTGCTGTTTCCATACAAAAACAAACATGGAAGAAAGCCCCAGCTGTTCTCCCCAGCGTGTTCCACTGTAAATAAACCTTGTGTCCAGACTGGAAACCCTTTATGACAACTGCGATGCTGTTTAGAAGCAGCTCTGTGGTGTTTCTCCATACTTCATATTGATCTGTCTGCGGGGATGTTTAGTGCACACACACATGAGTTTAGTTTAATAGGAGCTGTTGGGAGAACAAAAAATGTAGGGAGAACTCAAGATCCTTCCCTCCTCCAGAATATTAATATCTACTTACAACACCAATGTTATTACTCCTGAAGATTCTTCATACTGTGCAACTGAGCTACAAAAGTGAATTAAGCCATGATAAGAGATTGAGGAATATATCAGAGGGAATCAAGCTGCCACGGAGGTGTCTGAAGTCAGGAACGTCTCAGCTGCCACCGAGCAGAAAGGCATGGATCTCAGCAGGTGGTTGATTTAGATCATCTTCCCCTAAACCTTTTCCTCCTCCTCTCAAGATAAATAAAAGACTGGCAAGAAGATATCTGCATTATCTCTTTATTATTAATTGCAGATTGCAAGAGGGAAGAGCAGCATGTGTCCAACCTGCTAATTAAGAATAATTACCCCATGAGGGTCTGTAAGTGACCTGTGTACAAACAGTAAAAGCTCATGAATCACAGTAACATGTACCACCACTAAAGAAGCAATTAGATGAGGAGTGATTAAGTTGTGAGGAGATGCTGTGTCTGCATTCTCCAGGGATTCCTGACCGAGAAGGAAACAGTTTCAGGGCTGTCTTACAAATCCAGGTATGAGAAAAAGAAAGAAAGGAAGAAAAAGGAAGGAAGGAAGGAAGGAAGGAAGGAAGGAAGGAAGGAAGGGAGGAAGGAAGGAAGGAAGGAAGGAAGGAAGGAAGGAAGGAAGGAAGGAAGGAAGGAAGGAAGGAAGGAAGGAAGGAAGGAAGGAAGGAAGGAAGGAAGGAAGGAAGGAAGGAAGGAAGGAAGGAAGGAAGGAAGGAAGGAAGGAAGAAAGAAAGAAAGAAAGAAAGAGAAAAAGAAAGAAAGAAAGAGAAAAAGAATTATAGAACAAATGAGGGAGCAAAATGCCTCCAGCCACATCTGGTACCTAACACTGGAGGGAGGATGGAAGGAGTGGCTAATAGCTGCTGTGATGGTGATTCAGCTGCACAGCAGAGCTCTCAGCAGCCTCCCTGTAATGAGGGTTATCTTCTTTCTCCTGCACTGTTTTCATTCCCTCCATGAACACTAAATCTGCTCTCCAAGAGGTTTTTCTGTATCCCATAACAGATACGGCTTTTTTAGTAGGCCACTTTTTAACCCAGATGAATGAAAGTAATGCAGGGCCAGATAAGAGATTAGAGTGAAAGGCAAGCAAATTGAGAGGCTGAAAGAAGGGATGAGGGGTTGACTGTCTTTGCACAGTAACATCATTGATTTCAGTGGATGTAATCTTGATTCCTAATGGAACAAAAGAGATCAGAATCAGGCTTAAGAGTCTGCAAAAAAGGCAATATTGGATCTGCAGGAAGTCTGCTGCCCAGAGCACAAACTCACAGTTGTGCTGGAGGCTGTGCTCTCTCAACCCGGAAGGGTTAGAGTTCAGGGTTTTCCATTTCTGATTTCTCTGAAGTAAATGAAGTTAGTAAATGCCTTAAGTAGCAGCAGTTTTGAGTCCTCTGTCAAAATCCAAACTAGCATCAAAGTCACTGGAACAACTGCTCTTTCCCTCCCCTGGCTGCCTGTGCTCTCCTCTCTGGGCAGTAGCTGTGTTCTGCAGTGAGCAGTGATGCTTGCACACAGTGTGCATGCCTGCTGAAGGCACACTTGAGCATACCAAGTCTGTCTTCCAAGAGGCTCCAAGAGCCCTCCGTTTCCAATGAAGGCAATTAGAGTTAAGGGTGCTTACGGGCTTGCAGAAGCACTCAGCACAGTCGTACAACAAAGCCATCAAGCTACACGTTTCCTTGAGCTGTGGAGAGAAACAAGATATGCATCACTGTCCCTGGAAGTGTTCAAAAACCATGTAGATGAGACTCTTTGTGACATGGTTCAGTGGTGGCCTTGGCAGTCCTGGAATAATGCTTGAACTTGATGATCTTAAAGGTCTTTTCTAATCCAGTTGATTCTGTGATTCTATGACAACTAAAATTTCTCCTGCTGCAGTTAACAGCTTCCATTGCTTCTATTAAGAGAATTTAAAATGTCACTGAGAATAAGTATGCAACGAGAACGGGAGGTAAATGCTAAAGAGAATCAATCCTGTTCTTACTGACAATGCAAGAGCTCAACAGGAAACAGATACATCAGCTCTGCAAGAACACCAGCAGTTCTGAACTGCACTTCTAGTTAATGTTTGGCTATGCAAAGAATGTGAGTGGAGCAGGAAAAGTGAGTAGCCTCACAATGCTGGATTTCAGCAGACTGCATGGGCTTTCTTAACAGCTTCAAAACTGGCAATTCTCAACTGACAATCTTCTCTGTGCACTTTTTGGAATCCACTGGTATTTCCAAAACATAAACTCACACAAAGAGTGATCATTGGAAACATACAGGAGACAATAATAGAAAATTAGAAAACCCTTTTTTGTATCAAGATGTATTCAAAGAAACATTGGCAAAGTGGTGGAGTCACAGCACGAAATTCAGGATGGTGTTGAAAAGCAGCAACCATTTGTAAATGGGCACTCCTGTGTAACCTACAACAAGGAATCAAGAGGCAACATCTGTGACCCCCAATAGGCCAGATTTTGCAAAAATCTTCATCACTTTTTTTTTCCTTTTTAATTGTATTTTGAACCTTATTATAGTAAGTAATACCCTGGAAACACTGTATTACAAATAATACCCTCTAAACATCATAGTATCACAATGTGTGGCAGAGCCTGCAGCTAGCACAAAACAATGTCTCACTGAGGTCTTAACTAATCTCACCCCGATTTACAGTGAGTGCTCAGAGGGGACAGCTTCTTGCCAACACCAACTCTTCCTCTGCTGATCAAAGGTGCACAAGGGCTGTGTCGCAGGAAAAACATTTACATGGGGTGGGAGTTCAGATTTTCAGTAAGGAGAGAAAAGCAGATGAGAAACCAAAAGCAAAGACAGAAAAGCAAAGAGAAAAATCATTATTTCCTCTCTTGTGCCTTGACACAAGACCCTGCTATGAGCCTTGCCAATAAATCTCTCCTGGTAGCACAAGAAAGAACAAGAAAGGTGTGAATATAGCTATAAAATAATTAATGACTGTTTACTGCAACAAAGATTAGCTTTATGATTGTTTCCTATGCCAGTCTCCACCTGCACTCTGCTATGGACTAAATGCATCAGTATCTGAAGTTATGCAGCTGATGGTCTACACTTAAACACAGTTCTCTTCTCCGCCTGGGTTCTGTGCTTCTGCCATAAACTTTTCCACAACAGATCATCCAGTACAAAAATAGGCTTCAAAAGTATTGCAAGAAACAGTAACTTGTGGATGAGCACTGACAGTTTTGAAGGCTTCAGAATAAAAACCACTGACAGTCACTGAGGCAGCATCAGTTGTTTGAAATACAGAATCAGGTACAGAAGTGTAGAAACCAGGTTTGCACACGATGGTCACTATCTGTTTAAATATTTCATGAAGTATGCAATGAAGCTCCTTCCTCCCTGTTGACTCCATGATTTTACTTCTCATTAGCTGCGTTCTGGGGTTATTTTCCCATTTCCACAGCGTTGTACAGTGGCAATGGATGAAAACAATTTCCATTGTACTTATATCCAGATTCACTTTGGGGCTCTGAGTTTCTGAACTGCCATATTTGGTGTGCAACAACTGATGTCTGGCATGTTTGGAAACAAAAGCCAGTGTTATTTAGACTTTAGAAGCAGAAGCAGAATAAATTTGTAATTACTGGGATTAGAATAAAAGCGTGATTGCACTGAACTTAAATCCTGGTCCAAATTTTATATCCACCTACCCAAATAGAAATAAAACTCCATAATTAATACTGGGATCATCCCCGTTACAAAAAGACGCTATTAATTATTAATGATGCTTGGATTTCCTCCTAGCCGTTTATATCTTTTTACCCTCCGGTTCATGGAGCGCTGAGGGTAATGCAGTGTGTACACATAAACCCCCCAGAGACGTGGAAGTGACTGCTCCTGCACGCAGCAGACCTGCTCCTGGATGTTCTTATCAAGCAAAGTACAGAGGGGCATTTGTTTGCACGACCAGAGATGGAATATTCTCTTTGGAGTTCAGCTTCCTCCTTTCATCCCACCCACCACCAGACACTTCCTGACATTTCTCCTGCAGGCAGAACAAGGCAACTGCTTTTTTTTCCCCCTTCTGCAAGGCTGTTCCTTCAGTAACCTGTGGGTGGGTGGTGGGGGAAGGGGATGTTAATCTCAACAGCAAACACAGCCGAGCAAGTCTGGGACGTGAGGGGGAGTCTGAGGACGAAAATAGGCCTCTGCCAGCCCTCCTGCGTTTGTGTGTCTATGACTAAGCACGCGGAATGCGTCGCTCTCTAAAACTTGGCTTTTCTCTTTCCTTGAGCTTCGTTGTTTCCAAGCCTCCTGCTCCCCTTTGTCCTCGCAGCCCCAGGGGACCTCGCAGAGGCAGGCCCCTTGCATCATCAGTGCCAGGGAAATGCAAATCCTGCCTGTGAGCCAGCTCTGTGTGCTGAGGGGGACAAAGCCAAAGCAGCTCCAGAGCGGGGAGACAAGCCCACCTCGCTGCTGCTCCTGCAACAGCCTGTGCTCCCCCCGTCTGCTCAGGCTCCAGAGGAGACTCCACTCACAGTGGTTTCCCACTGCAATACTGGTTGTGCTTATGTCTTTACAGCTGTGTCTTGGCCATAGTGTGTCTGCAGTATGGGGCCATGTAAAACTATCGGCAGTTCTGCCCACCTCTGGGGCAGAAAAGGCTGGAAAAGCTCTGGATTTTGCTCAGGAAATGTTACTGGCACATGGTTAACAGCACAAAGCACGTTTGCATAGGAATGACTTGCCAGTACAGCAACACTGGTCTGATCTATGCTGGTTCAACCTTTCCTAATGCAGTGTCTTGAAAGTGAGGAGAGAAAACGCTTTGCTAACTCCCATGTCCCATGTTTTTACACATACACCTTACGTTGTTCCCTCCTTGGGCCCTGGATGTGGGTACAACCCAGGCCACAGCTGTGTTTCTCAGTCCTCCTGTCCTATTCTGGCACTCACTGAGCTCACTGGAAAGTAAAAGATTATTCATTGTATTAATTGGTGTAAAGAAATGACACACAAGAAAGACAAAGCAGTGCTGTCAGCACCTGCAACTGCAGTTCTCTGCAGAGAACCTGAGCTGGAGCAGAGGAAGGAGCGTTGAGATCTCACTATGAAGGGCTGGCAGGTTTTCTGGGTGAACTATATTCAGCTGTGCATGCCCCTGGGTATGTGGAAAGATCATTCATCCAGTTCATTGAGCTGCAGCCTGCATGTGAAAAGAGTTTCATGGGTTCTTGTTTAAATGTCACCGTTTTAAAGACGAATAGTCTCACGCAGAATTGTGCAGCAGATTAGAATATGGGGGCTCCAGGGGTAAATTAAAAAGCAATTCAAAAACAACACTGTGGAACAATCTTATCTTTTCCCTGCCTTATCCAGGCATTTATCTAGGTCTGTTCTGCACTAGTTATCACCACATTATCTACATATTCTACAGTGCTTTTTTAGCTACGTTAGTACATATGCAGTTCATGTGGAGTCAAAAGTAAGTCTGGTCTGTACAAGCTGGAAAACATCCTGCTCTAATTCAAATGCCCTATTCAGAGAGTGGGCTGAGAGATGTCCACAGAATACACTGGGGCTGATCCAGTTTTAAATAGTCCATACTCACTGTCACCCCCTCATCTATCCATAGCATCAGCTTAAGCAAACCTTCCATCAGGGATAGATTCCAACAACATATGGTAGTACTATGATCTATTTTAATGACAGGATCTATTTCTAACAAAATATTTAGGTTAGTGGTCTGAAAGCATTTTCAGTTCCATGTTGGAAGTTCAAATAATTCTGTCAACTCCCTAAAGTACTCAGGAGAACCATGCAGTGAAATAAAACTGTTGGTTCCTGTTAGCATGCTTGAACAAGTTCTGTGAGTTTTTAAATGTATAAAATATTATGGAAATTGAACATGTATCCTCACGAAGTCCCAACAGTTTTGTCAAGTCTTGCAAGGCTCCTGGAATTCTCAGGGTAATTGAGGTTCTCCTGAATGCCTGAGCATGTGGAGTTGGGATTACATGAAAACAGAGGTTTAATTAAAACAAACAAACAACTCCCCACACACTTTCTAAACTTCAGCCTCATCATGTGCAGGCAGTGCACTTGCTGGCTCAGAAACCAGAGGTCAACAAGAAAAAGCAAGTTTGTCCTGAAGATCTTAATCCATAAACCAGCCTCATCTTTCAAGGTCTTCCTCCTGACTTCTGCATACTTGAGTTTCTCAGTGTTATTGCTAATAGTTTAAGTAATTTATAAATATTTATATCCTAGAGGACTATTGCCTCTTTATTTCTCTCTCCCTCTGAATTTTCCAACTTCCCAGAAAATCTCATTCAGAAACATGTGCACTGTCAGTGTTCAATGCACTGCTGCCCATGCACAGCAACCAGTGCTGTTACATGAGAGGCTTTTAGCACATCTGTGCCTGTGCAGTGGCCTTTTCTGCACAACATTCCCAGGTCCTGCCACCTACACAGGGCACTATGGATGTGTCCAAGGGAACCTTGACATGTGGCATCCTAAATCTAGATTATTTCTAGCTATTCAAAACCAATACCAATATAAAGTCATATTAAAATCTTTTATTGTTACTAAATTTTGGGCACATTTAAAACACTAAAATGTTAAATCTTTTCATCTGTGGCTATTTAACGATAAAAGGACACTGAATAATTACAAAACTTCCCATCAATCTCATGGTTTATGCATAACATCTTTTGCCATAAAAAAAAATCCCAAATTCTTTAAAGAAATTTCACAAAATGACTCATCAATGAGAATTATTTTATGCTTGAGGACAAGGATTATTGTGTAAGTGAAAAGCATTATTCATAACTTATTAAACTATTACATTAATTACTTCACTGTCCTTGGCATGCAGTCACTCCTGCAGAGAGGCTTGACAGGATTTCCTAAATGAATCCCAATATTATGCATCCAGCAATCGAGGCCAGATGAAGGACAGTGTTTCTATACGCCGGCTTCATTTGCCATTGAAATGCAGCTGCTGCTTAATACCACCCTTTAATTGTACAAATCAGATAAAGCTGGAAGCAGAGATTTCTCTCTAAGACAAAGTTTTAATTAGCAGTTAGATTCTTTAAGTAGAAGGGAGAAGGGAACACATTGTTCTTATCAGCTCTTGTGGGTGCTGGTCATGTTTGACACTGTTCACAATAAAAAAGGCAACAGTCTGTATCTTACACATAGTTCCACATATTTTCTTAATAGGCCTATGCCTTGCTAACCTTTTGCATGTCTTAATTATTGGAAAGCATGAAAATGAAAGGCAATGTTACAAAGCTTTAAATATTTAGGTTTTAACCTTGAAAGGTTACGCTGATTTTTGCAGCCTAAATGTGACCTGCCAGGTATTTCAGGTTAAAGAGATATGCAAATCTTCATGGGATTAAGTCCTCAGAGTCTGTAGAAACAACCCTTGCATGAATTTTTGATCAACACCAGATGAGGAAGAATGTGGCCAAATATAAACCATCCCTTCCAACATTAAAACCATGGCTGGCTTACAGTTGTACCAGCAGATGTTAAATTAACGACAAAATCACATGGCTCTTCATTCATGAGGGCTACAGCAGCGGCACAACAAACACGAACCAGACTGGTCTGTGCTCTCAGGCTGATTCCAATAAAGGAACAACCCCAATGTGCTGCAGACACTCCATGGCATCTCCAAAACCACCATGCAACAGACTCAGCACAGCCTCTGGGCTCCACGGCGGTACAGAGTTAAAAGTGAATAGATGTGGGTTTGAAAGGTACATTAAAACCTTTCACTGCTCTAGGTATGGAACTCGGTTTCTTTGACAAATTATGGTTCGTACTTGTGTTGAGCATCAAACAAATGAATACATACCCGCTGCAATGGGAGAGCTGCGAGTCCACCATGTCAGCTTCCAGAGTGCTCCTGAAGGGAAGCACCAACGATCCTGCTCCTCTCCACACCACTGGATCCATCCCTCGGGGCATCCTCACCACGGGTGCGAGGTGTCCTAGGGGAACAGGGAGCACCGTGTGAGCCTCGCGCCATGGAGGTGTCGTGCCGTGAGGTGCGTTGTGGTGTGGAGATGCAGCACGGGAGCACCATGTTGTGGCCAGACACACTGGAGAGCCTTGGTTTGGTGGAGCAGGAGGTATGGTGAGGCGAGGGACAGCGAGAGGTGCTGAGGTGAGCAGTGTTGAGTGCTGGTGAGGTGAGCTGTGTTGATGGGCGTTGAGCAGTGTTGATGTGTGTTGAGCAGTGGTGAGGTGAGCAGTGTTGATGCGCATTGTGCTGTGTTGATGGGCGTTGAGCAGTGGTGAGCTGTGGTGAGGTGAATTGAGCAGTGTTGATGCGCATTGAGCTGTGTTGAGCTGTGGTGAGGTGAGCTGCGTTGATGCGCATTGAGCAGTGGTGATGTGCGTTGAGCAGAGGTGAGCTGTGGTGAGGTGCATTGAGCAGTGTTGAGCTGTGGTGAGCAGTGTTGATGTGCATTGAGCAGAGGTGAGCTGCGGTGATGTGCGTTGAGCTGTGTTGAGCTGTGGTGAGGTGCAGCCCACGGTGCCACAGAAGCTCACCACCAATACCGCCACCGCTGCCTCTGCTTGGCGGCCCTGCCACGAGGTCACAGCCCTGTGTCCACCATGGGGCTGGTCGAAGCCCGCCAGGCCCTGGCGCATCCCGGGACCAGCCTGGCACCTCCTGCCCGGCCCCGACCGGATGCCCCCGGACACCTCTGCCCTCCTCGGGCCTCCGGGTCTCTGAGGGAGCTCCAGGCCTAGCCCTGCACCGCCCGCACTGCGCCTGCGCGGGGGGCGCTGGGAGGCGGGGCCGCGCCGTCGGCGCAGGCGCGGGGCGCAGGCGCGCTGAGGCCCCGCGCTGGGCTTGTCGTTGCAGCTTTAAGAGGGCTCGCGGCCTGCCGGGTCTGGCCCCCTCCTCCCCTCGGCCGCCCCGACGGAGCCGCGGCCCCCCCGGCCCTCGCCAGCCCCGTCCCACCGCAGCCCCGGCTCCCCTGGAACCCCCCGGTGCCCCCCGGCAGGAGGGGAAGCCGAGAGGAGCGGACCCCGGCCCCTCGCCCCGGGCTGGGGACAACTGAGGGGGGGGCGCAACATGGCGGAGGCCAAGGAGGAGGGGCCCGCCCCCCGTGCCAGGGTGAGTGGGGGGCGAGAGGGGAGGTCAAAGGGGAGGGGTCATCGGGTGGGAGGGGGCCGGAGGGCCGGTCCCACCGGGGCGGGGGCTGAGCGGCCGGGCCCGGGGGGGGGCACACACGGGCAGCCCCCAGCTGCCGCTGTCCGGTCGCTGCAGCCGGCAGCAGGGCTGCCCCCTCCGTGCTGCCAGGCACGCTGCCCCCTGAGGCTTGGAACGAGTGTCCGGGCATCGTTTGTGTGAGCATCTTTGTGTCACCTGCATGATAAACCTACAGGTAGCAGGATCCGTCAGCACCGCCAGCCTCCTGGTTTAAAACCCACTGTTCTTGCTGCTTTGTATAAATTCACTGTGATTGTCCATTCAAACCATAGTCAAGATGGCAGTTTGATCCAGACTCAGGTCCTCGGGCTGTAACTGGTGTGAGCAGCATCAGCTGCTGGCCCTGTGATGTGGTCCTCCATCAGCGTGGCACTGGGCACCCTCCTCTGCTGGAAGAAATACTTTGTGTTACATGAAGGTTCTTTGCGGTCCACAGGGTTGAAGTAACTATGGAAGAGTAACTTTTTAACAGGGCTCAATGTAATCTTGCAACAAGTGAAGTCCCCTTCCTGCATCATGTAACTTTGGATTGAAAGCTTCCCTGCAGAAATGAGGTTGTTACATTTGCACGGAAGAGCCCATAGCCTGCTCCAATACTCTGAGCTGTCCACTTCCCTTTTCCCAAAGACGAAGATGTGTTCCCATTTTCCAGCCTTGAGAAGGACAAGAACACTCAAGTTTTCCATTCCTGTACATGAGAGAAGTTTAATTTGCTGAATTTATTTCAAGCAACGTGAAACTTGCGATTGCAGTAAAACTAGTTGTTGCTAAATGCAATAGTTACCTTCCAGGTTCTGCCTGGAGGAGTTGCACAGATGTTTGTCTGCTCTGCAGTTCTGAAATGAGCATCATCACTGAGTTGTCTCAGACCTGTGTCTTTTGGACACTTGCACTTATTAATAAGCAATCCCAAAGAATTTTGTGTGATTGCTCACAGATACTCTATAAATGTGTAAGTCTTTAGGAGATTAGGTTCTTGGCTACCTCAAGAAGTTTAAAGGGAAGAGGCTTCATATAGGACAATAACTTAAGAAATCTCAAACTTCATTCACAGGAATTGAAATGTTAGTGATGTAAGGAAATACATCATGAGGACAGTCAAGCATTGGAACAGGTTGCTCAGAAAGGTTATGCTCTACTGGTGTCCAGTGGTCTCTTCATGCTCCTTGCCATGATGTGCTCAATTTATCTGTCATTACCTGGTATTGTCAGTGGAAAAAAAAAGATTGCCTTTTCTTTTCAAGCTTGCCAATTATCTGCTAAGGAATAGCAAAACAGTATTGTCAAGTTCATGTCCTCTTCACTGGCCTCAGAACAAATCATTTCTCTGTCGGTTGGCTAATTATCCATGAGGTGGAAAGTCCAGAAGTCTCCATCAATTACTGCTCCATCTGTCCCTGTGCAGGATGGAAAGCCTTGTGCTGGTGGCATTGACAACATTCTCTGCTCCTGCAGGAGCAGAGGAAAGATCCAGGAAAGTGGAGTTGCTCCACATGAGTGAGGAAAGAGAAAGCACAACTTGCCAGTCTAGCTTGAAGGAAAATCCCTTCCTGGTCCCAAGTCTGACAGTGAGGTTAATCTTAATTGTGCCAGAAAGGTTCCTGTGAGATTTTAACAGAGTAGTAGCAGCAGTGCACTGTGTTCTGTCAGTCTGTAACCTTCAGAGTCTGAGAGGTGAATTTCCTCTTCTCTCCATTCCAAAACCAGTTTAAGCACCAACAAGTTCTTGAGGACCATGGGGAGGAGCGAATCCTTCCCAGCTAATTGATTTACTGATGGAGGCTATGAAAAATTAGATTAACATACTGTAAGTACAGGACACTTGTGCATCTTCCATTAAAGCCATAATTAATGAGGTCTTGGAAGACCTGTGTATCCCATTTCTCCATAGCTGTCCAGCTCCCATTCTACAGGAGGTCACAGTGATGGACTCTTCCAAATCCCATACCTGAGGAATAATGAGCATTTCTTATAAAAACCCTGTTTTCTTTAGTATGGAATAAACAAAGACTAATTTAATAACTTCTCCAGAGAGGAGCTGAGCAGGTGCTGGTGTGTTCAGGATTGTTCTTTTCACTATTAAGATCTTTGGCAAATATCGTTAATCCAGAAGCGTTTAGGCTGGAACTGGCTCTTTGTCAGGCCCGTTGTGAGCAGTTGCTGTGTTTTAGCTCAATCCACCATAATGAGCCACAAAGTAAACCAGAAAGTTTTTGCTAGTGAAAGACTGACGTGGAGGTTTTGTCTAATTTTGATTTAATAATATCTACAAAGTTTTATGGCTAAATTTGTATTTTAGAGAAGGTTCATTTCTGCCCCAAATCAAAACTGTTTCATTTTCCTAAGGAAAAGACACCAACATATTTAACTTTTCATAGTTGCAAAACAATATCAAGATTAACCTGGAAGGTGCTTGTAGGGGGATTTTAATTAGTTTATACAAATATCTGTGGCAATTCGACTTTAATTTGCATATTGAATAATATACAATAATATCCTTGTCTTGAACAGTTGATACTTTGAACAGAATGATCTTTTATTTATGCCTGTAGGAGTGCTAACTCCTGTAATGTGACACTCCAGCTCTTGGAAATGAATTTGGTGTGAATAGGTGAACACCCGGTGGCTGCCTCAATAAAACAGCTTTAATTTTGCATGGCTTTAATTAAAAATTGAAGGATCACCTCATTTAGAAAGGTTTGTGACGGGACTGCTCTCGAATGGTACAAAGACAATGATGAGAACATTTCTCTGCAAAGGCTTGTGCATCTCTTAGAGGATGCTTTGATGGCAGAAGTTTTGCATTCACCTTCTAAAAACCAAGTGTAATGGATGTCAGTTTTTCCCATGAGGTCTTCTCCCATTCTATGAGATACAGAGAAGTCAAGTCAGCCTTTGATGCCCACTTTGAGGCCCTTTGCATGATGAGGATAGTGGAAATTCATTCTGACGTTATCTTCACTTTTGTCTCATGTGATGACTCTTGTATCCCACCATTCCTCCCAGACATTCCAATTAACATTGGCTTTTCCCTCAGTTTATTGCAGTTTTTTGGTAACAAAACCAAAACTTAACTTTTACATTTGGTCCTTTTCCCTTTAGATAGCTGGTCCAGATTCAGAGAAGTGTTTGAAGTCTTCTAAGAGGCTGGAGAAGTTTAGTATTGAAATTTGAGTCTTGGTCCTGAGTTCACCAAGTGCTTGGTCCAAGATCAGGGCAGGGGAGGGTGTAGGAATAATTGCTTTCCATTTGCAATCTTTTTGTGCTTTTTGTACCCAGATAACAGTTACCTGTCTGCTCTCACCTGGGTTCTCTGTACTCTTTCTGCCATCAGATGGGAATCTCTGAAAGATCCTCTGCCCAGTCATGGGGCAGGATGCATTGCTGCTGCAGGAATCTCTTCATTTCCTTTGCAAAAAGAGGGAACCTGAATTACTGACCTAATAAACTAATGTTTAGTTGTCTAAATTTAGGTAAGAAGAGCCTGAGACAGAATTAGCACAACTGCACAGAGTTATTCCTACAGGAGAGATTTTGAAGTACTTGCTTTCTTTTATTATTTTTCACTAACTTGTGTGGGTTTTTTTAATCTTGACATTTGTTAAAACAGTCTAAAAGCATTTCAACTTTATTAAATGTCTTTATTTGCCCAAGAAAGCATTTATGGAATACAGTTTAGCTAATGCAGACTATTTACAGGCCTTTATTATGCTTAATATTTCCTGGCAGGAGTTGTTATAGTGCTCTGCAAAAAAATTAAACTTTCTGTGTTTTTTGGCAAAATATCTGCTATCTCAAAATTGACTAGATTGGTTAAATATGTTTTAAGACATATTGGGGTGATGATTCCAGTACAAGGCAAGCGTTAGCTCCATTGCTTACCTGCAGGCAGAAGAGCCAAGCAGAGGTGGATCAGTGGTTGGAACTCTCACTCTGATGCTGTTGAAGTACTTGCAGGTGTTTTGTGCAGTCTTGTTTGTTCCTAGAACAGGGCAGTTCTTGGGGCTTCATGAAGCCATCAGTCACAGGAGCTCTGATCACAGAGTACCAGTGGCGTTTCTGTGGGGTTTTACTGGTGTTCAGGCAGCTCATTCCCAAGAGCCTTGGTTACTTGTAATAATACCTGCAAAGAAAGTGGCACATCCAACTAAACTGCCTGTTGTAAGAACCACTTCTTCACAGGAAAAGAAATAGTAAAAGCCAACCAGAGCAAAAACTACAAATGGGACTGGAGTTGTAGGTGTTATGAGAGTTGTCAGCAAACTCTTACAATACGGGAAAGACTTGCAGAACCTAATGGTAGAGAAGCTGATTCACCAGTGTGGGCTATTAACATCTAAACCATTCTGTGAAGGAGGGCTGATGATCCCTGCTGCGTTTATCAACAAGCAGAAGGTGCTATGTTTGTCAATTTGCCCGATTTGCATGAAAACCATCTTGTAGGCTTCCTTTTTGGGGACAGGTTCTAATGAAAAGCAGATGATTTCAGCTTATACCTTTCACTTTCTTTAAAGATCAATTGACAGAAAGTTGGGGGTTTTCCCCTTTTAGTAAGGTAACTATTAGGAAGCGATTACTGAGATGGTTTATTATCCTCTTGGGAGAGGCATTGAGTAGAAGGATCTTTCTGAGGTTATAGTGCCGGTCCTGCACCCCAGATTCTTACCCTCGCTGCTTTTTAGTTGGTTTATATGGACTGGTTTTCCCTTAAAAGATGTGGTGATATCTCTCTAAGAGCTAGTCAGCTTCTGAATTCAGTGGAATTAAGGAGATTGCATGCTTTGTAGAACATGATCTTCTAAACAGCTATACTTCTGAAAGCTTGGCCAGAAGTATACATCTGTAATCTGGGCAGTGCTGTCTTCCTTGTGGGATGCTAAAATATGGAACTAAAATGAAATACTTGGTTTGGAGTAATTACCCACTGAGTGTTGCAGCAGAAGCATCCATTGTTATGGTACGGACCCTGTTCTGATTTTGGTCATTTTTACATCAAGTTTAGCTTTTCTGACTTCTGCTGTGAGAAATGGGAATTCCCTTTATTTCAGCTCACTTGCAGATCTAGTGTAACTGAAATCCCAGTGTCAGTGGTGGTTTGTAGTGTCTTCAACAGCAGCAGGAAAGTTCAGTGCATAGCCATAGTCATGTTTGGAGAAGTTCTTTGTTTTTCAAGGAAAGCCTTTCTTGTGGATGTCTTGGTTTGTTTGCTTGCTTGATGTGTGTTTTGTGTCTGGGTGTGTTTGCTAATTGCCAAAGCCCACACGTCTAGCAGGCTTCAAATCAGCACATCAAACTGATGTCTTTCAGAAACCCATTGCGAGGTGAAGCCTTCTTTGTGGAGCTGCTTCCTTCTCAAATCCCTGCTCTGTGGGCAGATGGGAGAAGGGCTCTGGTTTTTGTAGGTAGGTTAAAACCACTGATCATTCAGAGTAAGCAAGGCACACTGTAACTTTCTGTGTGTTGACAGGCTCATCTACTTGCTCCTGTATAGGTTGGTAACAGGCTGCAACCTGTGTGTGCATGTTGGGTGGATCTGAAACCATGAAGTCAACAGGGGCTTTGTTTGGAATTGGTTTGTGAATATTCAGGCAGCTCAGGGATGTCTGAAAAAGCTGGGGACAGGGTGATACACTGATGTCCTGAACCCTGTGCTGTCTGGTGAATCAGTCAGTATTCTAAACCCACACAAGGGAAGGGTACCAGCATGTGTCTGAATCTTCTTTCCTGGTACTTCAAGACTGAGATGCAAACTGACGGTGAAGTTAGTGAGATGCAAGGTATGAATATGTTTCTTGAACAGAAAGATAGGGAGCCACAAGAAACTGAAAGATGCCTGCCTTTGTTCATGTGTAGAGATGAGGGTTTAGGATTTGCCTTTAAAATCGCCTATCCCGGTATCAATTTCATTCCTCTTAGCCTCGATTAAAAACGATCTTTGGAAGTCCTGAGCGTGGCTCGGACGCCCAGGGAAGCCTCAAGGACTCGGAATGCTCCAGGCTCCCTCTCGCAGCCTCCCCACCGGCGGCTCCGAACCCGTTCTCCCGTGTGGAGCCACGCGTGGTGCCCCGCAGCGCCGGGGCCGCAGCCGGGGCTGCTAGGGGGCTCTGCAGGCCCGCATCGCACGCCCAGCTCTATGGCTAGCCTGACCCCGGCGGGTTCTCTTCCTGCCGCAGCCGTGCTGTTCCTGTAGCAGGTATCTGCGGCAGGCTGCGCTTTGTTACCCGCTGCTCTTCCTTCCCTGGTGCTCCGGAGGTAGGAATCTATAGGGCTGGCTGGTTTCGGTAGGAAGCAGCTCCGGGAGAGCCCCGCTGCTCGGCTGTGCTCGTACTGCGGAGCTTTTCCGCAGCAGAGGTGCAGCGCGGCTGCCTGGCATCCCTGCCAGGGGTGTCATGTGTAAAAGGTCAGGGGATGCTTCCTGAGCTCACCCCTCCCACTTCAACAACAGCGGTTACAATTGCAATTACTTGTTTCTTTCAAGTTGTGTCTTCTTTATCAGTTTAATGATTTCTGAAGTTTGGGGGGGGGGGAGGATTGTGCTGTGTGTACAGGGACAAGGCAACTGAACAGACCAGAATCATCTCTGACTAATTTGAATTGAAGTGTTCTTAACATCTGCTTCCTTTACACAGTTTGCTTATGGATGCAGTAAAACCTAGGATCAAACTTCAGAAGGCCTCCTAGAAAGATACATGCCTGTATATGTAAAGCTGCGGTGCTGTTTTGTTCGTTTTAAAGAAATCCTCTGGTTTGCAGTCAAAACAAGGTTGTAGCCACAAGCACCTTCTCTCTTTATATTGCACCAAAATAATGCAGCAGTTGTTTGATTTGTGGATACTGTGGCACCATTTGAGTATTGAAAAGGTTTTTAGTTATTTCCAATTAGCACATTAGGTTCAAGTGTAAACAGTATCCTTCTGTCACCTGCTCCAAGCAAAGCCAGGGTAGTGCTGAGGATGTAGCACTGTTCCCCTGGAGTCCTATATACAGTTGTTAAAAAATAGCAGCATACCTACTGGATTATTATTTTTGATATAAAAGCAATACTGTCTTTATATAAATAGTAATCTAAAGCAAAACACATTGGTTCCAGGAATGCCTGACTGTTTTGTCACCATTTCTGTACTTTTGTTTCCTATATTTAGTGCAATCTGAGTGCTAATGAGAAAGAGTTACTAAGGAAAATGTATCCTAAACCATTTAATTTAGCTAATATCAAGCTTCAGTTGTTCTGCCTTAAGCTCTTAGGGAATGTTGACTACTTTAAAGCACTAAGTATTATTAAGCTGTTCCCTGGCAAAGTACTAGCCAAAATGCTTGAATGGAGGTGTTTTAAAATATGATGTCCTGGAGTTTTGTTGTACAACTGCAAGTGCCTTTTGAGAACTGTGTTGAGGAGTTAAAGCTTAGAGTGTTTTAAGAGAAATCTTACTGTCCTTGATCCTTTCCACTCTGTGGTTATTTAGGACTTAATCTGGGATATTTGAGTGCCTTGTCTTAATTCTGTCAAAAGGACCCATAGGGAATGCCATCCGATGGATCAGGCTCGTGTTTGCCTCGAGGGTACTTTTATTCCACTAATGACCAACTCTTTAAAAATCTGAGCAGAAGAAATAAAGGAAATTAAGAGTGATGGCAACTGACCAGGACTGGTGAGAGAGGGAATTGCCTTACAGAAATGAAATAGAATAATATAGAAATAGGAAAGTGGGCATTATTGTTTACATTTCCATGTAACACAAGAGCAGTGAAAGCCAATTTATGTGACTGATTAAGGTGATTTCATGTAACTATTGATATACAAAATTTCCTTCTGAGACGGCATTAAACAAGATTGTAATAGGATTCAGGAAGGGAATAGAAATGTATGTAAGTGAGGGACTATCCCACACTCATTCAGAAGAAAATATATGAGCCGTCATCAGGGCTTATGGCAGTTATAGACTGCTACGGAATGAGTAATTTATGGGATATATATATATGTATATATTTATGTGTATGCAAATACATATGTATCCACATAGAAGCGTATAAACACTTCCCCTAGTTTCCTCTCTTTGGTTTTATACCATGTGGGAGTTGTGATGCTGCTCACCATCAGAAACTAGATGGTGGTTAGATAAGACTGCTCATATTATCAGATACTGAAGTTCCTGTTATATAAATACTTGTAGTGGAAGCTTTTGACCACAGATATAGATCTTCCTCTGCACCTAAAATCTCTTAAAGGAAGAAAATATTCAAGACGATCTCTTTTATTCTGGTAGCCTTACAAAAGAAAGAGAAAGGCAACAACATAGGGTGGGTTATTTTCCCTAGGATGACCTTGCGGTTGGGAAGTGTTTTGGATTCCTTCCAGGTAGATTGTAAATGTTTTCCAGGTTGTCCAAAACATTTCTGGTAGTCTCTGATGTGCTCTTGCAGGTGGCCCTGTGTGCTGACTTCAAGTGAAACAGAGAGGTCCAGACAGCAAAATGTATTCTTTTCCTAATAATGGTGTTTCTGGTCTTGTCACCTATTAGTAAAAGGTCTATTATCTCCAGGGGAGGAGGAATACCCAGGGCTTGGATCTATAAGGTAACCGGGACTGTAGTAGAACCTGGAATACTTTTCCACAGGTACTCTGGATCTCAAAAGAGTTAAAGAACTACTTTGATATAAACCTGCTTCAAGAAAAGGATGAGCTAATTCTTCGTCTCAGCTGAAAACTTCTCTTGCTTGACCTACAGGTTGTCTGAGACTTTTTTGGAGAAGAAAGAGCATTGCTGGCAGGAAGCAAGAAAAGCATCAGGGGAGGTCAGTGTAGATAAAAGGACCCAGGCTAGCTTGGTTTTGCCTCCCAGGGCTTCATTTTCTGATATTATTATCAAATGGCAACAAGTTCCTCTTTCTGTTCTTCTGCAGAACCAGTACAGCACCACTGTGTGTGTCCTCAGCACTAAGTATATCCACTATTTATGGGGATTCATTTTACACTGGTGTAAACTTGGTTGACTACAAGTGGACTTCCAGGTCAACATTAAACTTGCATCTCTGGAGACATCCAAGGATCATTATAGTTATAGCAGAACTCAGGCCTTCCTGGAAGGTGTTTCCTTACTTTTTCCCTCTAGATAATTACCACGAATTGACTTGCATCAGCCTTGTAGAAATGTGTAACTTCCTTTTTTTCCCATGGGTTTTGTATTTCACTTTTTCAGCCTCAACTGTTTGTTCAGAGAAGCTGGAAAGTTTTGGTGAAGTATCCAAGTGTCTTGATCTTCACAGTGCTGGACAGATTCTTGCCATTCCGTGTGTGTCATTAAGCTGAAGCAGTTAACTTTTCTTGTAGACCTGGATGTGATAGTAGAAGGATGGGCTTTTTGCTGTCAGATGAACCTTGGGAAGATATGTTGTCATCCTTTCCCGGAGCTGGCTGCTATCAAACTAATAGTTCCCATCACAGTCCTGTAGAATATTGGATTTATCAACTAAATGACTTGAGTTAAATGAAATTAGAGATCATCCCTTTGCTACCAAATCCCATTACTTGCCTTAAGATGGCTTAAGAATTGAAGTGTGAGCAGGATCTACCAGAAAAGAAAGTGTTGAGCTGGAGACATAGAGAAAGGAGAGATGACTTCAGTGAATTGCTGTTATCTTTCTGGCAGAAGGGAAGGATGCTAATGAGTTGGACATTCTAAAGGAAACTTTAATTATTCCGGGTGCTCATAGTTCTTCAGACAGCAGTGCAGCATGCCATCAATTTTAATGTCTGGCAAAGAATACTTAATGTAAATGGATGTTTTGCACCACATTCAGCATTGTCAGCTGGTTGTTCTTCAGTTACACTCCCACTGACACCCATTGTCTTGTGACTGTCAGGAAGTTAACCATTACATTTCACTGCTCCTGGAAAGGGGACATTCCCTGCTAGGGAGATGAAACCTTCAGATCTGTGCAGCCCATGTCAGTGGCAGCTGGATATGCTGCTGTTTTGCCATTTATAACGTTCAGAGAAAGTGAAGGATCACAGGGCATCAAAGAGGGAAGAATCTATGATCCTCACCTGCTACAAGTATGTCACATAAAAGTGCAAATCTTGACATGTCCTTCTCTCCCTTCTCTCTTCCACCTTCTCTGGGAAGCAATGCTACCTCTGAATTGTCATTGTGTCCTTTTTATATGTACTTGTGCACCTGTTAGGGTAAATGTGACTTCTCAGTGATGTGAGAGTCTTAATCCATAGAACTTTTCTTGGGATGAGAAACGAAGGAGGAGGAATTGTGACCCTTCTTGTTGGTTTTGGTTTTCATCGGGTGTTTTTTAGCAAAGTCCATGGCAGCTGACCAAGATAATGATACAGTGCTTTCCTTTTTACAGTTTGAAGATAAATCTGATGCGGTATTTGATATTACAGAAAAATGTAAGTATCTTCATTTCTTTATATAAGGCCACAGTTTCACAAAACATTTCTTAGAAGCCTCATTGCTGCTGAAAAAGACTGTCTTGCCCTTCTCCAGGCCCTTGCTGCCCATTACCTTCGTGCATTGCCTTCTCCACAAGTGTTACAGATGAGATGCATTTAATAGGGTTTTTTGTTAGTTTTACTCAGTTCAGCTTCTGCTTCACTATGTGGTGAGTGGGACGGAACTGTTCCTTATGTCAGCAATGTTTTCCAGTAACGTTGGCCCAAGAAGGTTTAGAGTATTCGAGGAATTGCAGCACCAAACAGATTAGCAAAGGACACTTGCCCTTGTCCTTTCTTACATGTAAAGTTGGTGAATTTTCTGACTGTTTATGGGTTTTTTTCTCCCTAGGTGGTGAAATTCTGGACGCAGAAATGTCGGAGGACACTGACAACACCCTAACGCCTGCCCTCGACAGCATATCTTATGGAATACCGAATCGAACAGGATCTGAAAACTCACTGCTGGACGATGATGATGATGATGATGATGACGATGATGATTTCTTTCTGAACTCTGGGGATCTTGCAGGCATACCCGTTGTGGGGAGTGACAATGAAGATGATCAGAATTTCACTCCAAAAGACACTCTTTCTTCAGCAATTTCTGATGAAGACCATTTGGAAGAGGGCAAGAGAGTTACAGATCATGACTTGGACAGTGAAAAAGAAATTCAGGTTCAGAATGCAATCCAAAAGGATCTCGCTTCACCATTTGAGCAGGGCCCTGTATTTAAATCAACTCGGAAAGATTTTAGCATAACAAGAGATAATGGCAAAGAGACTTTTTCAGCAAAGGACAAGAATAGAGAAGGACAGTTTCAAGATCGTGAAAAACGGTTGGAAAAAATCCCAAAAGATACGGATTCTAGATTGAAAAGCAGTTTTCTTGACAAAGCAGGTAACTGTTGGCATCGTAGACCTGGCTACCCAGCAAAGAGGAAGAAAGAACTAGACAGAAATCAGCAATAGGGCTAGTTATTAAAAAGACCATCTTGTTGAAGAGAATACACAGAGCTGTACTCAGGGAAGCATTTCATAAAGAACCCTAAACCATGGTGAACTCTGGAGTAGAACCATGAGTTGCAGAAGGGCCTGGCAGCATTAGGGGGGGTCTCATCTTCCACAGCTTGTTTCAAAGCCTCAACATATCCTTTGATGCTGTGGTTTTCTAAACCAAGCTGGGTGACAATTCAAGCTTCCTTTTGTTTTGTCCTCACTGTATTTTACAGACCTTGGAACTCCTTAAAGGAAAAGTTGATGAAGTTTAGCTGAAGTTGATAGCTGGGAAAGATTTTTTTGGAGCAAAGTACCAATTCTTCATGAATGTGCACATATTTAAAGCAGCATGCATCTGATAGTATCAGCACGGAAAGGCTTGCTAGAAATGTGTTAGTGTCTGCAGGAAGTCAGCCAGAGAGTAGCTTGAGATCTGCTTTTCCTGGGAGACTGCTCTCCTGCCTCAGATACTTGTGCCTTGGACTTTGTCCAGCCAACATGGAGAGAACCAGAGATGCCTGTGGTCTGTTTCTCATCTGAGGGAGCCTGACAGTCACCAGTAGTCTTTCTGCCCACACACTTGGTTTTGACTTCCCAAGCTCTGAAAGTTACAGTGGAAGAGTGAATGAAGGAGTTAGGAATAACCAGGCTGGAACGTGTGATTTAGTTGTATTCAGAAGACTGTATGGAGAGAGGGTTGGTCAGCAAGTGAGAGCCTCCTGGCTGCTTGTTCAGATTCACAGCTTATAATTCTGGTATTTAAACTTTGTATGTCTGGTAAGAGCATCTTAAAACCAGTGCTTCCAGGTGGCACAAATGATAGAGAAGCAATACAGATGTTTTTAGAATAAAGAAGAGTTAAAGATGTTTCATTACTTGTACCTCCAGGTGGAAAGCAAGTGAGGAATATTTCTGTGCAAAAGAAAACTGTAGATAGCTACGGTTACAAGGTTGTGGCTGGAAGCTGTGCAGCCTCAGGCAGAGCCCTCAGTATTGAAATAGGAAGAGTAAATGCTCGTAGACAGCATCCAGAATCCAGGCAAATCCAGAATTTTTACAAGCTATGTGCTAAAAAAGCTTCTGTTTCCTGGGAAAGAGAGCAAAGGCAAAAAAAAAGAGTAGAACAGGAAAGAAAAGGATGGAAGTTGTTGCTCTGAAAGATATTATGTGATTTAAATGTTGAAGCCCAGGAGAGTTCAGAGCCCACAGGGGTGTAGAAAATACTGAAGGAACAGATTGCCTCAGAGTATCACAGCCATTTTTCTGGAATAGAGAAATAATGACCCAATAGAATAATAAAATGTCAGTTCTGTTTAAGGAATACCATCGTATTTGCAGGGAGGAGAAAAGGAAGGAGTTTAACACTTCTGAGGTGCTGCTAGACTATGGGGTTGGGGATCAGCATGAGACTCTAGATAGCTTTAAAGGAAATGCATTGGACTCTGTATTCATTTATATTTAATGTATATGTTTTCCTCAGTTCATAATCAAGTAGAAGAAACTTTACGGACGCAGTTAGCTCCACAAACTCCAGAAACTAACTTCAGGGTAAGCTATAGATCTTTCAACCACTTTTGCAAGTGCAGCAATATACTGGAATAATTCAAAATACGTATTTTGTATTTGAGTGTAAATTTTGAGTATCAGGAAAACTGATCTTCTGACTCTCAGCCATCTTTCCTACTTAAGCAGTGCATATTATGTTGTAAAAGTTTGCTGACCCTCTCTTTGGATTGAGGATTCCTTTTTGTTAGCCACTTTGATGTTGAGCATGGTCTGCCTGCCTGGTGAGCCGAATCTAGACCTGGATGCATCCATCTGGCCTGCTGCCTTTTTTCCAGATGAGACAAGGAACAGTTTTATCAACAGGAGACACTGCCTGAGCAACTGGATGCCCCTACTGACAACCAACTTAAAGAGCTGGGTGGCTTCTGCTTTGTCCAGAGGAGTGAAAAAGATTGGGGGTGGGATGACAGAGGGTGCTGCAGGGAGGTAGAGGCAGCACCTTGCTGCCCATCGTGTCTCCCACCTTCCAGTGACAGGACCCATTTCTCTTGGTCTGCAACAGAAACTCCCCTTGGTAGCAGCCCAACTCCTAATGGCAGTTGCAGGAGGGTGAATTCTTTTTCATATTATTGTTTCAGGAGTCTAGCTACCTATTTTCTAGTAAGGAATCTATTGGACAAGAGCTGGGGAATTCCTTTGCACCAAATATTAGAATTAAGGAGGAGCCTTTGGATGACGAATATGATAAAGCTATGGCCCCACAGCAGGGACTGTTAGACAAAATTAAAGATGAACCTGATAATTCCGAGGTAAGTTTCCCATTGCATTTCTCATTTTGGTCTGCCAACTGACCACATAAGCTGAATGTAAATTCAGCGATTTATTTGGTTTGTTGACCGAAATTTGACTAGTTTAGTAGAAGGATTTTTCCCTCTTAAGCTACCATGAAACCCAGACCCACAACTTTTTGACATCCTGTTACCATGTCACTGAAAATGTTTTGCTTTTCAGTTAGAGACAAAGCAAAGTGCTGTAAAACTTTCATGATTGAATCTGTGTCAGTATAGATACTTTATCTCAACTTGGTCTCACTAGGAAATAAAATGCAGGTCATGTCTTACTGAATACTTTGTGGGTAGTCAGAGAGATGTGTAGTTGAAACTACATTGCTGCTACTTCCCTCCTAAAGGTTCTCTTTGCAAGCACAGTGGTTCGTTGCTTTTCTTGTTCTAAGTTAAGAGTTATAGGTCTTACCTTAGCAAAGCCTTTAAATACATATAGGTCAGTGAAGTCAATTTAAGCATGTGTTCAAGAGACTTTCTCATTTGAGATGATGACATTTTTTATGATGATATAGGGACACTAATTGCAAAATGGAGAAAGTCTGACCTGTGGATTGAGTGGTGCTGGGGCAAGGAATGCTGGGCTCTAGCTGGCCTCTTTGCCCCTGGTTTGCTGCAGGACACCAGGGAAATGATCTGTGTTGCAGTTCCTGTCTCCTCACTGCTAATGTTTGGGTTACATGCCAGACTTTACATGGACTTGAAGGTGTGCAGAACTTCAAAGAACATCCCCCTTGCATCGGCATGAGAGTGCCGGTATTCTTGTGCAGGCATTAGTTTTTCTACCATCAGTCTGTACTTCTGCTAGACCTCCTCTGCTCCCTGGACCTACCTTCCCAAGGTTTTTTCTTCTTCTCCCGTGATACTCTTGGCTTAATAAAATAAGCAAAGTATTTGAGACTATTGAGATTTTACTGCCCTTCCGATTTGTTCAGTGTCATGGGATTGGGTTTATTTTTCCTTAAGCGTATATAATGTGAAACCACGTGTAGGTTGGTTAAATCTCTATTCTTTGTCCTCCCAGGGTGGCATCTGTTGTGTGGATTTGTGGGGAATGCAATGCAAGATGTCTGTGGTTATCAAAGATCATATTAATAAGTAAAAGTGAAGACTTGAAGGATTTAATGATCTGTTGCGGTTTAGATGGACATTATCAAATACTGTAATGTCCAAAATATTAATTCCTGGAGTAAAATCCTGTAATCATCAACTCTGCCTGATACTGGAGAAGTATGAGAACTGATGAAGGTTCATTTTGTTTTGCCTTAGATTACAATTAACGTGGGGGGTTGTTGGTTTTTTGTTCATTCTGAAAGAGAAGAGCATTTCTGGCTGTGACCAGTAGTTGGAGCTCAACTTCTTGGCTTTCAGCACCGTTTCACTGCTGTGAAACTATGGTTGATCATGCACAGTTGATGTCAGGATTTGCCTCTTATTGACTAAGGCTGAAACTGCAGTTAAAATGCTTAAAATCCTGCAAAGAACTAGTTTTTAATTGTTCTATTTAAAAAATGGTGCTTTATACCCCATCATCACAGCATGCGCATGCACAGCTTCAAAGCTTCTCTCACTGGAGCTTTGAATGTTTCATTCTGATGATGAATAAATACCATTGCCTATACTCCTGGGAAAGCTGTTGAGAAATAGTTTGGTAGCCTTACTATAGAAACTTGTCATTTTCCCACAGGAGTAAGAGAAGCATTAAGTTTAAGCATGTATTACATGGATGCTGGTGTGTGATTTTAGGAGATGACTTAAGCTGAGGGAGCAGCTCGGTGCCACTGAGAAGTGAGAGCTTAACTTTGCTCAGTGATTTTGAATTGGCTTACCTTGCAGCCAGACAGCAACTGTGAATTGAGCTCAGTCATAACATGACATCATGCCTCACTACTCTCAGATGACTGTAAGTAGGTTAAATCTTACCATCTCTGGAGTTCCAAGAGATTATGCTTTTCAGCCTATTAAGATTTACATGTAGAGTGTTACAAGCTGCTTTATGGTTCACATTTCTACGGAGAGCATGAAGCATGGTGTCAAAGTATGAATAGCTGCTGTGGAGTAAGCTAGTAATTTATAGTATGTCAGCTACTCCACAAGCGACTGCCTGCAGGGATTTTCTCATCTTGCAGGAAGTGTAAGGTTATTCCCCTCTCACTGAAGCCTGTCAGAGCAGGGACTGTGATGGTCTGGCTGTAGTGGTGCCAGCTTTGGTCTGCTGAGGAGCTTCACCTTAGGCTACTCTGAGGTACTTAACTCATGATTGAGTACCAAATGCTTCTCACCATCTAGGTCCCAGTCTCTGTTTCATTATTATCATCTATTAATGTGGAGACAAAGTTTGTTCCACAGGATAGGAGCAAGGACAGCAGAACACTGCTAGATGGGAAATTTTGTGATGGAAAGCAGAGGATTCCCTTAAGCTTTGTCTGGGTGAATTCTGAGGTGTCTTGGGGTACAGCTGGCAGGGGGACTGCACCAGCAGCCATGCTTCTCTGTTTCCACGTGAGACCCTGGGTTATAGTTTGCTGTGAGCCTCTGGGCAGGTTCTGTGTGTGGCTGTCATACAGCAACATTTGTAAACCTGGCCTTTGGAAGAGGCACAGGGGACCCTCTTGTCCTTAATATTGAATACAACACTATGAAAGAATGGAAATCATGTAACCTGTTTTTACATGTGTGTTTTTGTTCTCCTTTTCCTTTCCTTTTGTTTTAGGAGTACGGCCAACAGCCAAAATCTCAGGAAGGGGAGCTGAAAATCAGTGCTGTATTTTCAGTCAGTGGCAGTCCTCTTGGTAAGTAATAGCCAAGATTTAACTTTAGTTAAATCTGTAAAATATGTCACCTTTGCAAATAACCTGGCAGGTTATTCTGGACTTCATTTGCTCTATCTGACCCCAGTAGGAAAAAGAACCCTAGTTTGTTTTAGAAACAATAAAATTCAGAAATTATAAAACAATTGTGTTTGAGGCATAGGAAAATTGACTGTGTTTTAGGGATGTTAAAAGTGCGTTCTCAGTCTTAAGAGTAGTTGAAACAATCTACACAGAAAACAAGCACAGAGCATGTCATTATGGAGAGTTCGTCTGCTATTTAATTCTCCTTTAGACCCTGACAACCCACGTGAAGTCATAAGCTTTGTGCTTGCCCCTGCACACAAGTGAGTTGTGTTTTAATCCATCTCTAACAGTTACTCTGTGTTTTCTCTGTGTGTCTCTTTTCCTTTTAGCTCCACAGCTGTCATTAGGTTTCCAGCCTGCTGTGGCATCCTCTGGCATGAGTAAAATGCTTCCTTCAGTTCCAAGCACAGCTGTTCGGGTTTCCTGTTCTGGCTGTAAAAAAATCCTGCAGAAGGGGCAAACGGCATACCAGAGGAAAGGCTCTACCCAGCTCTTCTGCTCCACACTGTGCCTCACTGGATACACTGTTCCAGCTTCTCGCCCACCAGCTTCTACCAAGAAAACCTGCTCAAGCTGCTCAAAGTAGGACAGGGCTTTCATTTGTTGTAGTTGTAATTTGAAACTTCTCTGCCAGGGACTGTTTCAAACGAGAGAAAAATAAGGAGAAAGTTCAGTTTGTTTAATCAGCCAACAAACATAAGTGTAGATGGGAGATAAGAGATGGAACGTTGCAATATGAGTCAGACCGTTTTGGACTCAACTACACGGTGATTAGAAAATGTGACTTTTTTGGTCCCTACCCCATTATGATTGGTATTTTCATAGGTAAAGGGGGTTATTCCACCCATCCTGCTTTCTAATTTTATTTTTTTAGTAGAGACTGTAAAAACAGTTCCCTTTTCCCAGTTTCTTTTGAAAAGATTTAATGACACCACTTGATGTATTTATAGGCCACTCCTAAGTCCAGGTGCAAAGTGGTTCACAGAATACCTACTTGAGAATTGTACTTAGCCATTTTCCTAATAGGCAAAGAAAAACGAGGTCAGGTATTCAGCTCAGCAAAAAGAAAAGCTTTAAATTGAATGAATCCACCCTCTTCTAGAGAATGTTTAGTCTGCAGAGAAGGACAGCAAGTTAACATGAAGCCAACATTAATTCTTTATCTGTTTGTTTTTCTTTTTATCTATAGAGACATTCTAAATCCAAAGGATGTAATCACTGCCCAGTTTGACAATACAAACTTCAGTAAGGATTTCTGCAGCCAGTCTTGTCTTTCTACATATGAACTGAAAAGGAAACCTGTCATTACTATTCACACTAACAGCATTTCAAGCAAGTGCAGCATGTGCCAGAAGAATGCAGTGGTAATAGCAAACTTCTTTTTCATTTTGATTTCCTTCCTTTAGACCAGGACAACCGGTTATCTCAGAGCTGAACTTACATATTCTCTCTTTGTTATATATTCTTTCTTTCCTTCCAGATTAGACACGAAGTGAATTACCAGAACGTTGTACACAAGCTCTGCAGTGATGCCTGCTTCTCCAAGTTCCGCTCAGCTAACAACTTGACGATGAACTGCTGTGAGAATTGTGGGGGATACTGCTACAGTGGCTCTGGCCAATGTCACGTGCTTCAGATAGAGGGACAGTCAAAGAAGTTCTGCAGTTCAGCATGTATGACAGCGTATAAACAGGTATATATTGATCGAACACTAAAAGTATGTCTTTGATTAGATTTTGAGTGTTCCAAGAAGCACCAAATGTATTAGTTGATCATTTTGGTTACTATCTATGTCTAAAATAACTCCTTTTTGCCACTGACTGCTTAATCTTTGCCCAAACATGTTGCACTGTTTCCCTTACCACTGAACTGACTACCAGAGTATTCCAGTGTGAGAAGACACACTGGACCCACTCAGCAGCAGTCCACTGTGACTTCTCTCAGCCTTTGAGGTGCTCCCTAGTTGAACATTCTCTACTAAATTGTAACATTTTAATTAAATGGAGAGGAAAAGTAGTAATTAGTTGATAATTAATATATTCATGTCAGTGATTTATTTCCAGGTTAATAAAGACACTTAAGTTCCAAAAGAATGACCAGTTTTCGTGTTTCCACAGAAGTCAGCTAAAATTACATCTTGCACGCTGTGTAAGGCTTTGAGATCATCAGTCGAGATGATTGAGAGCGCAAATAACTTGGGAAAGACTGAACTGTTTTGCTCTGTTAACTGCTTGTCAGCTTACAGAGTAAAAATGGTTACTTCTGCAGGTAAGTTTATGCTTTCACTTCTTTAGAAGCATAATTTCACGTAGCTCATGCCTAAACTAATTTGTGTTGGAAGTTAAGGCTGATAGTCTTTTCTAGGAGGGTGGGAAGTGGCTTTGTTTTTAAAGGGAGGAGCTGAGATGGGATCTTAAGGACTTTTGACTATAGATAAACCTAACAGTGATGGTACAGCCATTTCAGCTTTGTTTTTAGAGAGTTTAAAGATGACAATAAACCTTCATCTATTTTCTTCTCTTGCAAGTGCAGCTGGTATGTTTCCCAGCTAGACAAATCCAGTCCTGTGAATGTATGCCATATCCCTGCTGTGACTGATCAACTCCTTGTTCTCCAGGGTGATCAGCTTAGCTACCTCTGCCTAATGTTGCATTGAGCTAGGCAAACATATTCTCAGCTGTTTTTCTTGTAAAATGGAAAAATGCTTACTGACATCCTAGGAATACTGGCAGATTAATTAAAGGATCTGGCAAGAAACAGGCACTGCAGCTGCAGTGTCTGCTTCTGTAGAAACTTCCTCTTGAGCTTCTGTATGTACCTTGGCTTGTCATTCAGATTCTCTGTTCTTGTATGCACAGTGCAAAATTATCTGCAATGCAACCTGATGTTGCATCAATCATTTTTTCTTCTCTGTTTCACCCTCAGGTGTTCAAGTTCAGTGCAACAGCTGTAAAACCTCATCACACCCTCAGTATCATTTGGCTATGTCTGATGGGAGCATACGCAATTTTTGCAGCTACAGTTGTGTAGCAGCTTTTCAGGTATGACATTTAGGATTTCTTCTTAGCTGAATTAACAGACTAATGAATTGATGGTGGAAATATCTGGGATGTTGGGTGAAATCTGTAATATTGTAGAATGAGCTCAATTCCTCAATGTGCTTTCCTGCAGAATCTGTTCAACAAGCCTGCAGGAACAAACTCCTCGGTGGTACCTCTGTCACAAGGTCAAGTCATTGTAAGCATTCCCTCGGGGGCAATGGTATCTGCAGGTGGAACCACCTCAACTGTGTCCCCCAGCTCCATGAGCAGTTCAGCTGCAGCTGGTCTACAGAGGCTGGCTGCCCAGTCCCAGCAAGCCACTTTTGCTCGCCCTGTTGTAAGACTCAGGTGTCAGCAGTGTAACAGATTTTTTACAACCAAGCCAGAACTGCTTGACTACAAGGTAATGAAAATTAGGGCTTTTCAAGCTCATTTTCTTAACAGAAACCCAGGAAATTGTATATGCAGTGGCCTGCCAGTACTGCTCTGTCACTTACTGTGACCTGCTATGAAGGAATTTGGAACTGATCTTTGTGTCATTTAGTGGTTATTAGAATTAATACTGATACTAGCTCTTTGATCTTAAAACCAGGAAAAACTGTGAACAAAACCCCAACCCTATGATTGCCTGCCTAGGCAAGCACGTTCCTCAATCTTGGTCCCAGAAATGATCCTTTTAATGCAAGGACAGAGCACGCTGTTGAAGGCTTTCTGCAGAAAATTGTACTGTATTTGTTATAAAGCTAAACGAGGAGGCTTATTTGCTGTCCGTTGTTGACTTCCAAGGGCATGATGATGCTTCTGAGCTTTCATTAACAATTAAATTGTATGATTTGAAATGTGAAACACTGAAACATTAAACCCAAAACATTCTTGCTGTGGTGCAGGGTAAAATGTTCCAGTTCTGTGGGAAGACCTGCTGTGATGAATATAAGAAGAAGGGCAGTGTAATGGCAATGTGTGAATACTGCAAAATTGAGAAGATTATCAAGGAGACAGTGCGATTCTCAGGCGTAGACAAAGCGTTCTGTAGTGAAGGTAAGGAAAGGCAGCACTGTGTTTCACACAGGTCAGAAGTGTTTTGTCTTAAAATTACTGGTGATAGAGAAACCTAATCTTTTTAGGTTAGAAAACTGGGAATGTTTTACTTTTAGAAACACAGCACTTTGTCCACACTGTATGTTTTAATCTTTCAACATTATTACAGACATAACTAAACACAAGACCTAGAGCTGCTGAGCAAATGTCATTTTGATATTAAAGGATGTTTTTTGGTTTTTTGCTATTTTCTTTTTTAGGTTGTAAACTGCTCTATAAACATGACTTGGCTAAGCGCTGGGGAAACCACTGTAAAATGTGCAGTTACTGTTTACAGGCCTCCCCTAAACTGGTCCAGAATCTCTTTGGGGGGAAAATGGAGGAATTTTGCTCTGAGGAATGCATGTCTAAATTCACAGTTTTGTTTTACCAGGTAAGCAATATTCTCACATAGCAACCTCTAGAATAGAAACGTGTTAGCAAAAGAACATTTGTACATCAGGAACTATGTGAACTACCTGTAGCTGAGCTCTGTATCCATGGGAGTATATTGTATGTATGTGAGAGATGAGTAAATCCTTCTAAACTTTTGAGGACTGGTTTTCTATGTAGAGAAAACCTAATACAGGTTGTGGGAAGGTAGATAATGCTATGTTGCTGTATGTTACCCTGCAGAAATGATGCACCCTGACAGATTTCTTCATGCTGTATTTGCTGAACAGGGTGCAAAGGGGGTTTATACACTTTGTTGCTATTCACAAGTGTGTTTAATTTCTCCCTTGCTTTTTTTCCTAGATGGCAAAGTGTGATGGTTGTAAGAGACAAGGTAAACTCAGTGAGTCCATGAAATGGCATGGGGAAATCAAGCATTTTTGCAATCTGCTTTGTATTCTGTTGTTCTGTAAGCAGCAAATTGCTTCTGACCCTCCACCCCCAAACAACACAGGTAAAACAGGCTGGGGATACTATTGTCTTTTGGTGTGCATGATAGTGATATGGAAATGTATTTGGAAAATGGATTCAGTGAACTTTTTAAGATGTATCTTTTACTGGGGGGTTGAGAAGAAACAAAAGCGCTTGCTTTTCAGACACTTTCATGAAACACAGTTTGTGGGTAAAATGTACTGAAACCTGTTGAAGACATGTTAAATACCTACTTGTCTCCTGTACTTGACACCACGTAGCCAGACATGGTAGAATGTTAATGTTCATTCAACAAAAAAAAATCAAGTGGTGAAATTAGTAGACTTAATAGTTGTAAATACAGATTTTCATCTATGCACTTTAAGTAGCTGGTTCTGTGTAGTCTGTAGGCATATGAGGAGTTACCATTTCTGTGTCATTAAGTGCTGGTTCTTGAAGTACCAATGCCAAGATTAATGTGTGCAATAGCTGTTTCCTTGCTCATTATTTTAGCAGATGGAATGGGAAGGAGGGTGGGAATGAAGCCCACAGGAATAGGAACTGTGAGTTTCTGTAGGGAATGAAATGCAAAGGGAAGAAAGGAAGAAAGGCCCATAAAGACAGGAAGAGGAAGCGAAACAAAGGGCAGAAATAGCACTGATCCTAAAGAGGGGCATAATCTCCCACTGAGTGATGGTGACTGCAACAGTAAGGTACCCAACAAGCAATAAAGAATATTAACTGAAAGTTTATAGTGTGTACCAGGCTATATTCAACTCCTCAGCTTTGTGCATATCTGCTGCTTACGTTAGTGGGAGCTGTTTCCCTGAATAAGAGTAAAATATATGAGTAACTTTATACTTCCAAGCCATAACTGTACACTGTGACATTCCTGATCTTGTCAGTACATTTGGCTGTTACTAAGGAGAGCAAGATGCCTGCTTCTGCAGAAGTGGGCCTGCAGCCTCAGCTGAGGCGAGTGCAAAACTGGTCTCCAGGCGTCTCTCTGTCCTGGGGACTTCCAGGGTGATGGAGCGCCTCAGAACAGTATTGTTGGATGAAATGTGGTGATTCGTTGTGATGGGTCAATGAATGGTGCTTTCAAATGGAAAAAAAACCTAAGAATTCCTGTGAGAGGCTCATAAAATTCACCTCGGTTATTTATCAGGATCTCTGCTGTCTGTACCAAGCACAGTGAGGCGTCCAGTCCTCTTATCTCCTGGGTGCTCTCTAATACACATAATATTAGAAAGAGAAAGCCACTTTCATCCTATGGCGAACTCCTGAAATGTTCCAGTGACTGGAGAACAGCTGAAGTTTGCTTGTGGAACCAGCTCCTATTTACACTGAAACGCTGCATTTTGGCACCTACATTCCCTTCTCATGCAGCAGGCTTTTTCATTTGGAGATAAATCTGGAGGGTGGGTGTTGTTTCAGAAATGCTCTTTTATGAATTATTGCTTATTTTAGTTTTCTTATGCTCTTTCTGTCCAGCAAACCCTTCTATGGCACCAGCTTCCTCATCAGGCCCTCCTTCTGTGAGAAAGGACTCAACTCCTGTCATAGCACATGTGGTGTCCCTTGCAAGCACCCCTGCTGCCCAGCCTACAGTTAACTCCAACAATGTTTTACAGGGTAAGACTGCTGCATGTACCTGTATTTTTAAATCTCTACTCTTGAACATTGGTATTTGCTCAGGGATCTTTTCCAGCTGAGCACAAGAGCCACTTCTTCATCCTGCTTCACATCAGTGCAGACCCTTAAAGTTTTGTCTTTCCTTATCTAAATAATGACTTACATTTATGTGCATACACCAGGGAATGAGGTTTAGTGGGGGTTCTTTTTCTTGACCTTGGCAGAGTATGGGTTATGGTCCTTGATGTACAGAGGCTATTGTATGGTTTTTTCCTTCACAGGTGCAGTCCCTACTGTGACAGCAAAAATAATAGGAGATGTAAGTTTCACGAGAGCCTCTTTTTCTCACTTTCGCCCAGATTGTATCAATGACAAGTAAAGTATCCAAGAATTTTGCACTGACATTTTGTAACTGCTTTTCCTGGTTGTGACTGGAATTTAAAAGGTATTCAGCTTGCAGGTGTGCTTTTGAAATAATGGATAGAACTTGTACAGTATAAAAGTCTTTCTCTGTCTACTGACAGCCTGGTTAGAAGTTTTAAGACAAAGCTTGTCAAATTGTAGCTCTTGGGATGCCTGTAGTTCTCAAGCAATTCATGTGTGGCTTCTGTACTCGAGGCCACCTTCAGTGCTCAGAAATGGGATGTGATGTCAAGAGGAATAGCATAGGAGAAAGGGGACCAGCATAGGCTGCTGGGGCTTGAAATACATCATTAGCAAGCTGGGTTTGCAATGGTTTTTAAATGATCATTTTTATCACCAAGGGGAGGTTTAGATTGCTCAATCTCCCATAGTAGAGAGCAAATACAAATCTTACGATATCCATCAAACCAGTATTGACTCTGTCCTCTTGTATTTTTCCAAACAGGCCAGTACTCAGACAGATGCCCTAAAGCTGCCATCATCACAACCACCCCGGCTTCTCAAAAACAAAGCATTGTTGTGCAAGCCAATCACACAGACTAAGGCCACCTCATGCAAACCCCACACACAAAACAAAGAATGCCAGACAGGTATGTATCTAATCTACCTGTTTTATAGAAGCCTGTGTTGCAGTTGAGAGAGCAATGCATGGATTATGTACAGAGTATTTAAATCTGTATTTTAAAACCTTAAATAGTTTTCAGCTTGTATGGCATTTTCCAAGTAGCAGTTACAAGACATTTCCTATTCATTGAAATCCATGAAGCTTCATGTGTGATGAGTCTTATGCACACTCTGGAGTGTACCTGGTGGTCATATCTTTAAGCAATTTTTGTTTTGTTCTATTTTTAATATAACAGAAGAAGAAGAAGAAGTTGTTCAACCCCAGATCATTGTGGTACCTGTTCCTGTGCCAGTGTTTGTGCCAGTGCCCCTTCACCTCTACACTCAATACACACCAGTTCCACTTGGGATGCCAGTACCTGTAAGTTATACTTCAGCTCACTAGAGAAGTTGTTACAGTCTTGTTCCTGAACAGGACACAGAGCAGTGTCATTGGGGTTTAAGACTAGTCATGCAACTGGTATTTCAAGTCCTTGAAACCGTTTTCTTTCCTTATCACATCACGTTTGATTGATCATCATTATACAAAACTACCAGTTTATAGGGTTATTGCAGAAATGAAACAAGCTGTCCAGTGTGGAAAGAGTTTAAAGTTAAATCCAGTAGTCTTAAATATGTATAAGATTAAATGAGAGGAACCTTCCTTGTGTATTTGCTGTTTCACATCACCCTCAAACATGCTATCTAATCAGTCTAATCTATCAATCTAATACTTTCCACGTGTTCCATAGGTACCAGTTCCCATGCTCTTCCCAACTACCCTGGATAATGCTGATAAGATCATTGAAACTATTCAGGATATCAAGGAAAAGATTCCCACAAACCCATTTGAAGCTGACCTCCTTCAGATGGCAGAAATGATTGCAGAAGATGAGGAGAAGGAAAAAACACACTCGCATGGTGGTATGTGGTCTTTTTAAAAGGTGCTGGATATAGTTGCACCTTCTGAAACTTTTGTAATTTCACAAAGGTTTATCAGTAACAGGTATTATCATTGTGCATTAGGAGGAGTCAAAATCAAGAAGACAAATCATCTGCATTACAAGAATATTTTCCTATCAGGCTTCTTATGGTGGCTTCTTAGAGGGTGATGCAGGTTAGACTGTTGGACAGTGGTTATCCCATTTAATAAATGTGGAACAAGCTGAAAAGAAATAAACAAAACATCTTGTCTAAAATGCCTCAAATAGCAAACATGGAGGGATGGAAATGTTTGGAAAAGCAAGTATGGGTTAGTTCTGCATTCCTGTTGCTCCTGTAACAGCGTGACCAAGATAGAAAGCTGTTAGAAGAACTGTAGTAGAGAAGAGGACACTTCACATGTGTTAGTGTTATGACGTAATACATAGATTTTTGGTGTTCAAAGTATTTTGTATTAGTTGTGTAAGCTGTCAGTTATTTGTAGATACAGATTTTCTTCTTTTTCTAAAGGATCTCAGACATCTGAGCATGAGCTCTTCCTGGACCCCAAGTTATTTGAGAAAGGTCAGTTAGATTATTTTTTGTAAATGGATTTTGATCCTGCAGTATCTTTTCTTACAAACTCCTCTTTTTTGTCTGCTCTTACCCATGGTATATCTGATCGTTGTCATTACAGACCAAGGTAGCACTTACAGTGGAGATCTAGAATCAGAAGCAGTGTCCACTCCGCACAGCTGGGAGGATGAGTTAAATCACTATGCCTTACGATCAAATGCCCTGCCAGAACCAAATCCAGAACTGAAGCAGTTCTCTAAAGGTGATGTGGAACAGGACCTCGAGGCTGATTTTCCATCAGGTCAGTATAATGTGAATAAAAATGCATTGTTGTATAAAAATACACAGATTTTCTGGGTAAGCATTGTACCAGCAGCCTGCTTGTGAAGGATATGAGTTTTCATGTAGTAAAGCTGGATATTTAAAGCTGCAGTAATACATCAGCCCTGCTAAAAATTACTGGATTTAAACTACTACTGATGTCTTTAAAGATAGTGTTCTACAGAACCTCTGACAGGAGTAGCAGGTAGCCTTGCTTGACTTCTTTGAATTTATCCTTTCTGTGTCCCTAGATATAATCCTAGAATGGTTTGGTTGGAAGGGACATTAAAGCTCATCCAGCTCCAACCCCTGCCATGGGCAGGGACCCCTTCCACTGGAGCAGCTGCTCCAAGCCCCTGTGTCCAACCTGGCCTTGAGCACTGCCAGGGATGGGGCAGCCACAGCTTCTCTGGGCACCCTGTGCCAGCGCCTCAGCACCCTCACAGGGAACAGCTTCTGCCTCAGAGCTCAGCTCAGTCTCCTCTCTGGCAGGGTAAATATGATCTGAGTGTTGCATAAGGATGTTTGCCTGAATGGGTACACCCACTGAGGAGACCTTTTCCCTCTTCTGTGAGTTTATTTATACAGAAGGTACATGGGTTGTGTAGCTGTTCAAAGGCAAATCACTATTTGAACATACAGGTGTGATTGTCAGCTGTGAAGTACTCCATAGTATCTGAGTGATACTTCTACCTGGGCTGTTCAATCATACAAATTAAACTCTTAATGGTGTTGATTTGACTTCAGACTCATTTGACCCTCTCAGTAAAGGACTGGGTTTGCATTCACGTTCACGAGCAAGACGGAGACATAGAGATGGCTTCCCACAGCCAAAAAGACGGGTAAGAAAGTACTTCTGGAGCACAAGTTCCTTCCATTTGAAGTAATATCATCCTGTGCATGCTTGTTCTCAGAAGTAAATAAGTACTGCTCCAGGGTGACAATGAGAATGCGATTTAACTATGCTGTATATTTTTTCTTGTTCTGCTATATGAGATATTCTCCCTCCCCACAGCTAGGTAGAATAAGTGCTCTTTTTAATGCAGAACATTTTTATATGTTTCAAAAAATGCCAAAAGTGATGTCTTTTAAGTACATTCATAACCTACAGGAAAGACTCAATTTTTGCTTGTGTAGCTAGAGCAGAATATATTTCTGTGCATATCTATCACAGTGAGAATCATATTTTATTGCACCTTTTCGGTCAAACATGGTTAGTATTTGTCCACATAGTAAAAATGCACACATATCCATTCAGATTCTGTCATGAGAGTAGGATTTTGTTATCCTGTCAGCATAACAGCCTTTTGATATGAGATCAAAGTTAAGCATCCATAGACAAAGTGCTTACTAAATGTTGATTTGTTCTGGTCTTTGCCTGTAGGGTCGGAAGAAGTCTGTAGTTTCTGTAGAGCCCCGGAATCTGATGCAGGGCTCCTATGCAGGATGCTCTGTTTCTGGGATGACCCTAAAGTATATGTATGGGGTAAATGCCTGGAAAAACTGGGTCCAATGGAAAAATGCACAGGAGGAACAAGGGGACCTGAAGTTTTCAGGTAAATTCTCTCTCTGTGGAAACAAATACTTAGCTGAAGAGCACTTAGCATGGAATGTTGGTCAAATAACAATTGGGATTAGGTATTACTGAGCTTTCAAATATCCATGGGTGGAGGAAAGATTTTATGGAATACTGTCTTATGTCTTCTCATGCATTTGAAAACATATTACATTCTCAATTGAGCTGTTATCTATTGGAACAGGCTCTAAAATACCAGATTCCTTTTCAGTATTAGAAATGTTACTCTTTTAACCTCCATTTCATGTTCATTTGAATGTAGTAATTCTTCAGTTAGAAGTTAGTCATTCTTCAGTTGTAGAAGGGTTGCTCTAAGCAGCTGCAGAGCTTTAGTCAGTTATTATCAGGCCATAATTCTAAGTTGACAACACCAACTTGGCTCCATCTTTTTCCTCTGTAGCTAACACATTCACAAAGTATTTGTTTGTCAGCAGAACAGTTTGCTGTAAGAAAATTGCATGCTGCAACATGAAGAACTTAACAGCTTGTTTCTGGCCTTTACAACTGGAAAGAAACTTTCCAAAGTCCACCTAGTGTGTGCTTCAACCTGGCTGAAACTAACTTTAAAAGGCACAACTTGTTCCTTGTGTCTCACAAGGGCGATAGATGATAATGGCAATATAAATGTCACTTTGGTTTTTCTTTCTACTTACGAATTCTTTTTCCTTACACAAGCCAGCAGTCCTGGGACTTGGCAGTGTCCAACTCCTCTATTCCCCAGTCTCAAATCTGTCCTATGTGTTTGCCCTGAGAGATTTGTGGGCAAATTCTCAGAGTCAAGCAGAGAATTTCAGTGGGGAATATAATCGAGCTTCTTGAGGATGGTGGGGAAGAGAGCAAACCGTATTAAATACTTCTGCAATGTGAAGGACTGACTGTGGCAGGGCTTATATAAAAAAGATCCCAAAGGGAAAGATTCTGGTTAGAACGAGATCTGCTTTTTCCTCTTACATGGAATTTGTGTTGTCATTACATGAGAACAGCTGGGTTTTGTTTCCCAGAAGGACAGTAATCACATGGGTTGCTGTGTTTTCTTCTTGTGGCTAAGGAAGCAAATAATTCCAGTCAGTTCCAGGAAACTGTGTCCATCACAGCCCCTCCCAGAAAGGTTCCCTTGTTAGTCCCAAGCAGGCACTTCTGTAAGCTGTGGAGTGCCCAAACCTGGTAATTTCCTTGCAGATCCTTTGCTCAGTTCCCTGGTCGCTCTGCTTCTCTTGCCAAATCCCACACATGTCCCATTAAATTCTTCATTCCGTTTTCCTGCACTTAACTCATGTCCAGAACTATTAGGAAGCACTCAAGATCTTGCTCTCACTCAGGATTCCCCCGAGTCCAGCTATGGAGGTGAAACCTATTTATTAACTCTCCGCTGCCAGCCTCAAGTGCACGTGGTCATTGCCACACTGCATCTTTGGGTTCATCCCACTGCCTAACTTCAGCTTTAAATACCTGCAGCCTTGTGACTCACTTGCAGTGCTTTGTGCTGCTTGCACTTGCAGGTGGTTTGGCTTTTATTGGCCAAATCCTCATTAAATTGTTAACCAACAGATAGGAAATAGTTCACAAGCTTACTCATACGAGGTACAAGATAGAAGATTTAATAGTTCTGCCTACAAGAAATAATAAGGGATGTGTGAAGATTTAACCTGTTGAATTAAGTTAATTTTTCTAACAACTTTCTTGGCCACAGTTCGCCCTGTGAAGCTCAAGGAGGACATTCTCTCATGCAGTTTTGCTGAGCTGAGTTTTGGCTTGTGCCAGTTTATTCAAGAGGTGCGGAGACCAAATGGAGAAAAATATGATCCTGACAGCATCTTATACTTGTGCCTTGGAATTCAGCAGGTAACTCAGGGTATTGCTGGCAATGTACAGAACTTGCCCTGATTATTTATGCTTTATATTCATAGTCCCATGTAGCTGCTTGTTTTTTGTAGAGGAGGCAAGAATGTATAATTTTTGTGCTTTATTCTTGTCTTAATCCCACATTGGACTAATTTGTCTGGACATTTTTATGGTCAAAATGAACAGGCTTCTTCTGTCCTTGGGAGGAATGTGGCACGGAGGGCAAGGTGTTTCTACCTAGGCATGAATCTTTAGGCTTGGTACCTTTTTGATTGTTATTCATGTATAGGAAAGATTTGCTCCTCAGAAATACTTGCTTTATGATGGAATGTTAGATCTAAAAGAGTTGCTCTTTAATATACAAGGAAGAGGTTACTCAGCAAAGACTGAGCTCCTTCAGTGGCCAAACAGGTACTTGCTGTGTTGGCAAAATAAAAAATACAATGGGAATAAGTGCACTGAAATTAATGAATGCTGGAAGTCATCAGCTGAGTCCTTACTACCTGCCTTGAAGCAGTTGCAGGAAAAACCTAGTATGATACTAACTTCTGTTTAAAACTTCATATTCAGTGTTTCTCTGTTAGTGGCTTTTTTTGTTTTCAGAATAGCCTGTTTGTTCCTTTCCTTGAACACTCATTTGGAAATGAGAACTCAAAGGTTTACAGCAGAAGTAGCTTATCGTTTGACTAGGCATTAACAAGGTCTGGGAGGATCAGCAATGTTTTTGTGTTCCAGTTTTGATGTATTTACTGATACAAACTCCTGACCTGTAGAAAACTTCTCTTAAGTGCTGCTTGACAAGAGTTTAAGGGACTTTATCTTGATGCTGTAAGTTGAGCTCTCAGCAGCCTAGCGCTGGGCCTGTGTCTGTTGTCAGGAGGTGGTAACACATGAAGTTCTTTTCAACACACAAATACTCAATAACTCCTCTGGGTTTTCTAGACAGACTTTTTTCAAGAGTGTTTAACAGAGGGTGATGATTTTTCAGAGAAGAGCTCTAGAGCTTGGAATATTAACAATAATTCTTGCTTAGATCTCTCATTTCATACTGGGGAGGTCCCTGTCCCTGCAGAAAGTTGATATCTCACTGAAGACTTCAGCAAAGATTTTTGGACCATGAGACACTGGGACATAAGGAAAAGACTCTGATGTCCTGTATCTTCTCTGCAATGTTATATGTAATCACAAACTGTATGTCTTCCTTTTTTTCTCTTGTAGTACCTGTTTGAGAATGGTAGAATAGATAACATTTTTACCGAGCCCTATTCCAGGTTTATGATTGAACTTACAAAACTTTTGAAAATCTGGGAACCTACAATTCTTCCAAATGGTAGGACAATTATTTTGTTTTGTGTAGCTGCATGACAAAGCTTTATGATAAACTGATATTTTCTCAGTGCCATGAAGCAGCATTCACTCTAGTCTCCTCTTTGTCCAGCATGTACTCGTTTGTGGTAGACTAGCATCATGGGTTTCATGTCTGTCTCTACCAGTCATGGATTACACTTAAATATATCTCTGCCTTTGATCAATCTCTTAACTCCATTGAAAGAAAAGCTTTCCATTCTGGTAGTCAACATGCTAGTTCTTCTCTTCCCTCAAGTGTTATGGCCCATGCAGTTTACCAAGTTGGATACCAGCTGTATTAGTATGTGAGATCTTTTTTCAGAGTACCAGTGAAACCTGAGTGATGTTGGCAATTCCATACATGTATCCATTTAGAAAATGAACTTTTTCTTTAGTACAGAAATGATCCAGTTACTCATAGAGTGCTGCATACAGTGCTGGGGCTTGGGGTTTTTTTCACTGCAAATGTCTTATAACTCCCCATATGTCCTTTTCCTAACTGACTTACGATAATCACAATGGAGTGTTTGTATATAAAGATGGTACAATTTAAATTCATGCTCCACATCTTCGGAATTATACATTTTTGCAGTTGGCTGACTGTGATTTAATACAGTGAAAGTAGAACTTAGTGAGATTCTGCTGGTGTCTGCAGTCTTCTTTTATAGCCTTATCTCCATTCTTCAGGTATTGGGAGATCATGTTGTTCACAACTTGGTTCTCCATGCTCCCTCTTATGTTTGTGCATGCAGTGTTCTTGGGTTTATTGGTATTACAATTGTTTATGACAGGTCTGAATTTGATCTGATACGAAGTTCATTAAGGTAGAAGATTAGCTGAAAGAGGACTTACATGCATCTCTGTCAAAATCTGCCTCAATTGTACTCATTTCTGCCTTCCCACCCTGCTCATGTGTGATGTTTCCATTGCTTTGGGAAAAAGTCTGAAAATCTTCTAGATTAGACACAGCCTGTAAAACCTGCTCATTTGTAATTGAATGTAGGGACAGCCTAAAACTGCATAAATAACACTCTTCTTTTTTCTTTGCCCACTGTTTCTAGGTTATATGTTCTCAAGAATTGAAGAGGAACACTTGTGGGAATGTAAACAGCTGGGTGCATATTCCCCTATTGTTTTATTGAACACGCTTCTATTCTTCAACACCAAATACTTCCAGTTAAAGAATGTCAGTGAGCACCTGAAACTGTCCTTTGCCCATGTTATGAGGCGCACCCGAACTCTGAAGTATAATACTAAGATGACATATTTACGTTTTTTCCCACCCTTTCAAAAACAAGAGGTAGAATCAGGTGAGTGCTCTCTGATCACCTCTGTTTGGCAATTACATTTGCATTGTCTGTTCTATCTTATTTTTAAGGTGCTGTTTTTCACTGAACTTCTGTGATGCCCTTTTTTTGTATCCAGATAAATTATCTGTAGGCAAAAGGAAACGCAGTGAAGATGAGGAGATTCCAGCAGCAGTGGAAATGGCTGAAAATACAGATAATCCCCTGCGATGTCCAGTCCGACTTTATGAATTTTACTTATCAAAGTGGTAAGTGACAGAACCTGATGTTTGATCTGTGTATAAATTAGAACAGGCATTTGGGCAAAGATCCCACTCAGAACTTTTGTGCCTGTGATGTGAGTTCCTCTCTGCAGCTCCTGCTCTCTCAGTGTGAATGGAATCATGGTGATAGCACTTCCAGCATCAGCACCGCTGTTAGACTGAACAGTGTTTGTCACTGGTATTGAGTCAAGAGTAGAGAGGGATGTGTTCTTTAAATGCCTCTTTACACATCCACTGGGTATAAATGTAAATGGAGGGCATTACTACAGTGACTGTGGCATTCTTACATCCTTTAATTCCCATACAGGATCCTTCTTTTGAGAAGATTCTAATACCCTGCCATCATGTGAAAGAGGGTAGGAAAAGTGTGAATTAGGTAAAACTGCTGATTGATAGCTTTTACCTGCTGAAATGTGAGATGAACTTGTATTTAGAAGATAGAAAGAAGGCTATATAGCAAGGACATAGATAGGAGTTGCCTGCTTCTATATAAACTTCCAATAGATCATTGAGCAGGTGGAATATGATGTTCTTCTCTTTTCAGAGAAAATACACGTGAAAAATGAAACAGTATCTCATTAGTGTCAGCTAAAATTCAAATAAATCACCATGAAAAATACACCTACTGAGCTTACTACAGATAGTTCCATTGTTTTGTGTCTTCCTGCCGGAGCCTGAAAGCTGCCTCAGAGCCAGTCTTTCAAGCAGATGGACTTACCCTTCCTCACCATGAGCTAGGATTTAGTTTTACTGGCTCTTGAACATTCCCTGTGCCAAATTGCACAGCAGTTCTGGAAAATGAGAACCCCTTTCATTCAGAGATTGACTGTCCAGTGCATCTATCAATCATATCAAGATGCTAGTACCATTAATTGGATGATACTGTCATTGAAGAACCACATCTGTGAAGGAGTCTCTATAATTTTCTTTGTTTCTAATGCTAAGTGACCTGGAAACAAATTAACTGTTCCCTACACAGAATGGAGAAAGCCAAGTCACTAATAAGGAGATTTTAATTAGGCTGTTCAGATTAATGTAATCATTTCAGTGTAACTTTCATTTCCTTTGCTGTCTCTCCTGCACGTAGGACTGTTGATGCTGCCTTTTGATAACATGCTCCTGCTTTCTTTCTGTTGACAGTTCTGAAAGTGTGAAGCAGAGAAGTGATGTATTTTACCTTCAACCTGAGCGCTCCTGTGTACCCAATAGCCCCATGTGGTATTCCACATTGCCAATAGACCCAGGAACCTTGGACATCATGTTAACACGTATTCTTATGGTGAGGGAGGTACACGAAGAACTTGCCAAAGTCAAATCAGAGGACTCTGATATTGAGTTATCAGACTAACCGAGGTGGGGTGTTTTCCTTTGACTACACATCAGAAGCACCAAACTGTGAATACGTCCAGCCTTTGGAAAATGTGTATCAAAAAAAGCCAAGATAATGTCACCTGCAGGCATATTTTGAATCACAGTGGATGTACAAACTGGAACTGGAAGGAAGCAAGCTGTGTAAGCTGCAAAAACCACCGTCCTGTGGCACTGCGAAATCCTCTGAACAAATTCCAGATGAACTAACCTATTTGAGTGGTGCATAAATCCTTTATCTGCTTAGGATTTAAAACAGTTGTGAGATATCTTAAAGGAAAACGGTTGTGTGAAACCTACCATAACAATGTTGGGCATGGAGAGCTAGACTGTGGCTCACGTGACTTCTCAGCCCGGTGGCTGGCAGTCCTTGCTGCCAAAGAACATGTGGAGCTCCTAGAGCTCTCCACGAGGCCAGGAGAGGAAGTGGTGGTGCTCAGGCAGACACCTTCCGTTATAAATACACCTACACGTGCTTTTGTAGTTGTTTTGTTTGGAAACTGGGATCAAGTGGTAGGAAGGCAGAAGCCACTGGCTGTCTAAATGGACAACTGTCTGGCTGCTGTTAAACAGGTCACACGATGCCAGAATCTAGCTCTCGGTCCAGGCCAATTCCAACTCTTAGCTCTGCTTGGTCTTCGATGTGGAAGGGGTGCTGTAGGTCCAACTTCAGAGCGATCATATTATGGGATGAACATTTCTGGGGTATGTACAGGAGAGTGACTGTCCTGGGGTATGTGCAGAAATCCCTTCCCTAGCCCAGTAGCTCTGCAGTCTGTTGATATAATCTAGCAAATACTGTGGTGCGCGGAAATTGTTTTTCCCTTAAGGCAGCTTTCCTTTCTCCTCTTTCCCCACTCCAATGGTTTTGGTTATTTTATAAGGCAAATCTGGAGGGCCTTGTCATTTCAAGTTGAAGATACACTCTTTCTCTTTCCACCTTTGCAGTGTTGTGCAAAGGATGCAGTATTATTTCTGACAGCTGAACTGTGGTAGAGAATTACCATGTGTGTTTTCTTTCCCACCCCACCCAAAGAGATTTAGTCATAGTGTTGGAAATCAAAAGAGATTTTCTTAAGGCTTGGCTGTTACTGCGTCTTTTGGAAGGGAAAAGCTCCCACATTGTGTTTGGAGGACAGGACATTATCAGATACCTGCCTGTAGCTCCCCTTTTCTCAAGCTATAGATGTGTGTTTCTGGTGACCAGTGGTCACATACTCATTGGAAACCCAAACTCTTTTTAAAGAAGAGAATTGTATGGTTTTGATGTAGCTCTGGTCAGTTACCCATCTTCTGTAACAGGGGTCTGATATTTGATCTTGTCACTAAAATTTCAAGAGATGCAAATGAACAGCCTTGAATTCTGTTTCCTTTTTTTTGGTTTTGTTTGGTTTGGTTTCATTTGGTTTTTTTAATTATTTTTTTAGCAGTAACAAAAGTAATTTAACAAAAAATAAAATCAGAAAGTAGTCTATTGACGTCGTGTACTTGATAGTCCTGTCCCTGCCTGTAACAGATTTCACTGATGTATTTTTTAATACAGAAAACTATGTGAAAAGTAAACCTGCCCCTGATTCTGTCTGATCAAAGCCCATCTGTGTCTGTCATTTCTGATCAAAGACGCTGCTTTCTCCATGTCCTGGCCATGCTACATACCCTGCCAGTGAACTACCCAGGCTCTTGGAGCTCAGGGATGCTCCTGCAGACTTGGATCTTGTTCCATGAGCACTAACCTGTCCCTCCCCAGAGCTAAACAGTGAAATAGCAGGCACAGTGTTTTGGATTGGAAGGGTTGATAGAACCTTTCAGGGAAAACAAAATCATTCTGGAAGGGTTAGTTTGCATGTCTGTAGCTGTGTCTGTTGCACACGAACCTTGGCAGTAGGAGAGGGAAGGGATCTGAGGATTCCATACTTCTTGGGCATCCCTTTGGCTGATTTCTCACTCCGTCCTTCCCTGACATCCCTCCCCTCCAGGGAATAAGCAAGGGAGCAGTTAGGGGGGCAGGCTTTGGTTGGGTTGAGGTTGCCTAAAAAACAATACCACGTCTGAGTTTTGACTTACTGGACATGAACAGAAATATTCCCATAAAGTAGTATATTTGTATCTTATGAGAAACTTACTCATTCTCTTCCTCTGAAGTCCCTCGCTCTTTCTTCTCTGTGAACACTTTCACATACATTATTTTTTCCAGGTACTTGGAATGAAAGACATTTGCCTTTCATGCTCTCTCTGCAAGAAAAGATAAATCACTTTTAAGCTTGACTGGCTGAAAGCAAAGTTGTCAACCCTTGTGCTAACTGCTTTTACGTCATGGCTCTGAGCTGGGAAGGGGTTCAGTTCACTTCAGTGATATGATAGCAGAAGAAATAGTTTCAATTTTCATTTCCCTGGTCAGATACCTTCTGCTTGGAGGCCCTTTGGCCACGGTGTTCATTGCCCAGGGTGTGCTTGGGCTGTTTTTGCCTCTTGAGGAGTTGCTGGTCAGCCTGGCTGGAGTTCCCACTGATTTACAAGCTGGATTACCTTGAAGAATGAACATTATTAATAGATTTTTGCACATAGGAACAAAGCTCTGACAAGTTGTTCATAATCAACAGATCCCAGTCATTTGCTGACCATGCAACAACATTTATTATTTGAAATGTTCTTTTAAGGAGCAAATCAGGCTGTAGTCTCAGGGCAGACCGAGAAACAAGAAAGAAGAATGGAAGAGGATGCTTCCTGCTACCAGGGTTTCTATCTCTGCTGTCCCACTACAAGACACAGGTTTAACCCCTTCATGGCACAGCTCTGCAGCCCGCTTTGGGACCCTGGCAGCGAGCGTGCCATGTTACTCCTCACCATATGTGTTCTCAGTGCTGGCTCTTGGGATTTTCACAGAGATCTTTGTTTAAAGTGCTTCTGGGATGTGGCTCTGTCCTTTCCAGCCCTAGCTATTCTGTGATTCTATTCTGTGATTCCCTGACCCGGCAGCTCTCCCTGCGAGAGGTGCTCGCTGCAAACCTGCTGCTCTCTCTTGGCTTCGGTTGACCAAAGGAGGAACCAGCACCTGCTGAACACCACAGAATTAAGTGCAAATTGAATTAGCTTACAAATTACTCTGTCAACCACTGTCTAAAAGAAACCCCTGGATTTCTCTGGCAGTCAGAGACTTGAAATGAAACAGCAGCAAAGGCCCATTCCATGTTTCCCCAGGGTGTGCTCCTGCAGCAGTGAGGCTCCACCAGTGCTGGTTTAGTGCCAGGGGCACAGAGGGGACTCCGAATGTGCAATAAAGTCTTCAGGTTTTGGTAACAATCTCAGTAACTCTTCTCAGTCCCTTGAGCAAGTTTCACTGTTGCCTTAAAAACAAGCAAGCAGAACAAGTGCTCGTCTGTAAAATCCATACAATGCTCTTGTCAACCCACCAGCACTGTGCTCACTGTCTAGGCTGGAGTTTTGCTTCCATCAGCACAACGGGTTCTCCCCTTTCTTCTTCCACATGTCATCTGTTTTAAACGTTCCTAACAGAGCTGAGTGCTAGTGTTGGTCAAGGGAGAGTTGCAGAGTTGTGGAATGGTTTGTAAAGTCAGAAAGGTTCTGAGGAGCTTGGGTATCTTGGATTCTTCTAGCTGCAGAACTTAGTGTCCATTGGACATGACATTCACTAAGCTGATGGTTTTTCAGCAGAGATACGTTTTTTGTTAAAGAAATAAGCCCTGAAATAGCTGAGATTGTCACCTGCTTCCAGGGAGAAGGGAGTTTATTTCAATTAAAGAGTCAGGCTAAAGAAAGCATCAACCACCAGATCTCAAAATACATCCCGAGTGCACATGAACACAAATCCAGCCCAGCTTCCTGGTGTTCAGACTTAGGGATGGGGAGGTTGCAACAACCACTGTAGCCACAGCAAGGTTAATTTTGTGGTTCATAGCCAGCTATCAGACACACCAACAAACAGCACACCTGTGGGACTTAGCCCTGTGACCCTTGGACTCTATTAACAGTCTCTTCTACATCTGTAACACATAAAGCCAGACCTTTGGAAAGGCCTTTTTGACCTGCTGCTTTTGAGAGGAGGGTGTGGGTGATGACTTCTGACTTTCTCCCCAGTTAAGCCACCAACTCATCCTACAGCCCAGTGGACACTTCACTCCCGTTGTACCAGTGAAGCCTCATGTTCCGTCCCTTGCCAGTCTGTACCTCGGTTGTACCCCTCTGTAAATTGGCCAGACTTTCCTACCTCGTTTGGGCATTATGAGGCTAAATTCTGTCGGATGCTTTGCAGCCCCGTGATGAAAGGTGCTATATAACTGCAAAGTGTTACTTCAAAAGATTTAAATAGGTCACCAGTGCATCATAACCTATATTAAAATAAAAAAAAGACTTTTTCTTATATGAGAGTTTATAGAGTTCAATGTATGGTATTAATAAGTGAATTATGGAGACCCCAAAAATAGTTTTTGTTTGAATCGTATCTGTATTCTGGAAAAGTGATTAAAAACCTTTAACCTTAATAAAAGAGTACATCCTCATTTCCTGTATCATGTTGGAATCTGAGCTTAAAAGCAACTTGCAGAGATTTTAAGGGGGGGGTAGTTGTTTTTAAGGGAAAAAAAGGAACAAGTGGAAGTACAATGAAGAACAATGGTGTGTGAAGGGCAGAAGCAGTGGAGCAACACTGTGGCCACTTACTGTTGGTTATCTCAGGTAATAACTCCAGAGAAGAGCCACTGAAACCCAGCTGCTTGCCATTGAGAGCCTTGCTCACCTGCGCTTGGGGCACAGCACAGGACACACAGCACGTGTCAGCCCACTCTGCATCCATCACCACCACTGTGTATTAAACATGGTTTATAACACACCTACCTACAGCCTTTCTGGGGATGAAGTGCAGCACTATAAACACTCCAGCTGGAATCTGTTCCTGGACCCCTGCAAATCCTGAGGCACTTGATGGGTACCAGGACGCCAACCACACACCAACCACCACAACACCCCTGCTTGCAGTTCACCTTTATTGGTTTCATTGCTCAAGCTTAGCCACAGCTCTTACGGGGGGGGGCAGGTTGCTGGGGGCTACCCAGTGCCTGCTGTGCCATCAGAACCCTCCTCGTCATCGCTGTTTTGGCTTTCTTCATCATCATCTGGAGGCTTCTTATTCCCCTTGGACAGCTTGGCACCAAGTGCTGCACCTGATGACCCCAGGAGAGTCGTCAGCCCTATTTTGGCACCAAGAGACAAACCTGCAGCTCCTGCAAACACACAATGAGGTGTGATGCTCCAAGAGCATTGATGCTGCCCACTGAGGGACCCAGCACAGGGCAGAGATAACCAAGAACCTCTCTGGACCATGCTGGGGAGTGCACACAGCTCCATGAGGGCAACCAGCCCTTCTGCTGTTCCTTTCTGGCTCCAGCGAGCACTGTTGATGAACACAAGAGCAGCTCTTGCCAGAAGAGCAGATGCCTACAGCACAGCCGAGTCCTCAGCCTTGGTGCCCTGCCCAAGCACGTCCCGACTCTTCCCACCACATCATGGATTCACCCCCACGAGTCACACCAGCGATGGGCTCTGCTGCGGCTCTACAACAACCCCAGTGCATACCCTGCCCTCCCCACTCACCAATGGACTGCAGCACGGCCACGGTGCTGCCGGCAGCTACCCCCCCGCCGTTGGCTATGGCAGCTGCTGACATCATTTTGGCAGCAATGGAGCCGGCGACGATGCCGGATCCCGTAAAGCCCAGTGAGGTGACGGCCAACGGGATGCCAATGAGCACCGCTCCTGCGGGCAGGACACGGCCGGGTTAGCGTGGGCTCGGTGACCGCATCTCCTCCTGCCACCAGCGCCATGGAGCCGGCCTCCCAGAAAGCACAGAGGTGTCAGGGTGGGGAGAAGGGGCACAGGGATGGGGACACCCAATCCTCAGGGAGGAGAGAGGAGAGGGACTGGGAAGGGAGAGGGTGCTCGGGCATTGGAACAGGCTGCCCCGGGCAGTGGTGGAGTCACCACCCGTGGCCATGTGGAGCAGGCTCAGTGCCATGGGTTAGTGGTGGCCTTGGCAGCGCTGGGTTGGACTGGATGCGCTGAAAGATCTCTCCCAACGTGGCTGATTCTGTGAGAGGAGAGGACAGCAAAGGGGGGCAGAGGGGGGCGAGGCCCGGCCGCGCTGCGGCAGCGGGTGCAGGCTGGCTCCCAGGCACACACCAGTGCGGCCCCCCCAGCTCGACCCCGTCCCCTGCTGCCAGCCCGGGGATGGGACCGGGCAGCGACCCCGAGTGTGGCTCCTCTGACGCCCGCCCCTCACCTGTTCCGACCGCGGCTCCAATGGCTGCTCCCTTCAGTTTGCTCACCATGGCTAAAGGAGAAGGCACCGTGAGGGCAGGGGAGGGCAGGGGAGCGCAGGGGAGGGCAGGGGAGCGCAGGGGAGGGCAGGGGAGGGCAGGGGAGGGCAGGGGAGGGCAGGGGAGCGCAGGGGAGGGCAGGGGAGGGCAGGGGAGCGCAGGGGAGCGCAGGGGAGGGCAGGGGAGCGCAGGGGAGGGCAGGGGAGCGCAGGGGAGCGCAGGGGAGCGCAGGGGAGGGCAGGGGAGCGCAGGGGAGGGCAGGGGAGCGCAGGGGAGCGCAGGGGAGCGCAGGGGAGGGCAGGGGAGCGCAGGCAGCTGCGGCCGCCCCCAGCCCACCTCTTCCCCCTTCAGCTGCCGGCAGGACCTGCCCCCCGCGTTGCCTCTAAGCCTGCGCGTCCCGAATGGGCCCTGCCCGGGGCTGGAGCTGGAGCTGGGTCCTTTCCGGCCCGCCCATCCCCGTCCCGCCCCGGCACCGCCCCCCTCGACGGTCACGACCCTGTGGAGGCGGTTGAGCTGTGCCTGGAGCGTTTATTGGAGGGGCAGATGGGGCCGGTGCAGGGGAACGGGGCCGGGGCAGGGGAACGGGGCCGGGGCAGGGGTCGCAGCGTGGGGACGGGTTGTGGGGGGGTCACGGCAGGCATCGTGCGGGTCCCAGTGGCCATGCCAGGGATCAGAATGGAGGAATCCTGATGACAGCTCTCAGCACCGACAGCCCAGCCTTCACGGACGTGGGGAGTGCTACCCCTGAGAAAGAGGAGGAGAAATCAGCCTGAGTCCCCCCAGCCACGGCGTGGGGTCTCCACTGTGCCCCATCGCTTGGAGGAGCCCCCCAGACCTCACCATCCAGCATCCCCATGGCCAGCACAACCAGTGGGGCCGCGACGGGCACCCCGAGAAGATGGGATCCCAGGTCCCCCCGCTCCTGTGGCCACCCCAAGCCCTCCCCACGCTGCTGGTACCACCCAGGGAAGCCAAACCAGCCCCGGCTGCCCCCAGCACCGCACCAGGAGCACTCACCAAGAGTCTGCCCTATGGCCACCAGGCTCCTGGCAGCCACACAGCCACAGCTGTCTATGCCAGTGAGAGATATCAGCCTGACGGCCAAGGATCTGGCTGCGATTCCGCCGGCGGAGGAGCCCAGAATTTCCATGGCCATGGGCACAACCACGGAGGCTGCGATCCCTGCACGGGAGAGCAGCAGCGGTGACCTCCGACGGGCACACGCGTGTCCCCAGCCCCGCTTCCCTCCTGTGCCCCCCTGAAACCAGGGGTCCCGGAGCCAGAGCTCCCCCTCCCCAGGGCAGCCCAGAGCGGTGCAGGGTCCCGTGGCCAAACCTCCCTTCCTGGGGCACCCACGGGCTCCCTGGGACGGGCCAAGGGGAAGGGGCAGCACCCCCCGAGAGGGGTCTGTGTGTGCGGAGCCGCAGGGAGGTGACTGCCACGGAGCATCCCCATGTCACCGGTGCCTTACCGATCCCCACGGCCGCCACGGTGGCACCACCAGCAAGACCTGGAACAGAGACATTGAGGGCGCTCAATCGGCCGGGCTGGCAGCAAAACCAGGGGCTCCCCCCCCCGTGACCCCCCTGTACACCGGAGCATCCCGGTGCCCCCCCCCCAGGATCCCACCTTCCCCAGACCCCCCCGTTCCCCCCTCCCGTCCAGCCCCGACCCCACGAGACCCCATTCGCATCCCCCGAGCCCCCCCGTGCGCAGCTCACCCATGGCTGAAGCGAGAACAAAGAGCTCCTTCCTACGGCAGGAAACTGGACCTCTCTCTGCGCGCTCCCGGCCAAGCCCTCCCCCTGCCCCGCCCCACAGGAGCCCCCCCAGACCCTGGGGCCCAGCACTATGGGAGGTGGAGCAGCCCCAGCTTTGGTCCCGTCCAACCCCCCCCCAAAGGGGGTTTTGTTCCCATCGCGGGGTCCCAGCGCCACGGACCTATCCCTGCGCTTCCCGAGGCTGGGGCTGGGGTTGGGGTTGGGGCTGGGGCCGGTGTGGGGCCTAGCGGGGCCGCGCCTGACGTCACACAGCGAATTCCCGAGTTTCGGTTTCCCCAATTCCCGGCCCCTGTCCCGGCCCTGCAGGAGGCGGAGCCGGAGCCGGAGCCAGCGGCGCTGCAGCCGCCCCGACGGCAGCGCCAGGCCCCACGGCTGCCCCATAGGGACCCCTCCACCTCCTGGACCCCACCATGGGATGGGGCCGTGGGGGTCGCAGCCACCCCCCCCCCCCTCGGGCCGGGTTCAGCAATGGGGCAGCGGTGCCGTAGCGCATGCGCCGCTGCAGCTGGTTGAAGGGGACCAAATCCAGTTGCAAGTTGATCTGGTTCCTTTTTACCAGCCCCAGGGACGCATCATCTCTGCCGAGGCCTGGGCCGGTGCTGGTGGGGCAGGAGCCGGTGCGGGGGTCCCAGCCCAAAGATACATACTTCTTAACATTCCATAACGCCGGCCGACTCCATATGGGCATATGAAGAAGTATGTAGGGTTGGGAGGGAGAGGCGAGCACTGTGGGGCTGATGGGCACCATCGGCTCCGGGTGATGGGACACTGGAAGGAGCCGGTGGCTGCAGTGAAGCATCTCTGGCCTCCGGGGCATCCCCCCTTGGTGGTGGCAGTGCCCGTATGGATCCATAGTGCCCACAGCCACCCTGGAGCAGGGGGAGCTGAGCATCCGGGAGCAGGACACGGCCATGGCCAACACACGTGCCTGGGATGCAGCTTCTGCACTGGCCGGAGGATGCTCAGGCTGGCGATGCTCCCACTGCAGGGCAGTGGGTGCCCTTTGCGGGTGCTGGGGTGCTCCAGGACGTGTCTGAGGCTCAGCTCTCGGGCACTGGGGCACTGCTGAGGAGATGGGGCTGTGTCCTGTGAGCCCACAGAGGTGGGACCCCATCAGCCCTGGCTCTTGGCAGGGTCCCCACTGCGGCTGCAGTGCTGGGTCAGGATGCACGACCTGCACCCCCCGCACCCTGCAGCACCCCTAGGACCCCCCCACACCACCCTGTCCTCCATGCACCAGAGCAGTGGGTGCATCTCTGCCTCTGAGGCCAGCACTGGGGGCCCTCAGCACCCTCTCCCCATGCTGCAGCTCTGTGCAGAGGAGGCCGGAGGTGCCATTGCCCATGAGAGGCTCAGCTGAGACCTCAGGGGCTTCAGACCCTATTGAGGCTGGGGAGGGTTCCCCAGCCCCAGCACAGTGCCCAGGGCAGGGCAGTGGAGGGGATGAGCATCACCACAGCCCGGCCACACTCTGCCCCCATCAGTCCTGTTCCCATTGCTACTTCCCTATCCCCAGTGCCCTTCCCACCCCTATATCCCTGGCTGGAGCGGTGCCATAGTGGTTCCCAGGCCTGTCCCCTCGCAGCATGGGGAGCAGGACCCTGGCAGGGTCACATCGTGCCCGTGACTCAGCGCCGGGAGCTGCGGCCACACGGGCTGCAGCTCTCTGCAAGGAGCCGGTGGGTGCCAAGTGAGCGCTCACGGCACCCACAGGCAGCAGAGATGCTGCTCCTTGGGCCCCGGAGCCACCGGACATCCCCATGGGGCACAGAGCTGCTGCCAGCACAGCCCCAGCCCCAGGGATGCTCCACCAGCACCCCAGGACCTCCCTGGCACTGGGGAACCCAGAGACGCAGCTCCCAGGACCCAAGTCCCTGGCGCAAGGGCAGAGCCTGTCCGGGTGGAGCAGCTCCATCGGCCCCGGCTGACCTTGGGCAGGCTCCCAGGATGGCAGAGCTGCAGGTACCGGTGCTCAGGGGGGGCCGCTCGGTCCCGTCCCCAGCTCACGGCTCCTGCATCCCTTGGCTGGGCTCCCCTGGTGACCTTGGGCTGCTCTCAGCGAACGGGACCTTTGCTGCATCCAGGGCGCCCATCCCAGTCTCCTCCAGCCCAGGCCGCCCCTGCCCTGCCCCGCAGCCCCCCCCCCCGTGCCCAGCCATTCCCTGTCAGCAGCACAAGCCCCTCTGCAGCCCCCAGCCCCAGTGCTGCCCTTCACGGCTGCAGACACAGCCCCAAGCAGAGGCTCTCCCACAGCTCCTCTGTGCCCCTGCTCCATCCTGCACCCCAAGGGCTCTGGGCCGGGTGCTGGTGGGCACCAGGAGCCTTGCAGGGGGCAGGCAGAGGAGCCGGGGGGGCTGCTTGGGGCCGGCTGTGGTGGCACCCAGGAGCCTGCTCAGCACCCAACAGCCCCAACCTGTCTATAAAAGGAAGCAGCTTCTCCCCCTGCTCCCCCCAGCGCCGTGCTCTGCAGTCGCTGCCTCGCAGGGGCCTTTCCAAGTTTCCCTGTTCAGCGCTGCCCCCCCCCAGCGGCTCCCCCCGGCTCATCCATCCCCAGCGAACCCACTGCGGCAGCCGCTCAAAGCAGCACCCTAAGGCCCAGCGAGGAGGAGGGAGGTGGGTGCAAGGGGAGGACTGATGGAGGGTGCCTGGGGAGCACCCGGACCCTGCTCGTCCTGCACCCCTTTGCCTGCAGGCATTGCCCGTTGCAGCACATGGCCCGTGGAGCTCTGGTGCACCCGGACATGGTGCTCAGGCTTCTCCTTGTGTGTCCAACCCACGATGCTGGGATGCCGGGAGTTGGGCTTCTCTTCCTGCCCCATCCCACAGGCAAGGGGTGTCCCTGCTTTGTGAGGCCGAGCCCCACTGCAGGGGCTGCCCCACGGGAGAGGGGCCCTGCTCTGCCCCACTGCCTGCGGACACCAGCACCCGCCCTCCGGCCCCACGGAGTTCGCTGCTGCCCTCACTCCTCCTCCCGGGCTGGCCCAGAGCTGACCCCAGCCCCAGCTGCCCCCAGTCCCCTCCCTGCCCAGCCCCAGCTGCCGGCAGCGGCATCCCCAGCTCGGTGAAGGTTAAACGGGAGCTCCCGCTGCCCCCCGCGCGGTCACTCACGGTGCTGGAGCTGCCAGCGCCCGGCTGCGGCTGCGGGGACACCGGGAGGCTGCGGGGACACCGGCGGCTGCGGGGACACCGGAGGCTGCGGGGGCTCCAGAGGCTGTGGGGGCTCCAGAGGCTGCGGGGGCTCCAGAGGCTGCGGGGACACCGGGAGGCTGCGGGGACACCGGCGGCTGTGGGGGCTCCAGCGGCTGCGGGGGCTCCAGCGGCTGCTCCCCCGCTCGCCTTGACTTTGCCACAGGACGGCTCCGGTTCGTCCGCAGGAGCTTGCAGCATCCTCGGTTCAGCGGGAGAAGTTGCTCGCCAGGGAGGGAGGGAAGGAGGGAGGGATTTAAGGCAGCCCCTGCCTGGGATGCGGATGCCTCCGGGTGCAGGTGAAGACCCCGCAGCCCCCTCCTCGCACGCCCCATCCCGGGCTCGGTGCCCGGCTCCAGGGATGCTGCACGGGTGAGCTCTGCTGAGCACCCATCTCCCTGCCGGCCCCGGCCGCCTCTGCCCCCCGCTGCCTGCCCGCATCCCCTGCGCCCCGAACGGGTCCTGGAGCGGTGCCATGGGCAGAGCTGGGCCCAGCCCTCGGAGGGTGAAACCTGCCCCTGCTGCAGCCTCCGGGGCTCCCCCAGCCCAGGGACGGGCATCCCCGGGCTGGTGTCCCCAGCACCCGTAGGGCAGCGGCTTTAGCATCCATAGCAGCCCGGGGGTGCAGGGGTACCCCGCTGTCCCCAGGCTCCCCCCCCAGCCTACCTCTGCCTGCAGGGAGCCGGCGGGGCGAGGGGGACCCCGGCTCGGGGCTGCAGCGGGGGCAGGACCTGGGACACACCTGAGAGTGGTTCCCAAAGGGAAGAGCCGGGACCAGCAGCGGAGCCCTCCCCACGCCGGGTGCGCTCTGTTTGCCTGCTATTTTTGGCCGCCTCCTAAGAGCTCCTCTCGGGCTATTAATAATGAGAGTGCGAAATTCGTTTGGCCTCTCCTATATAAGGGAAGGTAGAGGCTTAGAGGCAGCTAAATATACTGGCGCGTGCGGGAGCAAGCGGGGAGGCTTTGGCACCGCGTGTGGAAAAGAGATTGTTTGAACAATGGAAAGAGGGACTCAGGCGGCACACGGGGCCTGTGCGGACGGACGGACCCGTGGAGGGATGGATGGAGGCTGACGGCGGCCGTGGGCCGGCTCCGCAGCATCCCCATCACAGCCCTCAGGGCCCTGCCTCGGCAGGATGAGGCAGCACAGGACGCTCCTCCAGCCGAACTCGGGGCAGATCCCGCAGCTGTGGGGGCCACGGTGTCCCCAGAAGCCACCGGCAGCCCTGCAGCTCCTGCATCCACCATCAGTCATTCCCTTGTCACCCCAGGTGAGGTGGGGGAGCTCCCGTCGGCGCTGGGGAGAGCCCGGTGGGAGGGGAGCAGCAGCAGCAGCAATTGAGGGCATCCTGATGACCGGAAGGTGCTGGAGAGCGGCACCAAATCCACTGAGAGCAAGGGCAGAGCGAGCGGAGCAAGGAGAGAGGAGAGAGGAGAGCACCGAACCCACTGCAGCCTCGTGCCCCCTTCCTTGGGCCGCTGAGCACCAGGGCAGCCCCGGCAGCGGCCTCGGCTTCTGGAGCTGCGGAGCTCCTGACACCAACCGTGCCCTCGAGGAGCAGCCTCCAGGGCAGACCCAGACCCCACCGCATGGAGGTGACTGAAGGCAGGAGCGGTTCTTTGCCCTTGGGGCAGTGAGAAACCCTCTCTGCCCGTGCTGCCCTGGGGCTGGGGCAAGGGGCACCCACCCCAGTGCAGCAGGAGCTGATTGAAGCCATGGGAGGGGTGGGATGCTTTAATCCGAAGGCAGCTGCTGGGGCAGATTCGGCTCCTTCCATCCTCAGGTGACATTGAGCAGCGTGAACTCCAAGGGCTCCAGCACAACCCGAGGACACGTGAGATGCGCAGTGGGCAGGAGGGCGGCTCTCAAGGTGAGTCTCCTCCTCCCTCTGAAGTATCCATGCCCCACGGTGGTGCTACAGCAGCCGGGCACAGGGACAGCGGGGCAGGCAGCTCCATCTCCTTCAAGGACAGCAAATACATGCTCCTTGGCTGCATGAGGAGGTGCAGTTACCGCAGGTGTGGGCGCAGCCTGAGCCCTGATCCTGGTTTCTTTGCCTTGGTGTCGGGAAACTGCCCCCAGCGGCTCAGGAGGCTCCGTATGCGCTCAGCAGGACAGCAGGGGCTGAGCGGTGACCTGAGGCAGCAGAAGCTGAAGCAGGGGCAGGCACCGGAGCAGGGCTCAGGCACTGGGGCTGCAGCTCCTGCTCCCGGCACCGAGCGCAGGCTCCAGCCCGGGGCTGCCGCACGCTTGGCTCCGTGTCAGGAGAGCTCTTGGCAGCCCCGTTCACTGCGCTGGTCCCGGAGCCCCAGGAGCTCCGGAGCTGGAGCAAAGGCGAAGCCCGAACCCTGCGGCCGAGGGGGAGCCTCGATCCTCACCCAGAGCCCAGCGGTGCCAGGAGCTGTCCGGGGCTGGAGCCGCAGGGAGCAGCGAGGCTGGGCCGCAGCACAGCTCCTGCCATGGTTATCTGTGAGAAGCACTTGGGTATAAAGTGACTTTTAGCCTCAATCCGAGCAGAACTGCAACCAACACCACTGCTAAACCCGAGCTCAGGCTGGGCAGCACCCCCAGCACCATGAGGTAAGAGCAAACTGTCTATAAACTGGACTGGATTTGCCTCAAGCATCCTCAGCCAGTGCTGGAACATGCTGAAAACAAACCCAAAGGAAGCTGTGGCTCACCTGGTGCCTCAGCTTTTAACTTCCACACACGGGTAACTTGCAGCCAGTGCCTCTAATTGTGAAACCATCGTGCATAGCAATGCAGAAACCTTCCCAGCAGGGTCAGCCCCTCAGTGGCACTCAGGCAGTGAACCAGCAGCTCTGTCAGTGATGCCACAGGAGAGGGTGCAGGGGATTCCTTCCAAAGGCCCATGTGGGCCTGCCTTGGGGGAGGTCTGTGTTAATGGTGCACTGAACAGTCTGCTCCGTTCTCTGGGTCAAGGGGCTCCCACATTGGACCAGAAGTTGCTGACATCAGTCTGGGAGCATCTCTTTGCCTCCAGCAGCTTCCCAGCTCCTCATGCTCCCACAGGCCAGGGTGCAGTCGCTCCCTGTTGTGTGCAGCCCTCAGTGCTCATCAGCACCAAGGGTTAAGATGCAGAGTGAGGAAAAGCACTGCACAGCCAGGGAATACTAATGGGAGCCTGAAGTCTTGCACTGTGCTCTGTCACAGACCTGCGTTGGGTGATGACAAATGACTAACGAGAGAGGAAGTCATCCCGTCATCCTCACTGACTCCTAACCGAGCCGCTCGGAGCAGAGGGAATGCCACAGCTCCCCCCAAGCCCCAGCCTTCCCATGCAGTGCTGCCAGCTAAACCCCAACCCAACCACCGTTCCCCACAGTGAAACACACAGAGGAAGAAAACAACCTCAGCTGAACAAAGCTGGTGGTGGTAACAGGAAGCTGGGAAGCACACCCTGCACTCTGTGAGGGGACTGCTCCCTGCAGCAGTCACCAACGCACACAGCCCTGATCTGCACAGGGACTTCCCCAGGATGGGAAGGAGCAAGATGCTCAAAAGCACAAGCCCCAAGGACCGGAATCAGTGAGAGCCCAACAGCTCCAGCAGCACAAACTGCTCCCAGGCACAATCCCTGCAGCTTCCACACCCTCATTTTGCTGTAGCTTGTTCACCCAACACCCAAATGAAGGGACACCCATCAGAGGGTGGCATCACCCAAGAGCTGAGCAGCCACTGTACAGAGCCAGCACTGGGCTGTGCCTCTTTCCATGGGGAGCATCCTGGCCTCTGCCATCCCCTGCGTGGTCCCAGAGGGAAGGAGCCATTGGGAAAGCAGTGCAGGAGCTGCCTGGGAAGGGGAAGCCTGGCTTGGAGCAGCAGCTGCCTGTGACAGACAAAGTTGAGGGTGGCCCCGGCTGTGATGCATGCAAGAGAGAGACAATTCCAGAGCCTCAGTCCTCAGGAGAGCTGCAGGCTCCAGTGCTGGTGCCTGAGGAAGGCAGGCGAGTGCCCAGGCAAACAAACAGCAGCAGCCATGGCTACATTCAATGAGGGAACATTCCCTCTCATTCAAGAGTGTTTAATCTTCATCTAGCTCAACACAAGTCAGTAGTGCAGCAATATAAATACAACTGAGGAACTTACAGCCTTTTGGCTTTCAATAGCTCAAAAAAAGCCAATGAAACAAGTTTCCAGTTCTTAAATTAAACACAAAGAAAAGGCAATAAACTGCCCACCCATCCACAGAGGAGTAGTGGCATCCTTCATGCCAGCAAGAGGCTGGTTTCTGCAACCCACAACAGCAGCACAGTGAGATAAAGGAGCCAGGATGGTCACACACCTGCCTCCCAGAGCCCAGGCAGCAGGGACATGGCCCCTTGGTGCTGGCACTCACCATGGGATGCCCTCGGGCACTGAGCTCCCTTTCCCACCAACTAAAGGACACCAACATGTTGGCAGGAGCACAAGGGGCTCTTCAACTGTAACATGAGGCTGCTCCTGCCAGCCAGAGGGAGCAGCCAGCTGCTGGGAACTGAAGAGACCAACCTCTGTTAGCCTGGGTTGTGCAAATCTTAACAACACCCCCCCCAAACCCAACCCCCTGGTATAGAGCATGTCAGAACTGAGATATGGTTAATGTCCAGACTCACGGACGGCTTGGTCACCAACAGAAGCTGCCGGGGCCACTGAACAACATCTCACAGCTTTGGAATTAAGCCAGACATTAAACATAGGTACCAAAGGTGGGTACCCAGCTCTGGTACCCAGGAGGAGAGCTTGCTACAGGAGGGGGGTTCCTAGCCCAGCCGGTTACCACAGACAGGTCAGTTTTTCACACCTGAACAGGCACCATGTCATCAACACCCCAGTGAGGAATTCAGAACAGCTACAAACCCCTCTCCTACCTGCAAGCCGAGGAGTGTGACCATAGTGTTTACATTCCCCCTCCTCTACACTCCAAAAGCAGCCAAGTGCATGTGAAAGGACAAGTCTATATTAAAATAGTGCTTAAACCGTTAGGGAAGGTGGGAGTAAAAGAGAAGAAAGCTGTTTGACAGCACAAGTAGCCCCTGGAAAGCTACTGGAGCATGAAAGGAGCTCAGAGCACAGCTCAAAGCACAGCCTTGACCTTCCTTCTCTGGAAGTCCATGGGTGTTTCCTCCGCTGCAGTCTGAGGTGGGCTGGGAAGGTCCTGCACATTCACAGTTGCTCCAAGTGGTTCTGTCCTGCTGCTCTCCAGATACCAGCTCTGTCCTTTCCTGATGCCTCACCTGGGGCTCCCAGTTGCCTTCTCCCTTTGAGCTCCCTTGAAGTTCAAATTCAAGTACAACCAGATTTAACTGAAAAGAAACCCACAAAACCAAAGGTGTTTTCTGTGAAACGAGTTAGCAGCGTTGTCCTAGTCAAAGTGGCCTCCAAAGGCCCTTGGAGGATAGGGACGGGAGTGGCCTTTCCCACTGAGCTCCAGCAAAAGGCCACCTGAGGGGACCTATAGGATTTCCTCCCTCTGGTTCTTGGGTTTGAGCATCACTTGTCCATTGCGCAAGGAGCCGTTCTGGCTCCGCAGCAGTTTCCCTTTCTCATGGTCAGGCCATGTGAAGATGGCTTCATCGCTGTCCAGTTCAGACTCCGAGTGCATCAGGCTAGTGTTGAGCACCTGGGATTTCTGTCTGCCACCTTTGAAGGAGAGAGATTCCAGGTCAGAAATACTTCTAATACTGGTCAACAGCCTCACCTTACTCCATGCCCTCTTTAAGACTCTTTTCCTATCCTGTCAAAGGAGCAGCCTAATCACACTTTCCTGTGTGGCTGAAGCCAAAGTGACCCTGTTCCAGATACTTTGGCATGACAGGGATCACGACACTCCAAGATACTGCAAAGCACAACAAACAGGTAGGAAAGCAAATGACATTACCAGAAGGGGCTGTGAATACATGTGGGAGCTTGTCTCCCTGACCTTGCTTGGGGCATTGCCTAGAAAGCTCTCTGAGTGCTAAAGGCTGTAGTAAAGAGAATATGCAGGTGTGTGAGAGAAGATCACGGTGTTCTTACTACCCTCCCTACTCTCATCTCTGCTTCTCTTGCCCCAAAATGAAGAGAGATAAATTAGCAGGATGAATTTAGATTAAAGCACAAGGACAGGAGAGAGATATTTACTGTTAGCAGAGGAAATATTTAAATTGAGCTTTTCCTTAATGGAGAAATGCAACATTTCCTCTGTTTGCAGAATGCTCCCTGGACATACCTAGCAAGAAAAAAGACTTTAGTCAGCTGCCAGCCTCAGAAGCAGCAAGATGAGCTCAGTTACCAGAGAGCACACGGTTGAGGCACATTTGCTCCAGCCTGCAGAACAATAAAGCCTTCATTTAACAGTGTGGCTCTTGTGGGCAAGGTGACAGATGCTCAGATGAAAGCAGAGTTGGGGGCTGAGGGAGGAAAACACCCAGGTTTTCTTCAAGGGTATGTGTATTTATGCAGCTGGGACAGCCCTGTTCTCAGAGGAATTGTCTGATCAGTTCTGTCACTGCAATGCCCTCCAATGCTGCTCTTAGGTTCTGTTCACTTTGCTGGAACACCATTAAATGGGATAATACTAGGAGGAGCAGTTATTTTTCACTAGCCAACAAGGATCAGGGACTATTTCCATGCACAGTTAACCCCTCCTCTAAACAAAACCAGGGTGCATGCTCTTATTAGAAACACACATTTCAAACTACCAGAACCCAGTGGAAAACTTTAGAGCAAGAGAAGTTATAGCCAAGACCCAGGTTTGGGCTGCCTGGGTCAGGCTGGTCTGCACAGCTTAAATACATCCACTTACTACTTCTGTGATACAGAGACATTAGGACCAGGACAGTTTTGGCTCCAATTCCTAAACCAAAGGGATAACTTTTTTCCTTAGATCTTCTGAGACTCATGTGTCAGTGCCTAGCATCATGTTTGTTTCACTCTGTGATTTTACGTCCACTGAGGAAGAGTGCTCTTAGTCAGCATTCTGGAAACGCTGAGCTCTTCCCTCTCATGTTTTACCTGCTTTGGGATTTGGTTTTAACTCCAGGCTTTCTTGATCCGTTGCATCCAAAATCTTGTATTTGCTTTTTCTCTTGGCTTTTCCTTTTCGTCTAAAGGGGAAGAAAAGGAATTAAGAGGCAGTCCATTTCTAAGAAAGGCTGAATAAAAACCAACTCTGATCTTAAAACCTTATTTCAGATTACCTTCACGTCAGAAAATAAAACATTGCCAACATTTCCTTAGTTGCACATTTTTAGGTTAATCCAAATCTTGCTTCTTAACTGAAGCCAGAGTTCTAGGACTTCAACATTTCACTTGAAACACTAAGTGACAAAAACCAGAGTCCCAAGGCTAAGAAGATGACCTGTTGGGTTTGAAACTTTCACCTAATGCAGCTCCTAAAGCACTGACACAGTGGGGAGTTATGGCCTCAGTCCTACCTTTTGCAACAGCAGATCACCATCCAGGATAAGATTCCAAAGGCAACCACAATGACGAAAGATGCAATGATCACATAGAGGACACTCCACTCTGAAAGCAGAACACCCCAGAGATAAAGACAGTTTGGCACTTCATACATTTGATGGTGTGCACTTTAGATGACTATTCTTGCGGGGAGAGAAAAGGAAGGCCTGACCCTTTGCAGAAGTAGAGGCTACCACCCATCACTGACAGCACCACTAACTCATCCATGGAAGCCAGACTCATTGCACAAGGGCAATGTGTGTTAATTAATTGCTTTCTCATGGCAGGAAAGCCTCTGTAAGGGCACGACAGAAACAAGGGGTGATTTATACATTAAGAATGGACTCAGATCTTAGTGAGTGTTCACTGAGAGGGTCTGAAGAGAGTCCCTTCCCTGTTCCCTGCCTAGAAGCTTGAGTTGTGAGACTGGGGCAGGGACTCGGTAACAATCATGTCAGAGATACTGTGAGAAAGGTGCCTGCTACTCTGCCCACCCTGGCTTTCAAACACTGCTTGCTTGCCACAGATGAACAACCCCAGGGAGGCTGCACATACCACAGTTGCTTTCACCATCTCCCATCTGCACCCTGATGAAGTTCTCCATCCAGAAAGGGTCACAGATGCAACGCTTGGTGAAGGAATCACAGCGACCATGCTCAGAGCAGTTCAGCTGACACGCTAGGAACCAAAACCAGCAAGGTGAACTAAAAGACTCACACGTGAGGCAAAACCAGGACATTACAGTTCAATAAGGACAATTCCCATAGGCTCTATTTCAATCTAGTCACTCATAGACTAGATTCATAGCTTAGCCATAATCACAAGCAGTAACAAGTACAAACATAAGCAAGTAGGCTCATCCTGAACTAAAAAGTCCCACTTCACTATCAACGTAACACACATAATATGCTAAGAAAACTTTGCCTAATAAATCATTAATTTGATATGAAAGTTATGGAATTTGTAATGAAAATGTTTTTAAATAAGGTTTTGATTTCCAAATTCAAACCCAGCCTGTGAAACGAGAAACAAATGGACCCTTTAAAAGGACCAAACAGAACAAAAGAGAGGCTTTTGAAGGCCACAAACCCATAAGATCAGGAAGTCATGAAAATAATTACTTTACATAATTCTAGTTGAAAATATCTAACTGATCAGCAAATGATCCTCACAGGATAATCCTCATAAAAGAAAAACAGTGCTAATGCAAAGCTGTAACAAAATGATGGAAAGGAAACATTTCCTTCAGACTGATGTATGTGCTGCAGAGGAAATGAGTACGTTCACAGCTACCAAGATCTGCAGTTCTATTGTTTTCAGTATGACACTCATTTTGTTGGCTCTATTCCATTAACACAGTGTTTTAGTTTCATAAGGATCAATCTGCTTTTGATTTTGTGAATTTTTATCTTCCTAGCAACACAAGTAACCATTTACATAAATAGTGACTAGACAGAGCCAATGGGTAAATAACTGATTAATGTGTAGTCTAACAGACTCTTACTTACTGACTGTGTTAATTTCTAGTGCTCTGAAGATGAGGAAGTCTGACTGTTGTTTCCTTAGTTCGTTTTTCAGTGTCCAGGCTACCTCTCGTCCTTTGAATATCTGATGGGGAGGCTGGTTCTGCACAAAAAACACCATCTTCGTGCTGGAATCAGACAAAAATGATTACCTGCTGCTTCTCCAAACATCAGGTAGAGAGTCATGCTCCCCAGTCTGTCATTAGAGGGACTTATTCAGCATCCCAGATTTATGTGAGGATTAGACTTCTGGCTCCATCTTGAGAGCAATGATGGTAGAGCTGGTCATACAGGGTAAGACCCTTCAGGACATCTGAGCCATCCATATTCTCAAGGGTAGGGCTGGACTGTTCTGGAGTCTGCTTGTCAAGCACATCTTTGCGAGTTCATGCTAAGCATGCAAATCTCCAAATTTTAAGGTCATCCCATTTTCATAAACTCCCTCCCTTGCTGTGGGATCCTTAAGACTTTACTACACATGGAACTTGGAAGCTCATTTAACTGCTCAGCACAGAGCTCCAGCATCTGAGAAGACAGTGAAGGTTTACAGTCTTTTGCAAAGCTTAGTTTAAATGCACAAAGCATTCTAGCCAGAAAAAAAACCCCACAGGTGTAGAGGATACTGTATTCTGCATCTTTTATTGCATTAACTTTATGACAGAAGAACTTGCTCCCCTAGGCTTGCTTGCCTTCACTGAAGGATGCTTCACATTTACTATTACCAGTGAGCCTATGAGTCAACAGCATGTTAGCAAAGCCCTCAGAGTATGTGAACAGCAGCTGGGGGAAAAAGATCTTTTTTAAACAGTACAAGCTACTTTGATAGTTGAGGCAAAAATGGGATCTTCAAGCCATCTGTCAGAAAATAATCTGTGCTTTTGTAACACTTCCCACTCTTTTATTTACTTAATAAACACAGAAACAGATGAAGCGTTGATTGCAAGGATTCCTTACTTGCCTTACTCAGTGAAGAACAGTGGCAACTGGCCTGGTCATGGCAGAAATAGAAAGGTAATATTACAAGAGAAAGTGCTGGCTCTTCTCTTCTGAGCTCTTTAAGGTTTGCACGGATAATGAATTCTGATTTTACTGCTACAGCAGGCAATGTGGACATGAAGGAATCGATACGTTACAGAACTCAAGAAAGTGTAAAGTACAACTGCAGATTTATTGCTGACTTGCTGCATGACTTCAAGCATGTCCCTTAAATCTTCTTCAGTGCTTTATCTACCTTAAAGCTACTCAACTTTAGTAAAAATTAAGTGCAGTGTTGCACTTATTTCAACAGATTAGCACTCTGCCCTGGATAAGTTGTTGCCATGCCACCCACATGCATGTTCAGGCACCCTCAAACACCCCTACAAGTAGCAATGGACCACTGTTAGTATGGAGATATGTCCAGCTGCTGTTGTGACAATGCTGTAGTACCAGCAGTTGAAGTTTTCTGCAGAACAGTGCATTACCCTAACCAGCCCTTTGGGCAGAGGCAGAAACATCCTTCAGATAGTCCTCACAATTTTCAAAACCAGGTAAGATTAGTTCTTAATGTAATTCTTAAAGTACAGATTTGGGGGGCAAAGGCATCAGCAACAGCAAACAGTTTTTAAGGACAATGCATCATCTCCAGAGGGGAAAGATACCAGAGACCTGCCTGGCAACACACCTTCTCTGACCCGAGCAAGCAGGCATATCCCATGTTAAGCAACATCTCCACACATTCCACTTGTCCAGTCTATTTTACGAGAGAAAACAGCCCTTGGTTTACTAAACTCTCAAGCAATCCCCCTCCAGGTACAGTTCCAGATGAACCCTACCTTTGCTCAGTGTATGGCTGGATCTTTTGCACAGTGATGTCCGAGTCGAGGACCCCCAGCAGAACACCTATCTGTCGGATGAACATCCCCTTCTGCCTCTCGGTCAGCTGGCTGACATTAACATCCAGAATTATCTCCACAAGGTTGTTTTTCCTAGGATCTAGTGTGAATATAGATAATACAGATCCTTAGAACTTCTATTTAACAGTCTGGGGCCAAGTCAGGTTTCTAGTATCTTACCAGAATGTTTCTGCTTTGAACACAAGATTACGGAATCACAAACAGAGGGCTTGGTAGTTCAATGTAGGCAACTGTGCTATAGCACAAAACCCAGACTCACCAGGTTTGACTTCCACTGTGGTCCTTTCCACATCACTCTCTCCTTTGGCATCTGTTACTCTGAGGTGGAATGTGTAGGTCCCTTCTACCAGATTGGACAGGAGGAGGACAGGGTGATGGTCTGAATTATTTAAGACTTCCTGAAAGGCAGAGCAAAGTAAGTAGCAGGAAACAAACTAAGCATGATATCTCATCATGCTTGGGGATATCACTACAAGGTAACATGTACAACAATGAGCTTTATAGTTCCTCAGGAGCTGTCAGTGCTCCTTTCACTGAGGTTGTGATGCACCAGACTTCCATTTAAAAAAGGAACCTCACCCCAGCTGCAGGGCTCCCCTCATCCCGCGTCCACAAGTAGCTGACAATTCCCTTATCGTCCGAGGACTTTGATCCATCTAACTCGGCTGTACTGGTGGGCAGGGTGATGACAACATTACCAGCAATCTTTGCAACCGGTGGCTTGTTTATTTCTAAGCAAACAAAAAGGAAGCAGTTGGAGAAAGAATCTGGTAACATCTAATCAAAAACTACTGCATTAGATCTCCACTCTACCCCAGCAATCCTGGCTAACCTTGGGAGAAGGGAAATTACAAACAGCTGGATTCAGCTGAAGGTCCTGTCCCTCCAGAAAAGGGTAAACCCCTGACTTAGAGAAGGCCATTTCCATGCTCTCCACATTATGTTGCACCCATTCCCTACTCTTACTGTGCCTCTGAACTGCTCAGAGGTAACCTGTGTCTCGGGCAGCTCTGCTCATGGCTGGACATACCTTCTTTGACAATGACGTTGACGGAGCTTTGGCTCTGCAAGTTCCGCTCATCTTTAACTGTCAGAGTAAACTCATATGTCCCAACCTGAAGGCCTGTTACAGTAGCAATGCTGCTGTTGGCATTCTCCAGCTTGACACCATCCGGGCCCCTAACCAAAGTACAAGAAGATCAGTTTAAGCTTTGCACAGACCACAAGAGCTCACACCAAACAGGAGGCTTAAGCACAAGTAGAGTTTATGGGGATGCAAACAGTTGCCTGGAAATACAGTGTCCAGGACAAAAAGCAAAATTATTTCCTCCAGTTACAGCAAGATATCCAAAAGAGGAAGTGCAGCATTCAGAACAAAGGCACAATTTCTGGTGGTTTTGTGTTTTGGTTATTTTTAAACCAGGGGAGCACTGATACCAGCATTCAAGCAGGGTTTAAAAAGTGGTACTTTCAGCAGAAATAGTTAATTTCTAAGAGCTTCACACACACTTTGCTTTAGCAAACAGAAAAAGCTACTGCAAGTTGCTCACAGACTTTTTCCTGAATTCCCTAAAGCACTTCAGTGTCTTTAGAGTCTGAAAGGAAGCGTGACAATGAGAACACCACTGCCCCATTCAAACATTCTGCAGAAGCATCAACTTAGAAGGCCCTGCTGTTGGATTACACGAGTCTCCTTTACAAACCACAACCACGCTTCGTCAGGCCTAGAGATGAAGGCAAAGCTACCTCTAGTGTTCAAACACAACTCCATCTCTCTCTAGTTAAAGATAACATAAACGTCATTCTAGTCACTAGTAAAGCTTGTCAGGGCCAGTGGGACCAGGATTTAACACAAGTAGGAGGAGTCCTGTTTTAAATTAAAGCCCCAGCAACATGCATAAGAACAAGTTGGAAGATGATACACACCGGGTTTTTTCCCAAAGAAAGGAGACAATCTTCTGGTCATCCGAGCTCTTGCTGCCATCTAGAGTGGTGCTGTCCACAGGAAGGGTTAATTCTTTATCTGGACCAGCATCTGCCTTTGGGGGCTTATTGTTCTCTGAAAAATGATGCAGTATTTTTCATACACACACCACAAACCCCAGCAGTAAGATTTTTTTCCATGATTCCTACTATATTTCTTGCCCACTATCTCAACCCTGCATTCAAGAGAAAGTGATGTTAAAAGCAGTCAGATCAGTGTTTCAGTCACACATCTGCAATAAGATGAAAATAAGATGTAGGAGTTCTGATTTTTGCTCTCATTCTCTAAAGACTACACCTTTCCTGCTCCTGTCCTGAGACCTAGCACTGTGGGCAGAAACAGCTGCTTGGAAATACAGTCCTGCCATTACACGGGGATAACATCAGTTAGACTACATTGTGTAAAATAAGAGAACAGCCTAGAAAGGCAATAAATCAACAAATATGAATATCAGCAATATACCAGCCCAGAATGGTCCTAAATTAGAGCAGCTTTTCTGAAGGCAGCCCAAAGCTATCATAAACTCTAGAGTATGTTGACAGATTGATGCTCACCTTCAACCTCTGGAATGGAAGTGGCACAAGCAGCTAATGGCAGCTTACCTGGCTGGACTATCACAGTGACCTCTGCTGTGGACTGGTGCCCAGCAGAATCAGTCACTATTAGCTGGTAAGTATAATCCCCTTCTTGCATTGCAGAGAGCTGCAGCACTGGTGTTCTCACCCCCTTTGAGAAAACATATTAATGTATTAAAAAGAATCCTTATGCAGATGAAAACAGAGAAAGAAGACTATGCTCCCAAAATAACTATTATCAGCAGATTCTAGGGGCTTATTACTAACTCCTGCTATGGGGCCAGAAGTCTGTGCCACTTGAGCATACAAGGCACTTACAGCTAAATTTCTACACAGCAACACGGACACTGTTGTGGAACGTAACAAGAGTAATGCCATACAGGTGCTCACAACGTGTGAGACTCAGTAGTTAGCAACTCAAGCAAATCCTGTGGTGAGTGAGTCCTGGGCAAATTATACACATTGTGAAGCTGATTCATGGATTTTCTTATTATTATTATTTGACAATAGTAATAATCTTTAAAAGAAAAATGATGACATGGAAATAAGTTCCATCTTATGCTGTTCAGGACTGAGGAGTGTCTGGCCAGTATCAGCAAAGTTTAGACTCCAAGGCACAGCTCAAAAGATCCAGTCCATTGCACCTGCCCAGCTTAGGAAATGCTTCGCCTGGTACAATGGGTCATCTTGTGTGTCTAAATGCCATCCTGACCAGCAGGTACTTAAAAGGTCACACAGTCTGGCTTCCACACCTGCTTAAGAATCCCTGCTATACCATCACTGATTCAGCTACCTCTGATGTTCTGAGAAGTCAGCAAATGAACAGAGAAAGAACACATTTCCCTAGCAGCCACACAGGCTCAAGTGAAATACTTGGGTATGATCAAGTTATGCTGAGACCTGTTGTATGGCATTGCTCAAGAAAAGAAACAGGATGCCAGTGAAAACACGCGGCTAGACTGATACATAACTGAACCACTAAGCCAATACCAGCTTCATGTTGATTCAATTTTAAGTATATATTTAATCATCAGATGCTTGCTCTGTAGGATTATAAAAGATATTTGCTAACAGTCAATTAGAAACTATTTGATTATAGAGAAAAAGCCAGTTAATCAGTAACCCAAATTGAGTCCTGGAGACCTGCACTGACCTGCATCTCCATCACCTTCCCTTTGCTGTTAGGGCTTAGCAGCCACTCATAGCTGACAATGCTGTGATCATCGGTGCTCTGATTCCCATAGAGGGTGATGGAGTTCTGGGGCAGGGTAATCACTTGGTTTGGGCCTGCATTCGCCACTGGAGGATAATCCACTGCTTTGTTAACAGTCAAGTTTGCAGTGGTGGAGTTGCTGGCACCATCCGAGTCCACGACTGTTAGACTGAAGTGGGGAACGCAAAAAACAAGAGCAGTGAAGAGGCATGATCATCAGAGCTGAATACAAAACACTGTCTGGAGGGAACTGAAATCAAATGCAGGTAGTACCACAAAACAGAACTGCTTTTTACTAAGTCTAGATGTGAAAATCAATCTGATTAGTTCATATATCAACTGCTTAAGAGGAGATAAGCATTCAGTTATAGGTACTCAGGATTATTTTAATTTAAATGGATCTGCTGATGCAGGGCATGGACATCACACCAAACTACAGACCAAAGGGAAAACATAGAACAAACAGGAAAGTAAAATCAGCTACTCTCTATTACTCAGGTATGTGAACAAAACAATTAGGCCTCATTCACTTATCTGGGACAAACACACTGCATTTAAACACTGGATTTAAAGCCTGCATTTCTTCCTAAGCCTCTACCCAAGCAGTTTAGATTTGATATTTCAAGAGACATTTTGTAGTGCTGGCAGACCATTCATTCCCTTCTGCCATCATCTTAAACCAGTGCTACAACAAGAGAATAAAAAGTAGCTGGATAGCTTATCTCTTCTGAAGTGAAAAGCTATAAACTACCTGAAAGTGCAGAAGCAGAGAGAGGACATCACAAAACAGAGTTCTCTCCACATTGATTTTTTTTTTCAGGAATCTTGTAGGTTTTACTCACAAGGGATGAGAATTGATCAATTTTTCCAGGGAATAACCTACCTGAATGTGTAATTCCCAGGTACCAGGTTGGTCAGTGTCAATATGGCAGTATCACTAGAAACCTTCTCCTCTCGCAGAGGACCCTTCAGTTCTTCCCAGTGATAGCTGACAATTTTATCATCATCAGTGCTTTCTGTTTCAATTATGGAAGAAAATGCACATGCAAGGAGTTGGGAAATGCTGCTTCACAAACCCCAGATGTTCAGTCCCCAAATTCAGTACTGGGTTTAGTGGGCAAAGGCATTTTTGGTGCAAGCCCAATTCTGTTTATGAAACCAGACTAACACTTCAGGGATCTGATGCACAGATACCTACACTGTGTGCTCTCCTCCAACCTGTTTGACAGGTATACTCAAACACCCTTAATTCCAGGTTTCTACGTGTGCTGGGGGAAAAGGAAAAACCCAAACCAAAGCACTTACAAAATGAAGCTAACTGGCAGTAAAACAACTTAAAATCATTTAAAGGAACTCCCCTCTCCTGGCAGGAGAGGCTGATTCTTTTCACTAATGTGTGTTTGACAGTGTCACAGTTCCTCTTAGACTGCTTTCAAAGGGGCAGCCCAGAATCCAACACACAGAAGCCAGGCTTGTTAGACTGCTACATTTAAAACTAGAGGTACTCACGGCTGCCATCAATAACAGTCGAAATGGTTGGCAGTAAAATCTCCTGGAACTGTGGGGACACGATGGCAACAGGAGGCCGATTCACCCGAGGCTCTGCAATGATATCTGAGCTGTTACAATGACATCTACAGGCAGATCATGATAAAAAGCCCTGGCCAAGGAACTCTACAAGTAAAACTACTCAGCCTTTGTGTGCAGGAGTAGCAAACAGAATATGTACTACACATCCTCTTTCACCTCTCCAGCCCTAGCTATGCTCTCAGTCCTGCAGTCAGCGAGCCCTGGAGAGGAGTCCAAAGTGTGGAATTGTTGTGGCCCACAGCTCCAAGACAGCCAAGATCAGACTGACTGCAGAGAACTGCACAGCCAGTGACAGTGATTCATGCTTTCAGCGAGTTAGACACCAAGTTGGGGAAACAGTGCGAACAACAGGGATTTATGAAAACAAAGAGGTGAACTATCACCACACTAGTACTCTGAAAATGGCTGCTTTGCATCAGTTCTACCATACTGGGTCAAGCATTCAAGGACAGACAATAGTTTCACACCTCAGGAAATGCCTTAATGCACATATATATATCTCAAGTTTACAACACAATGAATTTTCACTACATTAAACCACAGTCCAGTCAAATAAGCCGAACACCATGATGCAGGTACTGGTTTGTCAGAGACAGATGAAGTTAAAAGATACAACGCCAGTGACTCACTTGGATTCACCGTTACATTCACGTAACCCTCTCCACGTGCATTCTCCCCATCGACAACAACTTTGAATTCATACAGACCAACAGTAAGCTGGAAGGAAGCACAAAAGATTATTTACCTTCAGGATGGTCAGGAGCTATTAGAAGATCAAGTTACTGTGTTTTAGTGCATTAGCAGCATAAAACATGGGCAATTATACTTCAAAATACGCACACAGAGCAAAGGATGGTTTCCAGGCCAAAAGGGTTTTACATGTCATTTAATTTACAATGGGCTATGCAGAAACCAGGCTAATATTTCTTTCTACCACAGGTGCCACAGGCTTGTCAGTCAAGCTTTATTTTCTAGCAACAAGAGGCCAGCAGAAGGGAGATAAGATTAGTTCAGGTTGTCTGGTCACAGGAATCTGTATGAGTGGACTGCATTTGAGATAAGAAAGGCTGAATGGAAGAGAAGAAAATCTCTTCTTGGGTGTTTTTACACAGGGAAGTATTTCTTCTCTTCCTTCTAGGTGACATGGATCAGACAATAACTGCTTCATCATTAACTGTTGAACCAAAATGAGAGGGTGAAGGAGGACTATGTGCTGGACAATGACTGTGATCTCCAAAAAGCTGAAACTCTGACAGAGACAGACATGCTCCTTTTGAAAGACTTTCATATGCATGATATTGTGACTAAAGCCTGGAGATGTTTTCTGAGTGCAGCAGAATCCAAGATGCTCAAAGGAATGTCTCACAAATACAAAACTGTATATTCACACAATATTTAAAGCCATTTCCCTGTTAAGAATCCTTTCAATGTTAGGGCTTGTCTAAAAGCAGCAGCCAGGGACATGCTACGAGAAACTTCACAGCTCTTGTTAATGGAGTCAGCAAGTCCCTTTTTCAGTGGGACTTCAAGGCTTCAGACCTGAACAGACCACCACACTGCTTCAGAAGCAGAAATATTCACAACCCTTTGTTAATGCTCAATTGTGCCATTTGTATGGCTTGACACAATGCTGTAGGCAGCTTTTAGATTGTAAAATCAATTTCTTCCTTCCCTCATGCCAGATCAATCTCGTTTTCGTAAGAGACTTAGAAGAGGGCTTGCAGTCAAATGTTGGCTGCCTGCCCATCAAGCAATTTCCTATTCATCTTGAAATCACACACAAGTCTTTCCTGGCTGCCACGATTCCCATCTTCTCCACTTAGCATTTAACACAACAGGATACGAAGCAGCAAAAGCTTTACCTTAGACAGCTTGAGGGTCTGGGAGTGTTTCCCTTCCATTTCTCCACTGTAGTCTTTTGGATGAGTGATCAATTCCCACTCATAGGAATAAGTGGTTCCTTAAAAAATATAATAAAAAAGATCCAGACATTTGTTTTTAAAAGACTGTGTTTCTGCCATGGTAAAAAAAAAAAAAAAGCAAAGGTATTAAACATTTACAAGGCACATTCTGCCACACTATGGAGAAATAAGACAGCTTGGAGCTTGGGCTGCAGCTTTTTGGGAATACACCCAGGAAAAGAGACAATCTGTGCTTCTAAACACATGTACTCTGGAGCCAAAACCCATCTTTCAGCCTTTAAGGCATAAAAGAGCTTTGGAACAATCACAGCTCCAGGATAATGAGGAAAGTCATATCATACCCTCAAGTCCTGCAGACACAATGTAATGTCAGTTTTTGAGCAAGAATGCATCTATCCCTGTTGCTGTACAATACATAGCATGCTCACCTTTCCTCTGCAGCCTCCCACTGTCACTGTGGACAGTTATAGATAAGAATTTTACAAATACCTGTGAACAATCTGCATGATGAAATGAGGAGTGTGATGCACAGAGAAATGTGTTCCTCAGTGTGCCAACCCTCCCAAATCAGATTTCAAATCACCAAATGAGAGATCGCTTGCTAAGACAGCTTGTCACCCATCAGCAAATATGAATAGATGCTGAAGATCCACTGCTTCCTCACTAGCACTCTGAGAACATGCCATCTCCCAAATCTAATGACTTTGTAGCACTTTCAATGTTTTTTATGCCTGGCTATTTTCTGCAAGAGGCAGCATAAGGATGAAAAACTTCCACAGGCAAGTGTTCCCTGACAAAAGACATTTTCAAGACCATCCTTATTTAATGCCTATATAATGCCCATTTCCCATTTCACCATCACAAGCCCTTAGCAGAATTCCCAGGGAAGCCTTACCAGGTGGTTGCTCAGGGAGCACAAATGCATTCAGCTGAACTTCATTTTTTGGCAGGGTCACTTCAACACTATCTCCAGCAGAAACCACCAGCTCCTTCATAACTGAGAGGGAGAAAGATAGAATTGAAAGAGAAGCAGGGAAAATAATTAAATAGGTACATCAAAACCACCTTTGTTTCAAAGTCTGTGGAATAAAAACCAGCTACAAATGGCTGTATTTTGTAAACATCCTATCACTCAATATAGTTCCCGTTTCAAGTTTCGCTGTCATTGTTAATGCAAAAGCACTAATAGGGTTTTATGGTTTTAAGACAAGTCCAAAATGGCTCAGTCACCTCTCTCTCTTTACAGGCTCTCTGCAACTCCTGCTCCCTTTCTAAAGAGCTGAAACATGACCTCAGGCCCTGGACAGGGGAATCTATTCACCCAGGCCCAGCAGGATGGAAAAGGTTTTACCTGACAGGTTTTTGGTGGTGAACCCAGCTGCAGCCCCATGACACAGCAAGATAAACACTGCTATTTCCCAACCTGCAGCTCCAGACCCTCATAAATAGATGAAGAATCCATGGTATTTCTGTTTTGAAAGACTGCTTGGGGGCTGAGATTTTTTTTAAACTGCATAACTATCTCATTGAGTATGGAACCTCAACATTCAATCCTGGTCCTTTTATTTGTACTTTCTTTTCAATGCCTGTCTTTTCATTTCATTTCAAATGAATTGATAGGTAGCTTGTTGTTAAAGACTACAGGATGAAGACTTGAAAACTATAGCCAGTGGCATTTTTCTTCTTGTTTGTAGCATTAAGGTAACCAGAAAGTTGACTGCATTTTGGGTGCTCGTGTTCTCACCTGGAGTGGTGGCAGTAGTACTTGGTGACACAGCAGTGGTGGCCTGGGTTGTAGGAACACTGCCATTTGTGGGAACTCCACTTGGCACAGAAGTAGCTGTCTGCATCTTTGCTGTGCTTTTCACTGGCACAGGGTTGACGGTGGGCAACACATCTGAGGAGTGAGGATGGACCAAAGAATCATCTGGCTGCCCAGGCTTCTCAGTCTTCCCTGTGGCTGTCAAGCCCTGTGCTACAGGACTGGAGAACGTAGCCAACACTGATGGTTCTGGTGCAGATGTTCCTGGGTGGATCTGTAAAGGAAAAAGCTGTCTTAGTTTGACTTGAACACTGAATGCCAGTTTTATTGTGTTTAAGCTCACTTCACCTCCTCCAGTTACAGGCTGAAAAGTCCCTGGTTTGTTTTTCCCAGAAGCAGGATATTTTATTGCTTCCTCTTTTCTCTGCATTGCTTCTCCATGTTCTTTCTCCACAGCGGATAGGCCATTTCTAGCTCAGCTGAACACTAGTTAAGTCCACAGATTTAACTACAGCACCTTAAGTACCACGGCTGCTCATGTGGGAAACACAACAAAAGATCCAGGCTCATAACTGCAGTGAGTGGAGCTAAAAGAGGTGGGGTAAGACAGAAGCATGAAACAGGGACCATTTGGGCTATTTTGTCCATGTATTCTAAAGCCGTGCAGTTGGCAAGCAGGGAGCAGGAGGATTGCATTGGCATTTCTATGTAATAATCAAATCACTGCAGCAAGAGGAAATCCATTTCAGAATGACTCTTCAAAGCAAGGTGAGCTGCCCCAAGCAGCTCCCTGCGTGCATGCCACAGGAGATGCTGCTGGGGCAGGGAGCTGGGCTGGAGGGCAGAAAGCTTGCTCACATCCACACAGGATGAGGCACTTTATTGAAAACAATCTAAGTGTCAGAAACAATTTCCTTCCTTTCATCAGAAAATTCCTTTTACAATACCCAGCCCCATTCTAGTTGTTAGCCTGCCAGGCAATACTCTTGACAATTTGCTTTCCACCATGAAGAACATGTGTGCAGCAGATTTTGTTGAGCTAACTCTATTTTGAGAACATCTGCTAAATATTTCAAATGGAGCCATTTACCATCTTGGACTCGGGAAGTGTTTTGGAGCTGAATTACCCACCCCTAGAGGAGCTGATCAAAAGCTCATATTGGACGAAATATTCTCAAGCTTTTACACCATGCTGTTGGGCATTCAGGCCAGGAAACAGGCACTGGAAAATGCTTTAGACCATAGTGGGCAAAATGGGCTGGGCTCCAGCAAACACTAAATGCCAGTTGAAAAACTCAAGCCATGTTGCATGTATTAAACAGCCAGGCTTCTCTGCAAGAAGTTCTTTTTGCAGTTGGGCAAATTGTTTTCTCTCCCATCTCTCAGCTAACTTTCCTTCAGTCACCAAATATAACACATCTCAATCCATCAGTAGGTTTAATTAATATCTCAGCTTTATGGATCAAAGAATCAAATGCTATTTGCTAGTGTAACAGACACGAGCTGTTTTTCCCTATTTTCTTACTTGCTGATGGATTTATCTTTAACAGAACTATGGATTCTTTGAAACAAAGATGCAGGCAAAGTCTGGCATACTGCTCCGTGCTGCTCCCCATTGGCAGGCCCAGGACTGTGGCTGTCCCAAGCAGTATCATCTTGCACTCATTCATAACTCTGGTCAGCTCAGGATACTGTCTCCCTTTTACTCAGGTTAGGAATGCTGGCATGAAAAGAGAGCAGGAGCTCAGTACAGACTCTGCATGGGAGGAGAAGGTCTCCTTGACTTCATACCACTATGGGAGACCACTTTTTGCTTAGCTCAGACCAGCATCTACCTGCTGGGTACAGCAGCCAAGGCTCCGCTTTGGTAATATTTTCAGTGAGCTGGATACTTCCTTGACTTACTTTTTTAATGCCTAAAATAACCCACTTTACAGTTAAGAGAGATCCTCTTCCTTCCAGAAGTCTTTGGGATGAATTGACAGCCAAATGTCTGAGAAGAGCTGGAATTAGATAAGCTTTGCCTGGGGCAAAGTAACAGTCAAAAACGCCTCTAATGCTTGCAAGCTGAGACATTTCTTATCTTTACTCCATAACCCTGAGTTCTTCTCTTGGGGATGAACGAGGAAGAGACTAGAAGTTTGCCAGCTGTCCTACCTCATTAGCTTAGAAAGTAGAGAGAAGTAACATACTGGCCTGAGTGAACATAGTGAACATATCAGACACTTTTGATTCCAGCTGCTCACTGCCTTTGGCCTGGGACAAGTGACCTGGTATCTGAGGCTCCTACATGTGTAAGGTAGAACTCGAACAGCTACATGCATCAGAATCCACACTGAACCTATTAATTGAAAGAAGAATATCTGTAGAATTTTCTTTCATGTTTTTAATTTAGATGGGCCTTACTTTGCTGCACCTGGTCTGAATTTACAAAATAGGCTCTTTTCAGCTTAGATTGTGTCCTAGATAACCTGTTTGTAAAGATCCCTGTGGTTAACGTCACAAAATGTGTCAGAGTTAGTGCTGGCTGTGAAAAGAGACCTTTTCTCCTCCCTCATACTGTAAAAGCACCCAACACTAGCAGGAAGCATGGCAGCAAGAATCAAATGCTGGGCTTGCTAGGGCCAGCAGTAGCCAGAGCTGAGTGCAGGAATGAGCTCTCTGGCTCTGCTGCAGCAACTCCACTTTAAAGGCTGCAGCCTTTTCCAGTCTGCCTGCAGAGCTGCTGCAGTGCTGCAGCAGCCCTTCACCTCAGCACTGCTGCACTTAAATACTTCTCCTGCTTGGCTATTAAATGCTGTATTTTAAAATTGACAAGTATTTCTACAACAAGGCAGGAAAATGTGCCTGGAAAATGTCAGTCACTTGAATGGAAAAGTGCAAATTCTCTTCCTTAGTTAAGGGCTGATCATCAGGGTGCGCTCTGGTTCATCCTTCACCTACTTCTGGTTCCATAGCATGGGTACAGTAAGACCAAATCTAGCCCAGGTGAAGCTGTACCGATTTCAGCATGTGTGTAACTTGACTTATTTTGGTCCATAAGCAACCCAACTTGGAAAACTCCCTGCTTTAGCACTGACCTCCTGCAGAGGCTGGCCACATCCCAAGTACACAGCCTTGAATGTTATCTCCTTGGCCTGAATTAAACTGCTCACAGATCACAAATGCAAGGACAGCTGCATAGCTTGCTGTATAATTTTGCAAGTGAAAGTTGGATGGTTCAATAAGCAAGGAATTAGCCCAGGGCTGGAGAGAACCAGCTTTTGCTCAATACTCCTGTTAAGGTGGATTTTTTAATTCTTTCTCCTCCACAAAACCTCCATCCTAAACCTCAAAAGCCTGACTGCCAGGAATTCCATCACAGCCAATGTATTTTACTCAGACATTTTTATTTGGATGAACCTGCATTTTGTCAAGAGATACGGACTTCCTTCACAGCAAGAACCAGTAAGGAGAAGAAAAAGATCTTGAGTCAGCCCTAAAACCTGTGGGGTTCTAGAAAAGCAAACATTTGTGAAGCTTTAGTGCATGATTTCACATGCCACCCGGGCTGCCCTGGCGCTCTCAGCAGTGTCCCTTGGCTGCTCTCCACATCCTGCTCCATAGGGTGGTGGCTCAGACCAGTCACAGCCCTACCTGGAACCAAGATTTGAATGCAGGGGAGAGAAACAAACTCAGTTAAGTTTCCACAACAAGAATGTAACTGCACAGAAAAAGGCTTCGGGCTTCAACGGTGCCAAATCCTAGAAACATGGCAAAAGCTATTTAAGGAATAGTTTCACAAAGCAGAATTCTTTCTACAAACATCATTTAACATTGCAAACGTGCCAATTTCTCTTTACCATCTAGATTTACTAATTTAACACTGTACATGTTTGGAATAGACTAAAGTGGTTTCATTCAAGCAATGCCAATGTAAGCTTTTGTGGACTTGAGAACCTGAAGCAGTCTTCAAAAACAGAAGAAAAAACATTGCATTAAGATGCCAAGCCAAGCAAGCAGCTGATGTGAAACTACACTGGAAACTCCATGCAGGAATCCATAAAATACCATATTTAATTGCTTCTATTCAGCACTCAAAGAAAACCAGCTTATTTTAGTTTTGTGGGTCTAAAAAGGTACTTTTACAGATAACAGTTTGCAGCTCCCAGGCACTTCCCACTGACATCATGTCTCCCTTTTCCTTCTACCTGGCAAATACACCGTGTGCTTATACAAGAGATCAGCATTAGCACTACCATCACCTCCATCTCCTCTCACCTTTCCAAAGATAGTTTATCCTGGCTAGGAAGAGGGGGAAAGAAAACACCCTACCACCCAATAAAGCAAACAAAAACCCCAACCCTTGGCCTTGCCTTGTTGACAAGAGGCTAAAAAAAGCAATCCAGAAAGGTATCTTATCACTTAAGGACTTTTAAATCAAAGTCTACATAAAGCACATTGAGCAGAAGGGTGACAGCTCTCCAAAGCAGCCCCATTTCAGCCCCAGCAGTCACTTACCTGTGCCAAGCCAGCACCATCCACATCACTTGATCTGTTCACATTATTGCTTTTAGGAGGGAACAGGCTTTTGGGTTTCTGCTCTCTTGGATTCTGTCCATTTTTCGGTAAGTCTTTCTTTTCATTTGGATGGCCTTCAGGAACAGACCTGTCTGCCACTAAGTGCCTCAGTGCTTGATGCTTCAAGAGCTCTGCTTCACTTCGGCTGCTTCTAGATTTGCTGCCTGATGCTCTGGCTGCAGCTTCCCTGCTGGGGCTCACTGCTATATCCCTTTTCAGGAGTTCTACCCTGTTACCTGACACACTCTGCTTCTGGAATGACCTCCGCAGTCTTTTTGTCCTCTGGACAGGGATGCCCCAGTGCAACCACTTGTCAAACCAGGTCTTCACATCACCTTCCCTTTGAAAGTTTAAGAAGTGCTCTGTGCTTTTTGATTTCTTTAAAAACACCAAAACAGAGTCAGAGAAGCCAGTCCTGTTGGCCTGACACATGCCAGGGACAGTGCAGTTCACCTGGATGCACATATTTTCCAAGAACCAAAAGGCATCACAGGTGGGGCTCTGGCAGCAAGCAGCCTGACAGGAGTGCACGGTGTGAAACCCTTCCAGCAGCTGTAAATGGTGATCTTCCCACCATCTCAAACGGCCACCAAACAGGATCTTCCCTGGCTCACATCTAGATCGGTTCCAGTTTGCATCTGGGAAAGTGGAGGGAAGACAAAGACAATTCTCAACCCTTTAAAGCAACAGACAGTAGACATTCATCACTGTTGTCAAGATTAATTTAGGGCACAGGAGTAATGTGGGAGAGAGAGGACAGGGCAACAAAATGAAGGCTTCTCAGAACCTATAGCTGGCCTCGGTACTTACACTAAGTTTTAAGCAACAATCTGCACCTCCTACCAAAGGGACCACTTCCCTTTTTGACAGTAATGGTCAGTAAAGCCATCCCCAGCAAAAGAAGCGAGAACAGAAAGGTTCCTGTTTCAGAGAGGACTGTGAGGCACAGCCTGGGCAGTGAGGCTGAAGCTATACAGCAAGTTAAGAGGTACAAATTGATGACTTTTAAAGACATTTGGCATAATTTGTGTCAAGTCACTTCAGAGCTCAGATCAGCACTAAAGCAGCAACTGCTTTACATATTTTTTCTACGCTTTCCTTAGAATGAAAAACATTCAGAATGCTTGCAAGGATCAATGGATTAAAGGCTTCCAAAATTCAGAGCTCTGCAGATTAAGGACTCCCTAAAAATAGACTAATGACCTATGAGGCTGTTATTCTGTGCTGTGTTCATCATCCAAGGGATAACAGGTCACTGGAAGATTACAAGCTATGTCACTGGACTCTGAGTAGTGCGGATGCAGATGCCTCAGATCCAGCTCCCTGTCTGTTGAGAGTAGAATTCTTGAACATAACACATATGGGAATCTTTTTTTCTCCATTAAAATAGTCTGAATTTCAGTTATAATACCCTGATCCCCATTTCTTGACAGCATATAGAGAAAAGTTCAGTAACATTACTACCCAGTAACTCTAAATACAGACTTCATGTTGCACTATACCCACATTCACTATGTTTGGAACTAAACAAATAAAGAGGCATGGATGTAGAGACTACTGATCCATCTCTCTCTCTGAGAAATCTCACTGCACTTCTCCTGTCACTTCCAAGTTACAAACAAATTAAGGATGAAATATGTTGGGGCACAGGAGAAAGACTGCACAGATCTCCATGTCTCATAAACCAAACAGAAGTAATTTAGTGATGGCACTCTGGTGTGTTTTATGATTCTTAGAAGACATCATGAAAGGTCCCCACTGCCTGGCACTACTTGAACCATTTGACTTCAGGACGTCAGCCACAAGGACACTTAACCTCACACTACTAAAATGGCAAGGAACTCCAATCCTCTGAATCAAAGTGGTATCAAAGTGCTATGACTTTGTCCTTAATCCTGCACCATACCTCAGGGGCATGGAAAGTTATAATACTTTTATAACCTTTTGTGACCCAGTTAGCATTGTATGACTGAAGAAAGCAAGGGGAGAAGATCTGTTGTTGTTAATTTTTTTTTGTTGTTAATTCAGTTATCCCAAACACCAAAACAAGTGTAACAGCTTCTGTACTCCTGGTCATTAAAGATAACACACAATGGGTTTTCTCACCCAGAATGGATTAGCCACTTTTTTGAAATGAAGGAAAAAAGGACATATTTACCTACCTTTTGCAGGGAATCTCTTGCCACACCAAGAATTTCAAGCCAAAAAAAAGGAACTAACAACACCACAAGGAAAAGTTTGGTTTTGAAACATCAGAAGGCAGGAAACAAGTGACACTTATAGCTTACTGTGAAGCCAGCTCAGTAAAGGCAGTTTGAAGACAAGGCTTCAGAAAGCTAGTATCAACTGCAAGAGAATGCACTTAGGATCTGTGACCAACTGATGGGGGACCAGAGCTCCCTGCAGGTGTCTGAACCCCCAACTGCAGAAGATGGGGAAGCTCTTCACTCAAGCAACAGCCAGCTGCTTGAGTGTGTAAATGAAACTTTGCATATGTTCCTCAGAGAGCAAAGTTGACATCAGGGCCTTTAAAGTCATCACCATCCTTGTCACTCTTCATCAACACACAGCACTTCCTTGGAGAGCAAGCAGACAGGCAGCCTGCCTGCCCGGGGCAACAACCAGCCTCATTACACTCCAGAGTGCTTGGACTGACAGTCACCCTGACACAGGGACAAGCACCTGGCACTAACCTGATGGGTCTGAAATTAGGACAGAATATGGGCTGGGGGAACGCATGCACACAAAAGTTGTATGTATGTACACACACACACACACTCCAGGCTTAAAGAAACAAGTAACTAATGAAAGAATAACACTATTGCTGGGAATTTCAAAAGGATCTTCTCCATTCAGGCTCAGTTGAGTCTAAAAAAATTAACTTTCTATTAAAGGTGAAGCACTGTCCCTAACATATCCCATGAAAAGAATAATGTCCTGCTTCCTACATCCCTAAAATGCCTTCTCCTCCTTGCCCAGTGCTGAGATGTCAGCCCTGGCTCATACATACTGCTCAAATCATCAACTTGATAGAGAACCCAGTGAAATTCAGCAGCAGCTTTCCAGTAACAGGCTTAGAACTGGGGCATGAACAGAATGGGCCAAAAGTGTTCCCAGAGAAAATTACCCCTTGAGAAAAATCACTACATAACACAAATATTATATTAATTCATCTAAAATGTAAACCCTGAATCCTCATAAGCATCTCCTGAGCATGCCAGAGCCATGACTTTGCCCAGATGACACAACACTACCATGCTGAGAGCATTCTGCTTCTCTTTTAACCCACTGCTAAACCAAGATGCAGAGATCTGAATTCTATTTTTGGCCAGATTTCACTTCTAGGACTCTGCTAATGCCCACAGAATGTGGTGCAGCACCTGCACTAGGTGGACATGGACCTGCACCAAAAAAGAGAGGGCAGCTCTGAGTACCAGCAGTTACTAACTCCTTACTGAGAGCAGTCTAGTCTATTCCTTCCAGTTCCTTGTGCTGAAACCACACACAGCAGGCAGGTACAGGAATTCAGAGGCTGGGTCAGGCCAGTAAATCTGGTCACTGATAGCATCAATACCGGCAGCTTCAGAGAAAAGCACAAGAAACGTGTCAGAACAAACAGCCCTGAACACGAGTTCTCTCCTAAGCCCCAGCAGCCAAGCCAGCCTTGCACAACACACATCACAGGATGCCTGCACAGCACGTGTGCTTAGTCACTTCTTAACATTGGCTTTGTTGGGGTTTTTTATTCCCTAATATATCAGCAGAAAAACTGCTGCTCTTCTTGGGACCTCAGGAGTTCCTGTGCCAGCAAAGCAGCTCCCAGCAGGGAAATGGAACAGACAAGAACAGTTTCTATTAATAGGCTCAGGTTCATGGGCTTGCTCAGGCACTTAATCCCTCCTGATATCAGATTAATGATTAAAGACTTGACTCTATAGACTTTTTAAATCCGTCACATGTAACCAATTATGTCAACACAAGTTCCTTTTACACAACTCCACAGCCACAATTCCTCCTCAGCTTATCAAACTCTGCTGCTGAAGTGACACAAACAAGACCAAAAGAACAAGAGCTCTGGAATGGAAAATGTCCCCACATTGGGATAATTATGTCACATATAATTAGATTTCTTTCCATACATTTCATGGCTTTAGCTCTCCCACGCAAACCAGCCCTCAAATAGAGCAGCATTCTCCAGAAGACACTCCCAGAGTGACACTGGATTCCCAGTTCTATACTTCTAAGATATTACTAAATGCAGGAAATGTCACACAGGAAGCCCAGTTTACAAGGAAACCCACAATCCACCTGACACACCATCCAAACACACAGTGCTGAGTGCCCTTTGCTAGACCAGGAATACAAATACATCTTCCCAGGTTCTAAATTACCTGCTTAAGAATCAGGTCAGGAAAGCCCCACACAATCCATCACATGAAAGCCCCATACAAGGCACTACCTCAGTTATTTACTTGAGCAGGAGGTTGGTAACTCAAGTTTGAACAGGAAATAAAAAAGCAAACACAACTGCCCATAGGCAAATACAGACTATTGACACACAGCATTTGGAGAGAGTGTTAAACATTTGAGGACTAAAAAACCATTCCTGCCTTCCCAACTTGCTCTGAGTAATCCTCAGATGAAATCATTTTCCAGGTATTTTCCGCAACAGTAGCTGTGGGACAGAGAGATCCCTGCTGCTGACCACCTCAAAGTAACAGGTGCTTATCAGAGCAATTTAGGGTTAGAAGAAGGAATCCCATCATACCCCACATCTTTCCCACCCTTTTGATAGCTCATTTACTAACTGTAATAATTTCACGTCCAGAGTATTTTAAACAAGTGAGAGGGACGAGATCACAAAAACTAGAGGCAGGATCCCAGAGAGAACAGGAGACTCACCTGCTGAGGAGCACAAGGCACACAGGCAAGCGCACAGGTAGAACAGCTGCAGACTTCTCAGCTCCCTTGCAGCTTTTCCCAGGCAGTATCGTGACAGAAATCGGGCGCTAATGTTGAACTTGGCTTCCAACCTCTTCTCCATGGCCTCTGTGGGCAGCAGCGGGGTTCTAGAAACACACAAAACACAAACCATCCACTGGCAGTTGGTATGTTCTTGTACAGATCACGGCGACGCTCTAAAGAGCACGGAGCACTTGCAGAGGTAAAGGAACATCTTATCTGCTGTGACTTAGTTCAGCTGCTGCTCAGTAACTGCCAACATCTGATATGGAAGCAACATTTGGAGTAGCAAAGTTCCCAGTGTTGAGCCACAGCAGGCTACCATGAGAGCCCTTCCCCTCATCCTTGGGATTTCCTCCTCCAAACCCCACCACTTTCAGTGGCAAAACATCCAATATAGCTACTATCCAGCCTGCTGGGTTTCAGATACCTGGGAGAAATTCCAGTTCCAAATACACCACAGGGAACAGGCACCCAGGAGCACCACGAGCATAACCCAGGCTCTGATGAACCCAGCACATCTGCTGGAGATGTCATCGCCTGCTCATTGGTGCTGGCTGGTACCAGCCAGAAACAAAGAGAAACAAGAACACAGCAACACTGAGAAACACAGCACTAAAGACGTGCTTTGCCTCGGGCTTTGCTCCACAGGGCAGAGATCACAAAAACACTGATAATCCTTCCCAGCCTTTCTAATGCCAAAGGCTCTTTTATAGCCCCGTATAGTACTGAAATGTAAATTAGCTTTGGATGATGTGAAATGAAAACATAAATTACTTCACAAGTAATCGATAGTGTCTAATTTTAAAGAGTAGGGAAGCATCTTTAGGCACAAGCAGTTAAACCTGCCATTCCTGAAGAATGAATGGGAATACTGTTACAGGGAATACTGTGGATGCTCTCACTGACAGCCAGACCCACCAGCCCGCTACTCAAACGCTGCTGTCTGTTAAACCCTAAGGGAATTTCACCCCCGACCGGCAGCAACGAGCGTGAGCTGCAGCAAGGACACAACACGGCAGGAACACTTCGCCATGGGAGACGCAAACCCGCGGCTGCTGTGCCAGCGGGTCGGTAACGGAGCCTCCCTTCGGGACACGCCGAGAGCGGAGGCCCCAGGGCCCGGAGGGAGCCCCGCAGCGAGTACGTACCAGGGGCGCATGGCGAGGTGGGCCCAGCGGCTCCTCGGCTGCCTCAGGCGGGCGGCGGGACCCGGCCGGGCCTCCGGCGCGGCGGGCCGGGGGGCAGCGCGGCCTCCTGCCCCGCGGCCATGGCGCCAGCAGCGGGCACCCGCTCACCCCTCACCCGGAAGCTGAGCCTTCGCTTCCCGGAACCGGGACGGGCTCCGCCGGGGCCGTCGGTCGGTGCCGGAGCCGCGGATCCGGTTGTCCCGGCGCTCCCTCAGCCACGGGCCGAGAGGCCGCGCAGCCGCAGGGGGTTTGCCCACAGGCCTCTTGGGGGCGGGGGCTTCAGGGACCGCCCAACAAGGCGGCAAGCGGTTGGGCGGCGGCGCGGAAGACGCGCTTTGATTGGCTGGAAGGCAGAACGGGGCGGGGCATCGGCGGAGGGCGGCACTGAGGGCCGCGGTGCCGCCGGGTGCGCTCCGTCCGGTGCGGCCGCCGCGGGGCCATGGCCGGGACCGGGGGCAGCTCCACGCTCAGGCGGTGCCTCGAGGTGCTCCGGGACGCGAGGAACGACAACGAGCAGTTCGCAGCGCTGCTCCTGGTGAGGAACCGGGCACGGGGGGCGGCGCCGCGGCCGCCATCGCCTCAGGGGGAAGGCGAAACCCGCGGGGCGGAGGTGGGGCCTGGGCGGCGCTGGGAGCCCTCATGGTCCCGTCAGCGAGGCCTCGGGCGCTGAGGGCTCCTGCGGGCCCAAAACCCTCAGGTAAAGCCTCCGTTAACGCTTAGGCCCAGCGCCCAGCCCAGTGGGTGCTTCCCTGCACTAATAAAGGCTGTTTAAGGCTTCTTCCTTGCCGTTGAACCCTGTATATTCAGCAACGCCGCTTGCAGGGCTCACCCCTGGTTTGCCTTACAGGTGACCAAAGCGGTCAGAGCTGGGGAAGTCGATGCCAAGACCCGTCGCCAGATCTTTGATGCAATCGGATTCACGTTTCCCACTCGCCTGCTGGCGTCTGGGAAGCCACCACCCGGCTGCCCCGATTACACCTTCCGGGCGCTGGGCCTTACCCTGCTGGCATGCTTCTGCACCGATCCGGAGCTGGCAGCACATTCCCAGGTGCTGAACAAAATCCCAACCTTCAATGACATCCTGCTTTCCCCGTGCGATCCGGACAGCACGTCCATGGTTGATGATGTGTACCAGTGCCTCAGCGCTGTCATGGCCACGAGCAGGGGGCCCAGAGAGCTGGTGACCAAAGGGACAGTGTCTGCCCTGTGCCAGGCCTATGTGAATGGCAGTTATGGCTCTGACCGTGCTTTGGCTCTGCTCCTGGGGCTGTTGGCCGTAGCAGAGGAGAAGTGCTGGCAGAGAGATGCTCCACACCTCCTGGCCGTGCTGAGCAAGCTCTCCGAGGATTTCCTCCAGACTGAAGACATGACCAAATTTGAGCTGTGCAAGGTTCTGCCTCATTTCATCCCCCTGTCACCACCGCTCACACAGGACCCACAGGGCTCTGAGTGCCTCCATAGGCTTTACAAAGGGCTGGCCAACATCTTGGGCAGTAAACTCAGCCAGTCGCAGCGGGACCCTGCCCTCAAGCTCGCTGCCTGCCTCGTGCAGGCCTATGGGTCAGAGTGGATCCCAGCAGGCAGTGCTGGAAGCAAGTTCCTGGCCTTGTTGGTGAACTTGGCTTGTGTGGAGGTCCGCCTGACCCTAGAAGAGCCAGATCCTTTGGAGGCGGAGGGGAAGAAAGAAGTGGTAACAGCCTGCTATGTCCTTATTGAGATGGGGATCCAGGAGTGCCTGAGAGAAGAGAAACCACTGCTCGAGGAGGTGCAGAAAATGCAGCTTATGAGGATCATGGAGGAGGCATTTGGAGCTGTAATATTCTACCTGAGGCAGGTACTGCAGAGTTTGCGTGTTTTTGTGTTTCTTTGGGAGGCTTTCACAGCTGCTGACCAGGATGCTTACTGGGTGCTCAGCAGCCCATGGCTGTATCTGTGTAGAGCAAACTGTGCATCTGGGCCCACTGCAGCTTTCCTACCTACAGCAGCTCAATAGGACAGTGACCCAAACATAATTTTCTGTCTGCTTGCTTCTCCATGCAGGTTAAACAGGAGGAGCTACAAGACCCTTTCATATTTGCTTCCGTTCGAATCCTTGGAGCCTGGATGGCAGAAGAGACATCCTCCCTCAAGCAGGAAATCTGCGAGCTCTTGCCCTTCCTTGTTCTTTATGCCAAAAGGTTTTTCAAAGAGGGCAGCTCAGCTGGGAGTCCTTCCCAGCCAGAGCTGGTCAGCAAGGAGGGCTCTGGCTTACCCCAAGATGCTCTGAGGTTTGTATTTTAAGCACAGAATTGATGCATTTTAGCACAAGCCTGCTCAAATCTTATCTTTTCCATTCTCCCTGCAGTGCCACTTCCACGGCTCTTTTTTCCCCCTGACAGCTGGATTAAATGCAGGCTTTAGACCCATTCTACCTCATGCTCCCAATTTCTTTCCCCTTCCAGGTTTCTGCTACCTGGTTTTTGCCATTTAACAGCAGAGGACAGGCCCCGGGACATCCTCATCTCAGAAGGGGCACCAGCACTGCTGTGTGAATACTTCCTCCATCAGTGGGAGGTGCTGACCTCCAAGCCTGGGTCCCTGACTCCACTGACAAGCACTGAAATGAGTCTGCAGACCATGTGTGGGATTTTCCTTAACCTGGTTGTGACAGCACCAGACCTTATCAGGTAATGGAGCCACAAGAGCTTGCTCTAAGATTGCACCCTCTTTCTTCCCAATGACATTGTGAAGCAAGCTTACAGGATCTGTTAGCACAAAGCTGACGAAGGGATGTCCCTTTTTCAAAAGCAATTACATTATGGTTTTGGTGCTGCATTTAATCTTGACAGTTCCAGGTGCTTCTGGCTCTGCTCAGGAAGCATGTCTCAGGTTTTGCTTTCTCTCTAGGCGAGACAAAACCTTTTCCTGCCTGATGGACACGTTGCTGAAGTCTCTTCCACTCCTGCTACCCCAAAAGGGTCACCTGGCTCTAGCAGCAAACATTGCCACTCTGGGCCTGATGATGGCCAGGATCCTTGCAGGCTCCACAGGTAGGAGGAATTCCCATTGGTAAATCAGACATTCTGGCTGGTTGGGCTGGAGAAGGCAAATATGAGGGAAGTAGGTCCAGTTTGTAGTTGGAAAAGTGGCAAAACCAAAAGCCTGGTGGAGTAAGGAATAAGCAGGAAAATCGAGAGGCTGATGCACTGGGATTAAGAGATTTCTCAGGCAGGAGGGGGTATCCTGCTCTCCCCAAAGGCCCTTCTGCAGTCAGAGACACTGAAGGGTGCCCTGTATCAAATTAATTCCTTTTTCTTCCAGCTCTCCAGGGGACACAGAGTACCAAGGAGTTCTTTGGAGCTGCTATTTCCTTCCTATCCCAGGCCCACACTGCCCAAACAGAGCCTGGCAGTGACAGCTTGACCTTGGCCGTTTCGCCTGCCTACATGAGTGCCTGGGCTGACATCAGTGAGCTCTGGTTCCTGGGAATGCAGGCCTTGGCTGGCTGCATCCCTCTTTTCCCCTGGCTGCCACAAGCCATGCTCCAGGCACGGTGGCTGGAAGGGGTCTCCGAGCTCCTGACCCATGTTGCTGCAGCCTCCGTGGACTTTGAGCTCATCGCTGCTTTCCAGGGGGTGCTGGTGGAGCTGGCCAGAGCCAGCAAGCCCTGCAGGGACGTGATCCTGTCACACCACGGCCGGGAGTGGGCCAACCTCTATGGTATGGCAGCTTTGGAACAGTGTCTGTCTGAGCAGTGAAGAGCCAGCAGCACCCTGGTGTGGGGAGCAGTCAGCACAAGATCTGTTCAACATCTGCCCCACAGCCTTTGGTGCCAAGTGGGGACAAAACCACATTCAGATTACCAACCTTTCTAAGCCTGGAGTGATGCAGCAGAACTCAGCACTGCCCAACCTGTGCACACAACTGTTGCTGCCTCAGAACGTTTCAACATACACCTGCTTGACCCTCTTTCTCTATTTCTTCTCAAAAGCAGCCTGTGTATTAAAGATGTTTTTCTGTGGCTTTGTTTTTCAAGCTCCTGCAGTGTTGGGATTTGTTTCTGCCCAGGGCCCTCAGAGGTTGCCTGCTTCTGCCATTAACACACTCCCAGTTTTGTCACAGCAAGGATGTCACTTTACATCAGAGGCTTGCATGTGCCAGTAAAGTAACTTGGCACTACATGTGGAAACCTGCAGAAAGCAAGAACAGGGACAGCTTTTATATTTACTGACAGCAGTGAGAATGATGCCCCGTAACTTGGCACAGACCTGTCCCCTTCCAATGGGAAGCTGTACAAGTGCCCTTGCACTGTGTTGTGGGACAGCAACTCCCTGTTCATATCTATAACTGACACCAGCTCATCGTTATAATTCCAAATGTATGTTTAGAAACCCTTCACTTGAAATGGCCCGGGCTTCCCTGTTAAGCACCCACACATGGCACAGCCGCAGGGGTCCCTGGCTGCCGGCTTGGGATGTAAAGGGATTTTCCACTCTTGCCAGGCGATGGCTTCAACCTCGACTGCAGCTTTTCCACCAGGTGTCAGTCGAGGAGCAAGTTGGGAGCAGCAGCCTCGCCGGAGCTGGCTCTGCCAGACCCAGGCACTGATCCTGGCTGTGCCCAGAGCTCCTGCAGGGGGGCTGCGGAATCGTTTGACACAGAGGAAATCAAGCAAGGAGCTGCCTCAAAAGGACTACGCTGGGTGTATTCGTGCTCTGTACCAGATCCTTAGCTCCGTGAAAGCAAACACAGCTGGAGCAGAGGCAGCCACTGCTGCTCAGGGAAAGGATCTTTCTGATCTTTCCAGCTGAGCTCAGAAAAGTTCCTGCAAGCTGGGACAAAGGTGGGTGCTCCCAGGAGGCAGCGATGGAAGCCAAACACACAAGTGAGCCTCCTGGCCTTGGAAAAGAGCATAACTGCATGAGTGCGGGCTGGGAGAGCATCCCCATCCTGCCAGGAACACCCCAGCCCTGCACCACAGGGAAACAGCAATGCATTGGAAGAGGCAGAAACACATTTCAGATTGCCAGAAAAGCCATCCCAACCCTCAAGTGCTTTACCTTCCATTCTTCCTGGTCCCGTGTGCTCTTCTGCCTCTGGTCAAAGGGTATGGAATTCCTGTTAAGGAAAGACTCTCATTAGTGCTAATGAGAGATAGACGCCTGTATCAGCAGGAGGGTGCTCTGCTCTCCTCCCTCCCAGCACTGCACTGGGCTTGCTGTGGTTCTCCATGCTGGCTTGGCTATCCTTCATCCCAGCAGGAAGTGGTAGGTGCTTCCACAACACCTGACCAGGGATCCAGCCTGGGCCTGCAGCACCCTATTCAAGACCAGAACAGCCGCAAACCCAGAGGCCTTTAGCTGCTCATCTTCAGTTCCAGGCAGTTCTCCATTTTATCCTTCCCCACATCCTAGGGCACGTGGGTTTGGCCACCAGCAGGTGCCTGGGGAGCACCTGACCCTCATTCTCATGCTCCTCCAAGGGAAGTCCTATCAGGTGTGAGAAGGAGCATCCCAGAGATGCTGTTGTGTAGATGTGGGGGCTCCTTGAACACTATCATAGAATTCCAGATTGGTTTGGTTTGAAGGGACCTCACAGTTCATCCAGTTCCAATCCCTACCATGCTCCAAGCCCCTATGTCCAACCTGGCCTTGAGCACTGCCAGGGATGGGGCAGCCACAGCTTCTCTGGGCACCCTGTGCCAGCGCCTCAGCACCCTCATAGTGAAGGGTGGTGATACCCTCATATCACCATCCTTTTGTCCTGGAACACCACTTTCCAAGCACATTCTAGGACAGGGCACCCCTAAAAGGCTGTTGTCCCTCCCCAAGGCTCCTGGCTCTCATAGCAGGAGCACAGCACATTCAGGAAGGCAGAGCACAGGCGCTGGTGGAGGCCTCCTACCATGTGGGTGCCTCCTTTGGCTCTGCTTGTGCCAGTCTGCAGGCCCTGGCGTGCCCAGCACAGCTCAGCCCTGCACTAGGGAGATGGTGGAAAGGCTTCAAAGGGTGTGGGGTGACTCCTTGGCCACCCCAAGCTTTGTAAACCCAACTACGAGTTCTACCCTGGATGCTCCAGTGCCAAACAGGCATCACCTAACATCCCTTGTCATCCGCACCGCTTTGAGATCCCAGCACAGAGTGGAATTGCAGCCAGCAGAACCCAGAGCAAACTGTGCTTTATCTCCCAGTGCATTTTCAGCACCAGGACAAGCCCTCCAGGAATAAGATCCTTCATTGTGGCTTGAATGAGGTGCATAAGCCCCCAGAGGAGCAGATGCACATTCCATTTCACTTTGACAGCTCAAATGTCATCACACCGTTGCAAACACCACCACCGCATACATTACCCTACAGCGTTTATTCACATCACCCCAAAAGCAGTGGCAATAAAAGTAAGTATTTCATAGGGCTGTTATGTGGCTGCTAGTGCAGCCCCTTCGCACAGACCTCATGCAGTGAGATGTGTCAGGAGTGGTGAGGAGCAGCAAGGGGGCTGCCCCCTTCCCTACCCTCCCCTTGACAGGGTCCCCATCCTTCTCCCCAAAGCCCTGCCTGGCTCTCCAACCCCACAGCAAGGATCTTCCTTCCCCACCTGGATTCCCAGGAAGGAGATGTGGGAAATGATAGGAGCAGCCCACATTTCTCCGAGGTGTTGATGGGAGCTGGGCTTCTGGAGTAAAACCAGTTCCCCTTTGGCTGGGGCAGAGACCTGTGCTCACGTTCTGTTGCTTCTGTGTCCCTACTGCCCTGCTCAGCAGGTGTTTTCATTGCTGACCCCTGAAAGCAAAGGTTGCTGCCTCAGGGAAGAGCCAACACAGACACTGGGCATTGGGAGGGAGCTTTGGGAACTTCAGTACAAAACCAGTTTTCCAGAGATTTCTGGCTTGGGTGCAAATGCAACAAGTGGTCCCTGGGGTGGAGACCTGGCCCAGAGCTACAGTGAGTGCTCCCCATAGCTGTGGGGCGAGGGGACAGCTCTCATATTGAGGACCTTGGCATGATCATATCATTCTGTTAGCAAACACAAAGGCTGTTTGGTAGAGCAGAACACGAGCACAGCTGGTCCTTAACCTGGGAGGCTAAGGAGCAGGTACTGGGGAACTGCATCTGGGCACCCGGTGTTGTGATGACCCCCAGCACTTGCCCTGGCCATGATGAACCAGTAACAGAACCAGTGTGTGCTGCAGCCAGTGTGACAGCCCTTGGGCCTCCCTGGGACCTTGGGACAGCAGGTTAAAGCAAGTAATTGTTCATCCTCACTGCTGTGGCTTAACACTGCCTCCTGCCCCTGGGAGACCCATAGGGTTAACTTGTCCTCATCACCAAGAGGGTGAAAATACACTTGAAGCTATACAGAGTGAGCATCCTCCTGCTTGCCCTGGAATCCCACATGCAGGCTGGTGCCTGGACTTTGCACACTTTCACCTCTTGCAGATAAATAAAGACCAACATTATATGGACCAGACGAGCAGGGGACGTGAAGAATGAACTGGAAAATAACTGCAAAATACAGCATGTCAGATCCAATTCTTCCCAGCAAATGAAATGGGCAGGGACCCCTTCCACTGGAGCAGTTGCTCCAACCCCTGTGTCCAACCTGGCCTTGAGCACTGCCAGGGATGGGGCAACCACAGCTTCTCTGGGCACCCTGTGCCAGCGCCTCAGCACCCTCCCAGGGAAGAACTTCTGCCTAATGTCTAATCTAAATTCACCCTCTTTCAATTTAAAACTGAAGTGCCATCTTTAAAACTAAATGCTATCTTTAATAGAAATAAATTAGAATAAATGCTCAGCTTTGCCTCCTAAAGACAGGTGGCAGGGTAATATTAAAAGAAATGAATAAAAATTCATTTAATGAGCATTGTTAATTAAACCTGGAAATCAAAGAGGTCTGCGTTGTGGGAATTCAGAGGGAAAATGAAAATGAAGGGAGCTGTAGCTCGGGGCAGGACGAGCGGAATTAAATTAAGAGCGATGTGGGATGGTGCGTGTTGGTGCCGATCTCACCCCCTGCGCGTTGCAGCGCAGTGAAGGGGTTGTTCTGTGCTCGCACACCCATTACACGCTGCCACCCATAGAAACTCCTGCTCAGCAACGGGTACCCGGGTGGCACGATGGGACCGCGGGACATGACCCTCCTCGGGGCCCGGTCTCGGTGCCCTTCACCGGAGTGATTCGGGTTGGGGGTGTCAGTGGGGGTCACTCCGTGCCGCTGGCCCGGCCGCTGCGCCCTCCCGAGCCCCCCGGTGCCCGGTGCCGCATACAGGGCCCCGGTGCTGAGGGCCCTCCTCGCTCTGCCCCGGAGGGAGGGCCTAAGCAGAGGGCGAGGGAGGGATGGAGAGGAGGAGGGAGGGAGGAAGAGGAGGAGAGAGGGTTGGAGGAGGGATGGAGCAGGGCGGGAGGCAGGCACGCTCTCCGTCGTTGCTTCCCAAATTCCCCTGGCTCTATTTCCCTGCGCCCGCCCGTCCCCTCGGGCTAGAGACCCAGACCCTTCCCTCTCTCCCCAGGTCCGGGCTGGGGGTCCCTGCTTCCCATCTTGGAGGAGAGAGAAGAACCCCGAGGGGAGCCCCGGCAGCCCCAGCCCCAGGCCGCGCTCCGGCCGCTGCTGGCCGGAGATCGCAGCTGCCGCCGGGGCTCTCGCTGTGCTCCCTGCCGGGCTCCCCGCTCCCTGCTCGGGACAATAAAGTCAAACCGTAGAGCCCCTCCGCGTTCCCGCAGCCGCCCGCACCCTCGGGGCTCGGTCCCCGCTGCGGCCCTGGGCGCTCCCTGACGGGGCTCTCAGGCGGCCCTGCCCGGGGCTGCTGGCACCGGGGGGAAGCTGTTGGGGAGCGCGGCACCGGGGACTTCCCGAGCGCTCGGGGGGGGGCACCGGCCGCGCTCCCGAGCCAGGCAGGTGCCCCCTGCCCCCCGCCCCAGCCGCATCCCGCAGCGGTCCCATTGCCCCCGCCGTTGGGAGCCGTCGGGCCCCGCGGGAGCGGGCGGCGCGTCCCCGTCCCCGCGCTCTGACGCGCGCTCCCGGCGCGCCAGGCGCGCCCCCGCCGCTATAACTGGCGTGCATGGAGTCGGGGCCGGCGCAGAGGAGCGGGCGGGCGATGGGAGACGTCGCTCCGGCGGGATAGAGGGGCGGAGACGGGGGCACCCCCGGGGCCCGGCCCGCCCGGGGCTCTCCGCGGGCCCGCACAGATGCTGGTGCACAGCTACCCGGGCATGGTGAGTGCGGGCCGGGGAGCGGGCGGGGGGTCGGGGCCGCCGGGGGTCCGCTCGCCCCTCACCGCTGCTGTCTCCGCCGCCGCAGGACCGCACCGAGGGGCTGCCCGGGGCGCCGGCCGGGGCCCGCCTGCCGCAGCTGCCAGCGCTCAACCAGGCGCCCTACGGCTCCGCTCCGCCGCTCTGCCACACGCCAGCCGCCGACTTCCAGCCGCCCTACTTCCCCCCGCCGTACCCGCAGCCGCCGCTGCCCTACCCGCAGGGCCAGGAGCCCGGCTACCCGCACCTCGGGGACCCGTACGCGGCGCTCAGCCCGCTCCACCAGCACCAGCAGCCGGCCTGGGCCCCGCAGCGCGGCCGCCAGGACGAAGCGGGGCTGCTCTCGGGGACCCACCGCGCCCTGGGGCTTGACCCTCGCCGCGAGTACCCCGCCGTGCCCCGCTTGCTCCACGGGCTGCCCGACGGCGGACACGGGCTCGCCGATGGCCCGCTGGGCCTCCATGGGCTCGGACACCACGGCATCGAGGACATCCAGGTACCGAGGGACAGAGGGAGGACGGGAAGGGTTCCCGGGGAGGCGGGTGGGGACCGATCCCGCTGCTGCCTGTGCGGCCGAAGGGGTGTGAGGGGACCCGACCGGGACAGGTACCCCCGGGCAGGGAGAACCGATGGGCAGGGAGCCCCGTTACTGAGGCTCATTCGTTCCCGAGCGATCCCTCCTGGCCGGGGGCAGCGGGTGGACAAGGGTCCCGTCGCTCCGTCCCCACTCCCCGAGCGGCCGGTGCCCATCGTCACCGGGAGCCGCCGGTTGACGGCTCTTGCTTCGGTGCTTTCAGACCGTGGACGACGGCGGAATGAACCTGCTCGATCAGTCCGTGATCAAGAAAGGTAAGAGCGCGGCGGCACCGCGGGACGCGGCACCGGGAACGGGCTCCCCCGCGTCGGTTTTCCCCTGCATCCGCCGTCCCCCCAAGCAGCTCCCGTCCCACCGGGAAGGACTCGCCGCTGGCCCTGGCGGGACTGAAACGAAAACGGCGGGTCCCGACGGGCCTGCGAGTCCGTTTGTCCCCGGTTCGCCGGGCTCCCTCGGGTGGGACTGAGGCCGCCGGTACCGGGGACGGAGGTGCCCGGACGGACGGACCCGGCTATGGGGTGCTCACCCCGGTATGGAAACCCCGGGGCCGTCCCGGCGGCAGCTGCCGGCCGGAGCTGAGCTCCGCACCGCCTCGGGCCACGGCAGAGCGGGCCCGTTCTGCGGCACCCATACCGGGGGAAGGACGTGGGGGTCGGTGCTGCCCTTTCCCTCGGCCCCCGCTTCGGCAACAACGGGGGCCTGCGGAGGCTGCGCGTCTGCGGCCCCAAAACGGGGTTTCCCCTGCGGACCGGTGGGGAGGCAGCCGCTCGTTGCCGGTACCGGTGCGGGGCTGCGGGCAGGGGTCCCGCACAGCCCCCGGTGCCTCCCGCTGCCTCTCCTGATTTACCACCGGTTCTCCCGCACCCGCTTAACAGCCCCTCTGCTTCCCAACAAAGCCCCGGGGTTCAACCAGCTCGGCTCCGTTAATGTCCTATTGATAAAAGCTCCGCCGCGGCGGAGAGGGGGGACCCGACCGGGGCCGCGGCTGCTCGGGCCGGCAGCTCCTCGGGGGATCCCGGCTCCGGTCCCGCTTCTCTTCACGGGTTTCTACCAAAATACGTAGATGGGAAGGATGCTGGTAACGGGCGCTCCGCGGTTCGGGCTCCAGCACAGGAGGGCAAACGAACCCGCCGCCGCCCGGGGGGGTTCGGTGCAGGGTTAACGGGGACGGAGCCGGTACCCGCAGCCCAGCCCGGTGCGAGGTTGCGGTGTGAAACACCGAGCGCCCCGGGGACGTTGGACCGGGCAGGGACGGCCCCGGGTAAAATGCAGTTGAAACCGGGAGCTTTTAGGTCTTCGCTGTGCCTCGGGGAAGCGTCCCCGTGGCCCGGCCGCAGCCGAGGCCCCGGTAAGTGCCCAGTCCCGGTAACCAGGGAAAAAATACCCCTCCGGTTCAGGGGAGAAACAGCGTTCCTGGTGCTTGACAGCCCCTTTGCACGCAAATCGTTATTATACGAACGCAGCTTCGCTCCACGCAACATTTCAGTGGGGCATTAACGACCGTCGTTATTTGAGCTTGAATTAGAACACACGAGAGGCGTTCCATTAACGATCCGTGCCTGAGAAAGTCTGCGGCAGGCTGGGAGTGCGATGCCTGCTCCTCGAGCCGGAGCAGCTCCCGGTTCTTTATCGAACCCCCGGCTCGGAGGGGTGTACCTGGAAGTGCGGCTGAAGTTAGGGTGTTGGGGTATTTTCTCTTCCCTCCTTACCGTGCTGTTCTATTCGGTTTCTTTTCCCTTCCTTTTTCCGAAACGCGCCATTCCTTAGAAATTCTCGTCTCCCGTGGGGAGGATTTGTTGTTGTTTGGTGCCAGATTTGTGCTTGGGAAGCCTCTAGTTTCAATTCCGAAGAAAAGAACTGATAAACGAGCCCTGAGTGGCAAGCGGGGGGTACAGAGCCCGTGTGCTCCTCCCGCTCCCGTTCTCCAGGGTTCTCCGACAGGGATCCCGGGGGGTTCTTGTAACGGCGGCAGAACCGGGGGCAGATGGGGCCGCATCCCGCAGCGCTGCCCGGGGCTCTGCCTGAGCTCCGGCTGCCTCCGGCCTCCGTTGGCCCGTATTTCGGTGGCTTCCTGCTGAGCGATGCCCCGAAACGGGCGAGTTCGGCCCAAAGGAAAGATGCGGAATTCGGGAAGCTGCAGGCGGATCCGGCCGCAGCGCAGCCCCGGCGGACGGTGACAGCGGGATTGGAACCCGTTCGTGCCCCGGGGAACCGGGGGCAGCCGGTTCCCCTGTCCCGGAGCTGCCGGGGTAGCCGCTGCCCCCTCTCGAACGGGGAGAATTAATTACTCTACTTTATTATTAATAACAATATACAGCACGGGGTCGTCCTTCACCGGCTCTGGTGCTCCGAGCCGACTCCTGGAGCCACAACGGGAGCGAGAGCTGAGCCCGGGGTGGATTATACCATAGGGAAAAAATCGGGAATATCAGAGACAAATCCCGAGCGGTTCCCAGGCAGGAGGGGAGGCGAGGACAGGCCGACGGGGAAGGGGAGTCTCGTTGCGCTTCTCTCCATGGAGAGTGATGGTAAACAGTAAAAAGAGCAGTTTTGTCATATATTGGGGCCGAGATCTCAAAATCCCTCACAGGAGATGATTAATCCTCGAATTCCTGCCGGGATGGCCCTTGGACAGAAACCTGATAGAAATCTGTGCATGTGAAAACAGATAAATCTCTCCGTAATTAGTTGCCGAGATAGTGTTGTCCCGGTTCAACCAAATATTAATCACCTGCCCGAACCCCGAAGCCACCTTTTAACTGCCCGACTCGGAGGCGCTTTTCTTTCTTTCATTTCAATTCCAAGCGCAGGGCCCCCCAGCCAAAAAGCGCCCGACGGGAGGGATGCGCCTGCACCGAGCCCGCAGCCGCGTTTCCATCCGGGGGGGCTGTCACTGGTGCATCCCCCCTCAAAACAGGCCCTAGAGCGTGTGCTGGGGCTTAGGGAGGACGCGGAGCCCCGGAGCGCGATGCCCGAGCATCCCTGGGTTTCTTTCTGGTGTTTGCTTCTCTCCCTTTCCCTTCTTAACCAACCTCCTTCGGGTTTAGCCGTCAATGTCATCACAGGGGGGGAGTTGGGGGGTACAGCGCCCTGACGCACCCCTCCCGAGCCCGCAGCGCTCCGGTCCCTTTTGCTGCCGGTAGCCTCGAATTTAACGAACGAACGAGGGAGCAGGGGAGGCATCGCCCCACCGAGGGCTTGGGGGGACCGGTCCCGGATAGAGCAGGGCTGAACCCGGCCGTTCAGAACGCGATTTCCGTCGGTGCTCCCGGGACTGGCTCCGGTTCGTTATCCCCGTGGAGAGCCCCGGGGCTGGAGGCGCTGGCCGGGCCCAGTGCTGCGTGTGACCGGGTAGAGCAAGGGTTCCCCTTCAGAGAGCTCCGGTGACCGGATAGAGCCAGGGTTCCCCTTCAGAGAGCTCCGGTGACCGGATAGAGCCAGGGTTCCCCTTCAGAGAGCTCCGGTGACCGGATAGAGCCAGGGTTCCCCTTCAGAGAGCTCCGGAGCGCGCTGTGGAACGGAGGGTGAGCTTCCCTCGCACTGCCGGCACAGACAGGGAATGCGTTTCGTTTGGGAATTAAATGGATGAAGCTTGGATAGGGCAGCAGAGCTCCCATGAATTCTTTTTCTAACACATTTGTGCATTCTCCCTCCGTCCCCAAAATGTTTCAGAACGACTTTTATGTGACTTTTTTTGTTGGTGTTTTTAATCTGCTCGGGATTTTCCTCTTCTTCCTCGTACGCACTCTATTAGGAAGACATTTGACTTGGAAACAGTAAAATGAACTCTCAGAAAGTTCAGTCTGTGGCCCTGGCTGCTTTCGGCTGCCGCAGCTCTGGGCATTTTCCACTCCTCTCACCTGCTGCCCTGGGGTTAACGCTTATCCAGGCTTGAAACCCTCAAATGGCCGGAGCCGCAGCGAGCCCTGAGCAGCCGCTGCTCCTGGTGCGGGTCCTTCCCTGAGCTGGGTGAGGAGAGGGCGAGTTTCTGTTTCTGAAATCAAGCATTAAAGCCGAGCACTCAGTAGCAAAAAATCCTGCGGCTCGGTCGTAAAATAAGGAGGGGTTTTATTGCTTTGCCATCCTTTTGGGATCAGCGGAAAGCTCCTGATAGAGGCTTTTGCGACAGAGGAAAACATGGATTGCTTTCCCTGGCACCTCGGGGCACGCCGGGGTGCAGGAGCAGCCCTGGGTGCTGCCAGCGATGGGTCAGGGCCCTGCGAGCAGTGGGGAGAGCCGCAGGGGCCTGCGCACCCTGCTTGCGGGCAAGGGTTTTGGCTGGAGCGTTTTACAACCTGGAGTACAGCTGGAGTAGGGTGTAACCAGCGTGGGCTCATGCTTGGCACCCAGGCACACACAGCCCATGGGCACTGCGTAGCTGGTGGGGACTGAACTCTCTCGGCTTGGCGCTGAGGCAGCAGGATTTGGCCGCTGCTCTCTCCCTCGTGTTTGTGACTTGCTTTGAGTTTCCATCCGAGGCTCCAGGGTGGCAGCGCTAGCGTTTCTGCTCAGGAATGTGGACCTGTTTGGCTGGATGCTGGACAGACAGATGGAAAGCTGTGCCTCAGAGTGCTCCGAGCCCACAGTTAGACATATTGCAAGGAGGAGCTGTCACTCCTAAGGAATGCAGCAGAGGAAGCAGATTAAGACCAAGATCCTCAGATCCATTCGCCACTGCACGCGAGCTCCAGGTTTTGAGGCAAAACCTCCCCATGTGCTCAGGGTACAGGGCTGCTGGTGGGACGAGGGCTCTGGCCTGGTGGCAGCAGTGCCATTCCTCCTTTGTTTCAGTACAGGGAGGAAGGGAGCTGGAACAAACACCGCATGAAGCCACATGTGGCAGAAAGAAAAACCCTGAACGAGTGGTAGATTAGATAAACATCATTTCCTGTGATGAGCAAGGTAATAAATGAAGTCATCCTGTAAAGCACCTGGGGCTGCGAAGACATGTCTTTTATAAGACTGGTCACGGATGTGGGTGGAGGTGCTTGGACTGCAGTCAGATACTGGGTGCTGAGCCCAGCTGGCAGAGCCCTCCTGGCTTCCTGCAGCTTCATCCGCTGCCATAGTTTGCCTGAGTAGGAAAAGGGGCTCACCTGGAACAAGTCAGGTCTTGACTGGAGGCTTTGCTGCCTTAGCGCTGCTCACAAAGGCTTTAAAGTCGAGACAAGCCCTTGCACACACCAGGAGATAGAGCGTTCATCAGCCCACAGTCGCACCTCCCGATCCGGGCACACATGCGTGCGCGGCAGGAACACCTACAATCAAACAGCCACACTTGAAAGGAAGTTTTTACTCTGAACTGCATCCAGATCACCATTCCTCCATTAAAATTACATTTTTAATGTCCTATAATTGCACCAGGATAAGCCCAGGTGTGTGTTCATGTGAGATAACACACGCGGGTACCGGTGAAGGCGCTGGGCTTTGTCTCAACCTCACCGGTGCCTCCCAGGCATGTGTTATCTCCAAGTTTCATGTACGTTGTCATGACTTACTGTTTAATTAGATGGTTTTAAATGAGTTTTTTTTCTCTTTGTTAGAAATAAAGAGCAGGTCTTAAAGGGTAGGTTTAGGTTGATGTCTGGCATATGGCTTGAGAGCCAAAGCAACAGGGCTCCTCTGGAGGTAGGCTTCTCCATGGGCAGCACTGAGTGTGGCACCACAGACACACTGGGCTGCCTCTGGAGCTCTGACACTTCCCTTCCTGCACTTCAGGGGTCATGGGTATTTCAGCGTTTGACCCCACATCAGCTCTTTATGCACTGGAGCTGCTCTCAGGTCTCCCATTCAGGAGCCTTCTCTTCTCCAGGCTGAGCCGGCCCAGCTCTCTCAGCCTGGCTCCATAGAAGAGATTCCTCCCTGGTTAGTAATACTCCAAGATACATGATCTCAGGGAAAAAAGAGTTTGCAATCTGTCTTAATTATCTGAAGAACCTAACCAAGGCTCTCTGAAGTCCTAGACTAGCACCCTAACCACTAAAGCATCCCACCCTTTCCTGTGTGATCCTAAGGAATTACTCATTCTTGCTGTCCTTCCATTTGTTTATTTGAATTCTTAATGAAGGAGCTAATTAGCAAACATGGATCCAATGCTTGGAGATGCTGCATGCTCAGGTCTCATCTCCATGCTCCATCCCATACCCAGCTCTTGCTACCTCTGGGTATCACCTTTGGTTTGGAGAGAGTTTAAGTGCTGTGATGTGGTGGAAAAGAGCAGAGAAACACAAGGAAGTGGGAATGAATTGCTAGAAATAAGCCCAAGCTCCCCACTGCAATTAAACATCCTGGAATACAGTGTACCTGCATCCCGGGAGCAGGACAAGGGCAGCTGCGAGCAGGTTCAACTCCACCGCCTAAGAAGCCATGGCAGCATCTGTGGCGCGTGCTTGGCATTCCAGCCCGGCTGAGTCTCCCCACCCTCTATCTCAGGCATTTATCTGGCATCAGTCACCCGAGTGCTGAGGCGCCAGGGAGTGAGGGATGGGGTCAGGCCCTGCTCCCTCTGGACTGGTCAGACAGGTCCCCGGGAGCAAGCAGTGTCCCCGGTGAGGTGGCTCAATGGGGATGGTGTCCCCCAGGGCTCCCTGGGAGCCCCATGGGCTGGTGCTGTGTGAGCAGAGGATCTGAGTGTGGGTATGCAGGGTGGCTTCAAGCACAAGAGCCAAGTTGGCAAGAGATGGGGCAGGCACTGAGGAAACATCATTGGGGGTTTGTAGGTGCTGCAGGAGCTGCACCAGTTACCTGTGGGCAGATGTGCCCCATCCTGCACAGCTGGCTGCTCTGAGTTGGTTTCCCCATAGGAAGATGTGATGTTGCTCCTTCTCTGTGGCTCCTCCCTGGCACCATGATGGGTCCCATGTCATGCATCCTGGGGCTGCCAACACATGTGCTCTGTTGGACAACCCAGCAATACACAGGCATTAGAAACCCAGAGCCCCTTCTGAGCAAGGGAAAGGAAAAGCATTTCCTCTGTGGCAGTGGGCAAGTGGTGCCTCTCCTCAGAGACATCCCCAGGCAAACTGGTGACTCCAGCACAGATTTACATTGCTGTGGCCTGAGACTCAGATCGAAACCCTCCCTCCCTCATGCTCTGCGGGTTGGCAGCAAGTCCTATCTGCAGAGAAGTGTTTTCCTATTATTACTCTCATCTAATCTTTGCTGAAGGGTCTTTTGCCTTTCGAGAACCTAAACACATTTCAGCAAATTGATAGCAACATCACCGTGGCTTGCATGGGTTCCGCCGCCGCCTGCAGAAGACACTGCCTCTTTCTTCTCCCTTTTTAGATGATGTGGATGCAAGCCACACAAATTCAGGTGCTCCTATGGGGAATACAGGGAAAACCTCTCAAGCATGTTACTGTAAAATGGATTATGCTGTTTAAACACAAAGATCCCGTAGACCCGTTGCCAAGATGTAATGGGAGTTTGTGCTGCTAAATGAATAAACCTGTGATGGTAAATGCTGCAGGGCAGAGCGGTGCAGCGCGTGGCAGGGAGTGCTTGCTGCCTTGTGGCATGGCTCAACCAGGCTGCGGTGGCATCAGATGAGAGCTTCCCTTGGTGTCAGCACAGAGCACTGCAGTCTCCAGCTCCCCTGGCAACTCCAGCCTCCTGGTTCAGTTTCTTCCCTTCCTGACACCTGCATGTGCTGGGAAACCCATGAAATCAATAGGAACAGAGGCAGAGCCACCCAAGTCCATCCAAAGCAGTTGGGAATTGAACTGGATTTTGAATGGGTATTTTCCCAATGTGGCTATGAAGGGTCCTAGCTGCAGGTTCAGGAAAAGGGAATCATTCTGAATCAGGGGACTCTGTAATCATCAATATTCACTGTGTTCCAGGGGAGTATTTCAGAGTTTGCTGCTGGGGCTCCCTGACAGCACAGCCCAATCCATGGACTGGAGCACAGCAGGGAAACGGGTGGGAGCTCCCAACAAAGTGTTTGGGAGCAGTTACCAAAACATCCACAAACTGTCCTGACCAAGCAGTGCATTTGGGGCTGAGCCAGTCCTGAAACACATTAGCTGAAAGTATTAACTAGAAACCACTTCCTAATCCCCTTGCCAGTGCTGGAGGAGAAGTCTGAGTAAATTTGGTCATTATATTGATTGGCCATTCCTATCAAGACACAAGGTACTAAGGAGGTACCATGCTGAGCCAAGACGCCACATCCCTTGGTCTCCAGGAGGCTGAACCTTCCTGTGCCATCAATCCATCCCAGAGCTCCCCAGGAGACACCTGCAGTGACACAAGGCAGGTCCTCTGCTGGGTAAAACAGAGGCACACAAAGAAAAATGCAATTAATATCACATGGCACTCTAACTAATGTATTGATTTGCATGGGAAAGAGAATGTTAAGTACAGAGCTTTGCATAGGCATGGGACCTCCTCTGATTAGCTTTCTCATGGGAATAGTTTGAGTTGTATCCCTGCTCCATCTCTGAGGGTCCGAGACCCATTTCCCTATCAGGACTCAGCAATCTGGAAAGCCCAGAGATAAAACAAGATTCTTTCCATCCTTCCATTTGAAAAGGCCTTCGAGCCTATTATGGTGTTTCCTAGAGATGCTCTTTGACATGGGGACCTGGTTCAGGTTGTGCATTCAAGATAAAGAAAATACCTGTATAATCCCCTCCGGGAAGGAAGGATAATTACAGACCACAGGTTTGAAATACAGCTGATGGCACTGACCTCCTTCCCTGGACCAGCAATAAATACCTCTCTGCTGAAACACCAGGAAACTGGAGCAGCTGAACTCCACAGCACCTCCTCCGTGAAAAAGGGCTTTGAAAAGGATGGTAGGAGCAGTTGCCTCTGGCTCACACCCACATGCAGATACTTCTTTATATATGTATCTCCATCTTATAATTTACATCAGAGACATTCAAACGAAGGTTAGATTAGCTCACCGAAAGCTCTTCCTCAAAGACAGCAGCAACCCCTCACCTTTGGAGTGCCTCCCATCAGACATCCATTGGGCTGAGCTTTCCCCTGCTGCCTGCCTGGAGCAGAGCTGCAGAACAGAACCCGGGGGCTCAGGGCTGTCACCACTGCACTTCCAATACTGTGGAAGCAAAACCTCAGCAGCTGCATAAATGTGCCCCTTAGGGCACCCACAGCAGTGGTTTGGGATGCCCTGAACCCACAGTGATGCCCAGCACAGCTGAGCTGACCAGTGCATGGCCCTGGAGACAGACCAGGGGTCGAGATGCTTTTAGGGTGGCTGGAGACAGCTTGTGCCTGGAGATGGGAGATTATTTTGTCCCAGGTAGTCTCCTATAACGATTGGCTGATACCTCTTTGAAATGCAATCTGAGCTGTAGCACACTCCCACCTAAACGGTGTTGCAACAAAAGCTCCAATACCCAAGGATTCCACGTTTCAAAGGAGGAGGATTTACCTGTAATGTATCTAAGGAGAGACGAAAACAGACTTGTAAGACAGGCAGCGATTTGCATGTTCCCTCTGGACTCGTTTTTCCCCCTCACAGCACCCCGAGCTCCAGCTGGAGATGGAACTAACAACAGCAGGACGAGCATTCAGCTTCAAGGACCACAAATCTTCCTGCTTACAATTATCTTGCAAGCAGGAAGCGCCTTTCTCACATGGAAATGTGTCAGTGCTGCTTGTTTGTACCTTTACAGGCAAAGCTCAGCGTTCCCTTAAAGCCCAAAGCCGAGGGTGTGCAGCCACCCCCGAGCACAGGTACTGCAGCATCCACAGGCAGAGCCTGAGCCCCGACTGCAGATGCCCCTTTTGCACTGGCCATTTACCCATCAAAGGGGCTGTTTCAGGCAGCACAGTGGTGATTTCAGGCACGAAGGCTTGTGCACAGAGGAGGAAGCAGTACAGAAGTTCAGGCATGGAGCATCCTCACCCTGGACAATGCAGATCAACTTGTGCTGAAACTCATCACGGCAAAGCAGGAAACTCTCCAAGGCTTTCTAGTTCCCTGGGTAAAGGCCTTTGAAGAATGGGTTCTTTTTGCTTCTCCTTCTTTGCACCTGGAACTTAAAAGCTGAGAGACCCATTTCTGTGAACCAGAGCAAGTGTCAGAAGCTTCATGCTTCATCCTGAAGGCACAAGTCTCCTCTCTCCATCCACCACGTTCACAACAGAGTGATCATCAGCTTAGTGGTGTTTCTTCTCTTTCCCCCTCCTGTTTGCTACCTCCTCCTCACAGACACAAGGCAGTGGCATCCTAATCCACCTGCAGCATCACAGGAGGCATCAGGACCTCATGCTTATGAGTGTTGCCTTCCTACACCTGTCTGCCTCTCCAATGAGCATCATCACATCCTGCAGCTCGGCGCTTGACCAACTCCTTCTGGCTACATTTACCATCCAGGGACTTCTCACCTGGAGAAATCTCTCATCAGGGATCACTTGCCAAGGTTTAATTAGGTATCACAGCATCTCTCCCACACAGATGTTACTATCTCAAGCCCACATTGGTGAGGTGACCTGCCCAGAGGCATAAAGCAGGCTCCTGGCTATGCAGGGATGCAGCCACACACAGGCAGGATGCTCTGCAGCCAAGGGAGTAAGGGGATGAAGCCTTTGGACCTCGTTTGAAATCACTCTCTCTGAATCAGGGGTTTTCATGCCACAGCAAATGGAGCTGTGCAAGTTCCATCCTCTGACATTTACACCCCAGGGGTGGTTAAAAGACAGCCCAGGTCTGACTCAGCACAAAACAGCATCTCTGGGGGATGATCACAGGCTTTGGGGGTTCAAAGGGAAGATGAGGCCATGCATCCCTGTTGTGTAGCACCAGCACCAGTGCCTGGTGTGGGATTTAGTGTCTGCACTGCTGCTCAATGCACACATGAAATGTATACAGCATTGCCAGTGGTACCAGCCATGCAGCAGTGAGATGCTGAGCCTCATGGAAGTGCTTCCCGTGATGTCATATGGAAGAAATGAGGATCTTTTCCCTTCCTGCATTCAGCAAGATGTCATATGCTTGTTATCGACATGCTGCTTTCACAGTGGCTAACTTCAAAACACAAGAGCACCGTGAGGCAAGATGATGCACTGACAAACACCTCTATTTCACAGCATTAAAAGAAGTCTGGAGTTAGGAAAACAGAGGCCATACACCATCAGTTTTCTGTATAGCAATTCCTAACACTTGAGCAATAGCTGAAGCCTGGATTGCTTAGAAAAGCCTTCCCACAGACCATAGCTGCATGCATTCAGATCACGGCCATTTACCTGAGCTTTGGTAAATCATTTAGCTTGTTCTGGGCCCCAGTTCTCCCCAGCTGCAATAATGAACCAGTTCACACAGGCATTGGGAGCCAGTTAATGACTGAAGTGGCTGGTCCTGTACCAGCCCTGGGCAGGGAGCAGCAGCCTGTGAAGCTCTTTGAGGTCTGTCAGTGCAATCTCATTCCAAAATCAGTTTTCCCTTTCAAATCAGCCCCTTGTGACCCATGCAGCCCCACAGTGCTTACCTCCATCCAGCTCCACTGCAGCATCCCAGGACCAAAGGTTCACCAGGGCAAAACACTTCACTGGGGCTTTGGCTTGTGAAGCCTGGTGCCTCTTCCGTACCCTTTCTTGAGCTGAATCAACCCAAACCAAGCTTTGTTAGAGGGAAATGCAGCTTCTGTCCTGCTCTTTATACCTTCCTGGGGTGGGGTGACCCAGCTGAGCCCAGTTCTGCTCATCAGGCAGAGGCCAAGCACATGGGCACTGGGTGGTTTGGGCCCCAGCATCTCCCCCTTTCCTTGTCAGCCTGTGCAATGTGTTGGTGCATCACTGAATGAGCATCTCTGTGGTGTGTTTCTGCTCATAACCCCCTCCTCCATGGTCATGAGTGGGAGCTGAGCCTGCCCAACCCCTGCCATGGGGATGAGCAGGGTGAGAGCCGGCTCATTGATGTCCTGCCCCTATGCCAGGACAGGTTCTGCCTATGGCTGACCCTACAAAGCTCAGCAGGGGTGACCGGTGCAGTGACACTGATGTGATGTTTCTATTGCCAGCCACAAAGGGGGTCGGCACCGGGGCTCTGGGCTGTCGGCCGCGTGCGGTGCCGACCCACAACCGCTCTCATGCTTCCTTCTTGTCTGCAGGCTGGCTCAGGTGCTCCGATCACCTGCTGCTTGCGGGAACAGGAAAGCAGCAGCTGAAGATCGAGGGGGACTTTTGGTTTACTCAGATGACAAGAGACAATTTTGGTTCCCCCAAAGCCAAGGAAACAAAGCTGTCAGGCTTTAATGGTAGCTTGTCTCCCTCCTGCAGCATGTTTATGGGCAAACAAGCTGCAGAGCAGACCAGGCAAGCAGCAGCAGGTGAGGCCAAATCACAATCATTCCTAATTAATGGCGAACGTGGCTGTGTTTGTTCTTGTTGTATTGGGGCAAGGCTGTCTAATGGATGAAGCACTGTTCCAGGACCCAAGAGGCCAGCTCGGTTTCCAGCACTGCATGATGCCAGGCCAGCCACCCGCTCTGTTTCTGCCTTCTCACTCAGTGTGCCCACTGCTAAGGCTGCCAGCTCTCTGTGACACGGGTGACCCCCTCCCATCCCTCCATGTGCCAAATCCAGTGGGGTTCTGGCCTCAGCTGTGGCCTCGAGGCAGAAGAACGATGCCAAAACCCATGTTCTGTTATGGGTGCTGTGTGCCTGCGAGGTTTGCTTGTGGCACAGAGCAGGGCTGACCTGGCTGCTCTGGGTTACAGCTTCCAATGGGATTTGTTTCTGATAGCAGCAGCATCCCTCAGATTGCCAGTTTGTGTTTCAGAAGCGTTGTGGTGTCTCCATGCATCAGCATCCATCTGTGCCTTCCCCCTACCCCGCATGCTGCCGGTGTCACACCGGAGCTCCATCGGACCCATCTCCTGCCCAGTTTTCCATAGGCTCCAGTGTGAACTCGCACTGGTGCCAGCTGCGTTTGCCTCTTCCCCAGTGCCATGTTCCATGGGCATGTGTGCTGAGCCACAGTTCCCTTCCCTCCTGCACGTCTGCCTATCACTTGTGTGTACGTGGGTCCCCAGCATGCATGCAGCTTGCATGCACACCACTGCATGACTTCAGGCATGCACAAATGTGCCACTGTGTGAACATAGATGATACTACAAGCACCATCTGCTCTTCAGGGGTGCCTGGTTTGGGGTGGCCCTTGCTGCAGCAGAACCCACATCCTCTGGGTACCTGCACCTGAAGCAACACACTCATTGGCAGCACTGCATGGATGCTTGTGAAATGCACTCTCTTGATTTCAAGGGTGTCCTCTAGAGACAAACATAACCTGTTCTGGGACTGTGGAAGAGAGCTTTGAAGTTGCTGCTTCCTGGAAATCCAGCTCAGGTTTCCTGCGTCTCATGGTGACATTGCCAGCTCCGGTCATGGCAAACACCAGCACGGCTGCTGCAGCCTCCAGCAGGGCACTGGTGCATCTCACCCTTCAGCCCCTGACTTTGTACAAGTTCCACACTGAGAGGAAACTTAATGCCCCTTAATGCTCCTTCCCATTCATCTTTCACCCTTCAAACATCACCCATTTTTATGTAACATGTGCTGCCGTTTTATTGCCAGCTAACAAGTTCTTGAGCTGTGTTTACAATATGCTGATTGTAAGCACCCCTTAATGGGGCCAGTTCATGTACCCTCCCCAGTTAATGTTCGGGGTTTCTGTTTCATTGTGGGCATGTGGATTTCCCTTCTAAACCTGCATCTCGCCCTGGTGTGTGTTGCTGCAGGAACCATCTGAAGGTGCATTGTGGAGCACTCATTACCGAGGAGCCACAAGAACGCCAGGGCTGAAATGATCTTTGGGTTCTTTAAAACTCTGCTTTCTTTTCCAGCATGAAATGAGTTATTAATTTCAGAACATAAAGGCCAAGGAGATTTGGCACAAGTTTCAGCCCCGGTTTTCACCTATAAACCTTTATTGTGCCTAAGAACGTTTCATACTGGAATGACGTATGGGAAAACCGTGCCCAGTGCTGCTGCAGCCCCCATTGCCTGTCCAGCCTCTTGTGTTAACTGACTTCTGCCCATTAAGTAAAAGGAAGTGTGTGCTGGGTTAATTTGGTTTGATCTTCCCAAGCTTCCCTTAAGCCAGGTGCGATGAAAGTTTAGGGCTGATCCCAAAGCTGAAGCCAAAGAAACTCTTTCCCTTGGCTCCTGTGCATGCCCAGTGACAAGCACAGCCCTCAGCCACCCCAGCACCTCCTGGGTTTGCTGCAGGGTGTGCAAGTGATGGCTCAACCCCATCCAGTGGGATACAGCCTGGGCTGTAGCTGTGACCCCATCCCGAAGCCAGGACAGCAGCAGCACCCAGCGCTTCTCCATCCCATCCCACCTGCATGGAGCACCCCGAGGAGGCAGGGAGGGGAAGCTGGTCACAGGTCCAGCAGCGATGCTGCAGACAGCCCTCAGCATTCCAGATCAGCCCAAAACCTTGGCTTTAAGTGCAGGGGTCATGGGAAAGCAGGGTCCAGGCTGCTTCCATTATCCCTGTTTTCCTTATTTCATTTAACCATATCATCCCATCCTTCCTTTGCTGAGGAAAGTCAGGAACTAACCGGGATATCCCAGCCAGCCGTGCTGATGTCTGTGCATGGTGCTGGGGATTGGAAAGCTGCCGGCAGAGTCACCGAGCAGCTTCCCTGGCTCTGGAATCACTCAGCCACGCTCTCTTCTCTCTCCCTTCCTTTTCCCGCAGTGCCCATCCCCTCGAAGGCCAACGGCACCACCATTAACACCCTGTCAATGAACAAGGACGGGCTGATCGGAGGGGTGACGAATCCCAACGAGGTTTTCTGCTCTGTGCCCGGCCGCCTCTCCCTGCTCAGCTCCACCTCCAAGTACAAGGTGACGGTCGGGGAGGTGCAGAGGAGGCTCTCGCCCCCCGAGTGTCTCAACGCCTCTCTCCTCGGTGGGGTCCTCCGCAGGTAAGCTCCAACAGGCAGCCCAAGCATGCTCTGTGCTCAGCACCAGCTCCCACCTCTCGGGTTGATGGAGGTTCCGGTGTGGGGTGTGCTGGGGAACAGCAGTTTGGTGCTTTAATCCTTTCCTTTCAAACCTAAAACCTTAAACTGGGATTAGTGTGGTTATTTTCATGTCTAATTTACCCCCTCTCCTGTTTCCTCTTTTCAGAGCAAAGTCAAAAAACGGGGGTCGGTGTTTAAGGGAAAGGTTAGAGAAAATCGGGCTGAACCTGCCTGCAGGAAGGCGCAAGGCTGCCAATGTCACCCTGCTGACATCCCTCGTGGAAGGTAAGCGTCTCCATCCCCTCCCATGGAGCTGGGAGCGCCCGAACCTCCCTACCCTTCCCTTGCAGCTTGCCAAACATGAGAACACTGAAATGATGCAGTGGTCACCAGTGACCGAGCCTGGGAGCAGCCCCATGTGAGCCCTGTGCTGAGCCAAGCCAGGCTGCTCCTGAAACCAAATGGAGCCAGGCTGAGAGAGCTGGGCTGGGGCAGGCTGGGGAAGAGAAGGCTCCTGAAGGGGAGACCTGAGAGCAGCTCCAGTGCCTAAAGGGGCTGCAGGAAACCTGGAGAGGGGCTTGGGACAAGGGATGTAGGGACAGGCCAAGGGGAATGGCTTGAACCTGCCCAAGAGAGGGGAGACTGAGCTGAGCTCTTAGGCAGAAGCTGTTCCCTGTGAGGGTGCTGAGGCGCTGGCACAGGGTGCCCAGAGAAGCTGTGGCTGCCCCATCCCTGGCAGTGCTCAAGGCCAGGTTGGACACAGGGGCTTGGAGCAGCTTGTGCTGGGTGCCAGCACCCTGCTCTGTCGAGGCTCCATCACTGCTCCATGCAGTGCAAGGTGCCCCTGCTTAAAGCCGCGTGTTCCTTTGCTCCCCTCCTGCTTCCTGCACGATGGAGATGATGCTGCTGCCACCGCATCTTGGGAGCAAAGCACATGGGATGCAGACAAATGCAGTGACAGCTCTGACTCCCTTCGAGCTTTGGAATCCATTGTGCTTGCGCCCAGCGTGTTGGAGGCAGCTGCCTGCAGTTTCTGAATAGAAAATCATCCCTATTGTTGCCAGCAAATTAAATGACCCGCTTCATTAGGCGGGGGCTGTTACTGAGGGCAGTTGGTTCTGCTGAATGAAAGGCTGATTTCCATTAAAAGAAAGGAAGGAGAGAAAGAAAGGAAGGAAGAAATGTACATTTGGATTTCAGGTGGCTGCTGATGGTGTGGTTCCTGCTTACCAGCTCGTAGTAAATGACAGAGTAGTGCCATGTGTGCCTGATGGATAGGATCTCCTCCTGCACAGAAGTGTAATGGTGTGGGGAGATGGTGCTACTGCATTGTCATTACTCAGCACGCAGAAACTGGCTTGTGCCCTGTGCCCCAGGCACCCTCTTTCTTGGACACTGCCTGAGTTGGTTTGATTCATTTTCTCCCCTCTGTTTGCCCACTGTTCATTCAACCAATTCACTGTGTGGGGTTGTGAGTGCTAATAATACACTGACCCACAGCCCTTCATATAGATGGAGGAGGATGGGTACCAGGGGAGCATGATGAGGGCTGCAGGTAGAACCACAGGTTCCTTTGGGAACCCTTGTCCTCTCTTGGGCACCAGCACACACAGGGCAGTGGCAGGGCTCTATTTCAGCCTCACAAACACCCTTCAGCTCTCAGGCAGAGCTGAGCACTGGCACTGGCTCCTGCAGCCCCTCTGCTTGCTGCAGCCTCCTGCCCCACCAGCCTCCCCTCCTGGCCTCTGGCTTGGTTTGTCTTTAACCCCCCTTCAGAAGCTGGGCTGCCTTGTGCCCTCCACAGAAACCTCTGCACCAGCATCCCAATGGCCTTTAAATGTTCTGCTGTGGAGCCACTCGGATGCACCATGGAGGAAACAACCCTGGTTCCAGCCTCCTTGAGGCCACAGAGCCCTTTTTTACAGTCACAAGAGCTGCTTTTTCAGCAGCTGTTACTTTCTGGTTGGTTTTTGACATCCAAACAACTGTAACTCTGATTCTCTGTAGCTTTTCCTTATTTGCTCCTTCTTTGGAGGAGGAGACAAAGTGGGAAGTGTTATCATGGGATGGGAATCACAGACACTTTCCCCATAACAGGGCACTCAGGCTGAGCTCTGGAAGCTGAGGGGAATGTGATGGGATCTAGGTTAATGCTATTAGGATGGATGGCCTAATACATATGAGCAGCAGGAGGGCAAGTCAAATTAGCTCTGCCTGCCCAACCGGGATTTCGGGTGTTGGGCATGATCAATTGCCATCAGCTCTGATTATTTCCACGGGGATGCCTGGAAATGGATCAATTCCATCAATGGGTGGGCATTTCCATGGGGTGATGGATACGCTGCCTGCACGTCCAGCCCGAGGGCTCCTGCTTACTGCAGGAGGATGTAAACCCCTTCCTTCTGCCCCTTTCTCACATCCCTGTGTTGTCTGGCAGCCACGGGGATAAGGTCACTTTTTCACCCTCCAGCCCATTTAAATCTCTGCTCAATTAGAGGCCAAGCAGGGAATTTTGGGGGATGCAGGGAGAGGAAGATGCCGCAGGGGAAGTGTCCATGTGAGAACACCTTGGTTGTTCTCCCTTTTGGAGCAGGAGCCCAGCATCACACCCCATCCTGCTCTAACTCCAGCACCATCCTTTATAACAGTTAGCAAAGGAAGGTACCAGCTTCAGCTCGGTGCTGGCACTGGTTCACTCGGACCTGTGCAGCCTGGCTTACAGGGGAGTATAAGAACCTCACAGAGGTGTCTGCACCAAGAGCCAAAGGTGCAGAAAGCCCTCGAGCAGCAGAAGGAACAAGCCCCATCAGTGGCATGGCTGAAGCTGCTGCACAAAGCGCTCCCCTTCCACACAGGCACTGACACAGCTTTGATTTGTCCTGCTCGTAGGTGAAGCTGTTCACCTGGCTCGGGACTTTGGGTACGTGTGTGAAACTGAGTTCCCAGCCAAGGCAGCAGCGGAGTACCTGTGCCGACAGCACTCGGACCCCACGGAGCTCCACACCAGGAAGAACATGCTGCTGGCTACCAAGTGAGTACAGATGGCAATGAGCCACCAGTGTGCTGGGTATCGGCAGCATCAGCCCCGAGAGCCTCCTCTTCCACAGGGAAGAGACAGTCTCACTGCACAGGGACCTGGAGGATGTGCAGGAAGCTGAACCATTCACTCCTCCTGGGAGAGGTCAACCTAACCCCAGGGAGCATCCCAGCACTGCCACATGCACCAGCTCCAGCTCTGCACCCAGGGGCTGTCCCCAGGCTGGAGCTGGAAGCTCCCAAAGGGGAAGCAGACACTGGAGCCAGGAAAAGAGCCCCCAGACACAACCAGTAACTCCCAGTAACCACAAACCTTTCTCTTCCAGGCAAATCTGTAAGGAGTTTGCAGACTTGATAGCCCAGGACCGCTCGCCGCTGGGGAACAGCCGCCCCTCGCTCATCCTCGAGCCCGGTGTCCAGAGCTGTTTGACTCATTTCAGCTTGATAACCCATGGCTTCGGGGGCCCTGCCATCTGCGCAGCGCTCACCGCCTTCCAGAACTACCTGGTGGAGTCCCTCAAGGGGCTGGATAAGATATTCATGAACAGCACAGGGAATGGGCACACGGCCGGAGACTCCAAAGCGTCAGAGAAGGAAGTGAAGCATCGGAAATAACGCGTTGTCTCCATCCCTCTTCCCAGCGAGATGATGCAGTGCAACCTGTGCTGAACTGTCTGAACATGGGAACAAACTCATGCAGAAAAGACAACAAAAAGAAGATTTAAAGAACTGAAGGTGGTAACAGCTCTCCTGGGCACGGTGAGGTTGAGATCAGCCAGGTCCATGGCTTCTGCCTTTGCTGGTTTCCAATCGTGGATGCAGGAAGCCAAATCATGTGCAATTTTGGTTTATTGAAAAGCCCCCGGTGAAATCCTCCAGGAATTGCTTCCAACTGAAAACCACACAAGAGCAAAAGCCTCCTCAGTGCAAGCAGGAGAGGCAGGAGCCGCAGAGGGCAGGGAGCAGGATCCCTGCTGTACCTGGATGTATCGGCTGGTTTTGACAGGCAAACACACAGGAAACCTTCTCACTTTCCCCACCTAAAGCCAAGAGGAAGCCGCCAGTGCAGCTGCTTTGGATCTGAAGCAGTTTCAGACTTCGTTTACAGTTTGCAGACTGAGTCGGATCTCAGTGCATCTTCCCCTGGGCTGTGGCCGAGGGGAGGAACAACCGCAGCCCCGATGGGTCCCAGGGCAGGACCTGAGCGGGGAGAGCCTCCCTATGGCCGCAGTCACACTGGGGATAAAGCAGGTGAAGTTAAACCCAGGACTGACTGAAACACCACAAACCATGGCAAACAGCACACACACCTTTCTAAAGTGAATAATAGTAATAATAATAATTAATAAAGCACAAGGAGCAGAACTTGAACCAGGCCAAACGGAACTGTTCGAAATCTGTATATATTTATTTATGTGTAATTAAAATCTGAAAGTTTTAAAATGTCCAGTGCAAGTTATTTATATCAAACTGAGTTAGGGTTTTCTGGGATGGTTTTTTTGGGGGGGTTGATTTTTTTTTGGTTTTTGGGTTTTTTTGGGGGTTATTTTACTTTTTTTTTTTAAGATGAAAATCTTTGGATTTTCAGCCCTTAGAAATGGGAATGAAGTTTTGGATACACAAAACTGTAGCATGGACAAGATAGGCTGTGATAATGACTATAGAAGTTCTTCAGGATTTTGTACTTGCTGTTGTTTCTCTTAATGCTGCAATAGATGTACACCACCACGATGTCATTCTCATTACCTTAATAAACCTCTTTCTATTTGAAGCAAGCCCCTCCATCGTCTTTGTGAACCAGGAGCTTCTGCCCCTGTGGCTGTACCTTGAAATACCACATAGATTTAAGGAACAGCCTCCTCCCTGCCTGATGTTTGGTCTGTGCAGTCACAGAGAAGGAATGACAGGAGCTGGTGTGAGTGCCCTCATCTCCCCAGCCACGGCAGCCGGTGCCTCTGGTGATGCTGGGGATGAAGTGACCTGGTGTGTCTGCAGATGTGCCAGCGCCACTCAGGATAGGCAAATCAGAACCTGTCTGCGAAGAGCTGCAGGAGGACCTCGCTATCAAGACAATGAGTGATAAATTAGCAGACAAAATAATGTCCATGCAATGGGGTTCTCAAGTCAGCTGCTCTGTTGCAGAGAATCATCAAATGGTTTGGGTTAAGGGACCTCAGAGCTCATCCAGCTCCAACCACTGCCACAGGCAGGGACCCCTTCCACTGGAGCAGCTGCTCCAAGCCCCTGTGTCCAACCTGGCCTTGAAGCTTTGGACCTTTCTCAGAGTCGTAGCCCTCAGTTTTCTCTGCAGGCTGCAGAATAGGCTGGTGATAACAGAAAAAACCCAAACTGTCCCACAGGAGGTTAGAAAAGTGTGAAAGGAAACAGGTACTGGTTTAATTTGTGGGGATGGCACAGAGTCAGAAACCTGCATCTCAATTCTCCCTTCAGAAGCTTGGGGATGCATTTAAGTTGGGAATCAGATTGGTGATGTCCCTTGGTATGAAGTTTGGGAAAGCAAAGACCTAAATGACAGGCTCTGCAGGTCTGGTTTTGCTTTGGATCTTCCCAAAGGAAGAACCAGGGAACAAGGAGGAGCCAGGGAGCAGAATGGAAATAGAGGCACATTAGAGGCTTGTTTACACTTCAAAGCTGTTTTGGATAATGCAGGGTGTGAGCCAAGAGCACAAAACCTATTCCTATTTAAAACTATTCCAAAATAGGAGTGCCCTGTTCTGCATCAGCATAATCCACATGTAAAATGGATTACGATAAAGGAGAGCAAGGTGCTTTTGTGCTACAATACAGGTTTCCCTACACGGAGTTATTTAGGATAACTATCCTGAAATAATTCCATTTGTAGACATCCTCTGGTGAGTGGTATCAGAGCGGAGCAAACCACGCTCTGATGCGTGATGAAAGTGCTGCTGTGCACGCTATAATATGCAGGCGTGAAATAGAATTTCATAATGTAATCATATTATGGAAACCTGACTTGGTCAGGGCACTTCTTGAATATCAAGGAATTCTTCGGCATAGCCGCAGCGAGCAGCACAGACAAAGCATCGGGATATGCCTGCCATAATTACATGCCACGTCCATCAGGTGGAAAAATCCCTCCCTCCTCATTTTCCTCTTTGGATAACTCCAATCTGAATGTTTTATGAGGAACCGTCTGGTGCCTGAGAGGCCAGGATGCCACCAATTACCTTCTAATAGGGAGGAAGCTGCATGATTTGGATTCACTTGTTGATTCGGCCACGGATGCTCTGTGGATGATGGATGGCTCATGTGGGATCAACCTGCTAAAAGCACCGAGACTTCCACTGCCCTGGATGTGGGACACCTTCATGTCTGCAGGCTCAGAGAGGAGCATGGATTCCAGTGCTGTGCCAGGCCAGCTCCTGTTTGCAATGAGGCGGTGCTGGAGCTCCCTTCCCAGCTCGCTGTCAAAGGCCATCCCCTGATGCCTTCTTTGCCTTTCCATCCTGAGAGATAAATAAAAGGCATTTGACACAATTCAAGCCTCAACGCTGGCATGAATTCCCACACTGATTGCGGATCTCATCGTGGGAAAATACATGGGATTGTGTCAAAGAGTAAAAATAGACTGAGGCTCATGGTTTCTATGCTTGTTAGAGAGCACTCTGGAATTCCAATCCTAAAGGGGAACTGAGGAAAAAAACCCAATCTTTTTGGAATTAGTTTTCAGTGCAGGTCAAGCCCAAGGAAACCACACAACAATTCCTGACAGGGGAGAAAGAAATAGGACATTAACAGAAACTCTTCATTCCCTGCAGTCAGCTATCCCAAGGGTAAAGTGAGGTTAACACTGAACGGTGACTCTCTGCTGTATCACTTATGTAAACAAGCAGAGGCTGGGTTCGCATTCTGCATGGCTTTGGATAGCCTAAATAATTACCTTTAAGCAGGCAGCCTTAAAAGCAGCAGGGTAATAACAGCTCTCCCTGCGAAACCAACCCAATAAGCAGACTTTGCTGACCTGTACTTAATGCATTCTTTCATATATGAGCGAGTCCATTAAATTCCAAACTTTACATACAGGATGCAAGGAGCTGCACCATCAGGGAGCAAAGGAAGATTTCCTGTCAGCACAATTGACTCGAAACACCAAAACCGGATACATTTTCACATCAGGCTGCAGAACAAACCCTGCTTGCAAGGGGGACAGAAGGCTTGCTTCAGAGAGCATTGGTGTAGCACAGCGTCCTGGGCAGTGAGAGCCTGAATTACCCTACCAGACTTCAGCAGAAACAGCCTAAACCCAGTCATTACCCAGGAGCAGAACATGTGGAGCCAGGAGGTATCATTTTGGTCTTCCTGCCTCTCCTCCTTTATACAGCAAAGGATTCCCACTGTGGCCTCCCAGGCAGCACTGTATTTTCAACATAAATAGCAATAATAATTCCAGACATCAAATATACACCTGATTTCTGACCCCATAATGGCAGTGCTGGAGCATCCCAGAAACCAATCTGAGGCAGGTAGGCAGCAAAAATCACGCCAGCATTACTCTGGATGGCTCCTTTGTATGCTTTTTATCCTGACACCTTCAGATGCTTCTCATCTGATTCTTTTCAGCACAGAAAAGGCTACAAACACCCTGAAATTCAGACACATTTCCCATAGGAATAGCTTCATTTTCGTAGCAAATGTTATAGCCAAAGGTTTGTTAAATGGAGACAACTCAGCTTTTTTGGGGGCGTGAAATGAGTTCAGAGAAAGATCAAGCTATAGCTCCAAGTCAAGAAGTTTTGCAGCGTGTCAAGACGTGTCTGGATGCTGCAGTCTTCTCACCTGGTGATGGCTCTGTCCATGCAGAAGTGCCTTGGGCTCTCCTTGAGTTTTTCCACTATAGAGAGACTTAAACTGGCTAAAGAATCCCCGGTTGGTGTGACAACAACCTGCACCGGCACAGATAGAGTCTGTAAGTATTTCCAATGATAAAAAGTGATCTCCTTTAAGGATCCCTGTTCTACTTTGCTGCCTGTTGCTCCACGGCAAAAACAAAGGCAGAAAACCATTCAAACCAGCAAGGCAATACATTAAATGTTGGTGCTGCAGGTGCTACAGGCACTGCTGAGGAGGAGACTAGTGGAAAGGCCAGTTTGCTCAGTCTGGACAATGAAACCAGCCTTTCTTACACCCTCTTTGTAATGCGCTGCTGTTTTGACTCTTAAATGGACCCTGGCACCACAGGGAATTGCTTCAGTCCAGGCCTCCCACTCTTGACCCATTTTCATTTCATTTCCTCTCCCCCAGCCTTGTCATATGTCAGGAGCACATTATACCTTTTAGAGTTTCCTGCTAATTTGGTCATCACAGGGAGCCTCCAGAAGAACGCAGTAATTACCATGCTCCATCAGACTGGTCTTTGAGCACAGACAACTCTGACTCTGCCCCAGTTGGGATCTCTCTGAGAGGCACACAGGGTCTGACACCGTTGTCTGGAGCAGAAGAGAAGCAAGCCCTGTGTGGGACACAGGGAGCCCATCACCACATGGCATGGCACAGCCACACAGGCACCAGGCAGAGAGGCAGGTGTCAGAACGGAGAAGGGGGAAACCTGTCTGCCCTATGGAGCATCTTTCATCCTATGTGGAGATGGAGTTGAGAGGATCTACACTGTAGGTCTTACCTGGTAAAGTCTGAAGACTTTGATGAAAAGGTAAAATACAAAAGAACATTCCTGTTCTAAAGTATTCTTTAAAAAGTTGTCAGTGCCTTTGAATCTGCTGAGCTAAGGAGTAATTCAGCCGAGTGCTGCAAGGAAAAACAGCTCTGTTCAGTTCAGGGCAAATTCTTTTCTATTCATGCCATGTGTTAATAAGCTTTTTCACAGCTTTTGAACATAAAGAACCTTTTGGTTTCACTCTGCACATAGTTTGGAGCCAACATGGAAACCAAAACCCAAACCCAAACCATATGGGTTTTCAGCTCCCAGAACCAGCATCTGAGGTTAACCTCAAACCTTTAACCAGCTTAGGCAAACATCTGAGATGAAGGCAAGCTGACCCCTGGCAGCGCTCACATAACCAGCCTTCCTGATGCTCATCAAAGCATGGCAATGAACACCAACACACACATCTAGGAATATCAGATGTACCAGACCCAGGTGTGATGGTTTGGACGGGTTTCTCATGTGCTGCGAGTCAATGCTGTAAGGGGAATGAAATTAGAACCCAGTTGTAATTGTTTTCTCCTTGAAGGTGCCCACTCAGAGCTGCAGGATTTTAAGGATGATTCTAACAATTAAAAGAGAGGATTGAGCCTTATTACTTTAAATGAGAGAAACTAAGAAGTAAGTAAACCCTGGAGATCCTTTTATATACCCAGACTGAGCTTCAAAGACTCAAGAAACTGCTGTTCTAAGTAAGAAAACCATAAAGTACTCTGACAGCTTAGGAAATGTCTTCCCAACCCCCGGATGTCAGAGTCTGGTGATGTACTTTAACTCTTCTGATTCCCATTGACTCCAAGCGTGGATTTGAAGGAGCCAAGAGCATTTTCTGCTAAGCCCAAAGCCACAATGACATCTTTCAGCCACGGCCTCAACACACTACGTGTTTGTTGAGTAAGGGTGAATGAATGTGCTAGAATATTCCACATTCCAAAAGAGCCATTTCAGGCTTTTCCAGATTATCTTTGAGCAAATTTTGCTGTGGGATCACAGGGAAGTTCATGGGAAGTAGTATCACATGGAGCTTCCTTCCCAGCGTATTGGCATTGATAAAACATCCTTGCTTCAAGCACATAGTAAAGAGCCATTCTCTCCCTTGCGAAAGTGCATTACCTTCAAGTATTAAACATGCACTTTAACTTTACCTCTCTGCCAGCTAGTGCTTGGACTAACTCGCAGAGGATGGATTCCAGCTACTCTTTTGGGTTGTTTTAGCAAGTCACTCTAAGCCTTCGCTTGTGCAAACATGAATAATTACCTGTTCTGTAGGGTCTGTGCATCTTCCAAGGGAAGAAACAGCCTCATACATCCTGTCTGCCGCTGATGGACGAGGCATTAACCCGTTCTCCATCAGTTTCTGTGACCATCAGATGATCTGCGCTGAGACAAGACCCAGTGTGGAGGAGGTGGTGGTGTGCATGCAAGTTCACTGCCCTCTGCTGAAGGCAGGAGGCTTGTGAGATGCATGGGTTTTCTGCACCAAGCCCTCTGGTAGCAGGATAATGGTGTTTGTTGTATTTCCAGTGCAAGGTTTAGCAAGAAGAGATCAAGCATCACCTGAGCCCATAGCCTTTCAGGGGTTCTATAGTAGGATACTGTCAATAAGCCTAAAGGCACTGACATGAAATATGATGGAGCCCATTGTGTCTCCTGTGAATTAACTAAAGAAATTGCACTATTTTCATGCTTGTGCATAAACACTGGAAATAGTCGATGACATCAGGGTTCTACTAAGCAAAGGGTACTTAAATCAAAATACACTTATCCAAGTCATCATTTCAGGCAGTTAGATGATTATCTAAGTAATAGATTATTAGTATCTAAGGCAACCATACAACACAGCTTCTATGGTTGCCTTACAGCTCCAGACTTACACTGTATTTGCTGGTATTCAGATCTGTGCACATTTTGGTTTAATCTCTCTATAGATTTGATCAGCAGAATTTAACTTATCACAAATCTTGCTAACCTTTAATGCTTTATTGTGAAAAGAACATCCTGGCAATTCTGAACCAGCTCCTTTCCCCTCTCACCATCCCTCAATAGCAAAGGCTTTCCTCTATGCCTTCCGCAGCTGTCTTGAGTTAGACTACATGAATAAGCTTATTGGATAACTACCTAATTGCACATTAGCACAGAACCAAAACACTTAAACTGTCACTTTACATTTTCAAGACAACTAACTTGGTTTTTAACCCAGTCCTCAGCAAGTCAGGAGCAGGCAGAAACTGAAGCCAAGAGAGTCAAGAGCATGGAAAACAGAGAAGTTGGATATTTGAATTCCCCTGTTTCCATTTTGCTTACACAAAAATCTGTTAAAACAACTTGTGTCTGTTTAGTTTGATCAGTGCTCACATGGAAGTTTCCTATGCTTAACAACTGCTGATGGCAGACTGATAACACGTGGAAACTGTAGGAGGTTAAACCTTTCAGGAAAAGGAATTCAAAATGGCTTGAAGGATAAACTTTAAGGACAAATTTAGTTTTCCTTCCACACAACACATACATTGCTTCACAGGCAGCAAAGTTAAAGGGTTTTCCTTGCTTACATGTCAAGCTGTTCTATAGAAAAGGAATATTCTGTGCCTGCTTTAGACTGGGAAATGGAATCAAACCCTAAGCACTGTGAGCATGATCCATAACGTCAGCCCTGGCATCGGGTGATTCTTCTTGTAGGAATCTCCTGTCAAAACTAGAGACGAGCAAATGAACAGACAT